>NC_141690.1:153605830-154318330 GCF_964263255.1 Lissotriton vulgaris | reverse complement strand
AATTTGCCAAAAATCCACAAATTCCTCGAACTGAACGAATTTTGCGCCCACGCTTAAATTTAACCCTTGAACCTTTCTTCCCCCAGACGAACTCTCTAATCAGAATTTCCTTTTCTTTAAAGAAAGACACATTTATTTTAATAGGGACATTAATAAAGAGCAAAATAAGTAACGGAAGTATGGACATTTTAACTAAGGAAACTCTTCCCATCAAGGTTAGGGGGAGTTAAAGCCACTGTTCTAAAAGTCTCTTGATTTTTTCTTGCATTCTTACATAATTTAATTTGTATAATTGTTGATATTGGTTAGACACATAGATCCCCAGATATCTGATTGGGTCTGACTTTGCGGCTTGTGCCCTCAGACAAGGTGGAAGAAAGTTTAAATCTGTGTTAAGGGCTAAGGCACCACCACGAGCTGACACTTTATCAAAAATTGGCCAATGGGAGTACTTTCTGTCTCCAGCTTTGCACCAACGCGGTACTCTCCGGGGACGGCTCTGCCGTCGATACTTGGCTATATAGGCTTCTAGTTCACTGTTAGCATGTGCCGTGTGCTTAGACAATGCCGGTGCCCGTAAGAAGCACTAGTCTGCTGGGTGGCCACCCTGATGGCCACTACACATGATCAGGCAAAAGGGTGTAAGCATCCCGCATGTGCACAGACAGGTACACAGAGACCTTTTGGAGCGATTGTGTGCAGATAATATATGACATGCATCTCTCTACCACAGTGAGCAGGCTCAGTGCAGGAGGCACCAACTGTGCGCATGCGTAATGACAAGGTAACCACACAGGCTAGCGGTGGCTGAGCGCTTTACCTCTGTTTGCGAGACTAGAGTATTGCACCTCTGCCAAACAAGACGAGCCCTTGACGTCACCCAATATGCACACTCACTCCTGCTGAGTAAATACGAACATGCATAAACAAGTGATGTTGTGCAAGGGTTGTGGGACGGGACAGGAGCACCAGACACAAGGAAGTGGGAGGGGCCGCAATGCCTCAGGGCGCCATACAAACCAGGAGCAATGCACTTACGCTCTGAGGGGTGCGAGAAGCAGAACAATGTGTAACTAAACTCCAAGGTAAACAAGCCCAATCACCCATAAAAGGAAGCACAAAATGAACCAAATAGCCTACCAAAAAGTAGCCCAACTGCCAAACACAACGAAAAGTGGAAAAAGGATGAATCAACAGAGTGAGAGGAACAGAGAGGAGGGCAGTACTGACACAATTGTGGCATTAAGAGGAGATGGGAGGGATGAATGACATATTTACATGTAAGCAGCTTTGCCTCCAAAGCTGAACACAGGCAAACAGTAACAGACCAGGAAACAAAGAAAAAAATAGTCCCCCCCAAGAACACATAAAGAGCTATAGCGGAATAAGACAGTACTTAGTCCCTACTACATTGGAGGAGCAGAAGGGAAAAAGGAGGAACAAAGAGGCAGGACTGACCACTAGCAAGCAAGGATTTCTAAAGGACACTGAAACAAGCAAATCAAAAGCAGGGGTATGGCTTTAAGCCAACATGAGAAATTACAACAGGTCTCGAATGCTCGACCTAATAAATGAGAGCAAATAGTTCATTTAGAGTGCTATTTTTTAGAAGATTGCTGAAGGGGCGCTACTGAAATATTCCAATAGTCATTATCTTCCTAATGAATCCACATGTTCGTCATGTGTATTTAGAAAGATGTTTTTCCCAATAAACCTTTTTAAATTGAGGCCAAATGTCTACAAAATTGCCAAGCATTAGCTTTTTCTTCTGAAGTTGCTCACACTTTGCCGGCAAATGCCAGATTCATATTTTTAGTAATTAAGATCAATTTAATTCTTGAAACCTCACATTGTAATTTTCCTAAAATGCACGTGCTTTTCTTTATCAAATACCAGTATCATTTGTAGCAAATAAACTCATTTATAAGAGTTTAATTTTAAAATGTGAGAAAGGTAGTTTAATTTATCAAAAAAGAAACACAGAATATTTTGTCTACAAACATGAACTTACCGTTTTCTGAAAATACAACAATTATGCTTTCAAATACAATTTCTCAATGCTTTTAATGTTGGAAATAAATCCGATCAGATACACACCCCGAATAGCATCTGCCAATGTTTAATAAATTAACTAAATATATTTGTTTAAAAAAATGCTTCTTTGTGCATGATCACACCCAATTTCTTTTGATTAAAGCTGCTGATTTTTCACTTTATGCACTGGGATTCTACTAACCAGGGCACAGTAAATGTGATTTAACCCATAATACATGCCAAAATTAGCTGCACTCCTAATTAGCACATTTAACTTACCTATAAGTCCCTACCATAATGTACCCTATGCACCCTGGGCTTGTAAGTTGATTGTCACTAGTGGACTGCACCACTTATTGTGCCATCATGAAGTGATAAGGTAAAACAAGTCTCCTGGCCCTCCACTGCAGCCTGGCAGTGCAGTTTTAAAACTGGTATTTCAACCTGTAAAAATAAACTTTTGAAATGGCCTAAATGTAATACTTAAAATTCACCCCTAAGATAGGCCTGAAATGCCCAAGCTGCAGGGTGAATGCATGGTAGGGAAAGTAGGGCAAGTATGTTTTTTTAACAAGTGCCCAACAAAAATGAATATGTCCTTATGTAAAGCAACTGGTGCTTGTGTAAAGCGCTCTCTGATACCTGATACCTTTGGGTCAAGTTCGCGCTATATAAAACTATGTTTAAAAAAGTATATTTTGTGGTTTTGTTCTGCATATGGAAAATATTTGAACACACTTAATGATTGATTAGTTACAATAGAGCACTGATTGTTCCTCGCAAGTTATATCCAGATCACATCATCAAAAAAAAGATTCACCGTATCCATGCATACTAGTTCATTTCGCGATATAAGTCTCCTCAATCAGAGTCCAATAAAGAAACCTCAGAAGTCAACATGATATGGAGACCGGCCATTTGCACCATTTCAGGTCCAAGGTTGATATAGGTCATATAGGTTTTAAAAGCTAGCCAAGTTGTGTTAAATTTGTGAGACATCATGTATTATGGCAGAAAGCTTCTCCATAGCAGAAACGTTCCAGATGTTGTACCATTAGTAGTGTAATGGGGGAGTAATTGGTTGTTTCCACACCCTTTCAAGTGTCATCCTAGCTGCCATTAACAAATATGATGTCAATATGCCTGTGGGTGTGATGAGGGGGAATAGCCTGTGGTTTCTAGAGGCTTCAAAGAGGACCACAAGTGGTTCTAATGGGAGTGTGATGGCTGTGATGTTTTGATGTGTATGAGCATTTCTTTTCAGTGTAGTTGAATTTATGGACACATAAACCACATGTGAAAAAGGTGCTTTTCATCCCCAAAGTTTTTCCAACATAATGATGAGCTTCCATTCATTGCATGTAGGCCTTTGGGCAATGGATACCATTGATTAGGAGTTTATAACTGTTTTCTATATTTCAAATGCTTATGGAGGATTGCGCGGCCCTCTGCCATTGTTTCCCACAGGTAGCTTCCAGGATCTACGATGCTAGGTATGTTTCCCATGTGAGAACATATTTTTGTTTGGGTTTGGTGTGGAGGTTTAGGAGGGTTATTTCCAGACTTGATGATTTGCATATAGGGATTCAAGAGAAGTTGTGTCACGGTTTGCCCGACTGGTGACAAGTAATAATTTAGCCCGGTGTAGGAGCTGGGACAGCCTAAGTGGTCTGAGTTGTCTAGTCTCCAGTCCTCCATGAGTTCATGTTTGTAAGGGGTTTCCCATTCTTGAATAGGTCACTCAGCATTGGAAGGTTGCAGTTTTGCCAGGTTTTGAATCTGGTGTAGCTGGGGAGGAGGGTCAGGGAATCTGGACTACGTATTATGGAGCTCAATGGTGAAGGACATGTGTTGGAGCCCTCTCCCTGTGTTACCAGTTGCTAATATTATAATAGTATGACTATAGGTGTTAGCAAGTGGGAGAGTGTGAGCCGTGCACAAGGAGGAAGCCATTGCAGTAGTCATACCGGTATCAGTAAGAAGGCTTGTTTGGTATGTATCCATCCTGTAAAAGCGTCTATGAGGTTCCGTTCTCAGGAAGGTCATCTCTGCGCTGCCCGAATATAGCTCTTAATGTTCGGGAAGCCCAAATCCCCCCCTCAGCAATGGGTTTTAAGAATATAGCTCTGGGCACCCTCGGAATGCGGTACAAAGTCCATAATTTCTTTTGCAAATGATCTATTAATGATGTGTGAATGTGAAGTAGAAGTACCTGCCCCGTATAGAAGCACCTGAGAAGAAAATTCATTTGAACTCTATTGATTCACCCAATCCGTGATATCTCCACCACCGGCAGAGGTCCTATAACAGAGATTGCAGCAACAGGGGAATATTGGCCTTATGTAGGTAAGTCGATTTTTGGAGAAGGTAGATTCCTAGTTATTTAATGGGGCCCATGGTTCCTGCGAATCCATTGTGCCTCAAGACCTCCCATATCCCTATGGCGTTGCCCACCACCCTCATGGCTGCCGAGTTTGTGAGGTTAATCTTAAATCCTGATTCCATGGTGAAGAGTGAAAGCTCTTCTTTAAGAGCAGGGAGGGATGTGGTTGGATCCATCAAGAAGCACAGGATGTCATCTGCATAAAGGGTTGTTTTGAATTCCCCATTTGCGATTGTCAGCCTCTGATGTTATGGTTGGATACAATGCTGTGCACTAGGGGTTCCATGGATAGTGCACAAAAAAGTGGGGACAATGGGACTCCCTACCGAGGGCCTCGGATCAGGAGGAGCTTTGAGGAGAGTTGTCCATTTATCTTATTTAATGCCGTAGGTTTCTTATGGTTCGCCAATATCCAGTGCCTCATTTTAGAACCCAGAGGGATCTTGTCTAAGAGGTTAGAGTTGAAATTCAAGTTGATCCTGTTGAAGGCCTTCTCCGCATCTAGTGAAAAAAGGACCATCAGTTGACAGAGACACTCTGCCACTATGATAAATAAGATCCCCAGCATTCTGTTGTCTCTTGCATGCTGGTGTTTAATGAAGCAGGTTGTTGTTGGGAGATTAATTTCAGTCATATGGTGTGGAGTTGCTGCAACAACACTGACGCAAAGAGATTCATGTCAGTGTTTAGGAGGGCGACTGGTCTTCTATATCAGGGGCATGGTCTGTGGCCCCTTGTCAGGTTCTAGCAAAAGTGTAAGGTGGGATTTTAGCAGGGTAGCTGGGTTGAGAATATGAATGAATACATTTGCCAGGTTAGCCAGAAAGGAGGCATAGGCTTTATAAAGTGAAGTTGTGAAACTGTTTGATTCCAGTGTCCTCTGGCCAGGTAGGGGCTTTATAGCCGATAACTCCAAGGGGAGACAGTCCTCCTTAATCACCGTACAATCATATTATCATGTGTCTCTGATGAGAGACCCGGCTCTGTGAACAAGTTCTTATAATAGTTCTAAAACCCTCTATACTGTTTCTTGTGTCTGTGAGTTTTGTTCTGTCTAAACAGACTGCCTGGATGAAGTTTCTAGTGTGTTTTTGGCACAATTTGTAGGCTGAAAGTCTATCAGCCATGTGTCCCTTGTAGTATGTGTGTTGAAGGTAGAGCAGTTTTTTTGCTGCTTCTCGCATTACTAGTTTTCTCTAGTCCCCCCTTACTTTCCTAAGTGCTCTGGAGGTTTGCTGCGAGGAATCAAGCTTGTGTTGGTCATTTAGGTATTGTACCTCAGTTTCAAATTTGTCTTTCTCTTGTTTTCCCATACGTTCAAAGATATCAAATTTCCACTGACCATGTCTATGACCGTGCCGCAGATTGTGGACCAACTAACATCTCTGGTGTTTTCATGGAAGTAGTGTGCAAGCACTTCCTTAATGAGTTCCTGGATGACCTGGTCCTGGACCTGATCTCCTTCACCACCGAAGGAGGTGGTTTGAGGTGTTGCTGCCCATGATGTTCCAGTGTCATGAGACATTGGAGCTGCAGAGCAAATATCAGCATCAGAAGTCTCTCTGCCATTGACAAGCTTCTCTCTCTTATAGAAGAGTGTACAGAAATGTCTATTCTGTAAACTTAACCAAGGGAAAACAATGTACTACAACAGGTCTTCTAACTTAGAAGGCAAAAATAAGACAAAAGCTTACACATTACAGAAACAATTCTATCCAGCTGAAGCTTGCATATTACAAAAATAGCTCAGTGGGTTGCAGCACATGAATAATAAGCTGTAACTGCATATTGGTTAGACACATTAGGCTAACATATCCACAATATCATTAGAACATTCTGCAACAGGAAGATTACGATCTATCAGACCCTCCTTTTAGCCTATTGTGGCTAACATAAGTGCAGCCTTTATTGTTTAAAGGGGAGGACTGTACAATTCTAAAGGAGAGAACGGGGACGGCATCACTCATCAATCAAAGGGAAGCAAAGAAAACAAGAATAACCAATAATATATCATCATAATAGATATCTGGTATCAGGGAATGAAATACTAGGATGAGCATGATCATAGAAGTAGTGCAGCATACTATAGGACAGGAAGGGCAGAGGCAACAAGTAAAAGAACAACCCCTGCAATACCTACTAAAACAATAATTATTCTCTGGGTGTGAGGCACCCCCCTTTTTGACTAATCTAAGCATATGTTCTCGGGGTACCATTGCTCTATAACACTATGTCATGATCGGACTACTTAAAAATACATCACAGTTCAAGTCATGTGCAGGAATTAATGCAAATAAGATAAAACGGTCATTATCAGGGAAAACACCCTATTGAATTCTATACTGAGGGCTCACTTGCATTATCAGCGAGGACCTATATCTAACATCAATGAAGTAGATGTTTATCAGGCTGGAAAATGTGTTTTACTAAACTCCTTAAAGTATACTAAACCTCACAGCTACTTCCATAGGGCAAGAATACAAGCAACAGTTTCTCACCCTTGTGTGTGTATGAAAGCAACGACCCACACACCCAATAATCTGCAGTACTATAAGTAACATGTGTCTGGTGCAACATTTGAATTCTACATCATCCTAATGAACTTCCCAGTGCTCCTCTTCGTGAGGAACTAGGGTCACTCTCAGGTGGTGTTGGAATAATACTCATGAGGGTATGCGCCAAGCAACAAGAAACTAATTCTCTAAAGAGAAATATGAAAGCAATAGTTAGGATACAAACAAACACAATATTAAATTTGTAGACCATGAGAACCAAATGTGGGCAGGGGCATCTGGACAAGGAGCCGCAGAGGCTGCTCCTCCTGGGGAATAGGAACATTCAAAGGAACTCATTTTCCTAGCTAAAAGTCCAAAGTAAACTAAAGGAAACAATCTGCAACACAGCCAGCCAGAGGGGAGTCTTCTCTCTGTGTCCGTCTGAGCCTCACAGGCAGGCTCCATTGTCCATCAAAAATTCAAAAATCATCTGCGTTGGAGCTGCACTTGCTAGCAACTCATCAAAAAATTAAAAAATCATCTGCGTTGGAGCTGCACTTGCTAGCAACTCAAAAGGAAAACAATCTTGGCCAATGATGCAAAGTCTTTCTTGCAGAGTTTAGCAACCATCAATCCAGGTAGTGCCCTCTACAAATTCTGTCCAGTGTCTCGCTCAGTACACCAGATATGAATCTAACAGATATTAAGAGCACTGTATCTGTACCCTAAGACTAAAGTCTCTCTCTACCTCCTACTTTTCTTCTCCTGGTGCACTGCTCACCTGCCGCGGCCATAGATTGTATAAAGTGTGACCAGGTACCTCCTTATCAGCAGACAAAACGGTAGATTCCAAAACAGATGGGGAACAGGGAAACCTGAAGCATTACCACTGGAGAACTGGCAGCAGCCTCTTGCACAGACGGAACTGCCCCTCTCAAGTATTTCTGAGAAACCGTTTCCAACCATTGGGAAATGGCACAAAAGCGAAGAGTGAGTTCTCCATCTCGGTCAGGCCTGCCCTTTTCTTACCCAGGAATCACACACCTACAGCAGCTTCAGCTGTACCTTGGCTCCAAGCTAGACTTCCGTTGGTATCTTCTGATGACGAGACTTGACTTGCTCTGAGTCTTGAAGTTGGATCTGATGCTCGGGTCCCCTCTGGCTCCGGCGGTGTGATACATTTCTATTGATGAACAGAACAAAGATCTTTAGACAAGGCACATGAATAAAATTCAATTTCAAAGAAACCAAATGAGGTCTATTCTGTGCTTTCCTATCACTCTAACAATGTCAGTTTGAAGGTGAACACATCTTAGGCCTATCAATAAATGTGTGCACTAACAATAGGTAATACATTACATATCTGACGTTTTCGCTGTATTACCTGTGGACGTACGTATGCATTTACTGAATTCTAAGAGAAGAGAAAAAAATAAAATAAAACAAACATGTTGTATTCCCGCATTTGCACTTGAGAAACAGCAAAAAGGGAAGTTCAAACCGCTATTCCTATAGCGAGCACACAGCGTCTACTTTGTGAACCTTCACTGTTGTGCAAAACTTCAAACACTTCTAATATTCTTTTTCTTACGCAAAACAACTATATGTTTGCTCATGACCATGCTCACATATTATAGAAGCAGCAGGAAACTGACTTCTACAAAGTTATAATTTCTAAAAAATATTTTGCTGAGGATCACACAAGCATCTTTCACCTTTCTCACTATTTAGACCATGTAACATTTTGTTTAGGGGAAAACCTGTTCACCAGCTCTAATAGGGATTGTCAGCTCAACTATACAGGCTAACTGATAAGAGACTTGTGAGGCTTGTGATACCTGTGCACCAAGTACCGACCTATTGTTCCCTTCAAAGGTCAAATAAAGAAACACTAGTCTGGGGCTACCAGTCCTTTCATCCCTTTCATCCCTATCCAATTAAAATAATCCTCTAATAAAGACTATCAGTTTATTTTCACAGACTAGCTAATAAAGAACTAGCAATGTACTTGCAAGACTACAATAATGGTGTTATCACCCAACACTTATAGAACAAAACTACCCACATCTAATTCCCCTTTTAGATCAAAGCAGGACAGGCTAATAAAAATTTGAGAAGAGGAGGGAGCAATATACATGTTACCTAGTTTTAATTTATAGGAGAGCTAGCGGAGAGCTAGCTTCCAGCGGGGAGCTAGCCTCCTCCCCCAGTTTGACAGGAGCAAATCTGAAACATATTTCACTTCAGTCAACACCATCAACCCCCAGGTGTAGCACTGGGCATAAACAAAATTCTAGGAGATACATAGCACTTTTGAGAGGGCTAGAAAGCCTTTTAGCACATGTACAAATGTCATTGCCACAAGATGATGTGTGCGCCTATTAATATCTAATACAATGTAACTAAGAAAAATTCATTATAATTATTTATTTATTACAAAACACACTATTACTTTTGTAGGCCTTTCATTCCCATGAAGGAATAAGGAAAAGGAAATGGGACTGGGACACAGCTAAAGTCTCCCATAACTAGGCACTATGCGACATTCATTAGGGAAATGGCGGCAAAATGGAAATCCATAAAAGAACAAAAATTACTTAGGTGATGGTCAGGCTTGTGACACAACACCATGAGTACACCGTAGAACTCTTGTATTTTTCTTCTATACCATTTGACCAAATAGACATACACTGCTGAAGTGTTATCTGTGAAATTTAGGGACCAGAACAAATTCCCCACAGAGGAGCTTGTGCTAGTATCAAAAATAGAATTGTCAAAACAATACAAAACAGAAACATACATAAAATAAAAACAAGCATACCAAAGCAGCAGGTATACTTGCTGTGCTAAGCACAAAAAGCATAGACAAATCACATTAACACATGCAAATGAGCTGTGATACACAACATGATGCCATGCATTTCATGCACAGTGAGCCTGCAACCCAAAACCCAGCATGCTGGCCTGCTTAATTTGTCAGGCTTAAGATCGATCAGCATACCTACCACGCAGAACAGAACAAACAATGTACAATAAGCCAAAGAAAACATAAAACACACAATATATTTACATGCGTATAACGTAAAATAATACGCAATAATACATATACCAAACACAAAGGCTACAAAAAGGAAAACACAATATTAGTTACTCAAAGGACTATATTTTTCTCATGCATGTCATGCATCATGCGGTGTCAGTGCACACTTAATCTGTCTAGCCCAAAGTTGCATCAATACTCACCATAACACACAGATAGAAATATTTCCCATTGCACTGAAACGAAACAAATCAAACCACAAAAAAAACAACAATACACCAAATATTGGACAAAAAGGCAACCACTTAGTAAAAATACCTTCTACAAATACTTACTTTAAAACCTATGCTTGGAGCTCATTCACACCATTTCATCTATATTATCTATCTTCACCCTATATATACTTATCCCAATATAAAAGGAAAAATAACATCTTTTCAATATTAAAAATAAACGAGTTCGCTTCTAACTGTCCACTTTCCGTTCTGAAAACCCTGTCTGCTGTCTTAGACAAGAAACAGACCTAACCTTTTTTAACCTTCAGCCAAAAAAAAAAAAACATTTAGCAGCATTGAAAATCACATGACAATCTTGTAATGACATTTAAGGCAGCATCAAAAAGGGAAAAAAATATACATTTACTTTCACAGCTTTCACTTGTCATGAACCAGGAATTTTCATATTTGCGCAAACAATTTATTCTTGTAATTAAAGGTACTAAATCTATTTCTGAACAGACATCTTTCCCTGTCTAAATGGGCCATTTTATAACCAATGCACTTTCTCATCTTTAAACAAAAAGGGGCATCTTACTTCTGGGTAAAATCACAGCTCTGAGTTATTTTTAACATTTCAAACTTCTGAATCATACACATTTAATCCTGTTGCGAAAGGTATATTTTCACCCCAGAACATACTAAATACTCCAGTGCACACTAGCAGACATTTGCACAAAACACACACTCTGCACCTCCACTCAATGGGTGGGGGACTGGGCCCACTGCAATGGTGTCCCATGGACAAACTGCATACAAATACTGTTACACACATATATACATTCCCACCAGGCCGCTCTTATGAGCAACACAATCAATATTCTTTACCTACTAGGCACTATGCATTTACCTACTCTTGCATGATCAGTACTCTCCACTAGGGATCATAGCAAAGTCACTAATCAGTATGCCAATCAGAGACCCCCCAACTCAATATTTATTTAAATAGAAAACGTTTATACTATGATATGGACCAACAGTGAAACAAAACAAAAAAAAACAACAACAAAAATAGACACAACAGACAACCAATAAATCTCTTTTTCTTTTTGCCTTTAAACTGCACACAAATCAGTCACTTATTCTGAATACTATTCAAACAATAGGAGTAACATGTACTTAAACTATTGCATCTGAAACACTCACTAACATATTTAGTAAATTTTTCTCAAAACAATCCTTCTTTTCTCAGACTAGGCCATTTTAAAGTGTAATTCTCTATGTCCAAATACAATAATCTGTTGAAAGTTATTCATAATTTGTTCCTAATACTAAATCACAGGTGTTCTGACCAACTGCATTATACTTTCGTCTAAACCAGCAGCAGTTTGCACTCATATTTATGCAGACTCGCTCCAAATTCACAATTCACATGGCTCTAACTATGTATCTCTGCCTGTCTGTGCAAAGAGCTGAGCCTCCTAGCCCCCCCCCCCACAATCTGGTGCCTGTGCTCTGCAAACCCATTAGAATGCTCTTATCACACCAAGGTCACATCTGCTCTGCTCTGCGTCCATTTTCCCTTTTCTAATTTAACCCTTCCAGAAAGGAATAAAAATTCACACACTGTTATTCTAAGCCTTCCCAGCCTAAAGCTCTGCAACTTTTTATTGTGGACTGAAACACATCCACTGAACAGGTCATGTTTAAAACTGACTAAACAACTCCGCTTTAGGCGTTCAGAAATGCATTTCACTCTCACAGTCTTCCAAGAGC
The DNA here is from genome assembly GCF_964263255.1 of Lissotriton vulgaris. Taxonomy (NCBI): domain Eukaryota; kingdom Metazoa; phylum Chordata; class Amphibia; order Caudata; family Salamandridae; genus Lissotriton; species Lissotriton vulgaris. Next base: position 154,306,387 of record NC_141690.1, on the reverse strand, counting down.
TAAGAATTCTGGGCTGCTAGCCAGCCTTCGCCAGCCTTCCTGGCCCCCACCACTTTACAGACCTCAAGGCCAAAATCTGCCTCGCGCTCTGCGCCCCTCGTTCTGAAGCTGTCATAGACAATAAGCCTTCCTAACTGTTTTTTAACATGCAATAATTAACCCTATTTTGACAAATACATTTCTCTATTTCCCTTTTCCATAGAGCACAGCCCTGCATGCACTTTTAAACTACATGAAAAATACACAACAACAAATTCTAATTATTTGTGCATTCCTTTTTTTTCACTTCTTTCAAAGTTTACACTCTTTCTATATTCTATTAATATACATTCTAATACTTGTAATCAAATCGTTTTTGTTTTCTTCATCTTCTACTGTTCACAAATTAAGGAGATGAAAGAAACCACATTAAATAAGTTCCAAACACATTATTTTTTAAAAGGCCACAGTGTTTTTTTTTCTTTGTTCTCATTCTTTTCTTTTCTGAGAGCCAGGCACAACCATCTCAGGTAGCTCACAAGAACCAGACAATCTAACTCATGCAGTAAGACGCACTCACTTCATTCAAACAAACATTTACACAAACAAAAGGAAGCCCACAGACTGCTCTCAAACCAAACCAATTATAACCAAATCAAACATATTACATGAAATACATACCCCATCCTCTTAATCACTGCTCAAATTGGCTCACTGAGCCATTAAAAGCAACTTTAAATGGGAACAACCTGCAAATTCCAAATGTACACATTTTTTTCTCTTCTTTTAAACTAAACTCTTGATCTGCCCATATTCTGGGCTATCCTCTCATCTGTCTTTGCTGAACCTCTTTCTGCCACAATCTTAGGGAATCAAACATGCTCTGACAGCTGTGCCTAGCAAACAATCTCTCCTGCAAGTAATCTATCTGAGCTGCATCAAAAATATTAAACAAAATCGGGATAAATCCATATTCACATACATCTCAAAATTAAAAGTCTTCTACAGGAGCGGGTTGGCTCTCAGCCAATCTGACATCAGTTAAACTGCAGCAACACCCAAAACATCGCAACTTACTGAAACGCGGCATCTTGCACACTTTATCAAACACCACCAAACTCACTCAATCAGACACCGCCAAAGAACCCACACAAACCCGGACACAAAAGAACCAAGCAACTATCTCCACACACAACCACTTACATTCGCCCACGCGCATACATCCTATCCATTAAGTCCCTGCCAAACATGTGTTACCATAATGGGACAAGGCCCGTCGACCAAGTCCTGGGGAACCTGGACACTACCGCAGACCGAACAGTACACTAACTGTTCAGAGGTTGGAGGACACATCCGCCACCCGGGCGGCACTACAGACCGTTGCGCACTGTACCCCGGAAGATCTGGGACTCTTCTAGCAAACCACTCACACTAGGGGTTTGGGTCCTTTCCCAGTATTCAACCGTGATGAGCCACACTCCAGCCCAAGTACCATCCGGTCGGATGCTCTAAAACAGACACCCACCCGAAACCCTCATCACCAATAGTCTGTCAGAGCGCCACTTGCACTCTGAGTTCCCCGGAGCACACTAGCCCCAGGAGCACACTAGCTCCTTTAACCACTGAGGACACACTAGTCCCGGAGCACACTAGCTCCCTCAACCACTGGGGACACACTAGTCCCTGGAGCACCCTAGCTCCTTAAATCACCAGTCAGACCACTCACCTCCTGTTCGCGGAACCCGACATCCACTGTCCTCCACCGCCGGCTGCTGGGACCAGCACGGTCAGCTCCAAAGTCCCGCCTTCCGGACCCCGGCACAGGATCATGAACCGGGACCTCTCCCGATCAGCAGGGTGGGGCAGCGCTGCGAGAACCAAGCTCGGCATCAAAGTGGCTACCCAGACCCACCGTGCCGACCAGAGGGTCCCCGGCCTTCTGCTACCCACTTACGGGTGAGAAAGATCTTTATCGTGGGACCCACGTTCGGGCGCCATCTGATAAGCGTGGCTCAAATCCACCTGAGCGACTTACCTCACTCATCTATCATTCTCATGTAATAAGCCAGCCGGACAGTGGAGAAGAATAAACAAGGTATTTTATTAGGCCATAAGATTCATCTGCAGATGGGCCCTGTCAGGTCTACACCCCAGGGAGTGTGCCGAGAGGACTGACCCATCCCATCATGACAATACATTATAACATAGCATGGCAGAGAAAAAAAAACACGTCCAGACTGGAAAAGTACTGGGCTCAGCAGAGGGGGAACAATGAACTTGCACCTGCAAGGGCAACATTATTATCTTTACTCCAAGGCCACGGAGCCGAGACTCTGCTTCTCCAAAGCATGGAAACATTTCTGCTCATAAAGGAGGGGGGAAAACTGTACCATGAGACATTGGAGCTGCAGAGCAAATGTCAACATCAGAAGTCTCTCTGCCATTGACAAGCTTCTCTCTCTTCTAGAAGAGTGTACAGAAATGTCTATTCTGTAAACTTAACCAAGGGAAAGCAATGTACTACAACAGGTCTTCTAACTTAGAAGGCAAAAATAAGACAAAAGCTTACACATTACAGAAACAATTCTATCCAGCTGAAGCTTGCATATTACATAAATAGCTCAGTGGGTTGCAGCACATGAATAATAAGCTGTAACTACATATTGGTTAGACACATTAGGCTAACATATCCACAATATCATTAGAACATTCTGCGACAGGAAGATTACTCATCTCAAGAGGATTGCTACACCTCTTGTTTTGGTCCATGAGTGTCATGGAAGTGGGATGGGAACCAGCATATTTACTAGCCCTATTGTCAAAGAAACGTCACTTTTTATGACGTTCCTGTGGCGATAAATCCTTCGCCTTATTTACAAGGCGGCGTTAAGCCACTTAACAGGCTTAACGCCGCCTTGTAAATAGGGCCCCCTTTCACGCTACACTTAGCGTGAAAGGGGCTTACAATGGGTAACCCCTTGATTTTGATGCTGCTCCATATTTACAAGATTGGTGTAAATATGATGCAGCGCCAAAATTAAGACAAGTGAAAACCTGGTCTTAACATGGCAAAAAGAGGAGAAACGTAGGGTGTTGAGGCTGTTGAGCACTAGGGGCTATTAGCTGGTCCTTTGGAAGATGGTGGCAGCAGATCAGTGCAGTACAAAGCTGCATGACATGGGAGCCCTTTGACTTGCCAGTGATGCTGGGGCCATAAGCAAATATGTGCGGGGGGAGGTGCTTCACCATCCTGAGGGGCCCATCTGTCCCGGGGCCGACCGGTGTGGCTCTCACCCAACTCTTGTTAGAGCCATATTCAGGTCTGGTCCCTTCTCCAGGAGGCTGCACCCTTGCATCAAGGTACAACAGTGCCTGCGTTGCATGCAGATTTGTTTTTGTGCCGGAAGGGGTGCCTTCCTGCACAAAAATCCCCTGCAGTATATTCCTCTTTCTATGTATGCAGAGGAAGCAACAAGCACAAACAAAAGATATTTCCCCTTCTTACACCTCCCGTGGGAAGGCTTAGCATTTTGGCGCATTCCCAGGTCTACGAGTAATGGTAAATCTGGAAATGCGTCAAAATACATGGGCGTTGCATGGGAACCCCCATACAACACCCATGGAACACTTCCCTGGGGCAGAGTAATGCAATGCAACGATTTGCGATGCGCTGCATTACTCCTAATTTATCAAACCACTCAGGGCCAAGCAAAGTGGCCTTGTGTGGCTTGATAAATCTCATTTTAGGATTGGTGTCGCGCATGCACCAAATTGCATGGTGCAAATGCAATGCAAACCCTTGATAAATATGCCCCTTAATTTGCTGTTTCAAAAACCTCGGCCTCCCTGTAGTTGAACTCTTTTATCTTTTTATGTTCATGTTCAGACAAACAAAAATGCCACCCATTATGGAGCTCAGATGGCAAATATGAACTCCTGCAAGAGGCCTGAAAGACAAAAACTCTCCATCTTTGCAACACATGGAGGTGAATTTACTAAAGGTTGTCCGAGCACTCGCCTAGCACAACATCATTGTACAATGTGGCTTTAGTAATGTTTGGCATATCACTGCTGTTTTTGCATTGTCTTGTGCCAGCCATGCAAAACTTTAATAAACATTTACCATACAATCAAATCGTAGAGGCTTATTTACTAAGGTTTTGCATGGGCGTTTGTGGACTGCAGAGTGATGCAAAGCATTGCATTGATTTACTGTGCAATTTCATCTGCAACCCTTAGTAAATATCCCACAGGCATGAACGCCATTGCAGAGTTGCCAGGGATCTCAGCTGCCACCCCTGACTTGCCCCTTGTGGCCCCCAACACTGCCTTTGCGACCCCGGGCCTCAAAGGTGGTGAAAACAATGGCAAGAAACTCCTTGTTTTCTGTGCATTTTACTTTGCAGAATTAGTGAATAACAGTCTATCATTCACTATTAGTGCGATAAAAAGTGGAGCAGCAGGTTCTGGAACGGGATCTTCACTGGCATCTTTGGTAAGCAAAATACAATGCTGTTAAATGTATGCATGCGGGTGAAAGAAAGTTCGGGTGAGAGTGGATGTGTATGTTTGAGCATGTATGTTTGTATGTGGATCATATGTGTGTGTGCGTGTGAAAGTGAGTAGATGAGAAAGTGTTAGTGGGTCAGAATAAGAGGGAAATGGGAGAGTGTGAATGAGTAAGTCAGGGTAAGAGTGAGTGCAAGAGACTGAGTGAAAATGAATGAATGTGAATGAGTGAGAGAGTTTCAGTGAATGAGAGTGAGCATAAATGTGAATGGGCTGTTATTTTTGCAAGCCTGCTGTTGGACCTGGCATGTTTCTAGGTTTATAGGGACACCCATGCAAAATACTGGCATCAGCATACTGGAGGCAATTCTTCCATATTGAATACCCACAGCAAAATGTGGGCACTGGCACACTGGAATTAAATCTTGGCATGGAGCACACGTAGAAAAAATGCTGGTGCTGGCGTAGTGGAGGAAATTGAATTTGAGTTTATTTGAATTTAAAAGTATTTGTTAAGCGCATGTATACCAGGCGGTTTCTTGGCGCTGAGGGATGCAAAACCTGTGAGTCAGAGGAGCAGGGGCTAGGGCGAGAAAGCTTGCAGAAAAAGAAAAGTTTTGAGCGCCTTGCGGAACTCAGAATACAAGGGTGTAGATCTGATAGTGGGAGGGAGGGAGTTCCAGAAAGTGGGGCCAAGAACAGAGAATTTCATGCCCCCCAATTTATTCTTCCTGAACTGCGGTACAAAAAGGAGAGACTGGGTGGAAGAGCGCAGTTCTCTAGCGGGACTATAGTTTTTAATTTCCGAGTTCATAAAAGCTGGAGCAGTTCTGGGACTGGCATGAAACGTTGTGCATCCCAGCTTAAAGAGAGCCCGCTCTCTGATGGGGAGCCAGTGCAAGGCCTTTAATAGGGGAGTGACATGGTGCGATTTGGAAAGACCATGGGTGAGGCGGGCAGCTTGGTTCTGAACCAATTGGAGACGTCGGAGGGCATAGGCGGGGACGCCATTGTACAAGATGTTACCATAGTCTAGGCACGATAGAACCATCACCATCAAGATGAGTTTTAAGGCAGGAAAAGAAAAGAATCTGGAAATCTTTCTAATGGTGCGAAGGGTAAAAAAACAAGATGAGACCACCATGCTGATCTGAGAGTGCAGAATGAGATGTTGGTTCAGCGTGATCCCAAGTGTTTTGACTGAGTGGGAGGGTTGAAGGGGAGGAACCAAGGGAGGGGGGCCAAAATTTGGGGGTCCAGGGACTGGATGTACCGCCGGTAAGAACTAACTCGGTTTTGTCTGGGTTGAGTTTAAGATGGTTAAGGTTCATCCAGTCCCTGATGAAAAGCCTAACTGATTGAAAACTGTGAATGGACTGAGGGGAGTGAGAGAGGTTGAAGATGAGCTGGAGGTCATCAGCATAATTAAAAACCGTAATCTCCGGCTGCTGTAAAGCAAAAATGAGGGAAAAGATGTACAAATTAAACATAAGGGGGAAAGGGAGGAGCCCTGAGGGACACCGCACTGCACTTTGCGTGGGGAAGCAGAAAATTCAGCAAGGTGGACGGCCTGAGTGCGGTCTCTCAGAAAAGAAGTGAGCCAAGCCAGGACGGGCCCCCTGACGCCCGCCGCCTCGACACGGGTAAGAAGAATGGAATGGTCAACCGTGTCGAAGGTGGCGGACAAGTCAAGGAGGACCAGAGCCTGGGGCCGGTTGACATCCATTCCCTCCCTGAGTTTGTCCATGACTGAGACCACAACTTTCTCGGTGGAGTGGAGCGGACGAAAGCCAGCCTGACAGGGGGCTAAACAAAATTCTTGGCATAGGTGGCACCTGTCGCAAAATACTGGCATTGGCATATTGGAGGAAATTTTGGCATAAGAGAGGATAACTAGGGATTATATTGGGGGCCACAATGACAAAATACGGTCCCATATATATTAGATGTAATGTTTTACATAAGGGTCACCCACAGTACATAGAAGGCAATATTAGCAACACTCTGACAAGCTATTTTGGGTGTAATGTTTGGGGAAACGGGGTACTCATGTAAACAAGCATTGGCATAGCCACTAGGTCTTGCTTTTGGGAGCTTATAAGTATTTAGTTCTGCAGCACAATATCCTTGGTGCAACAACATCAACTGTTGCATGGCTAAAAACTTATAAGATTCCAAAGGCGGGACCTATTGGCTATGCTAATGCTTGTTTTTAGAGGCCTGGCATGCAGTTTTAAATGTAGACTGGTAAGAACGGTGCCAACCCAAGGGACAAGGTCTAAAGAGAAATAAGATAGGAAGAGATGTGAGTTGCGATAGCACAAATAGAAAGGTGAAGCACAGAATGACAGATCAGGTAAACAAAGTAGTGAAGCAGAGAGGCAGGTAGAGCCGATGGGATGAAAAATAGAAAGATATGAGACGTAGAGAGAACAGAGGTGCAGATGAGGTAGAGAGATGAGGGTAATACAGAGGAAGGGCGAGGGAGAAGTAGAGGATGATGAAATAGGGAGAGAGAGACAGAGGTAAGACAGATGTATTAAACGAGGGAGACATTGGAAGCAGAGTGTGAACAGAAATAGTGAAGGAGATAGAAAGAGAGATGAAAGCAAAGGGAGGGATAGATGAAGTGGAAGAGGTAGAGAGAGCATTGTAGAGAGAAAGAAATAAAATAATGGGAAAGGTGAGGGAAAGAGGACATCAATAAAAAGAGCGACATAGAAGGCCAATAGGAGAGTTAAGAGAGAGGCTAACGCAAGCAAGCACTCAGGATGTGGTAAACCGATGTGTGCTTCCCAAATTATAACATAAGCAAAAAACCCATGGCTGTGCAAACCTCATGCTTGACTCAGACAGACTGCCTGCAGCAAGGGTAAGAAACAATGCAGCCACCTTGCATAGGCGGAACAACCAGAACAGGAAATAATGCAGGTGAGCACCAAGCAAGATAAGCAGATATGCAACACCATGAAGGGTTTAAAAACACACTAACCGTCCACTGCAATCTGTTGCAGCAGGGCTCATAAATCGGAAGAGTGGACAGGACATCTCTTGCAGGTGAGCGCAAGCATTCCCTGACAGCGAACACATGCACTAGGAGCATGGACAAACCATCCCTAGCAGGCAAGCACCATAGCAGTTCAACCGGAATGATATTCACAGAAGATGTGCATTTAAATGCGAGGGGAAGACTGCAGTGAGGGGCCAGATAACATCTTCCAGGGCTGTGAACATTCTCAGCTTAAAAACTGAACTGCTGTGCACAGAGACTTTATTTGGGCTAGGTGTATAGGGCACACAGAACTCATTGACCGTGCATCTCCAGCATGAGAGCCATACAAAGAGGGTGTGTATGTGAATGATAGAAGTGGCACAGACATATCAATCCATCAGGAGTTGGTAAAGCACAACTACGCACCCGTCAGGGTCTCAAGGTGCTGGGTCACCCCCTCACATGAGCTAAATGACGGGTACAGACAGGCCATGCCGATGCTAATTGTGAGTTTGTGCATCATGTCTGGGTCTTGTGTGGGTATGCACATACAGCATGTAATCGATGGATCAAAGTAAGATCGCCCACAAGGATGGAGATCAGAGCAAGCACAATGTAAATGATTTGAAACATCTTTATCTGAGCAGTTAAGTACAACCATTGCAATTAATAAAATAGGTTAAGGAGGACGACAAATGTAAGTCAATTCATCCAGGCATTTGTTACAATCATAAAACCAGATTAGAACTAGGATTATAAAGTCCATGGCATCGACGAAAAAAATTTGTATGCAGCTGAAAACTAAAAACACATACAACAACAATATCAAAGCAAGCACAAAGTATGAATAGCGCCGTCACACCTCACGCAGTACGCGCACAAATAAAATGTACAGACAACTCTTGCAGACATGTGGGATGGAAACACCTAACAGCGTGAAAATGTAGGAGGCCCAACTAAGAGAGCATGTGCAGGATAGAGAACCAGGATGATCCTGAATGAGACACTCTGAGCAACCCTTACATGCAGCCAAGTAAGGGAGGAGACAGTCACCTGCAGGCTGAACGTGTGCAGGGAGATCACTGATCCGTCATATTTTGCAGGCGAACATTTGTAAACACAACACGGTAATTCCAGATGAACATCAAGCATTGGAAGATAACAGAGACCGGCCCTTCCAGGCAAGGATCATGCTTTACAGGTGTGTATTGCACATGGGGAATAGCACGGCCTGCCAAGTGGGTAATGGACAACACACTGAGCGCTTGATGGGGGCACAAATTGGCACCCCCTTTAAAAGTATGACAGCGAGTTTCAGCCATGTGGGAATCACCATATCAGACTAGCCCCTGCTGTCAGACGCCAGCACGTGCATGAGAGAGGGAGGCACACATGCAACCACTCTGGGCTGTGTATGAGATTCACAGCTCGCTCTTTCCCAGCTGCTAAAGCAGCATACATAGAGATCATGTCTGTAAACGCCGGAAGGGAGCACAAATAGACCACCCCGGCTGGGAAAGAGCAGCCTGCGCGCTCAGGGAGGCGTCTGCGTGGAGGCGCACAGGGCTCGGGCATGTAATGTAATGTAATGTAATTGCCCATTTATATCGCGCAGCAATCGCTCCAAGGAGGATCTAGGCGCCCATGTATGGCCAACCGGTGTAATGTTGCCTTACTGCTTGACTTGACCAGATCAGAAATCACACTAGATCTCTGGTAATTGTGTCTTGAAGTTTGAAAATCCAGGTTTTTAGTTGTTTACGGAACTCTGTTTCCCTGTCCAATGCTCTCAGATGTGAGGGGAGAATATTCCACGCTTTTGCACCTAGTACCGCCAGGGACTTACCCCCTCGAGTTTTGAGTCTGAACCCTGGAACGGTCAGCAGATTAGCATTTGAAGATCGTAGGGCTCGTGTTGGACAGTATCTCACAAATTTTTTCCTTAGGTATAGTGGGCCTAAGTCGTGGACAGCTCGAAAAGTAATTATCAACACTTTGAACAGAACCCTTTCTGTTATAGGTAGCCAGTGTAGTCTGTTAAGGGCCTTGGTTGCTGATGATCTTCTCGGCCATTTTAAAACCAGCCTTGCTGCTGCATGTTGCACCATCTGGAGTTTATGGGTGACCACTTTATTGGGGCCATCATATAGGCTGTTACAATAGTCGATACGTGATGTCACCAGTGCAACCATGACCGTTTTCCTTGCCTCAATAGGCAACAAGTCAAAGAACTTCCCCAGCCCCTTTATCACACCAAAACAAGTGCCTGCCACTTTTGATGCCTGTTGTTTAAAGGACAGGTCAGCATCGAAGTTTACCCCAAGGTTGTGTGCCGAGATGGTAGTGTGAGGCGGTATTTCTGCCTAATCTGGGAATAAACTCATTTTTAGGGCCTATTGGCATGATCTCAGTTTTGCCTGTGTTGCATTTCAGATGGTTTCTCCGCATCCAGTCAAATGTGGCCGTTAGGCCACATTTGAGCTTTTCCTCCCATACCTGGTTTTCTTTATCCATTACCAGGATCAGTTGCGTGTCGTCGGCATATGCTATTACATCCATGCCAAATGACGATATCAACTTTATCAGGGGTGCGGTGTAGACATTAAACAATGTTGGGCTCAGGCTGGAACCCTGAGGTACTCCCGTCGACAGTGGTTTCTCACTGGAACAGAATTCCCCCAGGGTCACCACTTGCCTCCTGTTACTCAAAAAGTTCTTTATCCACTCCAGGACTGTGCCTGTGATGCCAGATGTTGCTAGCCGGTCTATTAAGATGACATGTGAGACCGTGTCGAAGGCCGCTGACAGATCTAATAAGATCAGGACGGCCTTCTTACCTTGGTCCAGAGCTGAGCGGATAGTCTCAGTAGTGAACAGGAGAGCCGATTCCGTGGAGTGTTGAGTCCTGAAGCCCGCTTGATTAGGATGCCATGTTTCACTGTCTTCCAAAAAACATGTAAGCTGTTTATTTACCATCGACTCTGTGATTTTACACAGTGACGGAAGTAGTGAGATGGGTCGTAGGTTTGATAGTGTGGTGGGGTCGGGAAGTTGTTTTTTTTGCAGTGGTTTCACTGCTGCCAGTTTCCACTCTGGGGGGACGTTGGCCGGGGTCAGTGAGGTATTGACAATGTCATTTATTACTGGCTTGGCAATTTCTACAATAAGGTGCAGGAGTCCAATGGGGCACGGATCAAATGGTGATCCTGATTTTGTTGCCAAAATTGCTCGCTTAGTCTCCTCCAGACTGATTGGTCGGAAGGCTGCTAGCTGAGTTTCCTCCTGCCCTATTATATCACTCTCTTTCCTTGACTCTGGTATTGGGACCTCGAAGTCCTTCGTCAGACCCTGTACCTTTTCCTCAAAGAAGTCTGCGATAGTATCACAGAGCATCTGTGAGGGCGGGATGTCCTGCACTAAACATTTGGGTTTATTGAAGTCATTCACAATTTTAAAAATCGCTTTGTGTTTATTATTAGCAGTTTCTATTGCTGATCTAAAAAACATCTTTTTTGCCTGTTTAATTTGCGCTTGATAGGCACTCTTGACCTTTTTGTATTTTCCGCGCTCTGTGCTGCAATAGTTTTTTCGCCAACTACGTTCTGCTCTTCGTCGCTCCCCCTGTTTATTTTTGAGCTCTCGGTCGAACCATGGGGCGGAAATCTTCTTTTTCCCATACCTCATCTTGTTTCTTTCCTGTCCAACCATGCCTTTCAGTTCGTTCATCCATGCCCTAAAGGTATTTGGATTTGGAGGTCCTACTGGCTTGGGTTTACAATCTCAATTAATTCTGGGTGGATCATTACAGCTTTCCAATCATCTCGTCTGGCCTGACTGCGTTCTTACACGTGCTTGTTCTTTCTGGTACTCTCAAGAGGAAACATAAAAGGGACCAACATGTGATCAGTCCACGTTTGGGGTCTAGGGTGGTCTGTTGTTAGTGTATTTAGATTGGTGGCAATGCAGTCTATCGTGTGTCCTGCCTCATGGGTGGCTTGAGTATTGCAGATAGTAAGACCTAATGCATCCATGGTTTCCCTGTAGGAGGCAGCAGATGCATCCGTTGTGGACTCTGATGGATGTTTATATCCCCCAGCTCTGTAAAATTAGAGTACCTAAGTATCAGTGGACTAAGTGTTTCCCCAACACTCCCCAGAAAACCTTTACATGATCCCGGTGGGCGATAGATCAGTGCCCCAGAAAAGGTGAAATTCTCACTAATTTTAACACAGAAGCCCATCCCTTCCGCATCTTTTAGCTCATGAAGTTCCGTCACCGAGCAACCGAGTGTATCCCTATACATAATGGCCACTCCTCCCCCCGTTGTTCTTCTCCTCTATCTACCCTTTGGATATCATATCCTGGAGGCAGGGCATGTACCACCATGTCTTCCCCGTGGGAGGGAAAGGAGAGGGAGGGTACGCAAAGAAGAGGGAGGGTACCAATGGCGCAAGAACCGGAGAGGTGACATGAGTTTTAACACAATGGTGACAGTGAGGGCAGCAACTGATACCACAGGGTGGCAAATACATGCAGCCACCAGACTCTAGTGTGTTATTGTGCGCAACTGCGCATGGGGAAAAACAATCTGTGCACATCATGATTGCAGAGCATTATTTCGAACAAATTACCAGGCGTGGTTGCCCTTTAGGGTACACACAGCACGCATGTCCGCCTTACAAAGTTAAAATGAGTAGTATCAGGCGCAGGTGGGAGGTGCGCACACTTTCCCCGACAGCGCCTTGCATAGAGGTATATTCTGATGCATGAATGAACTACGCATTTGCACATGAGAAGCGAACCAACAGCCTTGCAGCTCCCAGTGGCGCCACCGCTGAAAGTTTAATAAACAAGCATTGGCCGCACAGCTGTAAAGTGATACTGCCGTCAAAGTGAAAGTGATCATTAAAGCCAAAGTAAGACAGAGAGGCGGAGCGAGGCGCGTGCACTTGGGAGACCAAGAGGAAAGCCAGATGGCGCCTCTGCTCGTAACTGTACGCATAACCGCACTCTCTATGCCACCCAAACAACTGTGCCAGCACAGGGGAAAGGGACAGGAATATGCAGTATCTCACAGATATGGGGCATTCCTGCCCTTTCCTTTTGACGCAGGGCAATGCAACAAATTGCAGTTGAGTGGGAGGGACTTAATGGGTTTTAGAAGGACACAATGGAACTCTCAGTTGCTTTCAATTCACATATTGCTCACTTGCACTGTTTTATCAATGATGTAATCTGTTTATCTGATTGAGAAAAGGGGGGTGGTGATGAACAGAGTGTCTGAATTAAGCAGACCACTCTTACCCAGTCCAAAGATCAGGGCTTGATCCGTCACAGTTTTTCAGCTCACTGCACCATCCCAGCTCAGAACTTGGCTATATGCAAATTAGTCTGTCCCTGGCCCAGTGCATCATGGGAACAGAGCAGACCAAACTACCAAGCCAATTCTTATACTGGGAAGGAGACAAGCTACCGGGGACCGGTTTCTGGCATTTCAGCCGTCTTCGGCCCGGCTTGCTTGAATCCTGGTGGTGCAATGAGCTAGGGACTCACATCTGAGTATACCCTTCCACGCTTATGGTGGACAAAAATGATTCAGAAAAGGGGGGTGGTGATGAACAGAGTGTCTGAATTAAGCAGACCACTCTTACCCAGTCCAAAGATCAGGGCTTGATCCATCACCGTTTTTCAGCTCACTGCACCATCCCAGCTCAGAACTTGGCTATATGCAAATTAGTCTGACCCTGGCCCAGTGCATCATGGGAACAGGGCAGACCAAACTACCAAGCCAATTCTTATACTGGGAAGGAAACAAGCTACCGGGGACCGGTTTCTGGCATTTCAGCCGTCTTCGGCCCGGCTTGCTTGAATCCTGATGGTGCAATGAGCTAGGGACTCACATCTGAGTATACCCTTCCACGCTTATGGTGGACAAAAATGATTCAGAAAAGGGGGGTGGTGATGAACAGAGTGTCTGAATTAAGCAGACCACTCTTACCCAGTCCAAAGATCAGGGCTTGATCCATCACCGCACCATCAGGATTCAAGAAAGCCGGGCCGAAGAAGGCTGAAATGCCAGAAACCGGTCCCCGGTAGCTTGTCTCCTTTCTGGTGAAGAATTGGCTTGGTAGTTTAGTCTGCCCTGTTCCCATGATGCACTGGGCCAGGGACAGACTGATTTGCATATAGCCAGGTTCTGAGCTGGGATGGTGCAGTGAGATAAATAACGGTGATGGATCAAGCCCTGATCTTTGGACTGGGTAAGAGTGGTCTGCTTAATTCAGACACTCTGTTCATCACCACCCCCTTTTCTGAATCGTTTTTGGCCACTATAGGTGTGGCAGGGTATACTCAGACATGAGTCCCTTTCTCACTGCACCATCAGGATTCAAGCAAGCCGGGCCGAAGAAGGCTGAAATGCCAGAAACCGGTCCCCGGTAGCTTGTCTCCTTTCTGGTGAAGAATTGGCTTGGTAGTTTAGTCTGCCCTGTTCCCATGATGCACTGGGCCAGGGACAGACTGATTTGCATATAGCCAGGTTCTGAGCTGGGATGGTGCAGTGAGATAAATAACGGTGATGGATCAAGCCCTGATCTTTGGACTGGGTAAGAGTGGTCTGCTTAATTCAGACACTCTGTTTATCACCACCCCCTTTTCTGAATCGTAATCTGTTTATCTGGCACGTCTTAAAAGATATGATTGTCCAATGAGTGCCTGTTGTATGTGAGCATGGACTTCTTAGTTGTTTTTGCAGGACTTTCTTCTTCTTGTCTCTCTCTTCATCCCAGCCTCTTTGTGTCAAAGCAAGCTCTTCTCACTTGCCAGTATTGTTTTCCTTTTCTCTTTTTTGTTACAGGCCTGCACAGACTCACAGACAAGTGAGAGTGCAGGAGAACAAACAACCTCTTCGAAGGGGGGATTTCTATTTAGTTTGAATGCATACGTGGAAAGTTTTGATGTTGAAGCAGTCAGCTTGTAACAGGTTTATGATAGTGAGTTAAAAGTGTATTGTGACCACTAACGAACTCAAGGAGTGGAATCATGATGCTTAATAAGGTAGTGAATTGAAAAAAAGCTCTATGACATGGATTACAAACTTTTATATTTGAATTAAAAAAGAAGATGGGTTTACAGATAAACCCACAACTTCTTTAGTGATCTGATATTGGATGATTGGAAAGTGAATCTTTTTAAATGCAGCAGAATCCGTGCTACTGCTTGGGGACCTCAAAAACAAGTGGTCACAGCTGCTTGTAGATATCAGAAATATTTTCTTTTGATAACAGATGTCATGGTTCCTGAAATGCTCCTACTATCAAATGAGACTAATGGTTTGTCAGGTCATACACACAACTATAATTCCATAATTTTATATTTAGCAGGCTCAATTGAACAAGCTATGTGCAAGATATCACCGAAAAGGGAACAGTGTGATGCACTGACTATGTTTTTAATGTTCAAATGTACATGCTGTGATGTAGACTCTTTGATTGCCCAACTCTTCCTGTTAGAATGTAACATGTTTATGTGATTACTGTCATGATTGCCAATGTTATATTCAATAAACACTTTAAAAAAAAAAAAAAAAAAGGGAACAGGGCAACAATATACCTTTTCCCGTATTGCATGGAACTGTTAATTATGGACGCGGGCCCAGATTTATTAAGGTTTTGCGTAGCCCTTGCGCTGTGCAAGAGGGAGCAGGGCGATGCAAAACCTAGAATGAGATTTCCCAAGCCACGCAGGACCACCTTGCGGGTCTTTATAAATCTTGAATAACACAAGGCAGCGCAAAGTTGCTGCTTTGCTTTACTGTGCATGGTGGAGGCGTTACATGGGTGGAGCGTGGATGCACCCACCCTCCCACAATGTATTCCAAAGCATTCCCAGATTTACCAGTAAACCTGGGAATGGGTCAGAATTTTACACCTTCTCACCAGAGGATTGTTTAAACTTTGTTTCCTCTTTTTAATTGTGCTGCAGAATGCAGCACACTTTGAAAGATGGAAATCCAGCCTGTAATGGAAGCACTCATGATCCATGGCGCAAGGTTGCCTGCATTGGTGCTAGGCTGCAGGTTGTGCGCCAGAGCAGACAGACAAAAGGAATGCTCCATGTCTTTATAGATAGGACACATTCCTGCCCTCTCCCTTTCACGAAGTGCAGTGCAAGCTGCCTTGCTGTGTTGTGTTGTGTGAAAAACTTGAAATCTGGACTGCAGTGCTCATGTGATCACACAAGTGACAGAACTCATAAAAATAATTTTAACATGGTCCATTTAAATATACAAGTGACAGAAGATAACACAGGGCGGAGCTAGCCGCTATGCTGTGAACAGTACCTTTGCAAAGCACCTCTCCCAGACTGAGACTGTCGCTATTATCCTGCTACTGGAACCAACTTCCCAGGGTGGAGATGATCCCACAGCGGCTTGTGGGCCTCAGGACTAGCAGAGCTGTCCGAGGAAAAAGAAGGAGCCCAAGAGAGATCCAGCTTGAATTTGACCCACAGCTGCTGGCGCCTCACCAAAATGGAGGTGGTGGAGGGTGGCGATTAGGAAACGAGCCAAGGAATACTGCTGGCAATCGCTGTGACCTGAGATGGGACAGTGCCCTTTGTTCCCACCCCGCCCAGCCCTTTGGATCATTCAAGGTGTAGCGCTGAATAAGAGTTAACTCATGGCAGGGCCTAACTGCCATGACCAAACACCTCACAGATGTCTTTATTTTGATGTTTGAGACAGGGTATTATCTGAAAGAGTGGAAAAGAGCCTCCCCCCTCCCTCCCATAAAAATAAAACCAACTTGGAGGCAAGTGATCTTAAAATCTACCACCTGATCTCTCATATTTGTTACTCTGCGAAGATTGTTGAGGAGACCATTAATACGGCGCTTTCCGCTTTCATCAGCGAGAATGGACTTCTGGATGATACCCAGTTTGGCTTCAGAAGCCCACGCAGTACTGAACTGGACCTAATCACTGCCGTAGAGGAAATTCGACAAACCTTAGATGCAGGCAAGAATGCTGCCCTAATGTTATAAGATCTCTCTGCAGCATTCGACACGGTCAATCAGGATCTACTTATTGACCATCTTTTTACCCTTGGAATCAGGGGCAGCGTGCTTCTGCTCCTGAAATCCTTCCTCTTAGATCGGGAGCAGTTCATTGACCTAGACAAGTTCAACTCCCCATCTTCCTCTTTACCATGTAGGGTCCCGCTGGGCTCATCTCTGAGCCTCCTCTCATTAATCCTTACATGACCCCCTTGGCCAAATAGGTCAAATGTTTTTCCTTTGCAGTAGTGTCCTACACAGATGACACTCAGATTATGGTGTCAGTGACCAGCAATACAGACAACACCACTATCAGATTTCATGACTGCATGCTCCACATAGGGATCTGGATGTACCACAATTTTCTCAAATTAAACTTGGGTAAAACCAAAGTGCTGCTCTTTTGTCAAAATCCATCATTTTAGTCTCCCAGATGGTGTCCCAGATGGTGGCCACAAGATCTTGGAGTGTTCCCCTCCCCATATCCAAGGCTAGGAACTTCGCATTCTCTTCAACAGCAATCTTTCTTTTGATGGTCATATCAATGATATTACTTCATCGTCCTTTTTCTTGCTAAAAACTCCTAGGAAATCCTTCCTTTCATCCCATCCGATCTACTGAAAAATGTAGTTTCTACCCTTAGTATTTCTAAAATTGATTATTGCAATGCTCTATTTACCAACATTCAGAAAAGATTCTTGCATAAATTACAAATTCTTCAGAATACGGCTGCATTCTTACTCCTGGGAATTCCCAAGTATCAATCTGTTTACCAGGGACTTTCACAGCTTCACTGGCTTCCCATTAAAAAAAACATAGGGGCATATTATCAAGGACAGACGATACATTATCGCCGCTTTTATCGGCAGGAAACTGCCGATAAAGCGGCGACAATGGCCTTGATAATATGCTCTATGAATTCCAATCGAAGCCCATGTTAGATGTGTTCACATTTAACATGGGCTTCGATTGGAATTCATAGAGCATTTTATCAAGGCCATTATCGCCGCTTTATCGGCAGTTTCCTGCCGATAAAAGCGGCGATAATGTATCGCCTGTCCTTGATAATATGCCCCCTAGTCTACAAAGCCCTCTGCATCGCCTTCAAGGCATTGCATGATGTGGGACTCACATATTTTAAAAAAAGGTTCCAGTGGTACACCCCCAGTAGACCACTCAGATCATCTGTAGCCCATAATCTGGTAGCACCCTGATTTAAAAGATCTAATTGGGGTTGCAGGAGCTTTATTATCTGTACTGCTAAGCTTTGGAAGTTGCTGGCCCCAGATCCTAAGAGAAAAATAGATCTGCTTTCTTTGCGCAAAGATCTTAAAACCTGGGTTTTCAATTATTAGACCTCTGGTCTTCTGCTTAGATTTGTTGACTTGTCTCCAAGAGCTTCAGTGGCTGGATACCCTTGGATAGTAGAGTGCTCTAAAAGTTAAATTTTCATTTCATTTCTAAAAGTTTAATTTTCATTTAATGCTGTGAGGTGTATAGCTGGAGAGTTCCCCACTGTATATTTTTCAGAGGTCACCGTCTCCTCGTGAAGAAGTGACCTGCCAACCCACTGACAGCGAAGCAGCTGGCTATTCAAACTTGTGGACTTGCCAAACCTCCTCTATCGGTGAACCCGGATAGCGTCTTGGAAGGCAACAGTAGGCGAGGCCTCTTATATTTCAATGCATTAGTACCTAATAAATATAGTCTGGCCTTTATTACCTTTCCCACCTTGTACACTTTCCCTACTTCTCTTTCGCTACCTGCTTTCCACTCCTGTGTACCTAATGGATAATGGTCATGCGCTGTGAATGTTGGTGTCTAGAGGTTGTCAGTTGTAGATGATTTTGTAGTGAGCGCGGAGTTGTGGACGTAAAATAAATATGCTCCTGACAAGAATTAGATTGAGTTCGTATCATCTTTTAATTACCTGAAATACCACATGTTTATCATGGTGACGAGTTACGGGGCCTGTATGAGCGACATTCATGAACTACATTGTGGTGCACCACCCGTTGATTGCTACCTGCGCTGGACTCCAATATCTTGAATTAGATCAGGCATGTGCTCTGTGCGCTGGGTGTTTTCTCTCTAAGGCTGGTGGGTGGGCTCGCTAGGGAGCATCTTCTGAATGTTTTGGGCACAACCTTGATGGAGGAGACTGTAAGTGGATTTCTCCTGACTAACCGAGTGTATTGCCCGGTGCTTCAAACCTCATTTTGGATATTGGCAGCCTTTTTGTATTACTGCATTTTCTATGGAGATCTATGTATTCCATCTAAGTCGGCGGCCATCTTAAGCAGTGTTTCTGAGATTCTGAATATAACTTTGTGAAAAAGTGCTAATGTAAGTGCCAGTTAAAAGACAAATTATCTTAAATGCATTTATAATAATAATAATCCACATTTGTAAATCGAACAATCACCCGTAAGGGTCTCTAGGCGCTGTCGGGAAGATTGAGCAAGCTATTGCCCAGAGTCTCATGGTGCTGGGCTAATCTGCCACCGGTACTCGAACCGTGATTCCCAGATTCCGGAGTCAGTCGCCCTGGCCGTAGCGCCACACCCTTCTTGACAATAATAAGCCAATTTCGGATGCTGCTTTCGGAAGCAATGAAGGTGAAAACATGCAGTTAGACCCTCCTCTAAAATTTCTGCAAACAAAAGGTGAACCACTTATCCCATGGAAGAGATGTAAGGAAGAATTTTAAACTTATTTGAATGCAATTGATGGTAGTAGAATGGCAGCTGAGATGAAAAAAGCATCCACTTACATTCTTTAGGAAGTCTTCAGGTCTTTTCCTAATATTTAAAATGAGGACGAAGATGAGGCAGTGGATGTATTTGATGAAGCTCTATTGAGATGCCCATTTTAAGCCAACTGTAAGTACTACACTTGAGAGGTATCAGTTTTACACAAGGCGATAGAAGGGGGGAATCAATTGATGAATTTTTAACTGCTTTAAGATGCTTGTCAAATACATATAATTTTGGAAAAACAACAAATGAGATGATACGTGATCACTCATGGTTAACACCAATAACAAACGCATCTAAGAACGTTTATGGATTATGGCGGATCCCACCAAGGAGGAAGTGGTGGCTTCTACAAAAGCTGTAGAACAATCCATGAACTGGGTAAAGAAGTAAATGAAACCCAACAAAGTAAAACGAGAGTGTAAGGTTTGTGCCGTGGTTGAGAAGCATGTAAAAAGTGAGATCTATAAAAATGGATGTACTGATAACAAAATGTACTGGTTTAGGTGAAATCCCAACCAGTTTGCGCCTTCAAGAAATTGTCCTGCTCTCAACAAAGAATGTAACAATTGTAGAAGAAAAGGTCACTTTTCAAACATATGCAGGGTCTTTTCAAACATCGTATTGCACGGGCGTCTGGATGCACATCTGTCAGAGAAATCAATATAGAAGATGACATGATCATGGACAAAAATGTGGTGTTAATGGTCCGAGTGGAAGATATGGAAGAAGATAATGAACCCATCAATCCACACATGCATACATTACAAGTGTTGGGTACAGAGTTATCTGTGATGGCAGACTCTGGTTCTCCTTTCACAATAATTTCCAAATCAGACTAAACTAGGAGAAAAAATATCACATTTGCTACAACCTGGATTGCTAGCTGTCACTTTTGATGGACAATACATTGACTTTGTGGGTTATTTTGTGGCCATAACAAAGTTTGAAGGAAGAGTAGCTCAACTGATGTATGTGTCAAAAAAGGAGCAAATGTGCTAGGTTGGAAAGACTAAAGGAGACTAAACATTAATCTCGATCCTAACAAAGTGAACCCTGTTTTAGATATACAAGAGCTGCATGCTAGGGAGAAAATAATGTTCTCTTTCCTCAAAGTATTTAGCACAAAGTTGGGAAAGTTGCAGGGCTATTAAAATATTGTAAAAAATAATACTTAAGAGCGGAGCAGAACATTGTCAAACAAAAAATGAGAATGGTACCGTTCAGTGTTAGAAAGGAGTTGCAAGATCTTTTGGATCAAATGCTAAAAGATGATGTCATTGAAGAAGTAGAAACATCAGAGTGGATATATCTCTTGGTGTTTTGGCCAAGTAAAACAACGGCAAACTCAGATTGTGGATAGATTTAAGGTCTCTTAGTGAAAACATCATTGTGGATAGGCATCCCTTGCCAAAAATCAATGGAGCCACTGTAGTTTTTTAAATTAGACATATGAAGTGGTTGGCACCAAATAAACTTGGTGGAAAAGTCAAAGCATTTGACAGCTTTCATCACACCTTGTATTGTGTATCAGTTCGAAAGGATATCATTCAGATTGACATCAGCATCTTCAGTTTTCCAAAGAGCCATGCTTCATATGTTCAGGGACCTGGAGAGTCAAGTAAGATGCTTCCAGGATGATATGTTGGTATTTGCCAAAACAGAAGAGGAACATTATGATGTGCTTCAAGAGGTTTTCAAAAGACTATCCAATAGAGGTCTTGTTTTGTATGTTGACAAGTGTAAATTATTTGAGTCCTAAGTGGACTATCTGGGGCTTTCAATATCTGCCAAAGGTGTGGTTCCCAAGGAAAATCTTGTGGATGCTATCAAATGAGCACCCACACCTGATGATAGAGAGAAATTGATGTCTTTTATTAGTTTGCGTGAGTACTATGGAAGGTTTGTGAAAGATTTTGTAACAGTGATGGAGCAATTGAGAAAGTTGTTACACAAGGATTGTGAGTTTGTGTGGGAAACAGACCAGCAAATTGCATTTGAATTGATTAAGTCACAAATTGTGAATGCACCTGATCTCCAACATTTTGCAGAAGGAAAGAAGTGTGTGATATCAGTGGATGCAAGTGCTTTTTGACTAGATGCTGTGTTGTCACAAAGCTTATTTGGATCTGAGTGGGTGGTAGTGTATGCTGCTAAGACAATAAATGAATCACAATGCAAGTATTCCATAATCAAACTAGAGTTATTAGCTTGTGTATGAGCCACAAACCACTTTAGGTATTTTGTTTGGGGAAATCATTTTGCTATTCTGACAGATCACAAGCCACCCATATCCATTTTATCACTTGGTGCGGGAAGGAATTCGGCATTGCCAGGTTGTGCTCTAAGCTACAAGAATACAGTGTTGACACTAGTTATGTGCCATATCCCATATCCATTTTATCACTTGGTGCGGGAAGGAATTCCGCATTGCCAGGTTGTGCTCTAAGCTACAAGAATACAGTTTTGATGCTAGTTATGTGCCTGGCCGTATGAATCAAGTGGCAGATTTCCTATCCAGGTTACCCAACCAAGAGGATAGAGTGATAGTGAATAATGTTGAGGATTTTAATGTGGTGGCTAGCATAAATTATGTATGTGGAGAAATTACAGAGGTGAATGATGAATATATGTGGATCAATAAATATGGCAAAGATGAGGAAATGAACATGATAAAAAAATACCTTGTGGAAAGTTGGCCCAAAATCAAATGTCTTGTAGGTCACTTACATTCCTTTGCATATGTTGCAACTGAGTTGTCCACGAATGGTGAATTCTTGTTTTGTAATGACAAATGTATTCCACCAGTTAAATTGCGGAACCGTCTCCTTGAATTGTATCACCAAGGTCATACGGAATGACTGTGTTGGAAAATCAAATATGCAAACATTACTGGTGGCCACTGATGGATACTGACGCCTAGTGAGACAATCTAATGTGTGAAAGTTGCAGATAAAAATTGCAAGACCTATGCTTTCCTTATGCAAGTAACACAATGGGCAGTCTGTGCTTGGCAAAAGGTGGGTTAGAGAAGGTGGGACCTTTGAAACTTTTCCCTGGAAATGTGAGATTTGCAATGGCACTTTTAGACTATTATTCAAAGTGGTCTGAGGTGAAATGTGTGGAAAGTGTGAACACTTATGCTATAATTGAATTTCTTATGGAAGACTTTAGTAGAGAAGGCTTCCCTGAGAAATTAATTTTTAAAAATGGAGTGCAGTTCATTTCTAATGAGATGCCTCAATTTCTGAACACTCATTAAATAAAACATGTACATACAGCCTTATATGATCCACAATGTAACAGTTTGTTGGAACGATGTAATCGTTATTTGAAGGAATGTATTCACTTGGCTGTTGTTGGAAATATTCCTTTCACTGTATCTGTTCGCAAAAGGTTGTGGGCCTATAGAATCATGCCATACAATGTCACAGGCGTACAGCCCTTTATATTGATGAAAGGAAGACAACCCTCCTCCTTAATCTGTCCATGGTAGGTAAAAATCAAATTTACAAAAAAAAATTAATGTGTGAGCAAGACCTGAATCATGTCAGAAGAATGGTCAGCAGCAATCAGTGCAAGTCAAAGAAACAATATGACATGGCACATTAAGTTATTTCATGAAACATAGCTGTGGGTGACTTTGTGAGAATAAGATGGGGAAGAGAAATTAGTAAGGGTGTAAGAAAATTCTCAAAACCTATCAATGTGATCAGAATCAACTAAGGAAGTGTGATCACTCAAGATGGTAAATATTGGAGTTTGAAGAAACTTTCCAAGGGGCATATTATCAAGAACAGCGGTAAAAATTATAGTAGGTTTAGCAGCAGAAAACTGCAGCTAAAACGGTGATAATGGGCTTGACAATATGCCCTTGAGACTATTAGCTATCAAAATAAAGCTCGAAAAATCCTGAAAGTGAATTTTGAACTGAAAATTGCTGCCTTAACTAAAGCCGAGGAGGAACACACTGTTAAAATACGGCAAAAACAAGACGCAGGGAATCTGTTGACCCAGATAGCAATATTAAAATCAGAATTAAACACCAGCCTCAGCCAGAAAGCGGCTCAAACGTATCAAACACACAGCCAGTCAATTTATGAAAGCGGAGAAAAAGTGGGTAGACACTTGGCTCTTTCTACACATCAGAGAAATACAAGGAATAATATCCCCTCAATAGTTGAAAACGGACAGACCTTTACCCATGCGACAGATATCAACCATCAATTTCAAAGATATTATCAGAATTTATACAGAAGATACTCCGGCTACCGAAAGGGATATAATAGACTATGTGGATAATCTTCTTATTAATACGGAGGCAACAAAGTTGTTAGATGATTCCAGTAAGGAAGATCTTGAAAAAGAAATTTCATTGGCAGAGGTGGAGGTTGCACTATCCTTATTATCTCCGGGCAAGGCAGCAGGTCCTGATAATATTCCCATTGATTTATATAAGATGCTTAGTCAACAGCTGTGCCCTATTTTACATGATTTATTTCTTGGTATCCAATATAATGGTGCCCCACCAGCATCATGGGATGAAGCTAAAATAATCGTTTTTCCGAAAAAGGGAAAGCCCCCCGAACAATTAACTTCATATCGTCCCATATCCCTGATTAATTCGGACTCTAAATTATATGCAAAAGTTATAGCGCTCAGACTCAGTGGGGTCGTTGAACGGCTTGTCTCCCGGTGGCAACATGGCTTCATCCCTGGTAAAGGAACTACAGAACACACTCGTCGAGTAATTGCCCTATTCGACGCCATGGCTGCCACGGGGGGACAGATGTCAATGATCCTACTTGACGCTGAGAAAGCATTTGACCGCGTCTCATGGAATTTCCTTTGGGAAACGTTGAAACGAAATAATTTCGGCCCCAAATTTATTAAATCTATTAAGTCAATGTACCTTCAGCCCAAAGCAAAAATACTAGCGGCAGGACTACTTTCTGAAAACATTAATATTACAAGGGGTACTAGGCAGGGTTGTCCTTGTTCACCCCTGCTTTTTGCTTTATATATTAACCCTCTCATTTTGAATCTATTGGAAAACAATATTATTAAACCGGTCATTAGCTGTCAATTCGAAACTAAAGTATTGGCGTATGCCGACGACATCGCGGTTATTACAACAGACCCGATTGAGGCTATACGCGAAATAGAAAAGCTTACTACTGAATTTGGACGCTGTTCGGGCTATTGACTTAACAAAGGAAAAACGATTATTTTGTGTACGGATAATAGTATCTGCACGGATCAACGAAGAGCCAGAAAGGCTACGTATTTGGGAGTTGTTATGTGCGCAGATACTAAATCACTATCTAAAGTTAATTTTGATCCATTACTGGCTAAGATTAAGCATGATTTTGAAAGAGTCAATAGTCTACATCTGTCAATTATAGGCAGAGCCAACTATGTTAAAATGAATACACTCCCCAGATGCTTATATCTCTTTCGGGCTATTCCTTTAGCTATCGATCAGGGAACGCTAGAGGTCCTTAATTCACTTATTTCTAAATTTATCTGGCAGAATGGTAAGATTCGGAGATCCTTGGCGCTACTATCATTGCCCTTGGATAGAGGTGGCCTGGCAATTCCCGATATTTCTTTGTATTATTGGGCAGCATTTTTAAAACAACTTACACCTATGATTAATGGCTATAATCCAGAAGGAGTTGAAAATATCCCCTCAATTTATGAACTGCTTATAGGTCAGGAGGCTAAGGGTTTACTTCTACGGAAAACCGAGGCAAAGAATTATAGAGCTTTCAAGGGTGAAGTTATAAATAGCGCATGGAGGGTTTGGAAGAAAGTGACTAAATATTTGCATATTGCCAGGATTAATCGATACACGCCTCTTTGGCGTTCAAATGCGATTGGTGATAAGGAACTCAATGTGGTCCTAAAGAAATGGGAAAAGGTTGGAATAAGAACAATCGGTGACTTTCTAGTAAATAATTTTGACTCCACCTTTTCTGATCTAAAAGTTAAATTTAAGTTAACTAATGGAGATTTTTTGAGTTTCGCCCAGATATCCGCTAAATTAAAGGCCAAAGAGTCCCTAATCTCCCTTTCTAAAGTTGAAATTTTGGATGTAATTCCCAGAACAAACACTAGGATTGGAACCCTATACAACATTCTCTTGACTCTAAAACAGGATGATCTTGACAAAATTGAAAATAAATGGAACCTAAAATTAAACAACCCTAATGTCGACATTGATAGAGTCTTGGAGATGAGCCAGAAGTTATTTATGGCCAGCAACCTCAAAGCAAAACTCTATAAAACTGTATTTGTCCTGTATTTTACCCCTGCCAAATTGTTTTCATGGGGGAAGCGGGAGAATGATTTATGTCCTAGATGTAAACAAGGACCTGCTTTGCTAACTCATATGTTTTATAATTGTCCTGATTTGATGGTAATCAAAAATATGATTGCAGCTTTTTGGGAAGAGGTATTCAATCACAAAATACCAGAATCAGAAACTCTATTTTTACTAGGACATGATTACTCTCTAAATTTAAATAAATCTGAAGAAAGATTAATTTTTATAGGTACGGCAGTACTAAGACTTATCTTATCAACCCGCTGGAAAGAAAGAGATCCTCCTAGCTTTCAGATGTGGCTAGCGCGCTTCCTAGCAGTTTATAGGTTTGAAACTGCTATTTTTGAAACAAGAGGAGCCAAAACAAGGGCTCGTGGGGAGGCACTTTGGCGTCCAATAACTAGATGGAAGACAGGCATTATACCTAGCGGCATTGGTTGAGTCAAAAATTAATGTTTATATACTACTTGTCTGAAATATTTATTGCTGTACTTATGTTGATCTTGTTTAACATACTGTTTCCTCTTTTGTTTGAGTATTGGCCCAATGTGTAGTACCTGCTGTACAGATAACATTTTATTTCTCTTTGTTATGGTCTGTTTTTCATTTTTTGTTACTGCAGTAAAATTGCTCCTGTTTTTTTGTTCTCCCGGTTATAAAAAAAAAAAAAAAAAACAATATGCCCTTGAGAATTCCAATAGAAGTCCATGTTCTGGTGTGAACATGGGCCTCTATTGGAATTCTCCAAGGCATATTATCAAGCCCATTATCGCCGCTTTAGTGGCAGTTTTCTGCCGCGAAACCGGCGATAATTGTAACGCCGTTCTTGATAATATGCCCCAAGTGTGCAAATAATTGGGTTAGCAAGGTGCCTTTGAAGAGTGGAAGGGATGTTGCTCATACTTTGCACAATCTCCCCAGAGGCGGAAGCTGGGGGTTCTCCACTCTATCCCAATTGATTGTATGCCTATGCGGGTAAATGTGTTTTTAGAAACTGTATATATTTTAAAAAGTCAAATTTTATTTACCAAGCATTCGCGATTCTTCTGTGTGAGAATCACGTTGCACAGAGGCTCACCACACTCGAGTTGTCTTTCACGGTGCAGCCGAGTAAGGTGCTGACGCCGTGACTCGGACCACTACGGCCGCCATATTGCAAGGAGGAAAGGGTTGCGGTCCAGCTGCTGGACGCCTCACACCCTCCTCCACTTTGTATATAAGGACCATGCTCTCCCGTCTGCACAGCGAGCGGGCGCAGCGGGAGCGCCGGCGGCGCGCCGAAGGCGCGCCAAAGGCAAGCCCGTCTGCGCCCGTCCGCGCCGGGACCGGGCCCCGGGCCGTAACCCCTGGTTTAATTAGTACTGCTCCCGCCCTACTTTACTCAATTACCACGCTGCATTAGCTGCGTCCACCAGATACTAGTAACTGTAGTAGGCTCGACCCGGCTCGGCCCCCACTGTCATCATTGTACTGCTGTGCCCATTGTAAAGCTATCATTCCCCTGGTGAACGAAATACCCACTCACAGGAACAATAACCGCCCAAAGACCAT
Organism: Lissotriton vulgaris; assembly: GCF_964263255.1. Lineage (NCBI taxonomy): Eukaryota > Metazoa > Chordata > Amphibia > Caudata > Salamandridae > Lissotriton > Lissotriton vulgaris. Next base: position 154,279,219 of record NC_141690.1, on the reverse strand, counting down.
TTCGACTGCACTTGCCAATGTCCGATCTCTTGGGAAACATAGACAAGAGATTGTCGACCTGGTAAAAGATAGAAACATAGATATTTTGTTTCTGACCGAGACTTGGATGGACAATACATCCGACCCAGACCTAGTGGTCGCAGTTCCCATTGGCTTTAAGATCTATAGACAAGCCCAGCAGCGGAAAAAAGGAGGTGGGCTAGCTATCATTGCCCGAGACATTTATCCTGTCAGGATCTATCAGATCTCCTCGCCTACCTGCGAAGCTATGCAATTCGCCATTAAAATCTCCCCCTCTGACAACTTCAAAGGAATTCTCATGTATAGACCACCGGGACCACGGTCAGAATTCCTGCCAGATATTAGCACAATTTTAGAACCTCTAGCTATTGAAGCATCCCTAACAGTACTGGGTGACTTCAATTTTCATTTAGAGAAATCAGAATATAGGGATTCCTTTTCTCTTCTATCCGGTATGAACACCTTAGGGCTTTCGTAACTGGTTAATTTCCCCACGCACGACGGCGGTCATACTCTGGACGGCATCTTCTCTAACCTTGAGGGTCTTCATATAACGGATAGTTTACCTCTCACGTGGTCTGATCACCATGCTATCCTGGGCACTATAACCGTCACGGAAGCTACAATAGCCAATGTACCTAAGCCCAGGCGTGAACCTTTCAAAGCCTGGAAGGATATAGACAGCACCTTCTTAAAATCCTGCCTTTCCTCCTCTCAGCCTATACTATCCACCGACCCTAACATAGCTACCAAGCAATTTCAGGACTGGCTCGGTTTCGCTACTAATTCACTTGTACCCCTAAAACAGGTAACAAGGAACAGATCAACTCCCTCTGCTCCTTGGTTTACTGATGAGTTAAGGGCTCAGAAACAACTATGTAGGAACAGGGAGAGGCACTGGCGAAAGTCCTATAACGAAGAAAACAAAATTCGTTATAAAGAGATGCTCGCTAAATATAAAGTTATGATTACCCAGGCCAAGAAGAAGTATTTTAGCGAACGCATAGAGCAAGCCAAGAACTCCACAATACAGCTCTATGATACCACCAAGCATCTAGCTGGATACTCCTCTGACCTACATCCTCCCCCATCTCAATCCCTCTGTGATGCACTAGGCACCTTCTTCTTTACAAAGGTTAACGATATTTACACTGCGTTTTCCGCCAAAACTGACATCAATAAATCTTCAATAACTACGTATTTCACCCCTCCTGCTGTCCTCTTTACACAATTTAAAGACATCACTGAGCTTCAAATAGCGGAAATTATCTCCTCGATCAAAACCGGATCAGCTTCAGATCCATGCCCTCTCAATATTCTCCCTCCAGTAATGGATGCCTTAATACCTGCCATCACTCACATCTGCAATCTTATGTTCAGATCTGGGATTTATCCGGAAATTCTGAAAAAAACCCTCCTTCCTCTCCTAAAGAAGCCACACCTGGATAAGGCCGATCTGAAAAATTATCGACCGATAGCCAGTCTTCCATTCTTGGCAAAAGTAGCAGAAAAAGCGATGAATTCACAGCTATCTGCATTCATTGAGGAACACCACTTACTTGAAACCGCCTTGATCAAGGCGGCGGATGACATTAGAGTCATCCGAGATCAGGGTGGAACAGCAGTGCTGGTGCTACTTGACTTATCTGCTGCCTTCGACACGGTCGACCACTCCATCTTGGTCGACCGTGTCGAAAAAATGGGCATCCAACATGCAGCTAAAGATCTACTGGCCTCCTTTCTCTCAGGTAGGAGTCAGGCTGTCACCTTGGGATCCATTCACTCAACTAACCTGTCTCTGCCATGTGGAGTACCACAAGGCTCATCCCTAAGTCCGACACTCTTTAAAATATACGTGTCGGACCTAGCCAACATCATTCGAGCACATGGGATGAGCCTTACCTCATATGCAGACGACACTCAGTTGGTCTTGTCCATTAGAAACAACAGACATAAAATGTCCGAGAGTTTTAAGGAATGTATGTTGGCAATTGGAGACTGGATGTCTTCCAATTGCTTAAAGCTCAATTCGGATAAGACGGAGGTGGTCATCTTTGGACAACTCACTCCAAGCTGGTCACCCGATTAGTGGCCTGCATCATTTGGAACTGTGCCTAAGCCCACGCCCAAGGTAAGAAATTTGGGAGTTGTCTTTGACGACCAACTCAAATTTGTTTCCCACGCTAACCAAGTAGCCTCCTTGGCATTTCATAAACTACGTCTAATAAGGAAAATAACCCCTTTCCTATCCGAAACTGCTGTGAAAACTCTGGTAAGTTCCCTAGGGCTGTCCACTTTGGATTATTGTAATGGCCTCTTCGCAAATGCCCAGATTAGGGTATTTGATCAAATGCAAACAATACAAAACGCGGCAGCAAGACTAATTGCCAGAATCCCCAAACACATGTCTGCTACAGACACCATCAGGAAACTACACTGGCTTCCTATCAGAAGCAGGGTCAAGTTTAAAACGCTTTGTATTGTGTATAAAGCTCTCCATGGACAAGGACCTCAATTTCTCAAAGATCAACTAACCCTCTACTGTCCTTCCAGGACTCTGCGATCCTCTACTCTTAATGACTTAGTGGTGCCTCGCACTAAGACGGTCTCCTGGGGAGACCGTTGGTTCCTGGCCTCGGCCCCAAAACTATGGAACACTCTCCCTCAGTCAATTCGAACGTGCACCACTCTTTGGTCCTTTCGGAAACATTTAAAAACTTGGCTTTTTGACCATTAATTTTGTCTCTTTCCATCATACACACTCAGTGGAGATCATGATGCAGATGTTACAGCGCTTAGACGCCTTCGGGCAATTGTTCGCGCTTTATCAAATTTCATAAATAAAATAAATACTCAAATAGATGAGAAAAATGGAGATGATAGATGATAGTGAGCTGTTTTTTGAGGAGAGTGCGAGGGTGAGCAATGGAAGTCTGAAACCATGAGCTAATGCAACAAACAGGCCTGTAACAGAATAATGTTCCGTAGACTCTAATAGGTTAGCAGAAAATGGTAATGAGTATATGTAACGAGTGAGATTTGCTCCAAGGTCCAGAATTCCTTCAAGAAAAATATTGTTTGATGACTAACTCTGATCTAACAATAAATAATTCTAAATCCTACATTATGCAGGTAGGGCAGTCTCCAAAAAAGAATTTTCAATTTAAGGTAGGAGACTCTAAAATTCCCCTCACTAGCACGTTCTCGTATCTTGGGGTCCTTTTTGATAACAAGCTGAAATGGGGCCCCCATGTTCTGAAAAAGAAAGGGGACGTTGCTAGGGTGAATGCAGCAATCTTTAATTTTGCATCCAAACTGGGGAAAAAGCCTACTGGAGAAATGTTGCAAGTTTGTAAGGCTAAATCTGTGGCTACTGCAACTTATGGCAGCGAAATATTGGGGTACAACGTGGGAGATTGTCTACAAATAGCAGAGAATGTTTTCTTGAAATGCTTATTGTGTGTCCCACAAGGAACATCAAACCTAGCTGTTCATGAGGAACTGGGGATCCAGTTTGTTAGCGATATATTTTCCTTACGCCCTCTGAAAACGTGGTTAAACCCTGATATCCCCTTGACCCATGTGATTTTAAAAGACTGCCTGTTATTGGACAATTCGAACACAGTACCGTGGTTGAACTATATCAGGAAAGGTCTTGTAGGTCTAGGGCGGCGAGAGTTACTTGATAACCCTGAATGTATCAATAAGGGGGATGTGGAGGCAATAAAAACGGCCTTCCTCCTAGTAAGGAAATTGACAAGGGAAGCTAAAGTGGTACTGAAACCTAGCGTTCTGACATATATTATGTTAAAAACAACACCAAATACTGAGCCTTATCTTTTGGGTACTTTGTCCATTCACGTGAAATTTAAGTGGCAGCTCCCTGTGGCTGCGACGGAAAGTCTCCGCAGGACATGCTGCATTTTATGTTTTTATGCAAATTGTATGAATTCCCACGCAAACGCTATCTGGTCCCTCTTTTAAAAAAACTTAACTTTGGTCAGGTTCGGCCAGCTATGATATACCTACAATTATTGAATGGAGATTGCATACTTTTTATATTATAATTCTTACAATCAGTTGTTAAGTTGAGGAAGTTTACGGACTTGTAATGAATCCTTTTAAATTATTTAAATTATTTATTTATTGTATGCTGCTATGGAGGTTACTTTAATAATGCACTGTCACTTATCATTGCCGTTTCAATGTATTGTAACATTTCCTCTATCTATTGTTTTAAATGAATTATTGACTGGTCATTGCTGTTGATAGTATCTTATATAATTATTTTTTTCCTGATGTATTTGTATGTGTAACTTTTATGGTTTGCTATTTAAAGCGAATAAAGTTTCTTGAAAGATTGAAAGATTAACTCTGTCTTTTGTTTTTTCAAACATTGTTAAGAAGGGAGATGTGTCATATTTCAATGCATTAGTGCTTAATAAATATAGTATCTCCTTTATTACCTTTTTCAGCCGGTCCCGCTTTCCATACCTCCCTTTCTCTTACCTGTTATCCATTCCAATGTTCCTATTGAGGCACAACCCCCGAATGTTGTTGTTTTGAAGTTCTAGAGGTTGACAGTTGTGGATGATTGTGTAGTGAAGAGCTAAGTTGTGGACATGAAATAAATATGGTCCTGACAAGAATGAGATTGTATTGTCTTTTAATTACCTGAAATACAACAAGGGCCCAGTGGACTACAACTAGCGGCTGCTTCCCTCCTCCCTAGTGGCTGTTGTGAGCTGGCGACCCACTGGAGCCCCGCTCTTATATACTGTATCCCTGCGACCCTGCAGCTGGCCATGTGCCTGACGGCGGCTGCGGGCGGCAAGTGCTGTTACGCTGAAGGGAGGACCCAGGCATGTACAAGCGGGCCCTGACTACTTTCTGCTGCAAGAAGACCCATGGATGTTTCCACCATGTGGAAAGATAAAGCTCCTAAACCTATACAAACTAATAAAATGGGCAATTATACCTACACAGTTGCGCCAACAGGGCACACGGAGGAAGCGCATGTACGACTTGCTGAGCAGCCCCCTGTAAACACCCAACTGATGGAACCGCACATTATCGGGCCTTCTGGCTGTCACTCAGAGTACAAGATCAAAATTGGTCACCAAGATAGATTTGGTGGCCATTGATGTAAATCTACTGCAAGCAGACCTATGAGGTGTGGCAGACCATGTGACCACCATGGAGGGGAACATAGTGGAACTCTAAACAGAGGTCGAGACCCAGTGAGAAACTCCAAAAGCTGAATATTCGACTTAAAGACTGGATTGAAGAAGCCGAGGACAGATCACATAGAAATAACCTGCATTTTGTGGGATTCACGGAAAAGACAGAAGGACAGTCGGTGGAGCTGTTTCTAGAAGGCTGGCTTGGTAAGATCATGTACCCTCAACAGGTATCAAAGTTTTTCATGAAAGATTGAACGCACAGGGAGCAGGCTCTTCCTCCTCGCCTGGGTGTGCCTCCACCCGTCCTTATTGCCCGGCTTTTCAATTACAGGGACACAATACTACAACAGGTGCCAGTGAAGGGCCCACCGAACTTTGAAGGCCACTCAATATCCATATTTCTGGACTACACCCAGAGGGTCCAAGAACAGCGGCAAACATTCCTAGTGATTTAAAAGAAACTTTGTGACCTCAACTTGCGATACAATCTGCTGTTCCCTGTGAAACTCCGGGTAGTCCACTGGGGGAAGATCCACTTCTTCTTATTTGGCAGCTGAGGCTTCAGACTGGGTGGACACGCTGCCAGGTGTTCCTTTCTAGAGCTCAGGGAGAGGTGGGATGCTGACTCCACTGCCTGAATGCGAATTGTTGCATCAATGAAGACAAACCATTCAGCTCACATGGACGGGTACGGGTGCTGGGTAGGGACAAATAGAGGTGTACTCTGATGGAATGCTGCGCAACACAGAGTCCCTGCCGGCAACTCCAAAAGCCACACCTGGACAGATGGAGTGGCCATGAATACTGCTCTGACAGTACGGATGATGGCCAGCTGTGAATTATCTCTTGTGAGGTGTGTAATCGCTGCGAGAGGGTTGTGAAAATGGGGGGTGGAGCAGCTGGCCGTCCCTCTGGGGTCCCTAATGGTGAAAAGTAATATTGAACTTCACTCACATGTGAACTGCCCTTTCTTATTCGCTTGATATCGGTCATGGTGGGAAAGTTAATAAAATGTACACTTCTGTCAATTGTACTCTTGATACTTTTTATATATATGACAGCATCACAGGTGGGTCCAAATACGGTTAATGTAATACAAGCCTCCTTTTTATTCTCCTTTACAAGTTGGGATGAGGTAGACATTCCTAATATATAGGGACCAGCGGTCATCTGGCAGCGGCGGGATTGCAAAAATACTTTTTTCTGCGCCTATCGCGAGGCACAGACCCCTAGCTTAGGGTATCAGTTTTTTCAATTACTGTTTGATTTCTCCACTAGCATACTGTTCAGTGTGGGGCGGGACCTGCAGGTTCTACTGTCGCTGGTTGTAAGGTGGGATGGGTTAGCAATGCTGTCGGGGGGAGCGGGGAGTTAATGGAAGGGTAAGTTAAACTTTTGTTTCACCAAAATGGGAAATGGGACAGCTTGGGTGTATGGATGAAGGGTGTTGTGATGGGGCAATGCTTGTTGTGTTGTCCGGATAACAGATAGTTGGGATGGCTGAGATGACATTCAAATTCCTGACATAGAACGTCAGGTGACTGGCCCAATCTGAGAAACGCCAGAGGGTACATGATTACCTTAGGATATAGCACACTTCAGTTGCATTCCTGCAAGAGACACATGTTTGGGGTGACTGCCTCCCCGCCCTGTATTAACGCTGGATGGGTCAATTATATGCTACATCATACTCTGGGTTTGAACGGGGGCCTTGACCTAGGTGGCACGAGGGGTGACATTTCAATACAGAGAGCATGTAGCTGACCCAGAGGATCACTTTGTGGTTCTGTCTGAAGTCCTGCATGATCGAGATATTTGCCTCATAAACATGTATGCACCGGACATAGACAGCCCGTAGTTCTTTACTGAGGTGGCGTCAGCAGCAGCCCCGTTCCTTGCTACTGACATGATACTGGCGGGGGACTGTAACTCCGTACTAGATGCAACTATGGACCGTGACCTCCAAAAGCACATACAAAGCCACGTATGACAACCCAGGTGCAGACGCTGATGCAGAACTTCAGATTACAGGACGTATGTAGGGAACGATATCCAAGTTCTAAGACATTCTCATACTTTACACCTGAGGAGGGTTGACGTAGCAGACTAGACTACTGCTTTCTGACTCCGGGTCTAGCTGCACAGACCTGTGAAGTGATTATACTTGGTGAGGTAAATATCAAACCACTCCCCACTGCTGGTCTCCGTGGCGAGGGGACGGCCGCGTCCTGTGGTGCTGCTGTGGTATCTTCGGGCAGAGGTGCTGACTGACCTGCCCTTTGCAGTGATGGTCCCGGAATCCCCTGACCATTACTTCCAGGAGAATTGGGCTCTCGACACAGCCCCTGAGTCTGGAGGAATGTCGCTGCATCCGAGGTATAGTCCTACATGACTGGTGCAGATTAGAAACATATACCTATACTGCAGATAGACAAAGACTCCATGCTGAGGGGGACAAAACGGGAGCTATGTTGGCAAGACTTGCAAGACAGAAAGACTCCCAGATCCAACCTTAGCGTTGAGGGACTCGAGGGAGCGGTCAGTCACCTCCCAAGCAGCTATTAATGAGGTAATGCGAACTTATCTTGAGAGTGTATACGCTACGAAAGGGATGACGTTGGGCGAAGACAGAGCTGACTTTCTAGCAGGATTAGAGCTATCCCGCCTAGGATCGGAGGAATGTGCTGCGCTTGAAGCGTACTTGACCAGGGAAGAGATCTTAGCATCCCTAAAGCATCAGATGACTGGGAAAGAGAATGTTATCATAAAGATGCTGACCTGGTGGTAGACAAGTTACTTTAGGTGTACAATGAGGCTTACCACTTAAGACACTATGATTGATGCGTTGGTTGTGCTGGTGCCCAAACCAGGTAAAGCGGTGGAGGGGGTAAAGTCCTACAGACCCCTTTTGATGTTGAATGTTGACACTAAAATACTGAGCGGATTTCTGGTGACCTGACTGCTCCCCTGCTTGCTTTTTCTTATGCATGAGGATCAGTGTAGGTTTATTCCCAAGCAAAACACAATGTACAACCTTCGTAGACTATTTCATGTGCTCCATGCACCTGAGTTACAAGACGGTTCCTACACACTAGCATTCCTCTATATAGAAAAGGCGTTCGACTCCATCCAGTGGGGAAATGCCTGGCAGGTCTTGGAAAAAATGGTCTTCGGACCTAGGTTTTTTTCACGGATTAAGTTGTTGTATAAGGCACCGAGTGCCTGAGTCCGCACAGGCAGCTACGTGTTGAAGGACTTCCTGCTGCACCATGGTAAAAGACAGGGCTGCCCTCTATTGCCGCTGCTATTTGTTGTGGCATTGGACCCACTAGAGGAGCTGCTGTGATGCAGGCTGGCACCCTGGGGGATTGCGGTGGGAGGCACAGTGCACACAATTTCACTATACGCCGATGATGCCCTGGTGTACCTGCGGGAACCAACTGATGCAATGCCGATGTGTTGATGGCATTGTCAGAATTTGTGGAGGTGTCTGTACTTTCTGTGAATGCCCTAAAATCCCAGCTCTTGCCGCTAGGGGATCTGGCAGTGATGGACCCCGGACTACTCCAGACTCTGGTGTTGCCCTGGAGTCCAGAAGTGGTACGCTATCTGGCAATCAGGATTGCCACTGAGAAGCAAAGATTCCTGGATATGAGCATTGGTAGCGTGATTATCGGATTGCGCACATCAGTTACCTTTTGAAAGGATCTCCCCCTTACATTGATGGGAAAAATGGCCCTAGTAAAATGATAGGACTACCCTGCTGCCTCCTCACCCTACAGAGTTCACTCTATATGATCCTTAAACGATATTTCAGGGTACTGGACAGTATCCTTATTGACTTGTTGTGGTCCATGAAATGGAAGAGGATAGGGCTACACATGTTACAACAAACATGGGAGCAGGGGGCATTGAATTCCCTAACAGAACTATATTATATGGCAGCCCACCTCCAGCAAGGGGTCCACTGTTTTGATGAAGGAGATAATTAGGAAAGGAGGCTTGTCTGCGATCCAATCATCCAGAGCTCCTCATGTGTGGGGCATGTATCCCGGACACGTGTCCCTACTTGATCAGGCATGTGGGCTGAATATGGGAGAGGGTGGTCAAAACGGTCATACGTAGGGTCTTATATGCACAAGATATGCCAATATGGATGCTTAAACCATTCCTGGACATCGAAACCACTATATTGATGTGAAATGAAGGAAAGGGGAATACAATGTGTTGGGGGATCTGTTGTTGGGAGGTCAATTTATTACCCGACATGTTGCAATAGAATCCTTTGTAATGGGTGCCGGACAGTATTTACAGTATAATAAAATGTTGGCTATGGCACATGAGCCGTGGACTAGTTTCCCAGATGAGCCCATACCTTCCCAAACACTGAGCAGACTATTGCATATGACCGGTGGCCGGCGACTCATGACGCACATGTACAGAGAGCTGCGGGAGGACTCTCCGGTACTAACCCCAAAATCACATACTTGATGGGCCGAAGGGCTAGAAGAGGAATTGACAACACAGGAATGGGGCATGATACATAAGGGAACTTGCACAGTGAAACCTAATACCCGCTTTAAATATATACAATATATACAGTGAAACCTAATACCCGCTTTAAATATATACAGTGTAATTATGTGAACCAACTATACCTCACCCCTAAAAGCCTTTACGCCATCTACCCTAAGAGATCAGATCAGTGCCCGCGCTGTGGAGCGCTAGCAGTTGATTTCTTGTATATGGTATGGCGCTGCACAGAAGTTATACCTTATTGGAGCAAGCTCTTCTAGAGCTTAAAATGGGCCACTGGTAGGGAGACAGAGGGTATGCCTCGAGAGGTACTGCTGGGCCTTCTCCCTGCCCTGCAAATAAAAAGCTCAGCCTCGGATTCCTAATGCTGGGGATGGTACTAGCCAAAAGTCAGATAGCCATCAAGTGGATGAATGGAAACCCACCCAGCTATAAAGAATAGCTGCGGGATATGTCTGACTGGGCAATGGCTGAAGGGGTTCCAATTAAAAATGTCCGGCGAGATGATTGATTGGAGGATGACCTACTGGAGTGAAGACAGATGTTCTTAGAGGTACACACAAGAGAGGCAGAATCAGATATGGAACCTGAGAATATATGAATAACAGGGAAAGGTACACACATGTTATATAGCTTCCCCGGTTTAAAACAAGATATGTCAATTCTTGCCTGGGCACAGACGGTTAGGCTGTGAAGATGATAAACTGAATGATGGCATATTGAAATGTCACAAATACACCTGTAGTTAAGACCCAAGTATGTATGTTAGCATGCCTGAGATGCAAGGGGGGGAGAGGGGGGAACACGTTTGTATTAAGTAAGCATGGGCGGAAAATCCGTTACGCTCGCGGATTTTGCGGATTTTCGGTAAATTCGCAATCCGCGAACGCTCGCGAATTTACCGAAAATCCGCAAATTCGCACGCAGCAGATTTTTTTTTCTTTGCGGTGTAAGTTCGCAATTGCGAACATGTAGGTGCGGCGGGCAGCAACAATCTCGCACTCGCGAAATTACAAAAATTGCAATTCTGCACAAGAAATCTACTAGCAAGCAGCATAGACCTTCTGAAAATGATGATTTTTATCAGAATAACTCCTCAGGTTGACATTTGCCTGCACTTTTTTGGATTTGAGGCCTTTTGATTTTCTTTGGATAACTTTTGGATTAGAAATCAACTTTCTCATATAAGCTTGGTGGGGCATTACAGTTGCTGTAATGCTGTTCTGCAGAAAAACGAGTTTTGCAAAAGTGAAAGCAGGTTCAAAAGTTCAAACTCATCATTAGTAACCGTTCCCTGTAGTGCTTCCTGACAAGGGCCCCTCCAGAGTTCAGTTGCTAGTCGCAACAATTGTATGACCCTGCTCTGACCCTCACAGAAGGCTCATAGAATAGCTAGAAGTAGGCCACAAAGGTCCTGGAAAAAAAAAATTGCACTGCAACAGGAAGCAAATTACAGATAAGGAAGCAGGTGCCAGACTGGAATTTTAAAACAGTGACACATTAATAAATCAACCCCAAATTAATTCATGTCAGTTGAAGCAGGCAGGTGTGCTTGCTTTTCCCCCCCATAATCTACAGTGATGATGAACCAGAGGGTGGCATTGATGTACCAGAGGGTGGCAGGGGTGAAACAGAGGGTGCTGGGAACCTGTGATGATGAACCAAACGTAGAAACAACGTAATCGTGACCGTTGCGAGCCGACATGTAAGTTCTTAATTGCGAACTGTTACAAAACCCTCGCGAACTGTCAGAAATCCTTGCGAACTGTCAGAAATCCTTGCGAACACAAAAAAAAAAATTCGCGAGAATTCCCTGATTTTGCGGATTGCGAGTTCGCAAATTCGCAAAATTCGCGAGCGCCAGATTCGCAAAATTCACCCATGCTTAGTATTAAGTGTTAATGGTTATTCAGTGATCCTACAATACATGAGATTTAGGAAATGTTCTCTGATGATACTGTATGAGCAATAAAAGATATTTAAAAAAACAAAACTCTTAAGTAAGGTTTTCAAGCCACTCAAGGTTACCTTGTGTGGTCCTGAGTGGCTTAATAAATCGAGAGTAACGCAATGCAGCACAAATCGTTGCGTTGTATTACTCTACCCCAGGGAGGCATTCCAGGGATGGAGTATGGATGTGCCCCTACATACACCCATGGATTTCGGCGTATTGACAGACTTACCATTCCTGGTCTACGTCGGAATGTGTCAAAATGTTACAAATACTCAGGGGAGATGTAATGAGGAGAAATATCTTTATTTCTCCGGGTCTTTAGGTGGAACCTACCAGACAGCCCAAGCTGTCTGGCTGGAAAAGGCCTATTGTTAGCTTACCGAGCTCTTGCAGTGGACATAAAGCTTGCCCGTTACTAGCCATTAGTTGGTTTTATTGTCACTTTCATTTGCTTGCTTCTTGTTTGATGGCCTGACTTCTGCATCTTGTGTCCCCCCCCCCTGGAAAATACCTATTTTACTTGTGCACCTCCACTGCTCTTACTTTGGGAATTACTTTCTTCTTTTTGCCTCCATGAGAGTACATGTGTGTTTTTGCTCTTTGCCAAAAGTGCCGCCCCCCGCCCCCTCCTCTTCAGCTTCACTTTCAGGCTCTAAGAGTCAGTATACTGTCCCACATGAACACAGTTTGTTATCATTTATTTCTCACTGTATCCTGTTCTTGATTAGTTCTCACTGCCGGTCTGCATCACATCCTGTTTCAACAGCATCTACCGAGACAAGACCTCCAGCGCGGGCAGCCCCCCTCTGCTGATATGCCTCGCTCAGCATCCATTATTAGCGATGCGTTGTTTCCGTGCACCACAGCACATAAACACATGCTGTGCTTTAGAGCGAATGTGTTGTAGATTGACGGTCTTATTTATTAGCCCTGGCGTCACTTTTGCGCCACTGGTGCGTCACTTTTTGTGATGCACCAGCAGTGTAAAAAATGCGCCATGTTGCGTCATATTTACAAAATGACTCATCTAGGTAAACCATGCGCCACATTATACCTGGGCAAGGTATAATGTATGCAGGGTTGGCATTCTGACACAAGTAAGCCTTGTAGAAATTACGCAGTGAAATCTATGAGATTTCACTGCTTCACTACTAGGACTCAAATGCGTCAATATCTTACGCCTGCCTCACAGCAGGCATAAGACTGATGCAGGCACATTTGAAATGGGACTTGCCCATGTGAAATGACCCATTGATGGAGTTGCGTCACTTTTGTGACACACTCCAACAATGCGTAATGTTTGCACCTAAAGATACATCAGAAATACTGGCGTATCTGTAACACCTTGCAACATGATGCGTCATATTGTAAATGTCCACTATTTGTAAAGTGCAAGCAATTCCCCGAAGGTGTCAAGGCGCTGGGGGCCGTCGGGGAGATTAAGCGAGCTATTGCCCAGAGTCACAAGGTGCTGGGCCGACCCCTGCCGCCGGAGCCGGGGATCACACCATGATCCCCAGCGTCTAGCATCAGCCACCCTGGCCGCTGCGCCACACCTCTTCCACTAAATATGACGCATCATTGGTGTCACAGAGATGGCGCAATAAAAAGTGACGTATCGCTGTTTTATCACAGCGATGATCACTTTTCATAAATGAGGGCCTTAGTGTGAATGAATGGCTCAAGTGTTATTATACACGAACTGTATTTTAAACACCTCTTGCTCTGTGTTAGATACGCTTGTCTCTTTCTTCCTCTTCATGAACTACAAGGGGTTAGGATTCATATTACAGCGTTACTGTTCCGGTGTAGAGTTCTTTCTTCTACACCATTTTATGTTTGCATGTAGCTCTAGTTGTTGGAACGTGTTAAGGACGCGATTTTCAGCTTACTTACAGCGAGCGGTGCGGATGCATGACTCTTACTGGACTTTCAGCATCACTTTTTGCAGTTGATGTGAGTGCTCGGTGGAAACTAAAAGAGGTTTTTTAAATACTATGGGGCAGATTTACAAGCCCCTTGCGCCAATGGTGCATAACTTTTTACGATGCAGCCTGTGCATCACTTTTTATGACGCACTGGCAGCGCCTTTTTCCGGCCCCATATTTACAAAGACAGGAAAAGCCACCCTGTGTAAATACGGCTGCTTTACAAGCAGCACTTTGCGTGAAAGGGCCATTCTATGGGTGCTGCTGTGGGTGTTCCCATGCAACACCCATGGAACCAGACACATTTCCAGATTTACAAGAACTCATAAAACTGGAAATGCGTCTGAAATCTACGCCACCCCAGTGGAGGTGTAGAGAGGCGCAACGAGGAGAAATGTATTAATTTATTCTTGTTGTTTTCCTTTTTCTATGCATGCTGCATTCTGCAGCACACATATAACGAGGAAATAACCTCAATTGATTGTTTATGTACAGGAAGGTATCCCTTCCTGCACATAAACAATCATCCCCATGATGCAGGCATCCTTTTACCGTGGTGCAAGAGTGCCGGCGTTGGTGCATGGCAGCAGTTTGTGCGCCAGCGCAGGGGAAAGCACAGAGATGCAACATATTGTTGTAAATATGTCACATCCCTGTGCTTTCAAACTATGCAGCTCGGCATAGCAAAATGACTTTCTGCCCCGCGCTGTTTAAGTTTATTGTAAATCTGCCCCTATTTTCCTTTCCTTGTCCTTATGTGTGACAAAATAATTTATTAGCAGTGTAACTCCTCTCATATGTACATTGGCACATGTACAGATGCAACCTTTGTTGCAGAGAGCCTCTCTGACAGCAGCAGTCAATCTTGTGTCTTTACAATTGAAATGGCAGCATACCGCCAATATAGTGCCCAGAAACGGAAAATGTTTTATTGCTACCGCAAAGCACAATTTGGTAGGTTAGAAACATAGGCTGAGTTTACAAGGCATTTAGGGGCATATTATCTAGATGTGCGTTATATAACGCACATCGCACATTTCCATATCGCCGGCTATCGCCGGATTTTTTCGCAGTGTTCGCGCGTAATTATCAATGCGCAACACGTAGGCAAAATTAAATCTGCCGATAGTCTGCGATATGGACATTAGCGCATGAAAACAAACATTGTTTTCACGCGCTAATGTGTGCCTTGATAATATGGGGGGTGGATTCAGCGTTATGATCCACACCCCCATGTTATTAATGCCTTAACACCTGGTCAGAGCAGGCGTTGGGAGACCTGCGATAAACGAGTTTATCGCAGGTCTTCTTCTCCCAACGCCTGCCTTGGTAATAGGGTGTTCCCACCTCTGTGGTTGGACGTGGGAAGGCCCACTTAGCATGTCATTAGGGATGTTTCTCGCTGACATGCAAAGTGGGCTTGAGGCAGGCGTTAGCATGCCCTTGTTAATAGGGCGCTGGAAGTATCGCCACTTTCTCTGCACAATTCGCCGAAAAAGCGGCGATACTTCAGCTTGCTAATATGCCCCTTAGTTAATAACAAAACAACGTTATTCTTTGAGGTAAAAGCTTTTTCAGTAAGAATGTTCACATGAAGTTTCTATCTCAGAAGTCACATGGTCAGCACTAGTCTGGGTGGAGATTCAGCATGGCTATATTTTCCCTTTTATGACTGTCACGGTCAGTGCACCCCTATATTGTTCTGTCTTACATGACTCTCACTTTTACTTACTGCAGTATGTAAAGTTATTGTAAAAGTATTCTTTTTTATGCTTATTTTCAGTTCCACTTCATTTATAATCCAGTATAATATAGATATGGCTTACTTTAAAATTACCAGGTGGTGGTGTTACTGTGAGTGTGTTGCCTTATTGTGATTTTGTACCCATGCTTTTATTTACATTCTATTGCTAATAATTTGTTGGGATTTCATTTTATGCTTTACTAATTTTTGTTTAAATCTCTTTATTGGTGTTTTTCTTTTTAACATGACTATCATCACAAATTCGTACAAAAATATTTAGATGTTCATATCAAAAATACAAATCTTTGCCATACAGGCATTTTCGTCAATTCGCTGCATATGAGGAGAAACTGAAATTTAAACCATAAAAATACAAACAATATCAATTATGCATGATTGAGTACAAAGGTGCATTATCGGTACATTTACACCTATCCATGTGTCTGTTGTTTTTTTTTTTTTTTTAAACTTTATTTTTGGTGGCGAAGAAAATAAAGAGGCACAAATTATACAAATGAAAAAGCAGTTAACACAACCGGACCAAGAAGGTCAGATCCAAAAAGGAGGTACACAGCCAGGTGCGGCCCACATCCCGGGGGCAGGGCGGCACCTCGTTAAACCTGCAAAACAATGAAGGGATTTGCTCTTGTGCTCCCAGAATCCCCTGGTCAATATCAATACCTTCGCCAATTTTCTTACATGGTGCTATACCAATCCAAACAAAAACATAACAAAAACAAGAACCCCATGAATGGCATTTGTGGCATTGATGCAATCACATAAGGAGAGGTAGGCGAGGGCCTACTACAGAGCGGTCCTCATAGTAGAATGTGGTCGATGGTAATCACAATGATCAACAAGTGTACGCAACAAGGAACATCGGCATGGCCCAGGGGACTGCTACACCACCTCAAGACACTGCACCCCGGATCCCTCCCCACCATCGTCCGACTCCGAGGAAGCGGAGGAAAACAGCTCCGCGCTAGTAGCGTCCGAGTCATCCTCCTCCATCCCCTCGATACACATGGCCCTCCAAGCGAGTAAGTCCTCCTGGAGTTTCCCATCCCTGCGTGTGCTCTGCATATGTGTCTCCTCCGCTAGGGCCCATTCCCTAGCGTCCCGTAACCAACTAGAGATTTCAGGCGCCCTCTGTCCCACCCAAGTAATGGCCACCCGCCTTCGCGCCAGAACCAACAGGAGTTGCAGTAATTTGTAGGACAGACCCTTCTTCCTGGGTTTGGGCACCAGCGCCAGCAGACAGTGAAGCGGTTCCAGTTGGATCGCAAGGTGTGTAATCCGGGTAATATGTGCCACCACCTCCACCCAAAAGTCATGTACTAGGGGGCATTCCCAGGCCAGGTGAAGGAATCCCGCCCGTTCAGCCCTACACCTCGGGCAATTATGGCTCCTGTCCGAGGAGATACGGTGGAGGGAGGCAGGTGTCATATATGTGCGATGGAGGAAATTAAAATGTATCAATTTGAAACGCGCATTACAAGAGACTTTACGAGTCAACATTCCTATCCGCTTCCTCTGGGCTGGATCCAGTTCAATCCCCAGGTCCGTCTCCCAAGCCCTCCAAGCCGGCATCAATGGGGGAGTCGAGTCCCTGCGCATCGCCGAGTAAAGAAGGGAAATCAGTCTCCTACCTCTGCCACAGGACAAGATGATGTCCAGAGTATTAGTGAGCTCGGGCGCCTCTGGGAATTGGGGCCATGTCGTCCTGGCTACATCCCGGAGACATCCATAATGCAGGTACTGGCCCTCACGCAGTCCAAACGAGTCCGCTGCTCTCTCAAATGACACAAACGAGTCGTCCGGATAGAGATCCGCAAGTGTCTCGCAACCGCCCATGCGCCACTCTCGGGAGGACATATTCGCCTCCATCTTGAGTATTGGGGCCAGGATCCAAAGGGAGAGCTCCCTATGGAATGGCGCATGTCGCAAAACGCGTTCAACGAAATGCTGCCAAATGCGGGCCGTATGCCTGACGACATAGGGCAGAGCGTCGTCGGCGCCCCGACCCTGCATTAGTGCTTCCTGTAGCACCCTGTCCGAAGCCACTCCCACCAACATTGCCAACTCCCAGTTCTCAGTGTCAGCAAACCATCTGGCCGCCGGGAGAAGTTGTGCAGCATAGTAATATAAATCAAATCTCGGGGCCTCAAGGCCTCCCGCATCCCAACATTGCGTCACCGTACGCAACGCAACTCTGCTGCGACCACCCGCCCAGAGAAGAGATGTAAGGAGCGAATTCAGTGTGCGGAACACCCGGGGGGGCAACGGGCATAGGGTATTCTGCAGCACATATAGAACTCTAGGGAGCATCACCATTTTGGCAACTGCTAGACGGCCCATAAGGGAGAGAGGGAGCGTATTCCAGAATTCAACGGACTTGCGGAGGGCCACAAGGATCCTGTCCATGTTATGGGTTAAGAGAGCCTCATCAGAAGCGGCCACCTGAATACCCAGGTACCGGAACGCCAGACGTTCACATCGGAGGCCCGCACAGTGAGAATCCGGCGTCGGGACGAGATCATCAGGAGTCAGCGGGAACACCAGGGACTTATTAACATTTATGCGCAGTCCCGAGGCCGCACCAAAGCGGTCCAAGAGGTGCAACAGAGCGGGGAGGGCCTCCAGCGGAGAGGTCAGGTAGAAAAGCGCGTCATCGGCGTAAAGGGAGATGACATTTGTAGTGTCTCCCACCACAATACCCCATTCCTGTAACTCCTTACGGGCCGATATGGCCAGGGGCTCAATTGCGAGGGCAAATAAAAGGGGGGACAATGGGCAGCCCTGTCGGGTACCCCTCCCCAACGTCCACTCATCAGAGCGGGCCGAACCCAGACGCACCCTAGCCCGGGGCGTCCTATATAATATCCGTATTCACTCTCGAAAGCCAGGACCAAATCCCATCTTAAGAAGTACATGCATCAGGTATCCCCAATGCACTGTATCAAAGGCTTTGGCCAGGTCAACGGAGACCAGCACATGGGGAGTGTCTCGCCCCCGCACCTCGTGCAATACGTGGTTCAGGCGGCGTAGGTTCATTGCCGTATTGCGACCAGGAACAAAGCCACATTGGTCCGGATGGACGAGCTGAGCTACGTGCGGGGCAAGGCGATTGGCCAACAGTTTGGTTAGGATTTTCGCGTCTGAGTTAATCAAAGTGATAGGACGATACGAGGCGGGGTCTGTACTGTCACCGCCCGGTTTCAGGATCATACAAACCTCACCCTGATTCAAGGTGGGTGGGAGGTCACCTGTGCGTAAGGCTTCATGGTAAACCTGCAAAAGGAGGGGGGCCAGGGTGTGCCCGAACGTATGATAAAACTCTGCAGGGAATCCATCCCCGCCAGGGGTTTTGGCTCGTGGGAGGGCGGCAATCGCCGCAGAGATTTCACCGAGCGTCAGTTTGACATCAAGGTCTTTTGCCGCTGCCTCTGGGAGGGTCAGCAAGCCAATGTTTTCGAGGTATGGGTGGTAGACCTCCTCAGATATAGACTGGTCAGACTCATACACAGCCCGCAGGTGGTCCCGCAGAACCGTGAGTACAGCAGCTTCCGAGTGGACCATATCGCCATTGGGCGCCCGCAGGGCTACTATACGCTCAGCCGTGAACTCCCGGCGAAGTATCCAGGCCAACAAGCGGCCAGATTTATCCCCCTCTCGATGCAGCCTCTGTCTATATTGGCCCAGCGTAAAGCGATCGAGCCTCGTGAGAATATCATGGATCGATCCAAGGGCCAGGCCCTCCACGCGCTGATCCGAGATGTCCGGGTCAGGGCGGGCCTGGACACGCAAGAGCTCCGCCTCCGCAGTCTGTAAGTCTGATAGTAGTTGTTTCCTGACCCCGTACGTCAGGCCCATACACGACCCGCGGACGACCGCTTTTAGTGCCTCCCACTTAGTGGAGCAAGACAAGTCACTCCCCGCCCAGTTAAGTTCCAGATAATCGGAGAGGGACGTTGCCACATGATCCCGGGCCACCTGATCTTGGAGCAGATCAGTTGGCAGTCTCCACGAGCGGGGACGTTCCGTCCGGTCAGGCCATTGCGCCAGGCACGTGACCGGAGCATGATCCGACAGGTATCGAGCCTGGTGTGTGACCGTCAACGTGAGAGAGGAGGGGAGATTGGCCGCCAACACTCTATCTAGTCTACTGTGAGTGCCATGGGTCGGGGAGTAACAAGTGTAAAGCTTCTGTGTGGGGTGACACGCGCGCCAGACATCGATCGCCCCTATATTATGCATCACATCCCGCAAACACGCCGTCATACGGGGCTTAGTTCCCGCTCGGGGTGGATTACGGTCCAGTTCATGATGTAGCACACAGTTAAAGTCCCCGCACCAAAGGAGGGGCGCGTCTAGGCTAGGAGCCACTAGATCCTGCATACGGGAGAAAAATGCCGGATCATCAATGTTCGGCGCGTACGTATTAAAGACCAGAAGGACCTTATCGTCCAATCTGAGTTTCGCCAATATGTACCTGCCTTCCACATCCGCATCAATATATTGGACAGCGCATGGAACCCCAGGGGCCACCCAGATTAGCACTCCCCTAGCATATGTAGAGTAGGAGGAGTGAAATAGCTGGCCTCTCCATTTCTTGGCTAGGCGCTGCGCACCATCATCATCCAAGTGGGTCTCCTGTAAACAAGCAACTGAAATCCCATGGCGTTTTAGGAAGGTGAGGACCCTGTGTCTCTTAGTGCACGTACCCAGGCCACGCACATTCCACGTCAAGAATTTAAACCCCATGACCACCATTCATGCCCAGCCGGGCAACAGTTTACACACAGCCTAGGCTGTCGCCAGTAGGCCCTCGCCACAAAGAAGTTCAAAAATGCATCGCACAAAGCAAGCGTCCCGCTAAGCAGAAGCAACATGCGCCAAATGCCAGTGTCATCAGTGTCACACCCCAAATCCCGCCCCCCAACAACCCCAACATACGAAATATTGACTGGAACCCCAGAAACCCCACCACCCACGAGCAATAGGATAGCAACAACCAGAAACGCCACCCCGCCCTTCCCCCGCCAGTGCCAGGACGTGCACAGCCACCCCATTCAACACTCTCCACTCACACACACACACAACAAAACAACCCAACCCACCCCCCCTCCCAGCTCCCCGAAAGACCCAAAGAATCCGGTATACGAACCCGGACACCTCTCCCCCCCTAAGTCAGCAATGCGGGAGGAGCAGCTCACACTCACAACCCCCCTCACTCGGTGCACATGCAACCCAGTCGCCAAATGCAAGGTATCGATCAGTGAACAATCACTCACAACATCCACTCTGAACGAGCAGAGATTTAAAGAGCTACTGGGCAATAAGGAACCATACAATAACAGCAATCGCACAGCAGAGTCAGTGTAGGCAGGGCCAGGATCATTCCAAGTCTAGGGTCTGCAAGGCAGTTTCCGGGACCACTGGGGCCGCAGACTCCACGTTCTCCGGCGTCACCTGCAGGGTATCCGGGACCAAAATGTCATCAGGTGCAGCCGCACCGTGTAACCGTGACTCAGTCCTGTCAGGCGAGGCTTCCATCAGTATGGCCCCGTCCGGACCCACCGTGGGTCGAGTCTCAGGAGGACCACAAGAACCAGAACGGCGATTCCTCCTGCCACGCCGTCGTCTCTGCGGCCTGGTCCCCCACACTTCACGCGATCCTCCTCTCTCACCCGGGGGCAGATCATCTCCTCTGATCTCGAGCCACTCCCATACCTCTGCCGGCGTCTCAAAGAAGTGTGCCCGGCCCTGGGAGAGCACCTTGAGCTTAGCGGGGTATAAGAGCATATACTGTAGCTGCATGTCGCGTAGCTTCTGCTTGACCCCCAAGTAGGATTTTCTTTGCTCCTGCACCTGCTGGGTATAGTCGGGGTAAATGGAGATGCGACTGTTCTCGATCGTGTGGGGCCCCGATTCTCTCGCCACCTTGAGGATGCAGTCCCGGTCTTTATAGTTTAGGATTTTTGCGATGAGGGCTCTAGGGGCCTCGCCAGGACACGGAGGGGGCACCAGGGCTCTGTGGGCCCGCTCCACAATAAAGACACTGGACAAACCGTTCGAACAGAGATGCTCACGGATCCAGGTCTCCAGGAATCGTTCAGGGTTCCCTGCCTCCAGCCGCTCCGGGACCCCCAGGACCCGTATGTTACTTCGGCGCGCCCTACCTTCTGCATCCTCGGCGCGTCTCTCCAATGCTCGGGTAGTAGAGGCAAGCTGAGAGAGTGACTTCTGTAGGGACGCTACCTCCCCCTGCAGCTGAGTAATGTTGCCCTCCGCGTCCGAGACTTTATCCGCCACCTTGCGAAGGTCAGTCCTCAAAAGGTTCACGTCCACGGACACTGTCTCAATCTGGCGCTCTAGGGCAGTGTGCAAACCCTGTATAGCCTTAAGAAGTTCCGCCCTGGACGGCTCCGGTGACTCCCCATCCCCATCTCCAGCGCCCGTTTGGCGCGTGATCCTCTGCGGTGGCAGACGAGGGGTAGTATACTGTGTGATCGTGTTGGGTTGAGTAGCCTTAGGGCCACGGCCAGTTCGGCCTGTCATATCTGCAGCCCCAGGGATCAATGTTCTCAGCGGGGCCCTCTCTGAAGCCACCCAAGCAGGGTAGAGTGCGCGCCACCACAGCGCCGACAACGCAGGTCACAGTTCAGATGCCACCAGAGCGCAGTATCACGGGTTCACCCCTACCAGCGAGCAGGGCAGAGCGGGGCACAGACAGACTCTTCTACCGGCCGCCACCGATCCCAAGGAGGCCGCCCAAAACCAATTCCAAAATGGCGGACAGCCGGGGGAGGGGCGCCGTACGTCCACGGGTCCAACAGCCTCTCCGTGAGCCCCCCCGGCGTCCCACAAGTGTCAGGGATCCCGATCTGCCTCAGGGCACAGGATACTAGCCAGCGGGAGGGGGCACAGGAGTGGCAGACCCAGAGTGGTCGGGCCCCGGGAGAATCACAGCAGACCAGGGCCCCCACACGCACCTCCGCACCACAAGGGGGGGCCAGGGCAGATTGGTTCCACAGCCCCCACTCCCAGATGAAGGCGCTCCGTCTTCCGGTCGTGCAGCGCTAGCAATCAGGGAGGGGGGGGGCCCTCCGCACTTCAGCCCAGCGGGGCCGCGTAAGATGGCCGACACCTCTGTCCCTCTCCCCTCCTCACCGCATTGCAGTAGGGCTGCAGTCCTCCGGCACCGCCGTCTCCCGGTCCCGGGTCAGGATCTCACAGCAGTCAGCCGGCGGGTATCAGGTTACAGACTCAGGCTGGGGTCGCTGCTCACTTCTTTCGCTGTCCGGCCCAGCGAGTAGGCCAAAGCCGCAGTGCCGCGTGAAGGAGCACGCCGGCGCCGCCTTCAGGAGCAGCCAGGCCGCAGATCGCGGCGGATTACCGACCACGGGTCCGGTCCCCCAGGCACAGGGGTTCGGCGGGACTTCCACCGCCTCTCCGACACGCTTTCCCGGAAACGAGAGGGTCCGGGCAGGAGAAATAGCAGGATTTAGACGGTCTTCGGGACGGAGCTGGTGGAGCTCACGTCCTGTCGGCCATGCTGCTTGGCCACGCCCCCTGAAATCCCCATGTGTCTGTTGTTTAGATGAAATAGTGCACATACCAGGACATACCAATTTGCCAACAGAGAGGACCTTTGTGCCTGAGGACAGGTGTGGTGCAGGGGTCTATCTGTGGCGGGCAGGGGTAGGACGACATATATTTACTCTGCATGTTTTGAAGCAGGTCAACTCCACCCAACCAGGAAACGGGGGGGTTGAAGGGTTTATCTCTGAGTACCTGTTGGGGCGGTATCAACTGAGATGGAGTTGCGGTCTGTAAAACAGGGAGCAATGTATCCCAGCGAAATTTACGAAGCCCCGCTGTCTCTTCTCTATGTAGTGCCGTGCTTTCCGCCTGCGCCCATATTATAAGTGAGCGCTTCCTGCTAAGTATCTCTGGTGGGACTGCATTTTTCCATTTTTTAGTTATGAGGCCTTTCACGGTAATGAGGCCTAGATCTCGGAACTTCGAGGCGACTTTATTTTTTGGGGGATCTAGTGCAAAGCCCTAGAAGGCAGACTTCCCATGACAACGGTAGCGCTGTGTTTGTGCATGAAGCTAGAATTGTGACTACTTCATGCCAATAACGCTGAAGGGATGCGCAGGCCCACAGCATATGAAGGAGGTCTGCATCTGGATGTTGGCAGCGTGGGCATGTAGAGGTGACGATGCGGATATATCTATTTATCATGTCTGGCGAAAGATATGCCCTCTGTATAATATATGTTTCAATAAGCTTGAACCTCGAGTTCCTTGGTATGTTCCTAGCGCCTGCCAATATGGCCTCCCATTCCTTTTCCGTCCAAAGCCGGCACCTATCCGCCTCCCATCTTGCTCTAAGCCTTTGTATCAGCCTTAGCGTGTGTGTGAGAAGTGCCTCCAACAAACAATGTACCACATGTGACCCGGCTCCCATTATGTGTAGATATTGTACTAACAGATGTGTTTGTGGCTCAATTGCCAAATCTCCCCAGGCAGTTGACAAAGCCTTCTGGGGGGAGGTGTGTAAGAGAAATTGACCCGCTGACAATTCATTGTCTTCAACTAGCGTCTCGAATGTTAATAATGCGCCGTCTTGTTATAAGTCGCCCAATGTGTCAAGTTCTGCCGCATGCCAGGTCACCAGAGCTGCCTCCGAGGTACCAAGTCTTCCCCTTGGTGTCCCCATGAGCTGTAAAATCGGGGAGTATGGAAGTGTCTTGCAGGTAAAATATAAACTTCTTTTATAACATTTATGGGCTAATCCCAAATACAACTGTGGTGGCCGTGGAATTTTGGCGATGGGATGGAACAAGTGTCAAATTTGGGAGTGGGTCCAGGGCTGATGCATGGTCGCCCTGTCTTCCAGGCTCTTTCCGTTCAACCACTTCGTCGCCCATTGATAGTACAGTTCCATATTAGGGACCGACAGCCCTCCCTGAGTAATGGGAGTATACAACTTCTACAAAGCAACATGCGGTCTCCGTCTATTCCATATCAAGTCCAGGAATATTCGCTCCAGGTCTCGAAATGTCTTAGGTGGAACATAGACTTGGAAATTTGAAAAATAATATAGCGGTTTGGGGAGTGCAATCATTTTCATTAAGGTGATGCGGGTCATTACGTTTAACGAACGCGTCTTCCAGAATTGCATTTGAGCGCGCATGTCTGATCTCGCTCTCATTAAATTACCTTCCATCAAGTCTTCAGGTGATCGATATATAAAAACGCAGAGATATCTGAATGTGGCAGGATGCCATGTGAGGGATGTGCCAGTTAGAGGTACTTCCACCTCGGCGTGTTGGCGCTGAATGAATGAATCCCTGATTTGGCCCAGTCCTGACTTCTCCTCAAAGGTCTTAGGTATATCGGCAATGGACGTCGGGATTGCAGTAATATCACGGAGATACAATAATAAATCATCTACATACAGGGAGACGGTATGCAGCCTATCTCCCAACCGTATCCCCCCTCCTCACCATCTCTCCGGAGCAACATTGCTAAAGGCTCCATAGCTAGGGAGAACAGTAGTGGATTTAGTGGGCATCCTTGACGTATTCCTTGCCTCACTCTGATGCAATCCAAGATTAACCTGCCAGTACGGACCCGAATAGTGGGCCGCTGGTACAATAAATGAACCATGTTTAAGTAGTGTTCCCCTAGTTCATATTTACATAGCACAGCCTCCAGATAAGTCCATTCCAATGAATCAAAGACCTTCTCCAAGTCCAATACCAGGCAGCCCGAACAAGGCCAGGCATTCGTGGCGTATTGTTGCGTATATTAAGGGAAGTGCACCGCGCAGGAACAAAACCATTCAGGTTGGGGTGCACCAACGTTTTTACAAGAGGCGAGAGGCGCCTAGCTAATAGTGATGCAAACATTTTATAATCTGTATTAAGGAGCATTAATGAGCAATAGGAGCCTAAGAAATTGGGATTCTTATCAGGTTTAAGGAGGGAGACCAGCAGGGCCTCATTCTGCGTAGCAGTGAGGGTAAACTCATGAAGCGCCATTTCCTATAATTTTAGCAGTTGTGGTACCAAAATGTGTGTGTATGCCTTATAAAATTCAGTCGGTAGGCCGTGCAGCCCTGGCAACTTCCCATTAGACAGGGAAAAAATACTGTCTCGAAATTCCTCTGAGTGGAGAGGGGTGTTTAGTTCTTCGCTTTGTGAACGCATGGGCCGTGGCAGATCTAGACAGTCCAGATATGTCTGTATCTTTAGGGGTGTGACTTGACGTGCGACTTATATAGATCCCTATAGTGCGACATGAACGCACCGTGTATGTCCCGCTGTGTATACGCAGTTTCCCTGGTCGACTTCCTCACCAATGCTATGGATGCCGACGACTCATTCTGACGGATGAGCCTTACAGCAGTTTGCCTGCTTTATCACCCATATTATGGATCCTTGCCGAATGTGCAGCCTAATTCAGGCATCTTAATCACTCTAGCAGTTGCGCATGTTCCTCCCGGAGGTGACCCAGCTATCCTTTCAGTGGCGGTTAGCCTACGTTCTAAAGTAGTGAGTTCCTTTTCCAGATGCGTACGCATACGTGCATGCATCCCTAGACAATGTCCTCTAAAAACCACCTTAAGAGCGTTCTAATCCACTAACAGTGATGTGGCTGTACCTGCATTGTCCTCAAAATATTGTGCCACAGTAGTGGCCAATATGTCCCGAAAGGGCGCATCCAGGAGGACATCTGGCTGAAGGCGCCAGATCCGGATTGGTGGTGACTCATCCTCCCACTGTATCTCTATGGTATGCAGATTATGGTCAGAGTATGTACGCCTCATGTAGGTGGAATCTGAAATGCATGGTAGTCTGTGGGCCCCGGAGTAGTAGGAATACACCCTGTCTAGTGGGTTCCTGTGTCGCAATGCATCGAAGAAGCACCACTGTAGTGCCCAGTGCCCCAACACTTTCGTGGCTGTGTGTGTGGTGGTGCCAGGCAAGGGAGGGAAGGACCGGTCCAGGGAGATGTCCAGTACACAGTTATAGTCTCAACCTAGGATTATAGGGAGATCGTGCCATGTGGATAATTTCTTCGATCAAAGATCTAGGAAAGCTGTCTGCTCAGTGTTGGGTGCATAGAGTGATACGAATACTACCGGTTTCCCATCAAGTAGCCCTTTATCTATAACATATCTGCCCTCCTCATCCACCAATGCGTCCATCACCTTAAATGGAGTACCCAGCCTCACCCACACTAGGACCCCTGCGCGTATGCAGAATAGTCTGTCTCATACAGTTGCCCCCTCTAATGTCTGCAGAGTCGTGCAACTTCTGTTTGAGTTGTATGTGTCTCATGGAGGAGCGCTATTTGTATGTGATGGCGTTTCAGGCAGGAGTATATGTGAAAGTGGCGTCCGGGCTATGGATACCACGAACGTTCCATGTGCCTATTCTAATGGGTGCCATTACCGGTTAGTGTCAGGGGTACATCTAGGCTTGTCCAGCCGAGTGCCGGGGGAGGGTGGCAGTTGGTGCTTGGAGACCATTCTAGTGTGTGTTTCACTGCGCAGCCATACAATACAACAATCATACCCCTTTCTAAAAATGATGGCAGAAAAAACAGAAAAACAACTTACAATCAAAAATACCATGAGAGCAAATTTGCAACAGGCAATTTCCCAAACTTGAGATGCAATAGCACACAGTTAACTTCTGGAGGAGGCTGTTGTGTACAGCAACCTAAGAGTCAAAGGAATTAAAGAAGGGGACCGTCATGTGTAGCTGAGCCTATCCCTGGCTAGACCTCATTTTGGTCGGGACCACTTATTATACATAAAATTCCCATATATTGCAAAGCTGACAGAAAGAGTGTGCCGACAATTCCAGGACCCACCCCACAATGCTGACCAGTGCAAAAATTCCAAACTTAGTCATTGCAATACAAAGACAGTATACTTAGCCTTTTATACTTGCGTCTCAAAAAGGCCCATGCTGCCCTCAGAGTATGAAGGAAAATAGAGGTGAGCAATAGATTTGCACACAATCGAGCAATGTTATCAGAGGTCTGTGGAGTGACATGTGGTAATACACAAGAGCCTTGGGAAACAGGGGAAGTGTCCGAGAGTTTCTGTTCACTGTGCGGCCCGCGATGATCGGAGTCTGAATCGGATTCCCCCTCCGGGGATCAGCTAATGTTCACCACTGCCTCGAGCTGCCCGCTCAGTATCAATTCTGGGGTCAGGCCAGATGCCTGATGGGAGGAGGATTGCAACTTTCTCTGTCTCTGGCGGCTGCTCTCAGCAACCAGTTTGTAATGAATTGAAAGAGTACAGCCATTCCTCTGCACTTTCGGGCGTGGTGAAAAAATGTGTCTTTCCATTTGTGACAACCCTTAGCTTCGCAGGAAACAACAGGGAATATTTCAGATCATATTTCCGCAGGCTTCTCTTTACCGCTAAATAAGAATTACGTTGTTTCTGGACTTGGAAGGTGTCGTCCGGGAAGATCATCACTTTGTGATTGTCTACTTGTATGTCCTGCAATTTTCTAGCCTCTTGAAGAACAGCATCCCTGTCCCTGTAGTTTGTAGACGGATTAAAAATGGCCTTGGGTTCAAGTCCGGAGGTGGGGGTTTGGCAGGCACATGTGTGCTCTTTCAACAACGAAGTGTGGGGACAGGGTCTCCCCGGCAGCAGCGAATGGATCCAATCTTCTGTGTAGTTTACTGCGTTCTTCCCTTCCTCTCCCTCCGGAAGGCCCACAACGTGTACGTTGTTGCAGTGGGCCCTACCCTCAGCATCCTCCACTCTGTCTTCCAGGAATTCTACTCGGTTGAGCAAATCACGGCTGTTCTTCTCGGCCGTGGACACTCGCAGTTAAACCTCCACAATTTCCCCTTCAGTGGCTGCAGTGCAATATGCAAGTTTCCGATGGTCTGCATGCAGCAGCGTCAGATCAAGTGCTACTTTGTAAATTTTATCTTCTAGGGAAGTGCGAATTTGATTCATCATCTCTCCGAGTTTCTCAACTGCCGCCAGCTCCGCATCCAGCTTATGCTCCATGGGGTCCACTGTCCCCACCTCCGCCATCTTGTCTGCCTGCGCCCAGGTCTGTGGGTGAAGGCCCGTCGCACCGCCGGTGCCAGTCTTCGTTCGCCCCCCCTTGTGACATGGGGCAGAAGAGAACGAATGCTGTATTGAAGTATCACTCATCAGTAGCTGCTGGAGCAGCGCCTGAGACCCCCCATCCACCATTAACCACAAACAAAGTCTGGGGTCGGCTCAAAGGGGCAGGCATGCCCCGGCTGTGCTACTCGTGGCTATTCTGCTAGACTGTGATATGGAGGCAGTTAGGCGGGTCCCGCCGCTCCTGGGCCCAGTAGTATAATCCCAAAAATCAGGACTTAGCAGACGTGGTGAGCCGTGGTATGTCACCATGCACCTGTCTGTAGCTACAGCTGCAGCCTGATTAGTTCAACTCAAAATGGTCCGGGAGGGCAAGGCACCCAGTGCGGCAGGTGTCTCAATGCGAGCATTCAGTAATGAGTAATCTCCCACTTGTTCCCCTTCAGAACCCCTAAGATGACTTTGCACTTCCTACCTAATACAGTACGGTTGTGGACTCAGTCCTCTCCAAGAGGCCGTAGTCGCTCAGGCAGCACAGGGGTCCATGCTGGTAAAGAGCGCTCTGCCTCTACATGGATGTGTGATAGCGCTACCTCTCAACCATGATGTAATTCCGCGATGGGGGGACATCTGTCCTCGCTCCGGGGCGAGACAGCCACTAATCCCAGGTGTGCCACAGGGCCCGATGTCTCCACTGTGCCCTGCTCGGCCATCGCGGAGGAGGGCAGGACGATCCCTGAGTAGCAGCTCTCCCACCGCGAGGCCCCAAAGCTGTGCCTCACCTGCCAGTGCAGATTCCTCTAAATCGGTCTCAGCCTCTACTTCGGCCCCGCTTCACCGTGCCATAGCAGGCCCAGTGGGCGGAGCTAGACCCAGGCTCGCGTTCAATGTCGTGGTCAGCAGCACTCCACGGCGATGGCTTAGTAGGGAGAGGGGTTAAGTCCGGCGCCCACTCTATGTGTCGTGCAGTTGGTCTCTGGCAACTTCCCGGCGGTGGCTGATTTGGGAGGCGAGTCAGAGCAGTGCAAATCTGGGCCTAGGGGTCCCGTTAAGGCATTGCGCTGCCGCCGACCACTTACTCACTCGCTACTCGCTAGGGCATCAGAGTCTTCGCAGAAAGAGTCACGGCTGGCAGCGGCCCCTTCAACTCACATATAGATGGATTGTGGCAGCCAGGGAAAGGAGTTATTGACGGAGCTCCACAGCTACACGTCCGACTCCATTGCTGGCCAAGCCACGCCCCAATTTATGCTTTACTTATTATTAGGTTTTGCATTGTTGTCACATTTATATAACACTTTATATTTAAAAGGGCGCTAAACCACTGGATGTGTGCTGTGGATATATCATCTATTTTACTGTCATCCTTATCTTACTATTATCCTGTGGTCGCCTATATTTTCGTTGTATTTATTATGTGAATTATGGTAAGCACCATTAATATTGAGAGCAATGTTTGTTTTACTGCAGTGTGATTCTAATTGTATTGCACTTTTTCATCTTTAAAAAGTAAATGGCAGGGGGCATGGCTTGACTCCAGGCGTCTCGGAGGGGTGCCGAACTCTGCACGGTCCTAGCGCAATTTCTGCTGCAGGAGTAGGGTTCTTTGAGACATGAGGGATCCTGACTTGCAAAATGCGGTTTTCACTGGCCTTTTTAGCGTCTTTTGGCTCCTTTTCGATAATTATGATTGGCGTGTTTCCCTCATGGTGCTCGCGCTGGCAATCTGGAAACTTTCTGTGCAACGAGCGTTTTCATTCTCCTTATGAGTAACTAATTTTTGGTGATAGTTTTACTGCCCTAAAAGATTTTTGCTTGCATATTTTGTTGCTTATGGACATTTGCTTGCTGAGGAGATGTGGTGGAAGACTGTTTTCAGCAGAGCTATTTGTTGGCAGCATTTTTTGACAAACATTCATATTGCATGTCTATTCATTGGTCTAGTGCAGTAAATTACAAGAACATTGCTCTCACAACCCTTAGTTACTTATGAACCGCTACTTTCTTTGAAGAGTCCATCCATGCTCTATCATTCAAATTACTTTGATACTATGAATTGGGCGTAATTTTTGTGGTTATCGCCTTTCTCAAACCATAGCGGGGTTGCAAGAAGTATACGTCTACCTCACTCCAGTTATATTGTCTTTTTGACATATATCTCATTTAAATGCCGCCTCAAGTGTTTTTGGTATTTTTCATGAAATTGTATTTTCTTTTACAAATACCACATCAAGCATTTTTTCTATCAAGCTCAATTGCCTCACATACTAGAAGAAAACATTTTTATTTGATTCAGACCTCAACTGAGGTCAACAAATACAAGTAGATAAATATAGAGCATTTATAATTGTATTTTTTTAAACCCACTTTAAAAGCTCTTTATAAGCTTAATCATGTTATAGCAATTTGGAGTCAGCAAGTACATAATATGTGAATTAAAAACTATTAAATTTGTGCACTTTTAAAACAGTTAAAAAAAACTCTTAAAAACTTAAACAAGTTATGGGAAACAAATTCATTTGGGGGAGACTTACACACTGTAATTAAATCTTGAACTAAAATAGCATTGTATCGGCTTTGTAATACGTGAAAAAGATCTTGTAATCCACCATTACACAAATGACAGTTACCTGGCGAATTTTCAGGGGAAGTTCCATCTGACGGGATATATTTTAAAGGGAGAATTCCTAATCGCAGAAGAAGGATGCAGCGCCTTACTCTGTGCATTAACTGGAACTGTAGATACTGCTCTGGGGTATTAAATACTATGTTTTCTGCAACTTTTTATTATACTTTAATTGAATACAGAATTCCTCATCTAATTCAAAACATATTCTCTGCATCATATGTTTTGAAAAGAGCTTCAGATGCGCTGGAGATCAAGCCTGCAAAAGTGCTACGGTGCATTGGGATACCTCAAGGGCTGTTTTAGGTTCCTATTAAAAGTATGTTGAGCCTATTCATCTTTAAAAGTCTCTAAATTTAATAATTGTCTTAGGGTACCAGGGACTGCATGTAAAAGGTTAAAGGCCCACCTTATGGTGTTGGAGACGGCTCAAGCAAATATGCTTGTTAAAGAAAACTCGAGACCAAAGGCTTGTAGGGGGAGTGATTGGGATACTTTTAACAGTTTCCATAGGATAACACCTTTCTTTCACTTTTACTGGTTGCCAGGTTTTAATTTGTATGTACTCCAAGGCATCCCTACTATTTAAATGAGTTACATGTAGGCAGACCTCTATCACTTCACGCAATCTTGTTGAAGTGTCCGTTTTCTGTCTGTTTATGGGAAAAACAAAGTGGGATGCATTTCGACTCTACCTATTTCGTCACCTCAACTGGAGGATTATAACACTTTCAGTGCTCTCATTTCAAACATGGAGGAGGGGCCTTGTACCACCTTGCCCCCTGCAATGGGTACAACAACAACACCGTCTAATATCCTACTTCCAACTACTAAGCCCGTGCCCAAGTCAACGGTCTCCTCTACTCTCTTGTCTAGAAAACATATTAAAAAAGGATCCTTCATCTCCTGTCACCTCTCTTCCACCCATTTCTTTGGATTTTCTTCTGAAGGAGATTCAAGCTCTTCACCCTTACATGGAGGAGACTGATACTCATCTGCAATCTTTGGATGATAGATGGTCATTTATGGAGAATAAAGTTGTAGAAGTAGAACAGCGCGTTGACTCTATACAAGTTGTGGTAAACCAGATAGCCATTATACAATCAGAAATTACTTCTCTTAAAAATCAAATTGAAAATCATGAAAACCGCAACAGACATAGCAATTTACGTATATATGGTCTGATAGTAGGTCTGGAAGGTTCACATCCTATTTTGTTTGTCAAGTCATTTCTTCTGAACATTCTTGGTATTCCTGACACCCCATACTCAATATTCAAAGAGCACACCTCTTGGGCCATAGCCCACGTTCTACTGCTTCATCTGCTAAACCAAGAGGTGTTATCATTTATTTCTTAGAATATACTGACTTACTGAAAGTTCTACAGGCAGCCAAGCTTAGGGGTCGAATATCTATTTCCCCCATGTCTGTTTAAAGTAACTTATAAGAACAAGACTACAAATTATGGAGTTCCTGTTTTGCTACAGGGTTTTATAGACAATTGTAGAGAAGAAGACATGGATGTTACCAGGCTCTCTAATGTTTAGACGGTATGATGTGATTAAACCTGTTTCCTCTTTCAGATATTTATTATAATTATATTTTCTAGTTAGTGATAAACTTGAATTGCTTAGTTTTCATGTTCCCTTCTTTTTTCTATGTTAGGTGCGGCTTCTCGTTTTTTACCCCTGTGATCCCTGGTCCATTTGGATGGAATGTCCTCCCCCCCGACCTGCCCTTAGTTGTCTGGTCATTTGTTTCATCTTCCTTATATTGCTTCACCACCCTCATTTTTGTCATTTCTTTTTGATGTTTTTGTTTGTCTTTTATGTATATGGTCTTTGCTTTTCTTCTTTCCCTCCTCCTTTTCTTTTCTCTTTGTTCTATCTCTTTTCTGACAATCTCTTCTTTTTTATTATACTATTGTCTTTGCTTCATCTTTTTCTACTCGTACTTCATTTTATATTGGCTTTATATATACTCTTTTTCATAATCACATGTTTCTCAATATGTTAATCAGTTTCTGCAAATAATATATTTATTTTAGTTATTTGGAATTTGCATTATGTATTTGACTCTGTCATATTCTATTATTGTTAATATTTACCTTAATTGTTTACTATATGTACTCTAATATAGATGGCAATACAAATTCTTTCTTGGAATGACAAAGGTTTAGGTACTCCTATAAAACATCAGAGAGTACTAACTCATCTCTCAAATTCAAAATGCAACATTGCGTTATTACAGGAAACCCATATTTTGGATAAAGAAAATGCTAAACTGAAACAACAATGGGTGGGAAAGGTTTTTGCTTCGCCAGGTGATGGGAAATTAATGGTGTTACCATACTCTGTCATAAGCGATTAGCTATACAGCTACTGTCAAAGGATACAGATGACTTTGGTAGATGGTTGTCAGTTTCTCTACTAATTAACAAAATACCTATTACCCTTTTAATCCTTATGCACCTACCTCCCCGAACAGTTCCTTTTGGCCTGTAATATTGTCTAAATTGATGACTCATAAAGATGATTATAACCTTAGACTCATCTCCCTGTTACCGTGCCTTAGTAAAATAACGGAGAAAGTAGTTAATGCCCAACTTAACGAATTCCTGGAAGAAACCAACATCCTACATCCTAAGCAATCGGGTTTCAGACCAGGCCATTCAACAGAGTCAGTGCTGCTACACACTACTGATACCCTCAAATTTGCCCTGGATCAGGGCAAGGAAGCAGCACTGATTCTGTTGGACCTATCCGCGGCGTTCGATACTGTCTCTCACGACATTTTGAGAGACAGACTGAACCATTGCCGAATCAACAACAAGGCTCTAGCCTGGATTGCCTCATTCCTAGACAAAAGGAATCAGATTGTAACACTTGGAAGCTACAGATCAGAGTGGAAGTGGCTATCATCAGGGGTTCCTCAGGGCTCCACCCTGAGTCCTACACTTTTCAATCTATATATGTCACCACTTCTGTCACTGATTGATACTTTCAATATTGAATCAATTGTCTACGCAGACGACACACAACTGATTCTCACTCTAGACAAAAACTCCACAGCAATGGAAGAAAAATTCCACCACTGCCTCACCGCAGTAATGAGTTGGATGTAACTAAACCACCTCATCTGCAATAGCTCAAAAACGGAAATCATGCTGTTTGGAAAATCCAATGTCTTTAAACCCACCCAATGGTGGCCTTCTGATTCAGATCCCCCACCCACTACAGTTGATACCGCACGAAATCTAGGAATAAAATTCGACCCAACGCTCTCCTTCCATAAGCAAGCTCTCACCATTGCAGGCATGTGTTTCCAAACTATAAAAACCCTAAGGAAATTATTTGGCCTACTCCCACTGCATGCCAGGAAGACTGTTGCGGTGGCCCTGATCCTGTCCCACCTGGACTACTGCAACAGTCTCTATGCAGGAACAAAAAAGGCGTTTGTGAACAGACTACAGGTAGTCCAGAACGCTGCCTAGGCCCTCCACCTCAGCTAAGGTATTGAATACTCTCCACTGGCTACCAGTCCATAAAAGGATCCTAATCAAAATCCTGAC
Organism: Lissotriton vulgaris; assembly: GCF_964263255.1. NCBI lineage: Eukaryota > Metazoa > Chordata > Amphibia > Caudata > Salamandridae > Lissotriton > Lissotriton vulgaris. The sequence goes on along the minus strand of NC_141690.1, from coordinate 154,244,530 downwards.
CATTACCTATAAAGCGGTGAGTAAATCAGGTCCGGAATATCTGACATCTAAATTCCAGCGCTATAACACTAAACGAACTCTGCGGTCCACATCAGAAAACCTGCTAACTGTCCCAAAATTCAAATTGAAAACTAGGGGCTGAAAATCCATGGCGGTACTAGGCACAAAAGCCTGGAAAGCCCTTCCTACTAAGCTGAGGGCCACACGGAACTCACCTTCAGGAAAATCCTCAAAACATGGATTTTCACCACCCCAGACCACTTAGCGCTATCAGTAATCTAATCATCCCTCTCTAAGTCCCCCTCTCTCCCGTACTATTTAGCACTTTCACCTTCATACGCCTGTCTTTCTTTCCATCCTCAAAAGCGCCAAGATGCTCCTAGGAGTGATTGTTGCGCTATACAAAACCTCTCTTCACTTACTACCTATTGCTAGGTGGTGATTGTAATATGGTCTTTCAGCCTATAATTTACCCTAATTCTAAATCCAAATTTAATCCTTCTCCTATGAATTCCAAATTTATATCTACTATCAAACAACGATCTTTAGTGGATGCTTGGAGGCTACGTAACCCTACTCTTTTAGAATATACCTCTCATCCCCCTTGCACAACACATTAAACACTCAGATACAGGTCATATACTAATTTCAGATCATGCCCCAGGATATTTAGACCTTGCCCTCCTTCCACCAACTCATGGTATTAGAAGGTGGAGATTTAATAATACTTTTCTTCTAGATCATAATTTTACTTAAAGTTGTTAATCCTATGCTACTACCATCTTCCTTGAAAATGAACAACCACCTATCTCTGCACAAGTTATATGGTATTCCTTTAACACTGCGTCTAGAGACTTCATTTTTTCTTTTGTATCTTGCAAAAAGAAAACCTCTTTAAGTGCTTTGAAACCTCTCACAGCACGTATCAAACAATTAGAACACTCCTACTATCGCACACATTCTAAACCCTGCCTGGAAGAGCTTGTTAAATTAAAATGTACTTTTAATAAATTGCCCACGGACAATGCCAACTCATTTTTGCTTAAAGCATCGGCTAAGTACTGTGGAGGTCAAAACAAATCTGGGAAACTCTTAGCTGATTATCTTAAGATAAAAAAAGGAACATACCGAAATCAATTAAATTCTTACTTCATCTAAATACATGATTTACAAAAATGAGGACATATTGGTAGAATTTACCCATTTTTACCAGAAACTTTATACACCTGATTCTCCCACATCTCAAAATGATATTCTGTAGTATTTATCCTCTACTGATCCTCCCTCCCACCTTAATTTAGATTTCTCACTACTATATAAGGAATTTCAAACTCAAGATTTTCTTAATGCGTTCCATACCATTAAACATGGTAAAGCGCCAGGTCCTGATGGCTTCACTGTAGAATTTTATTCTCATTTTTCTCATTTTATTCTTCCAAGTTACATCAATTATTTCTATTTTTTATATCTTCTCAATCCTCTTGTGGCTCTTTTCAGGATGCTCTAATTTGTCTTCTCCCCAAAGAAAATAAAGATCCCTCACTGTGTAAAAATTATAGACCCATTTCTTTGATCAATTTGGATTATAGAATTTTTGCAAAAATACTGGTCTTCCGCTTAGAATCCTTAATGCCTCAATTAATTGGGGGAGAAAAATGTGGTTTTATTAAGGACCGTCATATTGCAGATGGTACAAAAGGGGGTGGTGATGGACGGAGCATCTGAACCAATCAAACACTCACACCCAGTCAACAGATCTGGGTTTAATCCATCACCGTTCTTTAGTCCACTCTGCCAACCCAGTTCAGACATGGCCATTTGCAAAACAGTCTGACCCTGTGCCTCATGGGAACAGTCCAGCCCGAACTGCCAAGCCATGCCTTCCCTGGACCGGAAACAAGCTTCCTAGGACCGGTTTCTGGCATTACAGCCGTCTTCAGCCAGGCTTGCTTGAATCCAGTGGCAAAGTGAGCAAGGGACTCACGTCTAAGCATACCCTGCCAACTTATGGCGAACAAAGCGGTACAAAAGTGGGTGGTGAAGGACGGAGCATCTGAACCAATCAAACACTCACACCCAGTCAACAGATCTGGGTTTAATCCATCACCGTTCTTTAGCCCACTCTGCCACCCCAGTTCAGACATGGTCATATGTAAATCAGTCTGACCCTGTGCCTCATGGGAACTATCCAACTTGAACTGCCAAGCCATGCCTTTCCTGGACCGGAAACACGCTTCCTAGGACCGGTTTCTGGCATTACAGCCGTCTTCAGCCAGGCTTGCTTGAAACCAGTGACAAAGTGAGCAAGGGACTCACGTCTGAGCATACCCTGCCAACTTATGGCGAACAAAGCGGTACAAAAGGGGGTGGTGATGGACGGAGCATCTGAACCAATCAAACACTCACACCAGACTACTTCCACACCTTGGCACCCTTATCGATAATGGTCAAATTGGGTTTATCCTCCAAAACAGCACGATCTCTAGAATGTATGATGTTACAACGCATACATTCACAACGCATACCATCACAATGCAACTTTTACAACGCAGGATCCATTACAACGCATGCCATTAAAACGCATGCCATTACAACGCAGATGCTATTACAATGCATACCATTACAACGTAAGTATAGGGAAGTATATGATTTTAGTAATATTAATTTAATTTTAATTTAGTTAAAAAAATTAAAATAATTTATTTAAATTAATTTTTATTTTTATTTAATAAAATGTAATTTACTATTCTAAATCCAGGATGGTGTAAAAGTAGGGTAAGTAGTGGATAGTGTAGGGGTTAAAATTACTATTCTAACTCCAGGGGGGTGTAATAGTAGGGTAAGTGCTGGATAGTGTAGGGGTAAAAATTACTATTCTAACTCCAGAGGGGTGTAATAGTAGGGTAAGTGTTGGATAGTGTAGGGGTTAAAATTACTATTCTAACTCCAGGGGGGTGTAATAGTAGGGTAAGTGTTGGATAGTGTAGGGGTTAAAATTACTATTCTAACTCCAGGGGGTGTAATAGTAGGGGAAGTGTTGGATAGTTTGGGGGTAATAATTACTATTCTAACTCCAGGAGGGTGTAATAGTAGGGTAAGTGCCGGATAGTGTAGGGGTAAAAATTACTATTCTAACTCCAAGGGGTTTAATTAAAATAAATGTAATTTTAATTATTTAATTTAAATAAAATAAAAATAAAATATTCAAATGTATTATAATAAATTAAATTATAATTATTTTAAGAAAATAATTTAAAAATAAATTAATATTTTTTAATTAAATACTTACCCATACTTACGTTGTAATGGCATGCGTTGTAATGGCATCTGCATTGTAATGGCATGCGTTGTAATGGATCTTGCGTTGTAATAGTTGCGTTGTGATGGTAATGTGTTGTAAAAGTTGCGTTGTGATGGGTTTTTTTCCCGATCTCTAACATCCGCCAAATATTGCACATTATACACACTCCATTACACATGGAGAAAGCATTGCCTTCCCTGCATTATGATTTTCTCTGTGCTACAATGGCCAACATGGGAGTGGAGAGTGGTTTTCTAACATGGACACCACTCCTATACTCGTTCCCAACAGCCTGACTCAAAAGTGGGAGTAGCATTTCTTCCTCCTACAAGATAGAATGAGCCACGCAGCATTGCTGTCTGTTCTTACCAGAACTTTGTGCAATGACTGTGGAGCCACTGGCCCTACAAATTCGCTGCAGGAAGTTTTATCAAGGCCGCGTAATTGACGGTCATCACCTTTACATATCCCTATATGAAGATGATCTATTATTCTATCTTAGGGTTAATCTCTTGTATGTGGAGAGTGCTGGACGGGCTCTGGAGGACCATGGGCGCTAATCTGGACTCAACGTAAATTAGGATAAATCAAATGCTTTCCCATGCATGCTCTGGAAATGACTGCTATACCACCGGAGGTGGGCCATAACCTCCACTTGGAACCTCGTACTGTTCGGGACCTGGTGGTCATATCTGTCATACAGTAGCTGACGTGCTGAAGAGTAACTTGCGATAAGCATTAGCATCTCTTCGATTCACTGTTAATTTCCGGCTAACTCTGCCTTTATCAGTAGCAGGGAGGGTCGCACTGTCTAAGATAGTTTTCCTCCCCCGCCTAGTATACTATTTTGCAGCATTGCCAATCTGATGCCCAAAGGCTATCTTTCGCAAGATGGACAGCATGTTGTTTTACTTCATGTGTGGTTTGGGATTGTTACTGTTAATTTATTTACCCAGGTAATAAGGTAATTGCTACACAACATGACATGAAGGAAGGATCTGTTTAAAAGACGACTGCTCAACTGAATACCTGTATAAGTGAGACCACGTTTGAATTACATGGATTTGTTATGCTAGGCCTTTCCTTGAGCGCTGTTATCATACTACTGTTTTGCTTTGCCTATGAGATAATACAGCTCCCACGTGGTGGCTCATTACTCGGCGAGGCAAAAGACATTTAACACCAAACAAATAACACCTTTAGAAAAGGGTTTTATTTTACAAAATGCAATGACTCTCTTTCTAGAATAAGGCTTGGGGTTTTATTTTACACCATGCTCTCTAACAGAAAGGCTTTTCCAAATGCTAAATGCACAAAATTCAAATACATAAAGATATATATATATATATGTATATATATATATATATGTTTATATGCAAGCGATAATAACACACTTGGTGAATGCAACAGTTATATTCATGAGTAATACCATGAATAAACAAGCAGCAAATAATGAGAGATGACACTACAGAAAATATAATATGCTGGACGTCCTGCAAGAGATCAGAAAGATATACCCACTAGATACATCAAATGATTACTTTGGACGTGCACCTCAACTCACTCACACATCACAGAAAACACCTCAAATGATACAAGCCACTGGCCAAACATCACAATGGCAATAATGGCAATTTACCTGGTGCAAACACTGCTCTTAGCCCACTCCTGACCGGGGTATTAAACAGCTGTGGTCAAGCTCCTCAGCAACCAGGGTTCTGCCGAAGTGGACTCATCCTTCCCCGTTCTGAAATCCAAAATCCTGGTTTGTAAGTCAACAACCCTCAGCTTTATAATCTCAAAATACAATAGAAGGTTCGAGAGAACCCCCCCCACCCCGCGCCAGAGGAATCTTACCAGAACTGGGCAGCTTCCAAGCAAGCATTCCCTGGCAGGAAGGAGTTCCCACATCCCCTCTCCAATCTCACATGTTCCAGCCTTTATCTTGACGAAGCTCACAAAAGCCTTCCAGGGTACATTAAACAACCTCTCACAAAAACAATCCTTGAACGTGATTAACCCAAACAACTTGCAAGCGCTGCTGTGCGCAAGAAAAACTAAAGCAAGGCAGAGTCAGAATTCAGGATGACATGAGGCCATGTCAATGCCAATAGTAATAACTTCATAATTCTACCAATGTACAACACAATGCATATTTGTGAACACACAGCTTATAGCATCACATACTTCATCTCTCAATGTACAGCACAGTGTACATTTGTGCATCACTGCTCACAACTCTGCACTTCGAGACCAAAAAGTACATTCCACACCTCTCTCTCTCATGCTTTCAAATGCACATCCCACAAGTACTGTTCTTGGCAAGGCTGTTCTACTCCGTGACATCTCCCACTGAAAGACTGTGAGATTACAAGAAAGAAACTTTTAAGAGAAACACAGCATGTGCTGGACGTAGTACATTCAGGCTAGGATAAAATAACACAATCCAAAGTCAATTAAAATAATGGTAGTCAAAGGTCATCTCAGAGTGTCAGGCCTCTAGCACTACAACTACATATGTGTATGGTTATGTTATGATGAAAAAAACATTTTTTTTCTCTTCTCTACCTGTATTGGAACTGTGAAACTGAATAAAGTTTGTTTAAAAAAATAATTTGTTGCTTGGGACACAGATGACTGACATTGGCCATATTTCTTCTGCTATCTGATGGTGTAGGACTGACTGATCCAGAACTAGAATTCCATTATCTAGCAGCACAGTTGAAATTGGCGGCCTCTTGGAGGCATTGCAGATGGGAGGGCATGCCACCAGGAGTACGCTTCATCCCGAAGTGCACAACATTTTGGGATATATTGGTTAACCCAAATATTTGGCGGAGCAACGATCACCCCGGACTTTTACTAGATACTCTTCAGTTTGTTTGGGCCAGGGATCTTCCCCTGACACCATTACTAAATCTCCCACATGACGGAAACGGATCAGGGTTACAAGACTGGGAGAGAAGAAGTATGATGATGCTTGGAACCTGGTACAAGGACAAGAATGTGTGAGACCCTGCAGAGTTCGCCATTGGGTATGAGCTACTGAGTTTGAGCTATTCACCCATCATTTATTATTGCATGGGCAGTAGCAGTGAGTATACGACGGGCGTGTGGGGAGGATGCACAAAACCCTCGGGCCTAGAGACAATACGCTCCATAGCCAGCTAATATCTTGTGATTACCCTTGTTAATGTTAATGTTACTATGATTTATAAAGCGCACGTACACTCAGAGGTGTCTTGGCACTGAGGAAGGAAGAGAATTCTGATCTGGCTTCTAGTTCTGGAACAGCCAGGTTTTCAGACCTTTTCTGAAGAAGAAGAGAGAGCTTGCACTTCTGAGCTCAGTCGGAAGAGAGTTCCAAAGTTTAGAGGTGCCAAAGCAAAAACTGCGGCCACCCCAATGTGAAGTTGGAACTTTTGGCATTTGCAGGAGTTTGGCTCCTGAAGAGCGAAGATGTCTAGTCGGTTCATACCAGACAAAGAGGTTTTGCAGGAAGATAGGACCTGTATGGTTTAGTGCTTTGTAAGCCAGGCTCAGCGCCTTGAATTTAATCCGTTGTGCAACTGGGAGCCAGTGCAGACTATGAATTTCTTTGGAAATAGATTTATGCCTAGTTTTGTACGCTGTGAAGCTTTTTTAGGCATTGCTTCTGCATGTTTACAAATAGTCCGTTACAATAATCCAATTTAGATTGAATTAAGGATGTAACTACGGTTTTCCTGGTGTCTGCGGGAATATAGGGAATAATCTTCCTCACTTTCTTAATAAGGAAGTGGGCGGAAGAGACAATTGCTTTTGTGTGCTGAGTGAGTGAGAGTTTATTGTCAAGCATATGCTGTCCACTAGTTATAGTGGGCACCTTGTACCACTCCAAACAGCCCCTTAGAGGTGATAGGTTAAAGACAACCTTTATTGAAAGCTATACTAGTGGTAGCTATGGAGAGCAGCCTTCAGGCTAAGTCTTGAAGGAATGTAAAGTAGTTTGTTATACCAGTCGATAATCTCATGAATGACCAAATGAAAGGAGAACCACACCAGGTATATGTATAAAATATATGTATTTATTCTAAACACACCCTACTAGTCTCTTTATGAGGCTAGAGGTCAAAACACATAAGTTACACTTATCATCACACAGTAAATTAGCACAATATTCGTTGAGCCCTAGGGGCGTACCAAACCATATATAAAAGAAAGTGGTATAAGAACCACTACTCGACTAGACACAAGGCCTAGAGCCTGTAGAATCGCTGGGCCCACAAGGAACCACCCTAGGTAGTGACACAGGGGACCCATAGGGGACAAGTGCAGTGTCGCCTGTGAATCACTGTTAGCTTCTATGGGAAAAGTCGGGTTGGAAATTTAAAGATAAAGGACACTTAGGAGAGGACTTTGAGCAAACCCCTTTAGACTTCTATGGCTTGAATCCAGTGGCAAAGTGAGCAGGGGACTCACGTCTGAGCCTACCCTGCCACACTTATGGCAGCCAAAAGCGGTACAAAAGGGGGTGGTGATGGCTGAAGACGGCTGGAATGCCAGAGACCGGTCCTCGGAAGCTTGTTTCCGTTCCAGGGAAGGCATGGCTTGGTAGTTCGGGCTGGACTGTTCCCATGAGGCACAGGGTCAGACTGATTTGCATATGGCCATGTCTGAACTGGGGTGGTGTGGAGTGCAAAAAAACGATGGATTTGGGCCCAGATCTCTGTACTGGGGTGAAGTTATGACATTGCTCTGAATTCTGTCCATCAACTGTGGTTTTTGCAATTGTCACCCCGAGTGGGATGGGTATGCTCAGACGTGAGTCCCAGGCACTACACACCACTGGATTCAAGCAAGCCGGGCTGAAGATGGCTAGAATGCCAGAAACCGGTCCTCGGAAGCTTGTTTCCGGTCCAGGGAAGGCATGGCTTGGCAGTTCGGGCTGGACTGTTCCCATGAGGCACAGGGTCAGACTGATTTGCATATGGCCATGTCTGAAATGGGGTGGTGTGGAGTGCAAAAAAACGATGTATTTGGGCCCAGATCTCTGTACTGGGGTGAATGTATGACATTGTTCTGCATTCTGTCCATCAACTGTGGTTTTTGCAATTGTCACCCCGAGTGGGATGGGTATGCTCAGACGTGAGTCCCTTGCACTCCACACCACTGGATTCAAGCAAGCCGGGCTGAAGACGGCTGGAATGCCAGAACCCGGTCCTCGGAAGCTTGATTCCGGTCCAGGGAAGGCATGGCTTGGCAGTTCGGGCTGGACTGTTCCCATGAGGCACAGGGTCAGACTAATTTGCATATGGCCATGTCTCAACTGGGGTGGTATGGCGTGCAAAAAAATGATGGATTTAGGCCCAGATCGCTGTACTGGGGTGAATGTATGACATTGTTCTGCATTCTGTCCATCAACTGTGGTTTTTGCAATTGCCAATCAGGGGAGTCACTCCTTGACCCCAAGGGAGATTCTTCCATCCTCTAATCTTGAATAGAGCATTACAGTTCCAGGATTTCTGTAGCAGAGTTTTGTCCATCTAAAGTCCTGTTGCCAGGGGTTCCTTACGTATACCTAAGAAAGGGGTTGGACATACTCTGGGGACCCACCTATGGAAGGGTTTGGAAAGAGGGGTGGCTACACCCATTTCCTTTGTCCAGTTTCGCACCAGAACAGGGGCTGGTAGCCCCTGCAACCGGTTTGAACTGGGTTATGCACAGGGACACCAAATGTGCTTGTGGTGCAGACTTCAAAGCACTGTCAGAGTTTACCCACCCAGCCCCAATACACTAAAGCCTGTCTGGGAGGTGGTTACACCTTCCTATGACAGGAAGCCTATTGTCCAGGCCTCCTCTGTCGGAGTTTCGGTCAGCAGCAGGAGGCCAGATTCGACACCAAACACAACATGTTTCCATGCAGCCATTCTAAAGTTAGCATTTACCGCGAGGTTATAATGCACTTAAGAGTATATGGTTTGGCTTCAGACACAGAACAGCCTCAGAGAATAGGCTCCTAAAGCTGCGGAGGGGCCCAGCTCATGCATGGGCACCCTCTCACACAAAACCAAGCACCCTGCCTTCAGGATTGATAAGTCCTGCCATAGGGGTGACTGATAGGTTTCTATGTACAGTGATTTAAGGGAGATTTAGGTAATGTTGGACTGGGCCCTTCTGACAGGTTCACCCCTAAACTGGTTGCTTTTAATTGTGAACTGATGTTAGTTATTTTTGGCTTCTGCGCACTTTCACTGTGTCCCAGTGTAAAGTGCGTGCGCACTCTGAGTGTGTGTGGTGAGATTGTCCTGCCATCCCATAGGAATGCATGGGGAATGTATGTGTCCATGTTAGTTCCTGATGTGTGGGGAGTGCAGGGTCGAGTTTGGTATGTGCGGACTCGTGAGATTGAATGCTACGCGGTGATGTGTGCGGCGTTAATGTGTCTAGTGTGGAAGTGCCACTTCTAGAAGTTGGCATGTCTGTGTAATAAAGGTGCAGTGAGTGTCTGGCTTGTGATTGGCTGGAGCTGGCTGGTGAGCCTGGCTCCAGGAGTCAGGACGGGTCTTTCCAGGTGGTGAATAGAGAGATTGACAGCCAGATGGGTAGGAGGAGTGCACCTGGGACCTGAATAGGGCTGGGCCGTCCCTACACAATGCTAGCTCCGCCCCCTGTGGTGCGACCGATGACCTAGCCTGTCTTGTCGGGGCTGAGCACAACAGAGTGCTCCAAAACCAGTTGCATCTGGTTTTTCCCTTAACCCTGCAGCCAATACAAATGATGTATGTGTATAAAAAGGGGCTGTGACACCATGTAAATGTTCTTTCCCTGGATCCTATCTTGAGGGGGGCCTTCTGCTGCTGGGCACCAGGAGGAACCGCCACTGGGTGCTGCCTCCCTGTTGGAGGGCCCTGTGAGCTGGCCCCTGGGCCCAGCCTTTGCCCCCTGCTTCCCAAAAAGACTTCTGGACTTTTGAATGTTTCTGCCTGCCTGCCAGCGCCTGGGAAGCGCTGGCCTCCCTTTGCTGAATAGCGCTTCTGCTTCGCTAGTGAGGCGATCTCTAGCTTGAGGGATTCCCCGGCGTGGAGATCCCCCCTTTTTGCTTATTTCAGAGCAGGTGCCCACCCTGCAGAATTGACGCTATTTTTCATTACCTTCACGGGAGCCCACCCCATTTTATTAGTTATTTTACGGGTGCCACCACGTGTTTTTACGGACCATCACCGCTGCCGGCCAGGGGATCGCCTGGGGGGCTCTGTGCCCACCTCCACACACAAGGGCCGCGCTGCCATTGGCTGCTGCAGTGACCCGGAAGTGCCTCAAACCAGAAGCAGACGGAAGCCCACCCCGCGCTCTGGGGTGGAAGGAAGGAGTGAGGCAGCCCCAGCGCGACCGGAGGAGTCTAGAGGAAGAAGCGGAGGGGGGCTTGAGGCACGCAGCTGGTGCCTGCCGCCTCCCAGCCCCGTGCGGCCGCCAGCAGAGTCCCGGAGAGTGAGAAAGGAGACCGCGAGGGAGTCCCAGGTGAGTGGGACATTGCCCCCATCGCTGGTCCCTGTCTCCCCGAGCGGTCCCGCAGTGCAGCGGACCGCTCCAATGCTGAAGGGGGCAGTTGCTGATTTTGAGCCCACAGGGGCTCCAGGGGCCATTGTCTTTCCGAGTCCCCAGAGGGGGGGACTCCAGCGTTTGGGGGCATTTGGCTATTTTGAGTTCCCAGAGGGGGGACTCCAACGATTCCGGGGCATTTTTAGAGGGTAGAGCGGCCCCGGTGGGCAGCGGGCCGCTCCCCCAGTTTGGAGGGCACATTTCTTTCGAGCCCACAAGGTTCCTGAGGCCCCAATTGTTTGATCAGAGCCCCCGAGGCTCAACGAGACTCACACGTTGTTTTGTGAACTACTGTGTAATTTGAGAGCCCCAGAAGAAGAGCCAGGAGGCACGCTGGTGCCAGGCTCAATTCCTACAGCTGCCCAGCACTTAGTGGGCAGCTTCTCCGTTTAGGCTTTGCGCATTCTTCTGTGGCTACCTGCGCAGCCTGCCCTGACTTTGCTGGACACAGGGCGTTTCAGCCCCTTAGAGGCCAGGTTGGCCTGGGGACAGTTCATGTGTTGTGCCCTTGCGTGGGGTACGTGATTATGCCCAATGTGATCTTGATTTCTGCATCATGTGTAATGCTTTTTGCCTATCCCTCTAAATGTATGTTTATGCTTAGGAGTTTGTTTTTCCTAATATAGGTTCTCCTAGTGAGTTCATGGTGCTACAATTATTCTATGTTCTAAGTGCTATTCCTACAAAGGTCTATCTCTACTGAATGCTAATTCTACCAAGTGCTAGTTCTAAAAGTGCTTATTCCTGACAGCGGCCCACTTGGCCCTGTCCCATGTATATAATCCCCTGTAAATTCCGCCCATGCCAGTGGCACAGTGTAAATTGTGTGTTTATTATCTAATGTGCTTGGTATAATACAAAGGCTATTTTTATATATAACCTTGTGTGGAGTTTCCTTTGTGGTGGGCCTTGGGTGTTGTTGCTGGGTGCGCGCGCAAACGCTTTACACATCGCCTCCGGAATGAGCCTGACTGCTCGTGCCAAGCTACCAAGGGATGAGCAGGGGTTATCCTGGCGGGTGACTTCCTTGCCCTGACTAGAGTGGTGGTTTCTGCCTGGCTTTGGCGCAAGCCTTAGCCAAACAGAAATCGCCATTTCTAACAGGTAACCTATAACTCAGTAAGGGGTGCATGCACCACCTTACCCAGGCTGCAGTAGCAGTCTTGTGGTGTCGTTTTGGAAGGCTTCCCAGGGGTGGCATAATGCATGCTGCAGCCCCTGGTAGGCGTCTGGGCGCCCTTAGTACATAGTGTACCATATACTAGGGACTCACAAGGGTACCTCAGTTACCAAACTGGAGTGTACCTATAGTACATGGAATCAATTTGGAGAGGAAGCAGCTATGCTGGGGTCCTGGATAGCAGGGCCCTAGCCAGACTAAAGTCGAAAAACAGTGAAACATCAGCAAAAATTGGGGGTAACCATAGTAAGCAGATCCTACTCTCCTACAACCCTTATCTATAGAGCGCTGTTAGCACAGACACAGATGCACTATCTGATTTCAGAGACTGATGATTTTGAGACATGAGCCAAGTGCTTATGGAAGGCGACTAGCAAAAGTGCTGAAACAAGCGCTTCACACCTCGTGCAATGCCTGGTTTTGGTTAATTCAAATCTACTACATCCATAGAGCATACTTTATACCAAAAAGCATGAGTCTTCTGTTCTCAGGGACGCAGGCAGCATGCCCCTGCTGACAGGAACTTGGGACAGACTTCTTTCATATTGTGTGGGGATGCGCAGCCCTTACAACATACTGGGATACAGTAATGAATCTCATTAACACCGCCACAGGTCGCAGTATCACCAGATTCTCAGCGACGTGCCTCTTGGGCTTGTTTCCTAGAACTAAAGCCAATACAAGCACTCTAATTCACAGACTTAGCCTTGATCCTTGCTCGGTGTCAGATCACTTTATTTTGGTCATCACCCATAGACCCCCCCACTTCAGGAGTGTGGTGGAGAATTGGCTAAATGGGCTTCTTGTGAGGGGCATTGCTACACACTGAGGTGCGGAAAAGGCTTCAGAGTCCTGACCACGAACAAGCATAGCACCATGTAGATGGCAGAGAGCGATTGATTCTGATCCTCGACAAAATGTCCACCTGAAGAGGACTGAACCGCCACCTCCCGGACAGTGCAACCGCCTGGCCTAAGGAATCCGACCCAAAGGGATTTCCTCCCTCAGATGGTGGAATCACCTAACAAGCCAACCCTCCGCTCAACTTCGCCCTCACTTGAGACACTGTGGGGCATATTATCAAGGGTGGCGATATGGAATTTACGCCGCTTTAGCGACCTTTTTCGGCCGCTAAGCGGCGATAATTTTATCGCCCTATTAGCAAGCTGTCGCTAACAGCAGTTAGCGATAGCTTTTAGGTGATAGCGAGCGGTTTGGGGCCCGCTTTGCATGTTAGCGATATTTATCGCTAATGACATGCAAAGTGGGCGTACCCAAACTGTTAGCGACTGAAAACAGTCGCTAACATCGCTATCGCCTATTAGCAAGGCAGGCGTAGCGATGGAAATATTCGTGCTAAGCGCGAATATCTCCAAATACTAACACCTTCCCAGACCAGTTCTTAGCCATGTTATCCAATGGGAGGTGGATAACATGGCTAAGAGCATTTCGTCGCTAATGTGTGAATATCGCTGTATTCTCAGCGATATTCACGCATTTCGCCGCTATCGCCGGAAAATGTATCGCTTTGGAGATAAATGTTGCTAATAGCATGTTATCTCAGCGATAAATTTTGGCGATGCTCAGCGATAAAAAAATCGTCGCGAAGCCTATTTAGCGATAAATATCGCTACTTGTTGGTAATATGCCCCTGTGAATATTGTCCCCTTTCTATTGCCCCTCAGTTAAGATGTCCACTCCTCTTTAACCTCAATGGTGAAAACTTCTGTTCACTCCTATTCACATCTCAGAACTACTACACAAAGTGGCGAACTGTCTCGACTCGAATAGGTACACATACCAGGGCTATGATTGTGTTCATCTGCATAGAGCATTGTAATACTGGAACTCGTGTATGAGGCTTGTCTGTTAGCTTAAATGTTTCCTGCTTAGATCTGAGGTGCCAGAATGTTAATAAACATTGTTTAAAAAAACTGAAGATCGCTGAATATAAAGGAAGTCCAATTTGAAACATACTGTTCTTGACACAACGTAAACAGATTCGAGAGTACTTGTAATGTAAATGTAAAACCCAAATGGAAGGGGTCCTTTAGACATCATTATATAAATACATTTGTTAGTGCTTGCTCACAAAGTTGTGAAAGCCTTACAGCTGACTAGTCCCCATGTCTAAAGGGAATTGAAAAACGAGAAAGATATGTACACTCACCAGAAATGCAATTATAACTAAAGGCTGCATGCATATGTATCAGGAAGGTTTTTTTAATAAGTTAGCTGTAAAGTGTGCATAACTCGGCCTAGATATAAAATTCCAAAACCTAAACCTGAAGAGAAGCTCCTCCACTCACACTTGAATCAAAACCTGTAACATGGGCAGAGGGTCCAGTCATACACTCCACTAGACTAGGCCTGGGTGTTTCAAATGAAACTGGGCCCTATTTTGTTAATAAAATACTGGCCGTAACACGGTGTATGTCACTTGTGTAAGAATGCACTCACATGAATTACATATCCAGTAAGAGCAATGAACTACCCCACGATTGTCCAATTATGATGGGTGTCAATTGACCACATATTGCTTACTAGTTAATGAATTTCTTGCACACCTATTCCCATCCAGTATGAGAGGCACCCTAATTCCAGAGATCACATTTCTCCCTACAGAAAAGGCTCCTTTCCTGACCCTGACCTTCTGTTTTGAAAGCTATGTGTCAAAGGACAGGACATTCTTGGCCCTTTACTGCTGGGAAGGGACATGGTTTCCGACACTTGGAGGGCCACTCTCTCCAGGTGAGAACTTTGGACGTGCCCATATACGGTTGGATTGTGCTATCATCCAAGTGAGGCTGGAGGATGTCGGACTAGGGAGGAGAAGGAAGGAGAATCCTAGAGCAAACACAATTCTGCATTTTGTAAAACTCAAAAAAGAACTAAATGTTGTGATAAAATCCTTCCTTTTGCTTGGTCGCCTCACTTTTTGCTGACTGCATTACTGGGTTTTGAACTCTGCAGACTAGAGTTCTAATGTCCAGTCCACAGTGTATGTGCCCTAATCCCTAAAACATAATAAAGTTGGCTATTCCCCAATTGCACATTTCAGTAAGATAAATGGTGCAGGAAAAATGGCAATGACATGGGGGCATATTTTCAAGGAACAGCGTTAAAATGATCGCTGCTTTAGCGGCAGGAAACTGCCGCTAAAACGGCGATAATGGGCTTGATAATATGCCATAGAGAATTCCAATAGAAGCCCATATTAACACCAGAACATGGGCTTCTATTGGAATTCTCAGGGGCATATTATCAAGCCCATTATCTCCGCTTTAGCTGCAGTTTCCTGCCGCTAAAGCGGCGATAATTTTAACGCCGTTCCTTGATAATATGCCCCATGGAAAGTTAAATGTCTTTTATGGACAGCTGCACCTATTGTGCCATCCACTAGGCTGAGAAGGAAAAACATTACTTCAGGTCTACAGGTGTGGGCTGACTGCTGCAGCTATTAAATCTGTATGTGAATCTATCAAAATAACACCTTTTTACTGGACATGCCCCTACTTTTATGTATTACATAAGTTACTCTAAGTAGGCTTTGTAGCCCATGAGGTAGGGTGCTCGGTATTTAAAAATGGAACATGTAAGAATTTCATGTTGGCACGTTCCTACATAACAAGGCCCCAAAAGCTATTTTCACTGTATGGGGTTGTAGCAAGCTTCTGTGAGAAAAAACTAAGGTACAATTCAAATATTCTTTTCGCTGACATTGGTTTGAAATACCCTAAGTCATTCAATAATTGTGTGTAATATTTATTAAGATCCAATTTCAATGGTGAAGGATAGGTATACAGGAAATATAACTTTTAGAAAGTTAGATTTTGCCTGCCTGAAGCTACAGATGGCTCATTCGCATTAGAATACCAGCAGCTGCCCCATCAGTGCTTTCCCCTTGATGTGGTGTGAAAACTGCCCATAGACGAGAAACCAAGGCTTGGGTTTTTTTGGCAGGAAGACCTGGGTATGAGGAATGTGACTCATCGCCTCTCAGGAAGGGCAGTTGTCAAGAGTTGAGGAACTAAATCAACTTGAAAGGGAACAAGGAGAAGTTTTTCTATTCATATTTAATTTTAAACTGAGGTCTTTGGTCCAAGGGTACAGTGCAACTGTCCTAATGCCATCCTGGTAGGGAGGGAAAGCTGGTCTAAGAACTAGTTTGGTGCGGTAGAAGGAGGGACTACTCATACATACACACCCGACGAGGACATCAGCTTCCTACAGGGGCACAAGGATTCTGTCATATTGGATTTCCCTAGGAATAGTGCACTGTATGATACTTTGGAGTAAGGCAAACTGATGTGTGAAACTGGGTTGTTGGTTGAGGAGGAAGGTGTGAGCCCTGCTTCTCAAGCAATAACTACAATTCCCGTCAGGGTGAACCACTAAATTCACTAAATTAACCTATGCTTAACCCTCTGGTTGGTGTCTATTGAGCCCCCGGGGCTTGGGAGGACTTGCTCTGCAATGTGTTGGCACAGAAGACGAGAGGCATTGGTGTTGGTTTCGAGCTTCGCCATGTTGTGTCAAGATGTGTAGAGTTCCATCATCAATGAAGGTGCCTGTTATGTCCCTGGGTCTTGAACAGGGATCCATTCCACTGACCACTGGCGATTTTCTGGAGTGCTGGGTCCATACAGGCAATCTGGTCTCAGCGGAGCAGCTCAAAGCAACAAAAGAGTCCTGATGCAAGAACAGCAGGCCTTTGGCAGCAAAGTAGTCCTTGGTCAACAAAGCATGGATTAGGCACGAAGGCAGACTTCATAGTTGCACAGTCCTTCTTCCTGGTAGTGCCCAGAGGTCCAGAAGTGATCTGTGGAGTAGGTCTGATGGCCCTTTTGTTAAAAATAATATGTGGTGCCTTCTTAGAAATAGGAGAAATTTCTAGAAGTCCTCCTTTCAGAAGGGCTTGGCATTACATGTATCTCTGCCCTTGCTGCAGCCTGTCTATAGGCAAAATAGCCTAGTGCAAAATCCTTTGTGTGTGAGGAGGGCACAGACTATGGAATTGAAAGTGGGGCTGCGCCCAGCTCCTCCCTATCCTGCCTGAGATGGGCTATCCATGCACACCTAATCCCTCTATTGTGTGGCTGTCTGGGAAATATATACAAAGGTCAATTGCTGCTCACACCTGGTCATGTGACCCAGGAACAGGCTGCAAGCATCAAATAGTCGGAGCAGAAAAGTGCCAACTTTCTAAAAGTGGAATTTTCAAAATTGTGACTTAACATTAGAGTTTACCATTAAAGAGAATTTTAAATTACAATTTGTCAGCTACCAAACATGACTTTCCTACCTGCTCCCAATCAAACGTTAGCACTTATTACATGTAATAAGGTAACCCAATGTTATCCTATGGGAAAGGTAGTCCCGACAGTAGTGAAAAACAAAAGTAGGAGTTTTTCACTACCAGGATATGTAAAACGTAAAAGTACATGTCCAACTTTTTAATTGCAATGCACCCTGCCCTAGGGGCTGTCTTGGGCCTCCTTAGAGGTGACATATATTGAATAGGGAGTTTTAGGCCAGGTAAGGTTTTTTTGCCAGATCAAATTGGCAGTTTAAAACTGCTAGCTGGATGCAATGGCAGGCCTGGGGCATGTTTTAAGGGACTATTTAAGTGGATGCCACAATAAGTGCTGCAGGCCCACTGGTAGCATTTAATTTAAAGATCCTGAGTATATGATATACCACTCTACTAGGGACTTATGATTAAATTAAATATGCTAATCAAGTGTAGGCCAATTCTACCATGTTTTCGGCAGTGAGCACAAGCACAATAGCACTGGTTAGCAGTCGGAAAGTACACAGTCATAAGGCCAACAAAATAGAATTCACCGTTAGGAACTATGAGCCAGTTGGTTAGGGAGAATCCAGGAGTCACTCCGCCCACCTACACAGGATTTCTACAAAAGTGACACCTCATGCCAAGGTCATCAGAACACATCTGGACCTGTGGAAGATACAAAAAGACTGGACTTGTTTTCTATAACCTTTGTGTAGACCTGAAGGACTGGAACTACTCCCACTTGTATCCAGGACTAAGAAGTGGACTTCCTGTGTAGCTACAGGGATTTGAAAAGCTACAAGATTAGCTTGTTTCCTGTGACCAGTCAGTATCTGAAGGTCTGGAGTTGCTCCCACTTGTACTGAAGTCTAAGAAGTGAACTTCCGGTGTGGCTCCAGGGAACTGAAAAGCTGCAAGCTTTTGCTAGGGTTACAAATTAGCCAATGACAACTGGACAGGACCATGCTGGCAGCCTCTACTGGAGGGTGCTTGTTACCTGTGTTCTGCCCTATGAGCCTTGGAAGTGACGAAGAAGACTCTGCTCCTGAAAGTTTTTCGCCTTCCAAGACCTCTAGAGACCTCTGGATTTTTTGTGGGACCTCAAGGCAAAGACATCAAATTTTGAGAGGACTTCGTCAGCTACATCTCTACATTTGCCCTTCTGAATGTTTTTGAACGCCAAAAAAAGAGGGACGATTTAGAGTTCGGTTGACAGCTACATCGCCATAAATGTGACAGCTATCCCTTCCAAGTACATCATTTCTTAATGCACTTGTAATAAAAAGTTCAAAAATTCTGTCACTTTTTTTGGGTACCCGTCCTCCAAATTCTAAATCAGGCCCTAAGTCTGAAGGCACAAATCTTATTTTGTTGGAGGCATAAAAAGTATGTGACCAAGAAGAGGACGTTAGTGGGTCCGACATTTAGATTTTCCCACTCTGAGATTTTCCCTCCAAAACCAATGGCTTCAGTGGGACCTTGTCCAATGGACCTCAGACTCTAAGAAGACTTTCCTACATACAGCCTTCAACTTCCTTAAAAAAGACTAAAGGCCATATTATCAAGAAAGGGCGATAAATTATTGCTGCTTTTAACGGCAGGAAACTGCCGCTAAAGCGGCGATAATAGGCTTGATAATATGCCCTTGTGAATTCCTGTTGAAGCTCAGGTTAACACCAGAACCTGGGCTTCTATAGGAATTCGCAAGGGCATATTATCAAGCCCATTATCGCCGCTTTAGCAGCAGTTTCCTGGCGATAATGTATCGCCCTTTCTCGATAATATGGCCCTAAATCTGAAGGTAAAAACTTTGACCGGAACAACCTGCTTGGTACATTCAACCACCTCTCCATCGCACTTGGCCTGAAATCATGTCTTGGTCCCGGTCAACCACAAATATTAACTTCTGATTGGTGCGCTACTTTATCTCTGGTGCTTTTGACTTCTTATTTATTTTAATATAGATAAATACTTAACACATTTTTCTCATGTTAAACCTGTCTGCTCTGTGCGATTGTGTTATATTGCCTCTTATATGTTTTATTAGATATTCTTTATTCCTATATTTTTTCCGTCCCCCTTTAAGTACATTGTGTTTTTATGACTGTGGCACATGCTCTTCAGTAGTCTTCATTCTTTTTAGAAGGTGTATCTATTCATTCTGCAACTGGACATTGAACATAGCAGTACTGTTCCTTCAAGATTAAACCACATCTTGAACTTAATCTGGATTTTTTAATCTTTTATTTCTGGATTAAACACTGGCGACGAGCGAAAACTGTACCTGCTACTTTCTAAGGCACAGGAGCGGTACTACATGGAATTTTACTCAATATTTAAGGAAAATGTTGTTTTCTGCTTGGATATTTGCTGTTGGAGAATTTAATTTGCCTATACCTAAGCTGGGATTTGCCAACCTATTTTACAAATTTCTGACTATCTGTGAAGTTCATTTATACATTTTTAAAGTTTTTTCAAATTTGACCAGTTGCATCTTTTGAAGACATCGCCGTTTGAACTCCATGGTTGCTGACGTTCCTCGTGCTGCCATAGAATCATTGGAACTAGCTTGATTGGAGCCTGCATCGTTTGTAAGAAGCGCTTTTGTTTCCTGGGTACTGACATCCTCCTTCTAATTGTCACAGAATGACGTGTGACGTCATCACGTAACGTTCAAAGCCTGTGCGTCATCATGTTACGCAGCGTGACGCCATTTTGGATTGGATACTTTACCAATGCTGTCAGCATCGGGAGCAATATCCAACTTCTTGCGCATCATTTCTCCCTAATGTGAACGTCGATGCGTACGACCGATTTTTACTGGTTTTATTAGTATTGCACGCGATATTCCTTTTCTTTAAACGTCGATGCACACGACCTTTCATCTTTAAAAGTTGAACTTCAACATTATTTAAACACCGATGCACACATTATAATGGTTGGCTCATTTTTACTATTAGTTTCAAACCTTTAGTTTCATGAATGCATCATCTTTGTGTGGTTCTCATCACATAAATTGATATATATATATATTTTTCTCTCTTTTCTTATTAGTATTAAAGTGAAGTACTTTTGCTTTAATTTACGTTTACCATGCAATTTGAACCCCCATCAAAATTTTTACAATGTAAAGGTGAACCTCCCATCCCTTAGAAGAGATGGAAAGAAGAATTTATAACTTACATCAAAGCAATAGATGGTGAACGTATGGGGAATGAAAGGAAGAAATCTTTTTTTTACATTGTTTGGGGTCGGAGGGACAAGCAGTTTTTAGGGCTTTGCCTGTGGTTCAAGGTGACTTAAGTGTTTATGATGAATCACTTTTACGCATGGGAACTAGATTTAAACCTATGACCAGTTTGGCTCTCAATAGATACAAGTGTTATACTCATGCACAAAGGGACTCAGAGTCATTTGATGATTTCTTGACAGCTCTCAGGTCTCTTGTTATCTCATGTGAATTTGGGGGTATGGCTGATGAAATGATCAGGGACCAGATTATTGTAAATGTTAGGAATAAAAAGATGCAAGAACAGTTATGGTTTCTAGGTAACCCTAATTTGCATGATAGTATTGCTATGGCAAAAGCTATTGAACAGTCTGAAAAGTGGATGAAAACCATAGAGGATGTAAATTCAAAGAGTGATAAGGGTAATAAAAGCGTTGATGAGACTTGTGCCATGACTAATTCTAATAAAACGTATAGAGCGAACAGAAGTTTTGACAAGAGCATAGTATGTTTTAGATGTGGTAGTCCCAACCAGTTGCCTCGTTTAAATTTTGTCCAGCAATAGGTAAGGAATGTACTAAGTGTGGAAGAATAGGACATTTCGCCAAAGCATGTAGAGATGACAGGAAAAAGGGTTTCAATAGAGGTAAAACCTTTATTAAAAATAGTGAGGTTTCTTGTGTATGTTGTACTCATATGGCTGATGCAGAAGGTTTTGAGGAAAACGGAATGGTAGTTTCCCTGATAGATCTTTGTGCTCTGGAAGGTGAAACACTTAATTCTCCAAAATGTTTGGTGACCTTTTTGGAGAAAGATTTAGAACTCATGGCCGATTCTGGTTCCCCTTGGACAATTATCACAGAAACTTACTTCAATGAAAACTTTTCTGATAAGATTTCTGTCAAAGATTTGTGTTCCCCTGATATGATTGCTCAAGGTTTCGATGGGTCATCTATTGATTTTATAGGTTTTGTTGCCTCTGCGATTAAGTTCAAAGAGAGATCTGCTTATATAAAACTTTATGTTGCGAAGAAAGATGTGAATGTGTTGGGTTGGAGAGACCAATGGAACTGGGTATAATTTTAAACCATCAGAATAAGGAACCTGTCATGGTGGTTGAAGAAAATGAAATTGTTTACCTGTTTGAGGAGGAGTTTCCGGATGTATTTTCTGAGAGTTTAGGAAAACTTAAAGGGTTCACACACTTGATAAAACAAACAAGGTGCCTCGCCTGTTAAACAAAAACTTAGAAACATCCCAATTAATGTAAGAGAAGATTTGAGTAAAGCTTTGCAAGATATGTTAGATAATGGAGTAATAGAAGAAGTGGAGTCATCAGAATGGGTTTCTCCGATCGTTGTGGCACGCAAGGCTGATAAATCTTTGAGATTATGTGTTAACCTTAGGGCTCTTAATGCTACCATATTAATAAATTGTCATCGGTTACCCAATATAAATGAGGTGGTCAGTATGCTAGGTGGGGCCACGATTTTTCCACTCCAAGGGCCCGATGTAGGTTGCCAATTACCGGTCGGTAACGGCTGAATACGGCCGT
The DNA here is from genome assembly GCF_964263255.1 of Lissotriton vulgaris. Taxonomy (NCBI): domain Eukaryota; kingdom Metazoa; phylum Chordata; class Amphibia; order Caudata; family Salamandridae; genus Lissotriton; species Lissotriton vulgaris. The sequence continues at coordinate 154,222,388 of NC_141690.1, read as the reverse complement.
TACCGACCGGTATTTGGGAAGTGACATGCAGGTGGCATTTAATTTACAGAATCGGTATATTTACCGATTCGGTAAATTTACCGATTCTGTAAAATACCGAATTGGTAAATTTACCGAATCGGTAAATACAGATGTAAGTGCCACAGGCCATTACCGATTCGTTATTTACCATGTAATACTATTACATGGTAAATAACGAATTCCAGTGTACATGCGCATCTGTGCATGTACACCTGTGCCATGTGGCACACAGACATACCCTAAGGGCATGTATGTGTGTCACATGGCACACAAGCCAGTAACAGGGGTGCAACAGGGTGTCAAAGTGACACCCTGTCCCCCTTGTAAAATCGGTAATTTTACCGATTCGGTAATTACCGAATCGGTATTTGCTATTGAATCCTATGGGCTTCAAGGCCCATAGGAATCAATGGCAAATACCGATTCGGTAATTACCGAATCGGTAATTAATGAATCTTACCGATTCGGTATTTTTATCGAATTTTTTACCTACATAGCAATTACCGAATAGTAAATACCGAATCGGTAAAATTCGGTATTTACCATTCGGTAATTTGCTATTACCTACATCTAGGCCTAGATCTTTGATCTGCATATCATCAGGTTGAGTTGGCCAAAGAGTCACGCCACATGACAGCATTTATAACACCACAAGGTCTGTATCAATTCAAAAGGATGCCTTTTGGATTGGCATCTGCTGCTTCTGTTTTCCTTTTTTTTTTTTAAAGTTTTTTATTAACAAACTGATGAAGAAGACAAATCAAAGTACATATAATAAGAAAACAATTATTTACAAAGTAAATATAGCTCGTTCTCTGACGAGAACTTATTTCATTTTCCACTTGGAGCACGTTACAGCATAGTTCATTTTGTAAAAACTGAAAGCATAACAGCAAAAATGATATAGTTATACACAAAATCAAAGAATCTATCCATCAGACAATGTTAAGTAGCCTTGAGGCCTTCATATAAAATTGCCCCAAATTTTCTCAAATTTTTTTAGTGAGCGGACTCCTCTAAGTTTTGCTAGCCCGAGCTCCATAGAGTGAATTTCGTTGACTAGTGACCACCATTCCCAGATGTTAGGGGGTTTAGGACAAATCCATGCTCTAGCTAATGTAAGTTTAGCACAGGATATAAGAATCGATACGAGGGCAGACTGGGGAAGGTAGGCATGATGTATATCAAGTAGTACTATTGAAGCAGTAAGAGAGGGTATAAAGATCTTCTTGATTTCTAAAAATTTTTGTACTCCCCCCCCAAAAAGTCTTTCAAAATTGGGCAAGAAAACAACATGTGTTCCAGATCTGCTGCGTCAGCGAAGCATTTAGGTCATTTAGTATGATCACCTTGGATATTATTGAGAGACCACTTGGAAATCCTTTCCGGTGTGTAATATAACATGCAAGTTGTTCTAAACTGTTGCAACCTTAAGCTAGATGATCGTACAGAATTATTGATATTGGATAGAGAACATGTTATTTGTTTGGGTGTTATGTTTAGGCCCATTTTGCTGCTCCACTTTTCGGCTAATTTTGGACAGTCATCGGTTTTGAAGGCGCAAAAGTGTTTGTAAGCCTCACTTATTACTGACTTGTTTTTAGTAGAGTATAAACAATTCCAAATATCACAATCTAGGATATTGTGTATTTGATTCTTCCTTATTAAAAAGTCCTGTATTTGTAAGTGTTTAAATCTCATTGTTTCCGGCAAGTCATATAAGATTTAAAGTGTGTGAAAATCTAGAAACCCTTGTGCGCCTTATAGATCTCCCAGAACATTAATTCCCCGAGCAGACCATCTGAGGGCCATACCATGGTTGAAAATCCCAGGGAGACCCGGGTTGCCCCATAGCTGCAATTTTGGATGAAAAAAAGAAGTATTACAGTAGGCTAAAATGTTGTCCCATATCCTAACAATATCTTTGGCGGTCTTGAATTTCATCCCCTTGTAATAGTTAGGGTCGTTAGCTCGGAGTAAAAACATGTTTGAGTCGGATTTTAGCAAAAAAGTATGAAAAAAAAGGTATCCTCATTATGTAGCAAGGACCGGAGGCGTCTGACAAATGAAGACCAAAAGTACAGCTTAACATCGGGAAAGTTTAGGCCCCCCTTATCCGTACTGTTTTTAAGGAGTTTCATTGACCTTCTAGCTTTTTCGTACCCCCAAATAAAACTACTAAATATTCCATCTAGTTGCTTAAAAAAAGAGTTATTTAGTGCTAGTGGGATGGAGCGAAAAAGATATAAGAATCTAGGTAGTACCTTCATTTTGATGAGATTAATTCTGCCGATTAAATTCAAAGGCAATCTGTGCCACTTTTTTAACAATAAGATAGTAGATTTAATTAGTTCATTATAGTTGATATCATTTATTTCTCTTATTTTACATGTAATTTTAACAGCTAGGTATGTAGCGATTTGGCAGATCTCCGGAACCCTTACCACTGGTGTATGATTTGTGTTTTGTGTATATTAAGCTTGTAACCGGATACTTTGCCAAATTTACAAGCCTCAGTGGTAATCCCTTGTAGTGCCTTAATAATATCAGGAGAGTAGACGGCAATATCGTCGGCATATGCCGTAATTTTTAATACCTGTTCATTAGACCTGAAAGGTGCAATTTGGGGTTGCACCCTGAGGGCATGTAAAAATGGTTCAAGTGAAAGAGCAAATAATAGGGGTGATAGGGGGCAACCTTGACGAGTGTCCCGAGAAATCATAAAATCTGAGGAGGTCTGTCCCCCATAACTAATATGAGCTGAGGGGTTATCATAAAGTGCCTGTACTCATTTTAAAAAATGTCCACTAAACCCCATTTTAGTCATAACGTGCCAGAGATAGTCCCACCCCACTCGGTCAAAAGCCTTTTCGGCATCCAACAAAATCATGCCGAGTGGGGTGGACTCAGTCTTGGCCAGATCAAACGCTGTTATAGCCATATTGACGTGAGTGGTAGTATCTCTCCCAGTCACAAATCACCCTGAGGGCATGTAAAAATGGTTCAAGTGAAAGAGCAAATAATAGGGGTGATAGGGGGCAACCTTGACGAGTGCCCCGAGAAATCATAAAATCTGAGGAGGTCTGTCCCCCATAACTAATATGAGCTGAGGGGTTATCATAAAGTGCCTGTACTCATTTTAAAAAATGTCCACTAAACCCCATTTTAGTCATAACGTGCCAGAGATAGTCCCACCCCACTCGGTCAAAAGCCTTTTCGGCATCCAACAAAATCATGCCGAGTGGGGTGGACTCAGTCTCGGCCAGATCAAACGCTGTTATAGCCATATTGACGTGAGTGGTAGTATCTCTCCCAGTCACAAATCCATGTTGCTGTGGATTAACTATTTTGGGCATAAGAGAAACCAGCCTAGTTGCTAAAATTTTCGCAAATATTTTTGCGTCAGTGTTGATCAGAGAAATGGGTCTATATGACCCCCTCTCTTCCTTTGGCTTGCCTTATTTAGCAAAAAATATTATTTTAACTCTATTCCATGAATTGGGGGCCATTCCGGTCATCCCGATAAATTGTATAACCTGTCATAGTAAGGGTACTAGTTCCTCTAAACAGATTTTATAGATCTCGAGAGGAATGGTATCTTCCCCTGCGGCTTTTCCTGCAGGTAGGGCAGCAATAGCTTGACAAAGTTCTTGTCTAGTGATGTCTTCAGATAGTGGGTCTATTTCTGAAATATCAACTAAAGTTATTGAAGTCTCATCTAAATAGTTCTTTATTGTAGCATTGTTCGGGGTAGATTCGGGAGTGTATAGGGTCTTATAAAAAGCAACAAATTGTTGCAATATATCGTGCGGTTGATCATATAACTTGTTATCAGAACCTCGGATATTAGCGATCAACGAGCTGGCTCTATCTTCCGCCACTTTATAAGCCAGGATTTGCCAATTTTATCCCCGCCCTCATATTGTGTAATTTTAAATTTGTGTATATTAGTGCTATTTTTTTGAATAAACTTTGCTATTGTTTCAGATTTTAATTGGCCTAATTTAAGACCTATTTCTACTGTTGTTGGTAAGTTTAACCGTAGCGCTAAAGCCAGCTGTACTTCCAGGGCAGTGATATTGGAGATCAGGGAGTCACTTAGTTTTCGGCGTTCAGAGTTTGGTCTAAACACGTATTCCTGCGTGAATCCACGAATACTTGCCTTGCAAGCGTCCCAGACCACGTTACATGTGGCAGAGTTCTGGTTAATTTCTAAAAACTCAGTGAGATGAGCTTTTAACTGTGAAATGTAAACAGAATCTGATGTTAAATATCTGGGGAAAGAGAATGGTCTGGGGCATGTACGAGTATGTGGAGTATCAAATGTCAGCATTATGGGGTTGTGGTCTGAAGAAATTCGAGGACATACCTCCATTAGACTAATGTTCAGTAAATTAACATTAGCTAAAGCCATATCCAGCCGTGAACATAGTTTATGGGGCGCAGAGTAATATGTGTAACCAGGAGGGTTTTCTGCTTCTGTTTTCCAAAGGTCCATGTGTCATCTTTTTAGAGATATGCAGTTATATGTGAAATATTTTCAAGATGATATTTTGATATTTTCACCAGATAGGGAAACACACACGAAGCATCTTAAAAATGTTTTTAATGTATTGAAGGAGTATGGATTGACTTTGAAGAAAAACAAATGTAAGTTGTTCCAAGATTCAGTGGAATATTTGGGACATACCTTGTCTAAAAATGGTGTTGAACCAAAAATAAATCATGTTGAAGGTATTTTAAAAGCCCCAGCACCGGACTCCAAAGACAAACTTCTTTCTTTCTTGGGGTTGTGCGAATACTACAGCAAGTTCATCAAAGACTTTGCTTCAAAAATGGAGCCTTTACGAGAATTAACAAGGAAGATTAAAGAGTTTGTTTGGGATGAGAGACAACAAAGAGCTTTCGCCAACATTAAAAAAGATATGGGGCCATATGTATCATAGTTCCGTTTTGCGATTTCTAAATAGCGATTTTTAAGGAATCGCTATTTAGAAATCGCAAAACGGTATGTATGTAAAAAAATCGCATTTTTTTTGCGATTCCTTAATCTTCTATATTTGTGAATTCGCAAGTTGCGAATTCGCAAATAAGGAATAATTTCCCATTCATTCCTATGGGCCAGGAGGCCTATAGGAATGATTGTGAAATGCATTTCATTTTGCGATTTTGACATCGCTGGTCCTTTCAATTTTTTACCTCAAGATTGCAGATTCGCCCTTGTCATGGTTGGTTACCATTCTATATGGCGTGAGGTGAAGGTGGTACCACATGCTAATTCTGTGACAATTATTTCATTTTTATTACCGATAATGGTGTGCAGATGAGATCATGTGAAATGTCTGATTTTCTTAAAATGCTAAACATTCATCATGTCACCACTGCATTATATGAACCGCAAGGTAATGGGCAAGTGGAGAGGTATAACAGAGTTCTTAAACAAGACATTTTGTGGGCGAGGAATTTTGGATCTTTGTGGAGAGATACATTGAGAGAGAAATTGTGGTTGTACAAAATAACACCCCAATTCACTACTGAAGTGCTCCTTTCCGTCTACTTAAAGGAAGAGAACCTGTTTCGAAACTATGTCCTTGGTGTTTTAAAAAAGTTGTGGAAAACCAAAGGGTAGTGATTGATAAGGAAACTGTAGCACAGAGGGTTGAAAGGAAACAACAACAAAGTAAACTTGAGTATGATGTTCGTATGAAAGTGAAGGAGCCCAGTTTTGTAGTGGGAGAATGGGCTGGGATATGTAAACCTGGAATCTTACCTAAGGGAGAAGCAAAGTTTGGGAGACCAAGGAACATTATAAGAATTTAAATGAACAGTGTGGTCACACAAGATGGAAAAGTTTGGAATGCCAAACGCGTAGCAAAATGTTTAAATGTGTAAATAGATACATTTTTATTTCTTTTGTGTTATGTTCCTTATTGTATATTTTCCTTAAGGGAAGAGATGTGTTATATTGCCTCTTATATGTTTTATTAGATATTCTTTATTCCTATATTTTGTCCCTTCCCCTTTAAGTACATTGTGTTTTTATGACTGTGGCACATGCTCTTCAGTTGTCTTCATTCTTTTTAGAATGTGTATCTATTCATTCTGCAACTGGACATTGAACATAGCAGTACTGTGCCTTCAAGATTAAACCACATCTTGAACTTAATCTGGATTTTTGAATCTTTTATTTCTGGATTTAACAGATAGCTATCAGGGGTTCAGCACAGGTCTATTTTATTGATGAACTTGTGATTTGGTCCTGATATTAATTTTGGACTTAATACTTGGGTACTACTCACATCTTCCACAACTGATAACCCATTTGCTTACAATCGTTTTGCTTAGTTTTACCATGAAGGGTATAGCTAGAGGAGGAGTTGAAGTATGGCGATAAAGATAACAGAGGCAATTGTGGGCAATTGTGGGAGAATTCATACTTCAACTTCTGAGGACAATTTGCCAATAACAGTTAGATTCACCTCATAAATACCAAGGCAGAGAACTACTTGAAATGGAGAATAAAGTAAAAGATCAGCCTGGAAAATGTCCTGTCTATCTGGCAAATGTCTGAGGAGTGATGACTCCTACTCCACTTAAAATCTCTGGATCTGAAATACGTCTATGGTTGGAGTGCCCAGAAAACGGAACTCTTGCTAACCCACAAGTCTAATAGAGTCAGAGATCCATCTGGGAGAGGCCTGCCTGCTGTGAAACATCTTTTCTACGGGAGAAGTATGGAAGATCAATGGAGTAAAGGCACCTACATTTGACTGGTATAAAACCAACATAATCAGTGAGGACTAGATTTTTGGCTTTGGTCCTGTCTGAAAGTGGGGAAAAGCCTTTTTTTCACTTAATCTTGTGACTGATGTCCAAGAAAACTTAAGTGGAAGTTTGGGAACTTTTGGCACGTCAGGAAGACAGACACAGGATTTTGAAAAACATTGGATCTAAGGAGCCTTTTCATTTCTGGAAGGGGCAGACTTGCACATGAAATACACAGGTTTTCTGATTTGTTCCCCTCATGAATTTTATCAACAAGATTCAAAGATGTAGTAGGCCTGTGAAAAAAGTGGACTTTCTGTTGTTACCCCGCCTGCCCATAACTTTTAGCCTTCTTCTTGACAGATTTTGACCTCTGGAAAGGTTTCTAGGTCAATAGATAAACTGCAAAAGAGGGACAAGGCAATAGAGTTGCAGGTATTTGACATCTAGTAGTTTCAGGGGAGTCCCACAAAGAGGTTTTTCCTGCGAGATCTCAACCTACATTGGGACTGTAACATCCATGTATTTAATCCTGTGGAGCCCTGCTTGGGGACAGCATCTCACCTTGCCTTTATGGTGAAAGCATACTTTCATAAATATGACTTAGGGCCTGAGTTAGATTTTTTGTAGATGGGTTACTCTGTCACAACAGTGACGGATATTGCATCAGCCGAAATATAAATCTCATATTATCCTGTGGGATTTATATTTTGGCGGATGGGATATCCGTCACCGCTAGGAGAGAGTAACCTATTCGCCGAAATGTAAATCAGGCCCTTCGTGTGAATTAGTAGCCCTTTTCCAACTTCAGCTGGTGGGGTCAGGAGTGTGTATTGGGCCTAGTTACCTGCACCCCTGGGATAACAATGGATTTTTGCTTTCTTATTGTTTTCTGTGGATGTTTTAATGTTTTTTATAACTTTGAATCCATATATGCAATATTGTTTTGGTGGTTTTTTTTATTATTACATTTTGCTCTTTCTCATTGGAGTTGGCAAATATCAATCAAGAATCGCAAACCCCAACTTCATGGAAGCATTTCGTCATTCCTGAATCATATATGTTTCCTACCAGCATTTTTGTTTCATCATTTCTTAATGGGTATCACTAAGTGGTCGATTTAGCCATGAGAAAATGCTAAATATGAGGCAATTGCTTTCCATATTAACATATTGAATCAATAAGTAAGATAATGTTTGTTAGTATATGGGACACTATGATTCAATTTGCTATTATTTGATATTGAAATAGTATCCACAAGGGGACAGACTCAAAATATTGAGGAGGAAATATTGTCCTACAAAAAATATTGTGACCTCACCGCCTACAACTAAAATATTGTGACAGTGAGTAAATAAAAGTAGGTTTGCTAAGCTTGACTCCACCTATATCTACCTTGAAGGTACATATATTTTCAAAGTTTAAGCATATGGAGTCAGGAGTAGTAAATCCTAACTTACATATATCTACCTTCACAGCTTTTTTGGTGTTAATATTTTGCCCACAATTATTTTTGTAGGACAATATTTTTGTAGCATCATAATTCTGTCTTTGAAATTCTGACAAACTACACTCAAGGGGATTTACATATTGGCGCTTTCATTGTCCCTTAGACTTTTCTATTTATAAATAATGTTTGTCTCAAATGTGGTCATTTTTTCTTAAGTATGGAGACCTTCACAGTCACCACCAGCAGAACGATAGACAAAAGGTGCACCTTATCAAAGAAGATAGAGGAGAGGAAGAGGCTCACATCGGTGCAGTGGTGAAAGTGTATCATCATCCAGGTTAACACCATGATGGATGGAGGACACTTTTCACCTGCTGATATGGTCATCCCCCTGATCTTCTTTTGCTTTCAGGGTTGATAGATTGCTGCTTTAAAGATCTGGTGGGAAGATGACCATTGCCATATTTGATACAACGCCGTGACCAGCCCCACCCAAGACTCCACAGCAGGAGAAACCGCACAGCCTTAAGAGTCCCACCCAAACTCAACAAATGGAATCCTAAAGAACACTCCTTTCTTTATCTCTGACAACATTTATTGGAACCACCACCATTTAAGTTCCTCCACTCTCCTTCTGAGAGAGCAGGGAATATTCAGGCATTGCAGACGGGGTGGGGTGTATCCATGAAACACTTTGAATTTCATTTCTATACATATCTTGAGTGATACTCTGCCATAGCAGATCAGTCAATGCTGCTTTGTATACAGTGCATGGCCAATGCATGGAAAGCAATTCAAGTACAAGACAAAGTCATAAAACAAAATAAGATTTATTTTGAACTCCATGTGGAGCTGTAAACAGTATATTGGCAAATGCAACGAGAAGTGTAGTCGCTCATGCGATTCAAGGAAGGCATGGACCCTTCTTTTCAGTTCATGTGATTTGCATTCATTTTGGGGGCTTGTCCTCGAAGTATTTGTGGCATATGCAAGTCAAGGCAGCCACAAATATGATGAATTCATTGAAGTCGACTTCGGAATCTCCATTTTCATCCAGATCTTTCATCAATTTGTCAACAGCGTCCTTGTCTTTTGCAGACTAAGGAAAGGAAAAAGATGAAAATGTTAACTTAAATGAGGGAATGTTCAGACACTGTAGACTTCAGAGTGAGTGTGGGAAGTAGTCACGAGGCATTAATCATCCTCATTCTGTTTCAAAGCCTTCATTTCTATTACATTATCTCCAGATCGTCCATATTGATGCAGCCAGCCTAGAACCAGGAGCCCTGAAGTTCACCCATGCATGAGCTCCTGTGGTATAGGGAGACCGAGGGTACATTAAGAGTGGAATGTGGAATACACCAGAACTGGACCAGACAAAAACACTAACAGACAGACAGGGAAACACGCATATTAGCACAAGGAGATACAGCCATTCAGATAGTGAGATGCTGATATGCGTACTGGGCCACAGACACTCACACGCCCATGAATACACAAGTGCACACACACACGTGTACATACACAGATACACCCACACAATTCCAGGCACTCTCTTAAGTACAAGATCCAATTATCATACTCAGATGGGAATGGCAGAAGGTTGCAAGACCTGCCCGCTATATCACCCATGAAATTTAATAAATCTGCAACATCCAGGAAAGCATCCTGCATACCAACATACCCAGTGTCAGGAACTGCCAAGGCGCCTGCCTAAAAGGTTAACTAACTACATCTCCCAGAAGTCCTGGAGGTGGGCGTGGTACTATATAAGGCTGGGTGGGACCGTTTCTCACTGTTCGTGATTTTGTAACAAACAGTGCATTCGGATTTCAGTCGTTTGTTTACTGGAAAACGCCTTCTCCCTTTCCTTGGTTGCTATCGGCGTGTGGAGGAGCCGCGCTTTTGTTTACTGCCTGACTGCTGACTCGGGTCTTACCGAGTAGCGGTTGTGTTCCTGGGCGTCTTGCTGCAAAGACCAATAACTCGTTCTTGGTAGACGCTGTGATTCGGCGTGTGGAGGAAAAGTGATCGAGGGGGAGTCCTTTGGCAGTGTATTCAAGTCCTGTAAGTTACAGGGAGTGCGTGGCTTAACGCGCTACCTGTGTTCATTTGATTTGTACCTTTGACTGAGTTTAAAGGGAAAAGCCACGGATGTTTAGACTGGCACGGCTGTGTTCAGCATTGGTGTATTTTGGATACCGAGAGAGTGGAGCGTAGTGTAGAGACAATATCTACACGCTACCGCTACCAAGAAAGGCACTAGTGTCTCGTAAGTTAAGTGCCAAAGCGGAAGGTAGTGGGGTTCTACACCTTGCCGTGTTTGGAGTTTGTTTCATTGGGGATCCAGTGGAGTACTATTCTGTAGAGCGGAAGACAGTAGTAGGAGGCTACGTCTTGCCGTGTCTAATTAGGAACTTTCATTGTACATCCAAAGAAAAACATTCAGCTTTTTACGTAACAGGTCTTTTGATTGGAGTCACTTGGGATTGTGGTGTGCTACACTTTTATTTTATGGATATGAACTAAAACAAGGCGGGGTACGTTACAAGCAGAACTAAGGAATTCCTATAGGTGATATCTATGGTATATGAGATTAACCTGCTGTTTGTATTCTTTAGGGACCAGAGGTTCTGATATTCGATACATGATACAACAGGGAAGAGGTGGAGTACACTTTCTTCACAAAGGTGAATCATTTGATTAAGTTTAGCGAGAATGAAATGAGTGTAGGGTTAAGTTGTGAACATTTGTAACCTGTGTATTCATTTTTCTTGTCTTTCAGCTATCCCTTCCGTGCAGTCCCCTTCCGTCCCCTCCTTGTTCTGTTTATTTTCCCTCGCCCTATCCCTCGAACAAACTGTGTTTTAAGCAACAGTGTGTTGGTGAGGTCGGGAGGTGGAGTTGTATGTGCAGCAACCGGATCCTGCAGCGTGGAGTCTGACACCCAGGGCTTTAAGTGGGATAGAACGCCTGGGAGGGGGATTACTCAAAGGGGTGTGGCTAATGTAATTAGGGGCGTGGCTTAAAACACGTAAGCCAAAAATCTGTGATTAGAATAGTGTGCCCCCCGACTTGTATTTTGCTGATTCTGTCATTGCATCCAGAAATATGATACAACAAGTAAGATCATACATACAAGTCAGGACTATTGGCTTTGTCAATGGTTGTTAGTTGCATAAGATAAATAACCAGCAGCAACTATGGCTTGTATATAATATTGAAAAAGTTTCCACTTAAAGCCTCGGTGACACCACAACAATGTTGCTGGGTCTGAGAAAGAAAAGGGAAATCCAGAGAGAAAATGACTCTCTTTAAAGGATTTCTCTTCCCCTATAACGCTCACCTGGCATGACGCCATATCGTAACTTCTCCACTAGTGAGAAGTGAGCAGTGTGAGCACACACACAGCAATGCGCCTGCTGTCACAGCAGTCCGGAAAAAAACAGACAACCTGTGCCTAGGCACAAAACAGAGCCCGATAGAGACCAGTTTTGAGCCCCCTTTAACCCCTCCCATGCTCATGACGGAGCCGCTCCGTCATGAGCATCGGCTGAGCTGTGCTCATGACGGAGCGGTTCCGTCATGGCCCTGCCGCCGCGCCTGCGCGGCCTGTTCTATTGAGCGGCGGGGCCATGACGGAACCGCTCCGTCACGAGCACAGCTCAACCGCGGCTCGTGACGGAGTGGCTCCGTCACGAGCATGCGAGCGCCGCTCGGCCCCCCCCTCTCCCCCTAGCGCTGCGGCGGAATTGCCGCCGCAGCGAAGGGGTTAAAGAACTGCTGGTGCTCTGACCCGGTGAGACCCGGCCCACTTAAAGCCCTGAACATACCCAAAACCAACAAGGGACCAGGAAAAGACAGGCTCTGTGCTGTACAGTACCACATAGCTCAACACGACATCCGAATCCTCCTTATGCCAAAGGCACACAGTGAGGAAGATTTTCAGATACTTTCACCTTAACAATAGGTAATTTAATAATAGTAGATGGACTTTTTTCTTGCATTAGGGTACTTCCGTGTAGCTACAGTAGCTCTGGGGCCAATGACTGGCCTCCAAAATGTAACCTGCTACTCCAGAGGCATCCAAAAACCCAATCACTTTATTGATCTGTTGACTAGCCATAAACTCTACATCTCAGTGAGGAAATCAAGATGAAAGAATTGTCATTGATCTGCGAGGTAATCCCTGAATGGTCTCTTGGAGCTTTTCTGGGACTGTCACAAGTAAAAAATATTTCTTCAGTCATCAAAACTGACTTAACAACCTCAAACTCATACCACTTCGAAGCCTGCGCTCTTAGGTCAATTTCCAAAGGACTTGATGCAGGCAATCACTTCACCTCACTGATACCTTTTCAGACTATTCATAAACACCTGCTAGGCCATCTGCTGCCCCCTCACTGCAGGTTTAGGTAGCTAGTCTGTGATAACGACCTATCTGTAACACTGACGGTTTGCCCCCTAAATCCAACATTTACTCAATGAGAAAGACCTCATTCAATCTTTAGACCAATCCCACTGCTGCGGTCAGTGGCTGCGCACCACAATCAATAGTGTTTCCTGCTTTTCCAAACCGATATTGATCAACCGCAGTACCATTTTAGGCCTCATGCCTCATCAGAGAAAACAGTGTAGGCATTTCAAGTAGAAATTACAGCCACCATTTAACTTAAATTGGTAAAATACATTGGGGCTGATTTACAAGCCCCTTGTGACACTTTTGCACCTCTGTTGCATCACTTTTGTGACGCAACAGCGGTGTAAAAAATGCAGCCAAATTTACAACGTGGCGAATCTAGGGAAGTGCCTCATGTTGTAAGGCCCTGCGTCACATTATACCTGCATCAAGTACAATATATGCAGGGTGGGCGTTCCCACGCAGGAAAACCTTGTAAAAGTGACGCAGTGAAATCAACAAGATTTCACTTCTCCAATTCTAGGACGCCACTGCGTCAAAACCTTACGTCTGCTTGAAACAGGTGTAAGGAGTGACACAGTGTAGTTTGAAATAGGCCTCAAAATGCATTGCTGGGGTTGCGTCGTGCTTGTGACACAACTCCAGAAATGCGCGTCTCTTGCCCCAACGGATGGGTCAGAATTTGTGATGCATCTGTCAATCCTTGCGCCATGGTGCCCCGTATTGTAAATACAGAGCATCCATGGTGATGCAAGGGTTTATCAGGGTTGCGCAGAGAAAGTGAAGCATCTCTACAGATGCGTCACTTTCTTGTCAATCTGCCCCTGTGTTGGTAACAGTGGAGGCTCAGAATCAGGGGCATCAGAGCAAAGCCCCGACAGTAGCCCCATAGGTGTCAACCAGAGGGTCTGCAAGGCCTACTGACTGCAGGGAGGAGGACAATAGTTTCAATTGCAAGCACGGGGAACCAATTCTCAGTGTTGCATTATCCAATCAGCACAAGCGTGTTTGGGGAAATGGCAATATCTTTGTGCTATCGCATGTTTTTTCTCCATAGAGAAAATTGTTTTCTCTGCATAAAAATTCTTTCTCTACACACGTAAGGATTTTTCGATGTTCAATTTCTCATCCCGCACTGGAAAATAATTTACTTCTGTCCTTACATGGAATACATTTTCAACCATTCCTTTATTTGGAATGGTTAGGAGAAGGTTTGGCTGTTTGTGGTTGTTCCAAAGCATTACACAGCATCGCCACAGGAATGCCAGTCTCGACCTTGGAGTGCAATGTACGCACAATATACTACACCATTGTGGCATAATCTTGGCCATGACTAAAATGATTTGTGACTGCAAGATTACATTTCTCAAACAGCTTTTACGTGCACATTGAGCCATTTACTCGTGTAACTTGAATTTACATGCGGATATGGCTCTGTGGATTGAGTCCTGCACAGGGGGTGGGCGAGCTGTACGCCTCACTTGCAACATTTGTGGCTTTTTTAATGACAGGAACGCTCAGTGCTCTGACAGAGAGATTGCAATATTCGTGCAGCAGGCCTCAGCTCTCTAAAAGAACGCTGTGCACCCGCCCGCCCCCGCCCACTCCCCAGCCACATATGACGTCTTGCCGTGTCAGACTGAAAAGGCCCGCGCTCGCGCACCAGTGTGACTGACAACTGAGGGCCTGGAACATATGCCAGCCATGAACATCCTGTTCTATTTCTGAAGCACGAATGGCACAACCCAACGTGATTCTATAAAACATGTTCGATATATTTTTAGTAACGATCATGAAATACGGTAATTTACTAATTATTCGTAGCATAATCCGTATTAGCAAGAGTTGCTACAAAACCCGCCTGAAAAGACTTCTTTTTTGGACGACGGAAAAAGAGAAAAGAAATGGCACATAATCGACATTTTCACCCTGGTGCTGAGATGAAAATAAATGTATTTCTGTACTATGTCACAAAGGAATAAGCTTTCATGAGTGGGATATCCTTACTTACTTTTTTCTTCTCTTGAATGTCAAGAGTCAGGAGCAAATAAAAGAAAGTTATTTTTACAAAGTACCTAAGTGTAAACGTATGGTCATAGTGCGAGGAACACAAATTCATCGAAAGGAGCAGTTTACACTGGGGCACGGTAGCGTGACAAGACAGCAGACGAAGCTGTCTCAACATTACGCAAATCTCGATCAAAAAGAGATAAAAAAGGGGAATGAAGAAACCGAGGGGGAAAGGAGGAAATCGGTGATAACAACTGCAAGGCATATTTTCTCTTGAATTATTTATTTAAGAAGCTTATAAAGCGCGCAGCTACCCCCGTCGGGGGTGTCCCGGCGCTGAGAGAACAAGTAGATCACCAGAGAAGGCAGCCAGGGTCCTTCCATCCAGCCTAGTGCTGCAGAGGCACTCCTACTCAAGGTTGGGTGAACAGCCAGGTTTTTAATTTGCGACGGAAGATCTGCTCAGACTCGGTAAACCTAAGGTCCAAAGAGAGGTCGTTCCAGTATTTAGCCGCCGTCACACCGAACGTTCTGCCACCACTCCGGGCGAGCCTAAATCTGGGAACAATCAGTAGACGGAGGCCATTGGATCTTAGGTGTCTTTCTGACTTAGATAGTTTGAGTCTTTTGCTCAGGTAGGTTGGGCCGATTCCGTGAATGGCTCGAAAGGCTAGGGTCAGGATTTTAAACTGAACCCTTCGGGCGATTGGGAGCCAGTGTAAATCATTCCGATATGCTTTAACCGAATTGCGGGTAGGGATGTTTCCAATAAGCCTAGCTGCCGCATTCTGAACGATTTGCAATCAGTCAATGAGATAGAGGGGGGCACCAGCATATAGGCTGTTGGCGTAGTCCAGATGTGCCGTAATGAGAGCATGGACAATTGTTTTGCGGGAAGTCTGAGGGAGGTAAGGAAAGATCTTCCTGATCATGTGCAACTTGCCAAAGCAAGCTGCGGTGACTTTGTTAACCTGAGCTTTACAGGACATGGTGTTATCAAAAAGGAAGCCGAGATTACGGGCTGACTGTACTGGATTGGGAGGGGGTTCAGCACGGTAGGCCACCACAAGTTGGCTGGGGGGGCTGATTTCTGACTAAAAAAGAGCACCTCAGTTTTGTCTGTATTTAGGGCCAGATGATTAGACGCCATCCAGGTACAGATGTTGCCAAGGCAGTTACGAAAGTTGGAAAAATGCGAGTCAGAATGGTCTCTAAAAGAAAAAACGAGCTGAGTATCATCAGCATAAGAGACCACTCTGACTCCCCAAGATTCGACTACCCTGGCAAGAGGGCCCAATGAATGAAAGCAGACTGTCATTAGATTGCCAAATGTCAATATATTAGAGGATGTGTGTAATTGAGAAAACAAGCTAAAATTACCATATTCTCATTTTATGTGCAAAATATCCTTTCACTGATTACAGTTTTTAAAATGACAGTGTTTTGTTAAAATGGGGGTGCAGTGTGATTACACCCCCCTCACTGTTAAGTGCGTAAGAGGACTATAAGAAACATTTGGCTATGGATGATTTGCCGGACGGCCCATATATTTGTCCAGTGGATGCCCCCTGTACAACATGTGGGTGTGTGCGGTGTAGCAAACCTTCTGAACAAAAACTAGCAAAGCCAATAGGTCTGGCTCTTGTATATCTGAAAGTGCTTCTTCATGGATTGGCAAGCTGGATGGATGGTTAGATGAATGGTTCACTAGGTGACTGACTCAAGCGAACTTTAGTTAATGGAGGGAAATGTGGGGGATTAGTGAGGGATGAGCGATTAACTAAGTGCATGATTGGATCAGTGCATGGGTGAAATGGTGGGTATGTGCACAGAAGGTCAAGTGAATTAATGAGTAAATGGTTTGATGGATGTAATTTTCATTATATAAAAAGTAAAATATTATATCAATATGAAAATATACTTTTATCGCTCACCAATTAGGACACCCTTTAATTGCTCTGCTTTATGGTCTCTCCCAGGACAATGAGATGGATGACCTTTTTGATCAGGGCCCTAGATTGGAGCATCTACAAGTTGGGAAAACCGACCATATTTCCACTAAACTTTTCCCCACAGGGCACTCACTGTTCGCCCATTGACTATGGAGACCATTAACAACTCCTAGTGCTGCTCTTCTCTGGCTGCCTGATGGCGCTGGGAATTTGGGTCCTTTCGCCCCAGTAGGTATAAAAGTGGCAATTTTTGAACTATAAATGCCCTCACAGTTATCTGTGATTTAAAGTTGTGACGGTGGCTCCTGGGAACAAATGCTAACAAAATATGACTACAAAATACAAAGAATAAGATAGTAATATGTGCATGTACGCTTGTAAACCAGCACGGTGCAGCACTCCGTGTCATTCATTACATCAGAGGTGTGTCCAAAAATATGCATAAAGGAAAACACTTGATAGCTCTGCTTTGCACCAGGCCGTCACTAGGCGCTGACCTTAAGTCTGCACTCTAAAATCTGACCGTTTCGATTCTTTCCTTACTGTAGCCAGGTTCTATGCTACCTCTTGCAACCTGCATGAGATTACACGCGACCATCTGAGGGGGGTGACTGGTAGTGTTGATGTACAAGGGAAATTATTTTAACTTTGTTGCTAAGATCTTTCTATCAAAACCGAGTGCAAAACAGATCTATAATACCCCTCTATTTCTAGCCTATGACAGTTGCAGGGACATACCTGCTTATGTACCATACAAAACAGATATTTAGGTTCCATTCAATATGGGTACAGACACCACTCCTTACTTTCATAGAGGAGCTAAAGGCCCACCCAAGCATCCACTTCCTGTCTCACTGCTGACTGACTTTAGCTTCCAAAGCATGTGGTAAGGCAGCAGACTTACAGTGTCGCTAGACAGTGCAATGATCTGAAAAATACCTTTTAGATAGTGGCTGGGGAGCATTCTAGCGGCAAAATGATATTTGTCTGGAACACCAAACATTCCAACACTTTTAATCCCATAGCTCAGCCCAACCAGTGAAAAGGAAAGAGCTCACACTCTTCGTGGTGATTCATAAAGCTTGTTCCCTATTTAGTTGCCTCTTACTACTGGCTTAGGAGCGTCTTACTTCTAAAGTCCTTGGAGTTGTAAACACATCCTCAAGATGGAACTTAGCCACTTTCTAGTCTTAAATGTGGGGTCGGGTTGAGAAGATGCCAATTTTTCCATTTAAAGAGAAATATAGGATGCAGGCACACCTGGCCTCAAACCAAACTGGTTTTTTGCCCACGGCGAATAATCTGCTGTTTTATGGCAAGACCTATGCACATTATGCATAGAAACCATTGTTTCCGTCGCATAAACCTGCTACCCTTCTCCTCAGCTTTTTGATTGACAGGTGGATCCGCCATCTTTTCCGGCAGCAATGAACAGCTGGGACATGTTTGGCAAGTACCAGAAATGGTCTGTCACTGGGATTACTTGTGGGTTGGACTGGCTAACAGGGTAATCTGGCAGTGCCCGGAGAGCTGGTCTGACAGATGAGTGGACCAGTTGGTTTTTGCGCTGTTTGAGAGCTTGTTTTGTGGTCTGCTTGGTCGTTTTTTACTGCTGGTTTATTTGGCATTACCACAGACTTCACCTGCAGCAAGCATACATGCATGCGACCTCTCATACCTTCCAAAATACATTCATAGCTTGTTTTTACCACTTTTAAACTACCTTATTTGCAAACGTGGGCCACTTTCTTTGCTATCTAATTTCCTCTTGGGTCACTTTTAATTTGGTGCCTATGCCTATTTTCTGCCCCAGTCCGAGCCTGATTGCTTCCTTTATTACCACTGAATTGTGTGGTAATACCAGAGGTCTGTTTATACTTGTGCAGCAGCCCGATGCCGCACTTTTTTTGCACTTCACCCACTTATTGCTCCCTATCTAACTAGGGCTATGTATGACTCGCAGCATGTTTTTGTGTGGCGTGCTGTAAAGCGGAAGCTCCCTCTGTGCACTCTGGCTTACAGGCCGCTTCCCACATATGCCCTGACCGCAGCAGACAGAGAAGAAATAGTGCACCCTCTCACCTCAAGGAAGTTGGGCAGCTCTTTCTCCATCAGCGTCTTCAGCTCGCCTTTGTTGAGGCTGAACTTGTTGCCCTCTGTCCCCGAGTACTTGTCGAAGACACCGATGATCAGGGCCATGGCCTGTTCCAGCTGAGACATGGTTGCGCGTGGACCTGACGTCTCCTCGATAGGGGTAAGCGGCTTGTCCACAGAGGGATGCGTGTAGAGTGCGCCTTGAATTCGAATGCCTTTTATACAGGAGCTATCCCTTGCTCACACTGCGCAAAGGTGGATTTATCGCTAAGTAAACACGCCAAGCCTGAAACCTCTTATCACAATCTAGGTGCAGCCAAGTACACAGAGTTGTGTGATGGGCGTCGTTGTGTACCCATAGCACAAACATTACGAATGCTGCTTCCTTATCTGTATATCTCACACCTTGACTCCGGAAGTACGGGCTTTGCCACTCCTTGAGGCGCAGAGCGCCAACCAACTGCAATTACACTTTGACACACTTTAGGTGCATGCCGCCTTTCACACTTTAACATCTAGGCCCTCATTGTGATTGGACTGGAAAATTCTAGAATGTGAGTTTAGCGGTTAGAGGAAAGTGCACTCCCGAAATCTTTCCAGCAGGCAAGCCTGGAGACGTTTATAGGTGGAAAAATGCCTAATACTTAGTGGAACATCCGGACATGATGGGCACGCACCAAAATCAGCATGTTATCCCTCATTATCGAGCACAAACTTATAACTGGGTGCTGTTAATCGCGCCTGAGTAATTCAGTGGTGTTGCAATCAATTCTACGTATAGGTTCAGAAGCCCAAGTGTGCTGAGCAGCAATGAGGTAGTCCGTGAGCACATTGTCTTGGGGTTGAACCAATTAAGGGGGTGGAGGAGCCATTCAGGGTTGAATAGCAGGGAGGGGGTAAGTCTTGGAGCTACAATGGCAGGAAGAGACGACGAGCAGGCAATAGGGTTTTGATGGCGGCTATCCATTTAGGAGGAAGCAGTTGAGGAAAAGGACTTTAAGTTGTTTTTGAATTTTGTGAAGGACGAGATAGTCCTGATACCGACTGGGATGGCGTCCCAGATTTTTTAGCGCGTTTCTGGTGAAGCACCGTGCAGCAGTTTTTTGTTCATGTGTATTCACGGGGATGAGTAGTAGGGTGCTGGAACTCCTGAGGTTCGTTGTCTGACCAGCCCTCTTGAGTTTGGCAGCCAAATACACAGGTTTTGCTGTGTGCAGGGCTTTGTGTGTGAGGCAAGCAGTACTGTAACTGGCACGCAGTTCGATTGGGAGCCATTTTAGATCTCTGAGTGCTGGTGAGATGTGATCGTATTTCCTGATTCCAGTGACCACTCTAGCTGCTGCGTTGAGAGTAGTTTTGAGGGGAACTAGGAGAGATTTTGTTGTACCAGTGAGGGTGGCATTCCCATAGTCGAGTCTGGATAGCACCAGTTATTGGGTGGCTTGTTTGAGGTCATTGGTTGGGATGAATGGTTTTATTTCGTTCAGTAACTTCAGGTTGACAAAGGCACTCTTTGCGGAGTTCTTGATATGATTGGCCATGTCGAGTTTTGAGTCTAGGGTAATTCCTAATGATTTAACGCAGTGG
This sequence comes from Lissotriton vulgaris, assembly GCF_964263255.1. Taxonomy (NCBI): domain Eukaryota; kingdom Metazoa; phylum Chordata; class Amphibia; order Caudata; family Salamandridae; genus Lissotriton; species Lissotriton vulgaris. The sequence goes on along the minus strand of NC_141690.1, from coordinate 154,202,089 downwards.
GTAAGAGTGTGATTACTGTTAAGAGTATCCAAAGCTTTTAGCCATTCTGATATATGAGGGTTCTCCTCTTTGTTGGAGATGAGGAGTATTTCGGTTTTGTCTTGGTTGAGTTTTAAGTGGTTAGGCGACAGCCAATGTTGGATTTCTTTTAGAGTGACATTTAGTCTGTGAATGTCATCAATGAAGGAGGTTTCAAGATAGATTTGGGTATCATCTGCATAGAGGTGGAAAGGGATGTTAGTATGTTTGAGTAGGGTAATGAGGTATTCCGTGTATATGTTGAACAGGTGAGGTGAGAGCACTGAACCTTGGGGACGCCACTGTTGACAGGGTGGAGGTAACGTTTTTTATTTTTATCCTTTGTGAGCGGCTGTGTAAGAAGGAGGAGAACCATCGTAGGGCCACGTCATCAGCTCCTACTCTTTCTTGTAAGGCCTTGATGTGAAGTTGGTGATCAACCAACCATGTCAAAGGCTTCCAATTTCTAGGAGAATGAGGAGGCAGCATTGGTCAGCATTGAAGGATTTGTGGATGTCGTCAGTGATGTTAAGGATCGCGGTCTCGGTGCTGTAGCATTTTCTGAAACCCGATTGGTGGGGATTAAGAAGGTTGATTTTATCCATGTGCTGAGTTAGTTGTTGGAGGACTCATTTGTCAAGGATTTTGAATAGAAGGGGGAGATCGGAGACTGGTCTAAAGTTATTCAGTTCCTTGGAGTCAAGGCCTGTTTTTTTTAGTAGTGGCATAACCTGGCCAACTTTGAGGCACTCGGGTATGATGCCGGTTCTCAGGGAGCTGTTAATGATCTTGCACCAGGAACAGTGCTGTGGAGAGTCTCAGTTTTATGGTCAGTTCGGTGGGAATTGGGTCAAGGACATGAGAGGCTGGTTTGGAGGTGGAGATCAGCTTGAGGATTTCGGTTTCCGGGATGGGGTTGAAGGACTTCCAGGTATTTTTGGGGTGCTTGGTCGAGCTATCGATTGTCACTGGAGTCAGGTTTTTGCAAACGTGGTTGACGTTGATGTCCAGTGAGAGCTCAATCTTGGTGATTTTTTCTTCGAAGAAGATGGCGAAGTTTTCACACAATTCTTTGGAGGCCTGTATGGAGGATTCCGGGGGTTTGTAGGTTTGATGATTTTGAACAGTTCATTGGGCCTGTTTTTTGTGTTGTCCAGGGTGGCGCAGAAGAAGGTGGATTGGCACTGAGCAGTCAGGCTTAACTTAGAGGCAATGTGTAAAGTATTTGTGCAACACTTCAAGTAGCAGTCGCGGACGGCACAACTTGTAGATGGGGGATCGCGCAAGGGGGGACGCACGGAGAGGAGGGGGGTTAATTTAATCAAAAACATAAATAATATTTAAACTTAATAGGCCGGGTCCAGGGTCCAACGTCTTCTCTGCTACACAGGAACAGGAAGCAGAAGCAGGCAGCCAGGCTTCCTCCCTCCCCTAAGCCAATCACAACTCTGCTCAAGCAGCATTGTGATTGGTTGGGACGCCGACCAGCAAGGGTGTAATGGGGAGGCCATTTTCTCCATGAGGCTACATGTTTTCTCCTTCTCTGTCTTTGCACCTCATGGTGTTGGTCACCCATGCTTGTCTGAGGTGGTATAGTACAGGCTGGTCTCAGTTCAGCAGCACTGTCTGCTATTGTTCTGGCCATGCACCTCTGCAGTGACTTGTCAACCGCTATACATTGCATGCTGCCATTTATATCACTTCCTCTACCAGACCACCTCTTGCTTTCTTCAGTTCTTCTAATTTTTTTGCACTTTGGTGTCGCAGGCTCCGGCTGTGGTTCCACACGTGCTTTTCCAAGATCTCAGTTTGAACTTGGTTTCATCCAGTACAGCACATTCAGCTGTTATTGTTGGTCAGTGACCTCTGCAGTAACTGTAAACCGCTCACGACTGCGTGCTGCCATTCACACTGGTCTCCCCCTTCAGAAACTGCTATGTTTTTCTAACCAGCACCTTTCTGAACAGCGATTACAGACAAAGAAGCAGGACTGTTTCTAGGGTTTGTGGGGCCAGGTTAGACAAGGAACATGCAAGTGCACCTTTTCATTTCTTTTATTGGTGCAACAGGTTATTGCCAACAGTATACACTTACAGAAACAATATGAACAAATAACGCAGAAGTTTTGAGCCTTAGCAGAGAGTACACTTTACGGGGTGCCTGAAAATACATGCCCAGACACTTAGTACTTGAAAGGTCACAAGGCATTTAGGGGCATTTGGGGAGTGATTTCCTAATATGAATTACCTGATTATAAAAACAGAACTGCAAGTACTTTGGAACGTGAGCCTGAAAGCAGGGACTCACAGCAGACTTTCCCAACCAATATGCCTTACTCACAAACCAGTTCCCCAAGTGCTCCCACTCACATCAGAGACAGTGCCAGAGAGCCTACAATGCAAACCTGAAAGCTTTTCCCAGGGTTGGATTAGGGCCACAATTAGGCCTGGGCAGCCAAAAACAAAGGGTGGCCCACATTCGCAGATCACAACCTTTTGCAAAATACTGCTTGGTTAGGATGATGGAGCTAAATATTGTCAAATATTTGCAGTAATGAAAGTAATTTAGGCCTTATAGGTCCAATACTTAAATTGGAAATTAACATTCAAATGGAAAAAATATACCTTGGAAAATACTAGGAACTCATGTAAAATAGATTTTTTAACCCAAAGTTTGCTGTGGATGGTATAATTAATGTCCGGTGGGAAACAGGACACGGCACAGTCCCAGACAGCATTTTACACTCACCCTGGACCTTTTAGATATTCACTTTATTTTTACAGCACTTAAGAGAGGCCCTTCAATCTTCAGACTGATGAAAGATGCATCTGTTTTTTGTTTTACCTGCTGCTAGCATCACCAGTAAGTTCTGACAAATTCTGACAAATGGAATGATGCTAGTGTGTTAATGCAAAAAAAACAACCTAGTGTCACTTTCCTAACATACATGCAGTTTTCTATGGCATGAAAATGGCACACAGGCATTGGAGCACATTACACGAGCATCAGATAACATTACAGAAGGAGAGATAAAAAAATGTTTGGCCCCTGTAGATTTAGTGATTTGCCCAGGATCACAGGATGTTGAACTGACGCAGGGATTCAAACCCAGTTTCCCACTTTCAAAGCAGGATAAGGCCCCAACCTCTCCCTCTTGAATGCAGGAATTGATTTCTGGCAGGCAAAATAGAACAGCAGAAACACATTTATCTCTTCCTACTCCATGCAGTGGAGGAAGACAAAAATAACAGAAGAGCCCCCTTGCTGTCCTACACCAACTCTCCACCACCCTCGCCAGTCATCTCTCCTGCCCCAGTGCCCTGCAAAGCAAGTGCTAATGATTTCCCGTCAGCAGCTCCTGTAGGGAACCACTGGGCAGACACACCTCATTTAGTGACATCCGCAGGAGCCCATTGTCTTTCAGACTCTGACAATGAGACAGCCTGACTTATAGCGCATAGCGTCAAGCTGCTTAGATGTATGCAAAGGCTTTAACTAAAGCCTTAGATGTGCCCTTGCGGTGGAGACTGAGACAGCCACAACACGACCCACCAACAGGCCTCAACCACAGGCCCATCGGCCGATGGCCAATTGTCGGTCTTGCCAATCCGAGGCTGGCCATGCCAGACAAACCAGCCCCAGCGTGCTATCTGCCCGTTCATTCTAGAGATGTGACAATGTCACCCTCTGGGGCATTTCAGCTAAGCCACTGTGGAATCAGATAGTCTTTTCTAAAAAAGGAAATGCACGACAGTGCATTCAGCTAGGTGACTGCACCTCTCCCCCACGCCCCCCTCTTTACGATATTCTCAGCCCATTCGGGAATGAAAATTAAAAGCTAAAGATAAATACATTAAGGCATTCATCCTTTAAATTAGAAACTTTGCAGATCAAAATATTTCACATAATCATAATCTTTATAAAGTAACTATTTGAATGAATGAATTAGTGAGTATGCAAGTTAAACAGTGAGTGGTGAGAGAATAAGAAACTGAGTGAATGCATGAGTGAATGGGCAAGTGAATGAAGTTGTGGGTTTTTGAATTTGCATATGACTATCAAAGCGAGTTAGGGAATGAACAAGTGAGTATATAAGTGAAACAGTGCTTGAACGGCTTAATGAATGAGGAGTGAGTGTACAAGTGATTGAGCAAGTGAGATGGTAAGCAGTTGAATGTAGGAATGGGTATGTGGCTGAAGCAGTGAGGGACTGGAACTCAAGTGTGCAAATTAGTGAGTGAATAAGCAAGCAAAAACATCTATTAAAGGGTGAGCAGCAAGTAAGTGAGTGAGTGGGAACGCAAGCAAAAGAGAATGGATGTCAGTAAGTGCCTGAACGATTATGCAAGGGATTGAGGTGAGTGAAGGAGTGAGCAAATGAGTAAGTGCCTGAACAGATGAGAGTGACTTGGTGAGTGTAAGTTAACAAACAAGTTAATAAGCAAGTGAGTAAGTGAAGCATGAGTGAAGAAATGATGATCAAGATTTTGAAGTGGTGATGCATGGGTGCCTGTGTTGCAGGCAGAATTGTTTTTGTGCAGGAAGGGACACTTTCCTGCACAAAATTAATCCTCAGAGTCATGTTCCTCTTTCTACATGTGCTGCAGAATATGTAGAAAGAGGAAAAACAAGGGGAAATAAAGATAGTTCCCTTCGTTTCTCCTCTGGGGAGGTGCAGCATTATGATGCATTCCCAGGTCTACTGCTAATGGTAGATCTGGGAATGTGCCAACATCCACGGGTAGCGCATGGGAACACCCATGCTCCACCCATGGAAAGCCTACCATGGCAGAGTGACTCAAGGCAGCAATTATCGCTGTCTTGTGTTACTCCAGATTTATCAAGCCACTCAGGGCCATGCAAGGTGGACTTTTCTGGCATGATAAATCTGAAATTAGTACAATGTCACCCTTGCACCCTTGCACCCCCTTGCGTGGCGCAAGGGCATTGCAACACTATGATAAATCTGGCTCAATGTACAATGCCATTGCAGGATGTCCACAGCTATGTACTATACCATTGCAAGATGTCCACCTGCTGCTTTGTTGAAATTGTAAGCTTGTGTCTGCCATTTTCAGGCATTAGCATGTTTTAATTTTTCAACTTTTATTCTTTCAATTTATCTTGCATATGTGGCTAATTTGTGTATGTGTTGTATAGTGGCTGTTTCTTCACCAGGTTAGAAAAACAGAGCTTCTTTGAATAAATACAAGACCAAAAAGACAAACATCCAATAAGTAGAACTCAAGATGTGAATTTTTGAATAATAAACTGTAAAACAGATCTTAGAAGCAATAAGGGTTTGCTTGGGATATCTGGACACGCAAGACCTGGACAAAGCCAAAAGCTATGAAACGCGGGCCGCATACAGGGACCCTGTTAGGCCTGCTGAACTAAAGTACCTTGATCCTGACTGCATCGGCAAAGAAGAGGATGCGTGGTGCAGCAGAAGTGATGCATTGGCGTCGGTCCTTGCAATGACGGCGATGCGCTGGTCCTAGTCCGTGTAACAGCAGCGAATCATTGGCACCAATGAGTTCTGTGGGTGTGTTGTAGAGTTTGCAGGGGCGTTGTCAAGGCTGTCGTTGATGGAGTCACGAAGTGCTGATTCTGAAGGCAATGCTTCAGGTTAATTTATGCAAAAGCGGTGATGTGCCAGTCTGGCCACACAACAGGGGGTAATGCACCAGTTCTAATCCATGTAATGTCGCCAATGCTCCTGTTTGCTATAGGATGCATAGGTTTTACTGGAGCAAGTAACATAGGCCATACTTCCAATGGTACACGACTGGGGTGACACCACTTGACAGGGCAGACTGACAGATGGCAGAGTCCAGGTGCAGCAGCAGAAGAGATGGAAGTATTTTATGTCCATGAGACTTCAGATCAGGAGGCAAGCCAGCAAGCCCTTGGAGTAATACTGAGTTTAGGTGATGCAAGTCCAGTCCTTCTCACACAGGCGGCAGGGGAACAACAGTCATCAGGGTAGCACAGGAAGGCAGGTGTCTAGCAATGCAGCAGTCCAGCAGAGTGGCAGTCCTTCAGCAGCACAGCTGTCTTTCTTCCTGGTAGAGTCTTCACAAGTCCAGAAGTGTACTGAAGTGGTGATGTCAGAGGTCCCGTACTTATACCCAGCTGTGCCTTTGAAGAGGAGGAGACTTGAAGGACAGGTCTTAGAAGTACACAGAGGCCCACTGTTCTTGCCCTCACTCCAGATTCAATACAAATGGGTAGGCAGCCCCCTGTGTGGGGACAGGACACAGCCTAATCATGTGCATGTAAATCAGGGTCCAGCTCCCCCCCATTTTACCAGGATGGCTCATCAACTCACTCCTAAGATTCCATTATGTGTGGATGTTTAGGGGAATACACAAAGCCCAGCTGTCAACCACACCAGATGCACATCAAAGATAGCCAGCTGGCATCAAATGACTGAAGTAAGAAAACGCCAACTTTCTGAAAATGGCACTTTAAGAATTGCAATTTAAATTCCGGCTTCACCATAAATTGTGATTTTGAATTGTGACCTCAAGAGACACCAAACTTGAACAATCTATCTCTTCATAATTGGGAACTACATTCAAAACATGTATAAGGTAATCCCAATCTTATCATATGGGAGAAATAAGCCTTGCAGTAATGGAAAATGGATTTGAGAGTTTTTCAGTGCATGTCCTGCCTTTTAAATACATTGCACACAGCCCTGTGGGTTGTCCATGGCTTACTTTAGGGGTGCCATACATTTAAAAAAGGGAAGGTTTAGGCATGGCAAGAAGTTTATCTTGCCAGTTCGAAATGGTAGTGTGACCTGTACACACAGGATCTGCAATGGCAGGCCAGAGTCATGGTTAGAGGGCTACATAAGTGAGTGGCACAGTAAGTGCTGCAGGCCCACTAGCAGCCTTTAATTTACAGGCCCTGGGCACATATAGTGCACTTTATTAGGGACTTATAAGTAAATTAAATATGCAGATTGGGGCTGAGACAATATTACCATGCTTAGGGGAGAGCACAAGCTCTTTAGCACTGGTTAGAGTTATAAAGCCAACAAAAACATGGTCAGAAAAGGGTAGGAGGTAGGCAAATCTTTTTTGGGGGAGGGGTAGACCACTGTAAAGCTGTCAGGTTTAACATATCTCTTTCACAGCTAGGCCATATTCCATTCCCTATGCTAACACTGGGAACATTTGGTGCATTGAGTGTTTACCCACAATTTACAGTACAGTAGACTGCACAATTACCACGCCACTCTGGAATTTTGGAGTGGCCAATAAAGCATGAGTTATGGATGGATTCCCCTATCTGAGGCATGCATAATCATAATGCGTGCTATTTGCCTGCAGGATTTCACCCTGTTTTTTTCTTGGATAAAGACTTGCCAGCAAGCACCTGCATCGGGGTAATATAAGTGCAGTTATTGCCCTGATTCCGCTGCAAATGGGGTGGAACCAGGAGTCTGCACCCCAATTAGGATTAGCGTTGGGAATAGACAGAGGCCCTTACTGGAATAATAGAGCTTAAAACTAGCTGATGGTTATATGTACCAATAATAACGGATGGCCACAAACCCATTGCTTTTCTATAAAATACTATTAGCGCATTTTATTGACTTAGACACGGCAGGTTGAAGGCTGCATATAGATGCACAGATCATCTGAACAGGAGTCTTCAGTGTTCTGATGGCGGTTACATGCTGTTTCAAAAATGAACCTCCTGCTTTAAAGCAATTAAGGAGGTGAATATATGTCCTCGGATGCAAGGATTGTGCTGTGCCTGATCTGTCACCCACACAAATATCTGTGAGTGCCAGGTCATAGGGTCAATCCTGAAAACAAGAACACAGAAATAAATCACATAAGATATGACTGACATCACGCATGTACCTAATCCCGTCTGTCCTCTACCTGCTTGATGGAATGTGGGGCCACCAAGTTAGTGGCCTACAAATGCCCTCCTGGGCAGCCCAACTAATGGCAGGTTGGGGGTACATGCCATCCTCCTGGTAGATCATCCCTGCATCATTCCAGATGGAGCAGTATGACTTTTTCGTAGTTCATTGAGCTCACCATCCGAAGACAATAGATCATAGGGATGGTCAGGGACCTCAAGGCATTTTTCACTGTCCGAACAGTAAGAATGGTGCTCAGGCTGGCGATAGAGTACCATAAGCTCGGCGCAACACAGGAGCCTATAATTCAAGATACTGTTTGGTCAAGGTGCTGTTTATTTGATGCCTCTGCCATAGGCATTCTGTGCATCCTTTGCTAAATTTGTCTCAAAGAATACATCAACCATTCGATCAAATGCAAACTTATTTAGTTTGGTCTTCTCTAACACTCATCAGGCTCATTTTAATCAATTTTTAGAATTGACATTTGTGTTTACCCAAGATGGAATGCTAAAATGCTTGCATCTGTAGCATTTGGCTAACCACTGGTTCCATCAAATCCATTTGTCCAGTATGTTTATATGTCACTACATCGACTCCCATTACATCTGGGTCATCACATTGCAGACACTACGTTGTCCAACACTACATCATGGAGTTAAGTTATTACATCATTTTAACATTACATCCAATGCTTTTTTCTTTAATTATTTTTTAAATAATTGTACTAAATTATATCATCTTATTTTTATATATAATATGTTTTCTTTATATATAAGCATGTACATGCATGAACAAGGTCCAGGGGGACTGAAATGTGTAGGGTTTCGTTTGCCAACTCCCTGTTAGTCTTGAATAAAATATAACAGTATAACAGCTCTGAGTGCAACCCATCTTAATTACGAGGAGTAACAATTTTGGAGAGATTTCAATGACATGGTCCTGCCGTGCAAGCAGCACAACCAATGACAAAGAGCGCCGCAATCATTCAACATGCTTTGGGTCACGATGAAAAAAATAAATTAATTAAAAAAATATATATTTATGTATATATATTCACTGAAAAAAAACAAAGGTTTAAATAACATTATAGGGAGGTGAATATGTCAGTGAAATTAACTTTTTGAACAAAAAAAACAGAAATTCACCAGCTAAAGTTAGCAGAGCAAGCTATAACTTACGCCCAACAATGCATTGGTTATTACCTCACATGTTAATTACATCACTCATGACATCACTCAAATGGCATTATTGATAACATCACTCATGACATCATCCAAGCGTCTTTTGTGCACATTACCCTATAAAGTAGTATTGCATTAGAGACCTAATAAGAAATACAAAATAGCTCCAAATAATATAAAGTATAATTAATGCCATCACAGATACAAATTCCTTAGGTGTATCAAGCATGTGTTATTCGCAACATTGACCCTATACCATGCACTTCAGGGGTAGTCTAGTTCATGTTAACAATTAACCATATAAATATGGGAATCCCTCATTACACACAGAGTTCAATATGTATACATTTGTTCAGAGAAAACCAAGTTCCTCAAGATAATGAACATCTGATCTAAAATGAATGCCCTACTATGGCTAGTTTTTACTGAATCAAACCTCTCGCAGTCACTGAACCTACATTGAGAAATGAAGTTATGTTATGTTATACAAATTTTTATAGCGCACAGCTGCCCCAGCAAATGAACACATAACACCACACAAACTGCAGGACCAAAGCAAGAAAGAGAGAGAGACTAAAAAACATTAGGGAACAAGTAAGTTTTAATGGCCCTCCTAAATGCGTCAAGTGCACGGATATGGGACGGAAGAGAGTTCCAGAGTTTGGCAGCCATAACCCGGAAGCACCGACCTCCAGCTCTGCACAGCTTGAACCAAGGCACTACCACCAGATTTTGACGGGCAGATCTCAAGGAGCGAGAAGGAACATAGGGAATGAGAAGATTCTCAAGAATCTGAGGAGAGGACAACTTGAGGATCTTATAGGAAAAACAGAGAGTTTTAAAGACAATCCTTTGCGCCATAGGCAGCCAATGAAGAGACCGAATAGTTGCACTCACAGAGCAAAACCTCAGTAGTCCCACCAAGGCTCTGGCCGCAGCATTCTGAACGCGCTGCATTCGGGCGATTTCCGCCTGGTTCACCCCTAACAGGAGCGAACTGGCGTAATCAAGCCGAGACAAAATAGTGGCCTGGATAATCAACTGCCTAGTAGGTGCGTCAAAGAACTTCAAAATGGGTCTCAGTCCACGAAGAATCCCGAAGCAAGTAGCTGCAACTTTTTTTGTATGGGCACAGAAACTGAGGGCAGAGTCTAACCAAAACCCCAAGTTTTTTACCTCCGATACCGGAGTAGGCGTAACACCTAGCTCTGGAGGCCACCATTCATCACTTCACATGTTGCTATGCTTACCCACAACCAGTATCTCAGTCTTCTTAGCATTCAGCTGAAGACAGTTGGCTGTCATCCAGCCGGCCACTGCCAGGAGACCAGCTCTGAACCTGGGGTATCAAGGTCGGACTTCTCACTCAGAACAACCGCCAGCTGCGTATCGTCAGCGTAGGAGACGATGGTCATATCCCACTGCTTGGCGACCGCAGCCAGTGGGTGAACATAAAGATTGAATAGTGTGGGACTTAATGCCGACCCCTAAGGCACACCCAGTTCTAACGGATAGAATTTGGACTCAAAAGGCGGAGTGGCGACCTGGAATGAGCGATCCATCAAGAAAGACTGGAACCATTTTAGTGCCAAGCCTGAGACACCAGCTTCTCTTAGACGTTGCAGCAGTATCGAATGCGAGACCATGTCGAACGTGGCACTGAGGTCAAGTAACACCAGTGCCGCTGTATGACCGGAATCGAGCACGGCCCGCAGGTGTACCGTCATTGAGAGAAGGGCAATCTCATTGCTGTAGCCGGCACGAAAACCATTCTGTGAAGGGTCTAGGATGTTAGCCCTTTGGAGATGCTCAGAGAGGAGAACATTAACATGAGCCTCGGCTACTTTTGCAGTCCAAGGAAGGAGTGAGATCGGGCGATAGTTTTCCAACTTAAGGGGATCTAGTGTAGGCTTCTTGAGAATAGGGGTGACCACCGCCTGCTTCCATTTAATCGGAACTGAACCTGAAGACAGAGACAGGTTGATTAAATGACGCATTAGAGGGAGGCAGAGAGTCGATAATTCTCTGAATTGTGCCGGTCTGAGGGGATCAGCCGGAGATCCCGATTTTACCTTAGTGACTAGTCTATCAAACACCTCCACTGACATAGCAGGGAGGGAGGAGAGAGCCCCAGAAGTATTAACACTGAGCCTCGGAGTCTCACAGGGAGAAGGAGTATTGGTAAAAGAGCGATAAATCGCCTGAACCTTCTCTAGGAAGAAAGCTGCTAGGTCTACACAGTGAGACACCGAGCAGATTTCCGCTGCGGGAGCTCTTTTGGCAGTCAGATCTTTAAGAACCTTAAAGATCAGCTTCGCGGGATTTGGGCTGTTCTTAAACTCTTGAGAGTAAAAGGCTGCACGGGCCCTACATATGGCTCTATGGTAACTTTTAACCTTAGAGAGATACAATGCTTTTTTCCCTGCCTCATACGACTTGCGCCAGTGCCTTTCTGCTTGTTTACAAGCTTTCTTTAAAAACAAAAGAGTATCATCGTACCATGGACTAGGTTCCAAAGAACGGACTCTGCTCCAGGTAGCAGGAATCAGAGAATCAAGGGCCCCAGTGATCCAATCACAGAGGAGATCATACCCTGATTCGACATCAGTAATCTGACCCAGAGGGTTTTCCTCAAGCAGACGATGGAAGACTTCTAACTTAAGTTTTTTCCAGGGGCGCTTTAAGACAACTCTGTCTAGAGGTTTAAAAGGCAGATCCTTGATCGTAATGTGCAGTTTCACAAGGAAGTGGTCAGACCATGCCACTGTGCTTGGCTGCAACACCTTTACCCTAGTCAGGTTCATAAAGATAGGATCTAATATGTGTCCGCCCACATGCGTGGGGTGAATAACCAGCTGATGAAGCTGTAATGCCTCTAGGTCTGCAAGGGTGTTACTTATGGTCGAATTCTGGCAGAGATCAAAGTGGAGATTGAGGTCTCCAATAACACAGAAATTCGCAGAGCCCATTGCGAGGGAGCCCGCTATTTCGGGGAGAGACCTTCTAAAGGCAGTATCATTGCCTGGGGGTCGATAGATCAAAAGTTGATAGGAGTAGAAAAGTGGTTACTGTAGTTTACTCTTTATCACACTGTTTGCAGACAGGGGAACTCTCATGAGAAATACACCGCAGAGTTTAGGAAGGATATACTAAGAACAGTGTGCACTCCATGCAACACTTGTTAAAAAAGACAATATTGGCTTAAAATCACCAAAGTCTAAAGGTGCTAAAGATCATAAATCCTGCAGCCTTCATACTATTATGAAAACATTTGAGATAGCCCATCTTCAGAAGGAAAAGAAGTATATGAACATAGGTTAGTAACTGTTGCACAGAGTCTTCTATGTTACGTAGAAATTGTCATGCTGTAACAATTCCGTCTACTAACTCAAGGCTGATTAAAATACTTAGTACCAACTACGTTGAATCTTTGTCCTGTTGGAAACATTTTCTGAATAACCAAAAAGCTTATGTGGAACATACTGGACACAAGTCATCAACTGTCATCTGCACACAGAGTTACTCTTCAATATAAAGATTTATAACATGTTCAATACCTCTACACACTTATGAAGCATTTGAAGCACATGCATTTTGTAAACACTTACATCCATTAGCTGGACACAAGCTGTAGAAAATTAGGTAGAAAAGTAATATGTTAGCTATCCGCCACTGTGTAAACTATCAAACTAACCAACACACTCATTGGATGATGTCATCAGTGATGTCTGTTATAATCTAGTAAGTGATTAATGCATCCTCTCTGTTGTTGCCCTTTGCTTTGCTGCTCAGTCTATGTGATGTCATTAGAATGTTGAGAGTGTTTGAGTGGAAGAAGGAATCAGTTGGTGTGGAAGGGCTGAGCGGCAAGGAGGCTGCTTTTGGTGGGGCATAGCATTAGACATAACTTGGATCCTATCTGAAGAATAAAGCTGTAATCCTAATATACATCTCTGGACCACGTATTTCTCTTTCAACCGGAACACTGGCAACGATTTAAAGAACCTGCGTGCTACTTCAATGGAGATTGGACTTTTAAAACTGAAGAAACTACAACCTGTGGATTTGAACAAACCTGGCACATCTAATGCCCAACTAGTGACCATTTTATCTGTCGCCCCAACCAGTAAGCGCCAGTTTGTCTTAGACTTTCCTTCGTTGTCTTAAAGCCTGCCTGTCTTTGCTGAATTGTTCCTGTCATGTATCATTTTGACAGAGAACATCATCTGTGACCTGGACATTATTTGCTTGTACTAGAGTGTACTGTACATTTGGATTTGTGTTGGTTTCTGCTGCTCGTTGGATTTTTGGGAACGTTTTACCAGTGAACAATAGTGCCAGTTCCTACCTGCCTGCCTGCTGTCCACTTCCTGCCTGTCTTGGAGGAAGTGTGCCCTCCTGCTCCTTGGAACAGTCCCAGAGTAGCGACCTGCTCCTATCTACTTGTTTGCTGTCTCCCTCTTGATTGCCAGTTCTTGCCTGCTTATCTGTTTCCTGTGTCTAGTTCTGCCAGCCTGCTGTCTGCCAGTTCCTGCCTGCTACAGATAATGTGCTGAGGTATGAAGAGTGTAGTGAGGGGAGCTGCGGTGTTACCGCCTGCATACTGGTGACTGACTTTGCCAAGGTACCGTTGTTGGGAGAGTGCCCGCTGTTCCTGCTTCTGGCTACACCCAGTGCCAGATCTAACCCTGATGCCTGCCCTCAACCTTCAATTGTTTGTTGTGGAGAAGACCAGCTCCGAAGTTTAAATTCAGTTTTGTCCACGCTTGAGGAATCTTCTGCAGTGTTTTTATTGTGCTGTGGGACTTTTTCCACTGTTTTCAGCAATCTACTGTTAAGGTAACTTTTATTGAACATTTTATTGCTGTGCCATTTAAAAAAAGCCATCTCCTAGTAGCATTCCTTGGTGCCAGCGCGAGCCTTACCGATTTGACAGTTGATTGTTGTGGTGCTGCGCAAAGGTATCAGAGGAATCCCGCATGACATCCTCACTTCTACATTTCTCACTGCAGCCAAGAAATGCATGCATGTAGCGACGTGCCGATAGCCACCCAGCACGCCATCATGTCAATGTGCCTCCATCTTGTGATTGGCATGTTTGCTTTCGTTTGTGACACGTGCTGCCAACCACGTTTCTTCTTACCAAGCGTTTTTGAGTTCCGGTTGTCTTCCACCTTCCACCTTGGGGAACGAACTACTTCGAGGATATATGGTGAGCCAGCATGAATAAAGAAGAAATTGCTAATGTTTTGTCAACCTTGATGTTCATATTAAAGCTGAGGAAGTTACTTTTGGTCATTCTAGTCGTGTCTTTACCTGCCTTTATCCTTCATGTTGAACTTTATCTGGCAGCTACATTTTTCTTCTTGACCTCCCTTGTATTGGCTTTGCAAGTTTTAATCTGCCAGCAAGGTACTGTTTCCTCCATTTCCAAGTTTAAGGATGACCACGGTGACTACTTCATTTATTTTAGCTTATTATTTTCTTGGGACAGTGCATCTTTCATAATGTTGTTGTTTGGGCTCAAATCCTTTAATCGTGCCATTCCTTAAAGTTCAATTTCATGTGTGCTTCTTGTGGGATGATTGTACCATTTACTGGTACCTGATTCAGTATTTGTATGAGAGGGGGTGAAAGAGTGTAGTGTCCTTTTTTTGCATCTGTATGAATAGAGGAAGAGAGATTGTAGTGTCCCTGGTCATGTTAGTGTACGCCTTTGAATACGTTTTGCCTCGTGTGAGGTGCTTTGACTGTGCGTTACGGATGCGCACATGAGAAGACTCCTTCTTATGAAGTTTCTCTGACTTACCTGTTTTGATTATACCCTCTGTTTGGTTGTTACCAAATGTGAGGTGTTGGACTGTGCGTTACGGGTGCGCACATGAGAGGTCTACCTTTTGTGTAGATTCTCTGAGTTACTTGTATTGGATGTACCCTGTGAGTGGTTGTTGCCTCGTGAGAGGTGTTTGGACTGTGCATTACGGGTACTCACATGAGAAGACTCCTTCCTTTTTAGCTTCTCTGGATTTACCCTTGTTTTGGGAAGATGAGGATGCTCTTTAGCTTCTCTGGATTTACCCTTGTTTGGGTAGAAGAGAATGCTTTTTATCTTCTCTGGATTAACTCTTGTTTTTGGTTGAGGTATTTGTTAGGGGGTGCAAAATTACCCTTTGAGTGTTACGTCTTGAAGCTTTGAGTTATTCTTGAAGCTGGTTGACTTTTTGTATGTGTGTATGTCCACCTCAGCACATTCTATTTATAACCACTCATATTGCATGTATGTACAATGATCTCGCATGCTTATATTTTTACAATTCTGATGAGGGGGGATGTGTTATAATCTAGTAAGTGATTAATGCATCCTCTCTGTTGTTGCCTTTTGCTTTGCTGCTCAGTCTATGTGATGTCAACAGAATGTTGAGGGTGTTTGAGTGAAAGAAGGAATCAGTTGGTGTGGAAGGGCTAGCGGCAAGGAGACTGCTCCTGGTGGGGCATAGCATTAGACATAACTTGGATCCTATATGAAGAATAAAGCTGTGATCCTAATATACATCTCTGGACCACGTATTTCTCTTTCAACCGTAACTCTTTCAACATCTTCTTTGAGGTAGACCAGTCCTGTTATTAGTATGTGCAGTTGAGGGTTGTAGATTCCTGTTCTGCCGCAGTTTTGTGCCTTAGTTTGTGGCGCAATGGGTACTCTGTGAGGTATGAGGGTATTGTACCCGCAGTTTGGGGGTATTATGGTGGATAGTATCCACTGTTTTTAAGGTTTTAAGAATGTGTTTCTTTATCTGGCATTCTTTGTTGTTTATGATCATTATAAGGGGGAGATGTGTATAGTAATTTTGTTGTTTTATGCATCCTCCTTTACACTCATTTGTATGTTTCACAATCTCCATGCAGTTGATTGTTATGATCATTATAGCAGGGGGGTGATTGTGGAATTTTAGTTTACGAACTGAACATCATCTGCGCCAGCTTGTCACCCACGTACAACATGCACGATCGCCATTTTAGGTATCATGGTCTCCCTGTCCACAATCAGTCGCCAGCGCGCCCCTCTCACCCAGCAAGCATCCTCCGCGCACCCTGGCTCCCCCTCCCTCCCCCTCATGAGCATGACCCTTCTGCATGACCCTGTCCTTGGGAGTCACGCCTGCGCCTGACCAGCATCTCCTCTCCTCCCATGAATGCCCCTCTGTTGGTAAACCTTCCCTCCGCGCCAGATTGTCCATGCGACATGAATACCACTCCTTTGATGACCCCTTCCCCCGTGTCCAGCTGTCCACACAGGTCCGAGGCCATCGCCTAAGATATCATTTACTGCCCCTTATTGTACGAAGTCGACCTTCTTCAAAGGACCCTCTATTGATCAAGACCTCCCCACCCCCTAGGACATGATCAGGCGCACACATCCTAAGACTCGACGGAATACTCAGCTGCGTGATGACCCCCTCCTCTTATCAACAGGTTGAGAACCTCTATTGTGGAGGTACATGGGGGTGGGATTGACACGAGGATTACGGGGATGTCTTTTTTCCTTACTCCACAATGTTCTGTTTGTAATAAAGAAAGGTCACATGCCATAAAC
Source organism: Lissotriton vulgaris (assembly GCF_964263255.1). Classification (NCBI taxonomy): domain Eukaryota; kingdom Metazoa; phylum Chordata; class Amphibia; order Caudata; family Salamandridae; genus Lissotriton; species Lissotriton vulgaris. The sequence continues at coordinate 154,185,405 of NC_141690.1, read as the reverse complement.
CAGTGTATAAGAGGCCAGGCCTCCGAGAGGCTGTTAGAGCACCTCGAGACGATACCTTGTTGTCCGATCTGATGTGTTCTGCTCCGTCGGAATAAAACTTCTGTTTCCTGCCATCTGGTCTCCGGCGCCTGCCTCATTGCTTGGTAATTTGAATGGTACAAAGGCGGTTAGCGCCGGGCAATCTTGAAAAAGGTCATAGCCCTACCCTTTTTCCACAATTGGCGTCCCAAAGCGTGGGGCCCATCAGCGACACGTGGATCCAGTGGGAGAGGTCCCGACGACAGAGTGAACGACTGCAACGATCGGGAGAGCTCGTGTCCGATAGACCCTCGTCTGACAGCCGATCATCCGACCTTCACTAGTTCCGAACAGACCTCTCTCGAGTGATCTACGGTCCTGACTGGGAACCATCAGGAGTGCCACGAACATCACGAAGAAGAGAGGACGATCGGGCGCTGGATTCAGAAGACAGGAAACCGTCCATGCGGTCCGGGTAAGGTCGTGTAGACACGACAAACTGAGAAAATAATTGTTTGGTTTGGATAATACTAGTATTACGCTTTGTTGAACCCTCTGGAGATTCACCGTCTGCAAACGGAGAAAACAACAGGCTCTCTCTTTGCAAGCAGTGAAGGATAGGTAACGCAGACTTTTGTCCCCATTGTAATCCGTCGTGCCTATCTTCCTCCCCCACTGTTTCCCGAACTATCGTTCGTGGATTATTGTCTGGAGATTCTTTGTCTGCAAACAGGGAAGAACAAGGTCTCTCTTTGCAGGTAGAGAAAGAGTGGGTAACGCAAACTTTTTCGTACCCACTTATTCTCCCCACTGATTGTTTGATTGACCGTACATTAAGTGTTCGGTATTGGTTCTTTTGAGGTATTCACGGCCTCCAAACAACGTAGAATAGAAATATTCTGTCTAGTCTTTGTCCGCCGTGATAAGATAGGTAGTGCAGACCTTTGTCCCCGTTGTAACCCGTCATGCCTATCTTCTCCCCACTGGTTGGTAGCCTGTACAGCCCGGACCGCTTATTAGAGATGAACCATCCGGCTCCACTGGAGGGCACCCCTAATAAGGACATGTTCACTAAGCATGGACTAGTCGCTATAGCTTATACTAAGTTATGGCATAAATATACAAAGAAGGACCCTGAAAGTCAGTGGCCACTGATAGGTTCCTTTGACGATCATAAAATAAAAGCATTAGAAATAGCGCTCCAGAAAAATAAGACTACGCCCACTATGCTCGACAGTATCGGCATGTGGCGCAAAGAAACGGAACAACGAAAGAAAAGAGAAGAGGCAAAAATAGGGAAAGAATTACGAAAGGCAGCCCACCTAGCCGCAAAGCAACTAGAAGAAGAAATAAAAGAAAGAAAGGAAACTACGCAAAACCAAGAATCAGGGTCGACAGGCCAATGTCCTGTTAGGACCCCCTCTGCGCTCTACCCTGAATTGCCCTCCAAACAGCGGGCGAACGATGAGTTACTACTAGGTCCCCCAATCATCTACATGCCCCCTCCGTATGCCCCCTGCCAACAACACCCGCAGGCCCTAAGTGCAAACGAGAGCGACCTTAGCGCTAGTGCACCGGCCCTCACGGCCTCCGCACCAGCCACATTAACAACCTCGTCAGACGACCCCGAGGCTAGCAAACAACCACCAGCCAGACCAAATAGGTTGAGCAAAGATGAGCGGGATGGGATCGACAAAATAGCAAAGACATTAGTAGAACGACGGGAGAGCGAAGAATACACAATGAACATATATAATTCACATGCCGACAGCCACAGACGGCATTTCATTTTGCGATTCAGCTACCACACCCTGAACGCATATGAAGATAGGTATCGAAGTAAGGGCCCCGTTAAACTAACCACGCTGTATAGGAAGATTGATGTTGGAGATGGGACTGAATGTGAGGCGACGGAGCTCTTCATGCAGATGCTTGAGGTCCTCCGCCACCTCACGGAACAAAAACCAGAAGCCAAGGTTACAGTCCCTGAAACGACCTCAGTAGAAGTAGCCAATACTATGATGCCCATCAGAGAGGCGGCCCCTTACTGGATCCCGCCACGGGGCCAGGGAACAAGCGATGATATTAATAATGCAGATGCAAAAGGGAGGGTTGTGTACAATTGGGTTTACCAACCATGGGACCGACAAGATATCCTAACCTTTAAGCAAACTCTGCCCGATTTAAGAAAGAACCCGACAGCATTTTATACCGAATTAGGCACAGCCTTGGGTTCGACAATAATGACTTTAGCGGACATTGACTTGTTCTTTGGGTTATGCCTGCCAGCTGACGTGTGGAAGCAAATCCGGAAGGCTGACCACACGGATCTGTTTGGACATACCTGGGACCAACTCGGTAAACTAGATAGACAGCGAGAGCCAGGAAGGAAACCAGTAAAGGACATACTGGAACTCCCAGACAAACTAGTCCAGAAATTAAAGACACTGATCCCAGAAAGAAAGGTAGATTGGTCGATAGTCACGGCCTGTCGACAGAAACCGCAGGAAGATGTGTCAGAATACTTCTCCCGATTCGAGACAGTGTTCTCCGACTACAGTGGCCAAGACATGACCACCGCAACCGGACAGCACCTGTTTGTACAAAATTACGTAAAAGGCCTAACACAAGAGGTCTCCCAAAAGCTGCAGACGAGTGAGAGTAGTTGGGGGGCCTCCAAACCCGCAGCTATCCTCCAGATGGCTCAGTATTACGAGCACCAAAAGAATGAGAATGATAGGGCGTCCGAGAAAAAGAAGAAAGATTTAAAAGAAAGGGTAATGATAGCCCAGATACAAGGTATAACGATAGGACGGGAACACCAAAGGGGGAACTACCAATCAACCACCCCCAGAGATCTACCTCCTAAAGATCACACTCCAACACCCCACACTGGACCTAGAGACATTAGCAATGACCAATGCGCCTTCTGCAAAGGGTTCGGCCATTGGAAATCCCAGTGTCCGGTTCTGCTAGAGATGAATAGAAATAGGGACTCCAGGGATGTGGCAGGTGGTCCGAGAAATAGAGTACAAGGACGAGGGCACACCAACGACACCAACAATGACAGATCAGGGAGACTGAACACATTTGACCGTCCCCGACAGAACCAATATCAGCTGTCCGAAGGTGAAAATGCCCCCGACTTTGCATAGGACTGCCAGGGGCAAGGGAGGGATCCAGTCGAGCTCTGTGTTGACCAGCAAGGTCCTTATGTCACCGCTAAGGTCCTGGGTACAGAGTCTCCATTCTTGGTAGACACTGGGGCGACACGTAGTGTGTTATCAAAACGACTGATTCCAAGGGCACCCTTGTCTGGCTCACACATAACGTCGATAGGTTTCGATGGAACGCCCTCCACTAACCCCCTGTCCGTACCTATTACCTTTGACCTAGAAAACAACACCACTGACGCGACATTTCTGCTCTCCTCCAACTCCCCTGACGCCATTATGGGCATTGACTTACTGAAACATTTTCGAGCTACCATTAGGTGTTCCCCGGATGGAATACGAGTCATCCTGTACGACAACCCAGACATGCCCAGATCCTGCCCCCCACGACGCATGTGCTCCATAACTGACGCTGACCTGTCCTTGCTTGACACCCTGCCTCCGTACCTGTAGGCCAAAAATGACTCTGATGTGGGGCGAATGATGATTGATCCTATTCACATAACTGTACGACAGGACGCTATGCTCCCGAAACTCCCACAATATCGGATATCCCCAGAGGTTGAGAAGGCACTGGTAGCGATCATTCAGTCTCTGGTAGATGCAGGAGTGGTTGAAGAGGTGGTCAGCAACGTCTGCAACAGCCCAATCCTACCTATTGTTAAGAAGCAAGGTGAAGGAGATGAGAAAGCGTACCGCTTCATCATCGACCTGCGAGAGATTTATAAAGTGGTTGTACCCCAATACCCTGTAGTCTCCGATATCACCACCATTCTGACCCTCATCCCATCCACTGCCACCACCTTCACTGTTATCGACCTTAAGAATGCGTTTTTCTCTATCCCCATCCATCCAGACAGCCGTTATCTCTTCGGCTTCACTTTAAAATCCCGCTCGTACCGATTTTGTAGAGCTCCCCAGGGGTACACTGAAAGTCCCAGCATTTACAGCCAGGCCCTCAAAAGGCAGCTGGATGCCTTCCAGCTACCAGATGGAGTAGTGTTGATCCAATATGTCGATGATATCCTTTTGGCGGCCGACACCACCCCGCTTGCAACAACAGCCACCGTCCAACTCCTACACTTTCTTGCAGAAAATGGCCATAAAGTCTCCAAAAAGAAGTTACAATTCTGCCAGCCACAAGTGACTTACCTAGGCCATCTCCTGTCCAAAGAAGGGAGGAAACTTACACCCGACCGAATCCAAACCATCCTAGACACCCCCATCCCAAAAACACAAAAGCAAGTCCGCTCTTTGGTTGGCCTAACCTCTTTCTGCAGACAGTGGTTACCTAACTTCAGCCTCATTGTAAAACCTCTACTTGCCCTATTAACCAAAGATGCCTCCTTCCCGCTCCCTTGGACCCCTGAGTGTCAAGCCTCCTTTAAGGAATTGCGAGATGCCCTCTGTTCAGCGCCTGTCCTAGGAACCCCGGATTACTCCAAACCCTTCTCCCTCTTCACCCACGAAAGGGAGGGGTGTGCATTGTCTGTCCTAACTCAATCAATTGGTCCTAAGCAGCGCCCTTGTGCCTACTTCTCCGCCACTCTTGATCCTGTAGCCAGAGCTTTGCCTGCCTGCCTTCGAGCAGTAGCTGCCGCTGCTGTCTCTATCCGTCAGAGCGAAGGAATCGTACTTTCGAATCCTCTCACTGTGTTAGTACCCCATGCAGTCGACACCCTTTTGAACCAGACAAAGAACCAACACCTGACTAGCGCACGACTTACAGGGTACGAACTGACGCTACTTGTACCCCACATCACACTAAAGAGATGCACGACTTTGAATCCTGCCACATTGTTGCCCCTGCCTGAAAGTGACCCTGACGTCCCTCCCCTACACGACTGTGTGACCCTCACGGACGAACAAACTAGGAGTAGAATTGACCTCCGAGACACTGCTTTCACTGACCCCGATGGAGAGCTATGGGTAGACGGCTCATGCATCAAACTCCCAGATGGCACCACTTCAGCTGCCTATGCAGTAACGACAGCCCGAACAGTAGTTGAAACAGCCTGCATCACACAACGATCTGCCCAGGCAGCAGAGCTGATAGCCCTCACACGAGCATGCATCATAGCCACAGGGACCACCGCGAACATATACACAGACAGCCAGTATGCCTTCGGGGTGGTCCACCATTTTGGACTCCTGTGGAGGGAGAGGGGATTCCTGACGTCCCACGGCACCCCAATCCTCCACGGAGATCTAGTCTCCGCCCTGATTGAAGCAGTTCTCCTCCCCAAACGATTAGCGGTGATCAAATGTCAGGCACACAAAAGGGTGACAGACTTAGTCGGACAAGGGAATGCACTGGCCGACATCACCGCACGAACCACAGCTGAGAATAGGACGGTGACACGCATGTATGTGACCAGGTCACAAGCAGAGAAATGGAGTGACACAAGGGTAATGATCAGAGATATTCAGTCGGCCAGCACCCCTCACGAACTGACTAAGTGGGCAAGGGTGGGTTTGAAGGACGAAGAGGGCTGCTGGCGAACGAAGGATGCAAACAAGTGGTTGCTGCCCGACTCATATCTGATCCCCATACTGACGATGGCACATTCCCCCGCACACATAGGATCTGCACCCATGATCGAACTCATTTCCAAAGTCTGGCACAACGACAAAATCCCCGACTCAGCCAGACGCCTAGTCCAGCAGTGCCTTATCTGTCTGCAACACAACCCCGGGAAAGGAACTGTGGTACCCCGGGGAGGGTTTGGGACCCCCAATCACCCCTTTGAGGTCCTTCAGATGGACTACATCCAACTAGAGAGATGCCAAAGCTTGAAGTATGTACTAGTCATCGTATGTGCCTTCAGCAAATGGGTAGAGGCCTATCCAACCCGTGACAACACTGCCATGACTACTGCCAAAGTACTACTGAAAGAATTCTTCCCTCGCTATGGCCTTTGTCGAATTTTATGGAGCGACAATGGCCCCCACTTCATAGCTGAGGTTATCCAACTAATCTTAAAGGGGTTGGGGGTGAAGCAAAGGTTTCATGCTGTCTTCCACCCCCAATCCGCCGGTCTGGTGGAACGCCATAATGCCACACTGAAGTTAAAATTGTCAAAAATAGTGGCCACCACTGGACTTAACTGGCCGGATGCCCTCCCACTGGCCTTGTTATCGATGCGCTCCACTCCCACCAAGCACCATTTGACCCCCTACGAGGTAGTGTTTGGGCGACCGATGAATCTCTGGACTGCTCCCAAACCGACCTCCATTCATGACGTCCCAGACGTCCTACTATCTGATTATTTGTGCAAGTTAACTAAAACGTTGTCTGTCATTCATCAACAGGTGCAGCAGGCCATCCCAGATGCTTCCAGGGGCCCCGGCCACGATATCCAGCCGGGAGATTTTGTCCTAATACGAAATTTCCAGCGGACCAAGAGTCTGGAACCTCGGTGGACGGGCCCCTGGCAAGTGCTGATTACCACCCGAACGGCGCTTCGAGTGGAGGGGAAGAAGCACTGGCTGCACGCACATCATTGCCGGAAGGTCTCTGCGAACCTGGCCACGACAGAAAACGTCAGCACCCAAGAAGAGCTCCTGAGCAAAGACCGACCGATATTGGACTGTTATCCCGATACTGAGGCACTCGAACTTGCAAAATTCTCTGATCCCACTGTGCCATCCAGAGAAGGGTATTTCCTGCGTCGAAAGGAGGGAGCTTCGGCTAAGTAGGCCACGGACTAAGTTGAATCTCAGAACGGTGACCTAAGCACAACAAAGGGTTGCCGGGAGAGAAGCTAAACGAAGTCTGTGGTTCTGCCCGCTACCGAGCCCCTTGAAGGTGATGGAAGCGCCAGATAAGAAGATGATGGAAGCGCCAGATAAGAAGATGATGGAAGCAACAGGAAATACCCACTATAGAAATCCAAAGACTAACAACTTGCACAAATCAAAGACAATCGCACTCTTCATTGTCTTCCTCTTCTGCCTCCTCCTCATGACCTCCTTCTGGATTCTGGAGGAAAGCACACCGGCCCATGAGGCACTGCTACCTACTGCACAACCGACACCCCTGAAAGAGCATCACCTAATCTCTCTGTCGCCTCAGCTCCGAGAAAGGCGCAGGGAATTTTGGAACAATTCCTTCGTGCAACTGTTGCACCAACACAACCTCGCTGCAAATGCTACGAACTGTTGGATCTGCGGGTTGCTCCCGCATGCCACTGGACACCCCATCCCCTTCATCCCTTCTCCTTTCTCAGTTCACGGCTCTTGCCTCGCCTGGTTGATCCTCATGCAGGAGAGCCACAGGGACAACGCCACCTCCAGCCGGACAGTGTCGCACTTCTACTCTGGGTTCTGGCTGAACAAAACCGAAAAGACCTCTGCTGCCCTGTGTCCTGGAAGGTGGCGCTCACGGGCGCCACCTTCCTTAAAGACATTCCAGCCAAAGAACGAGTCGAAGTACAGGTGCTCCACAATCCAGCCAGGACCACCTTCTCTCATCTGCAAAAACAAACTACCGCTACTCTGACTGTGGCCCTGTCTGTTATCAATGTCACAGGTCTTGTGTGTCTCGAAGGCCATGGAACGCAGCTGGTGGGTTACAGCGCCTGCCGAATCACCAGAACATTGGACTCAGTTGACCCCCCTTCCTTTGTTGCTTCTCCGAATATGTACTTTGTGTGTGGCACCAAAGCTTACACCTGGCTCCCGAGAGGTTGGAAGGGCGCCTGTTACATTGCCTTCGTTCTTCCACCCACATATGTAGCCCCTGCCAACCATCACCGGCAGAGGCGTGCAGATGACATTGGACAAGCCGACTCCACCGGAGCACAGTTCCTAGATGCAGCAAAGGGATTTGTTCCCCTGTGGGGCCCAATGGCAAACAGCCGCGCTATCCGACACCTGACCCAGGCAGTAGAAACAACGATCAACATCACGGCTGGCATCCTCGCCAACAACACGGCGGAGCTTCAGGCGGTCCGCCTTGTGACCCTTCAAAACCGCCTTGTCTTAGACGTGGTCCTAGCCGACCGAGGAGGAGCATGCTGCATCATCGGATCCAGCTGCTGCACATACGTGCCAGATAACTCGCCTTCAGTCTACAAAGCCATTGAACACCTCCACAGACTTTCCTCGGAGGTTCACCAAGAGCAGGAAGGATGGTCGCTTGGGAGCTGGTTTTGGGACACTTTGAGGAACTGGGGTTGGAGGTTGTTTTCCTTCGTGCTGATACCTGTTGTGATATTATGTGGGTGTTGTTTAGGTATCCAATGTCTGCCATCTTTGTGTGGCCTCGTTTCTAACTGTATGTGCCCAAAGACTCTGGACTTCCGAAATGAGCACATGAGTCCCCTCTATGAAGTAGAAATACGTGGCCTTATGGGGATAAATCCGAACTGACAAGTTGGCGAGACATGTTAAAAGGGAGGACTGTGGAATTTTAGTTTACGAACTGAACATCATCTGCGCCAGCTTGTCACCCACGTACAACATGCACGATCGCCATTTTAGGTATCATGGTCTCCCTGTCCACAATCAGTCGCCAGCGCGCCCCTCTCACCCAGCAAGCATCATCCGCGCACCCTGGCTCCCCCTCCCTCCCCCTCATGAGCATGACCCTTCTGCATGACCCTGTCCTTGGGAGTCACGCCTGCGCCTGACCAGCATCTCCTCTCCTCCCATGAATGCCCCTCTGTTGGTAAACCTTCCCTCCGCGCCCGATTGTCCATGCGACATGAATACCACTCCTTTGATGACCCCTTCCCCCGTGTCCAGCTGTCCACACAGGTCCGAGGCCATCGTCTAAGCCGGGAGATATCATTTACTGCCCCTTATTGTACGAAGTCGACCTTCTTCAAAGGACCCTCTATTGATCAAGACCTCCCCACCCCCTAGGACATGATCAGGCGCACACATCCTAAGACTCGACGGAATACTCAGCTGCGTGATGACCCCCTCCTCTTATCAACAGGTTGAGGACCTCTATTGTGGAGGTACATGTGGGATTGACACGAGGATTACGGGGATGTCTTTTTTCCTTACTCCACAATGTTCTGTTTGTAATAAAGAAAGGTCACATGCCATAAACCAGTGTATAAGAGGCCAGGCCTCCGAGAGGCTGTTAGAGCACCTCGAGACGATACCCTGTTGTCCGATCTGATGTGTTCTGCTCCGTCGGAATAAAACTTCTGTTTCCTGCCTTCTGGTCTCCGGCGTCTGCCTCATTGCTTGGTAATTTGAATGGTACAAAGGCGGTTAGCGCCGGGCAATCTTGAAAAAGGTCATAGCCCTACCCTTTTTCCACATGATGTATAATTACTTTGTTGTTAATGCATCCTCCTTTGCTGAGATGTGTGTTTTATCACCTTCACACATTTTGAATGTTTTTGATCAATCACTATAAGGGGAGGGGGGATGTGTTGTAATGTAGTAATTACTCAATGCACTCTCCCTACAGAAGTTCTCTGACTTGCTGCTCAGCCTATGATGAGGTCATATAGAATGTTGAGTGTATTTGTATTGGAAGGGAGAGTCAGTTGAGGTGGAAGGGCTGAGCAGCAAGGAGGCTGCTCCTGGTGGGGCACTTTAAAGGATCTGACTGACACCTTGTAAGCTGTAACCAAGAAGTGATCCGAAGAATAAAGCTGTGATCCTGTTCTACATCACCTGGTCTATGCATCATTCTTCTTTGCAACAATGTCATCAATTATGTCATTTTGAAAGCTGTCATAAGTGATGTCATGAATGATGTTATAGGACATATCATGAGTGATGTAATATGTGAAGTCATAAGCGATGCATAGCAGCGCACAAGGTATAATTTGCTCTGCCAACTACAACTAGTGAATTTCTGTGTTTTTTTTGTTCAAAACATTAATGTTGTCACTAACATATTCACCTAACTATAATGTTACTTTAACCTTTGTTTTTTTTCAGTGAATTTCTAAGGTTTAAAAAAAAAGACAAAACAGATATTTTTATCATATCTAACTATAACATTACTTTAACCTTTGTTTATGTCAGTGAATTTCTAGGTTTTTTCAGAACGTAAAGTAATTATTTTATTTTCATACACTCAGCCATTCTTTGGGACCAACTACAATAAAAAAGGGAGGGAGGCCGCACTGCCCCTCTCCCTGGGTCTTCTATATAGCCCCAAGCCTTAATAGGCCCCGGGGGAACCCCATCCACCCTGGGCAAATACAATAAAAAAGAGGTGGGGTGTGGAAATCGCAGTTAATCTCTGTTAGCATAAACTGAAACCATCTTGTTTGTGGCATCCATTTTGTCAGCTATCTAATTCTCCCATGCTCTGCTGTTTTTCTTTTTCCCTGCCTGTGCTGTCTATTTTAGTTGACTTCCTGACTCAGATAAAAGCAATATGCATGCTAAAGAGTTTGTAGCTGCCAAAACACCTGGTCTCAGACTCAACTGTCAATCTCTTAGTGCTGCCATAAGCACTCCTGCTCCCCTTCCCTCTTTGATGACTAAGTGATTTCCCATCTGCCCATATTTGTAAGGGAGGGCGTAGTATGCGTAGTGGGGCTACGCGAATCTACGCAAAGGGGGCATGAAGCTACACCCACCCACGCACTTCGCGTAGCCCCACTACGAGCCGCCCGCCTCCCTCCCGCCCCCCTCCCGCCTTCTCCTACATACCTAATTTCAGTAAATAATACCACAAAGTAAATTAAAGGCACTTACCTGGTCCGCGGCGTCCCGGGGCTCCCTCTTCTCTTTCGCACCAGCACGTCTTCAATCCTAATGCGCATGCGTGGCAGCCCGTGCATGCGCATTTCTCATGAGAAATGCACATGCGCGGGCGGCTGCGCATGCGCATTGGGATCGAAGACGCAGCGCGAAAGAGAAGAGGGAGCCCCGGGACGCCGCGGACCGGGTAAGTGCCTTTAATTTACTTTTCTGGTATTAATTACTGAAATTAGGTATGTAGGAGAGGGCGGGAGGGAGGCGGGTGGTGGGCAACTTCGCCTCATCCACGGAGCGTGCGTAGTGTTGCCTACAATGCCTACTTTGCAAAATGCAAAGAAGGCAACACTACGTACACTCCGTGGGCAGTGCGTAGTCTTGCGCCCAGGGTTACATATTTGTCGGTAACTATTCCTGTGTATGCTTTGACCTTCTATTTGTAACTACATGTGTACCAGTGCAGAAAACTCTGTATATAAGCACCATGGTCTGTGTATTAAAGCCACTACTTTCTGGAACACTTGAGGGTGTTGTATGGACGTGGTCTCACTCATGAGGGAATAAACTTGTTATTTTGAATTTCAGCTTCAGTGTCAATCTCTATTTTGTTGGTCTAAAGACCCGTAGACAAAGATAAGGGCGAACCCTGCACCAGTGTGCCCCTTAAAAGGCACATTTCCACAGTTTGGCACCCGATGTGGGTCCTCATCGGAGACGCGGCCGCCCAAAGGAGTGGTCTTGACAGAAGATTGCAATTCTACTGAGGAGACATCCTGCATGAGGATACCTTTGTCTTTGCAGCTGAAGTGATTTTTCCGGTTTTCTTGATTTGACCCTTCAGGTGGTGGCCGGTCCTGATTGAGGTTTCTTTTGGCGCAAGTATTTGCAGTGACCATTAGGTCGACCAAGAGATTGGCAGTTGGAGGTTGGAGATTTTTGTTTGGCAAGGTTGCTGAAGCGGCACTCTTGATTTGCTTGGCCAAGATTCTGGTTTTGTATGTTTGAATTATTTTTTGCATAAAAATAAAGGCAGGTAATGTGGAGATTGTTCTCTACTTTTGAATATATTTGATAGGTAATATTTTACCCAAAATTGGTAGCATGCCTGTTCCCAGCACACTCCGTATGCTGTGTTCTCAAAATGGATTTAGAAAGAAGTCAACTGGCTCCCCCAGAGGGGACCCCTTATAGGCATATGTATATTAAATATGGTATTTCTTCCATAATGTATAGTACACTGTGGAAAAAATATACGAAAAAGGACCTGATTTAGGATAGCCTGTGACTGGGTCATTTGATTTTAAAAAGATTCAGTATGTAGAGCAGTGTTTGTTTAAACGTAAAAGACAAGATTGTAGTGCAGACATCAAGGAAGCCAGGTAATCTGTCAGCATATTAGAATCAACGTCAGTCAGTTTTCTAGGAGAAGGGACACCCCAGATGTTAGGAGGTCTCCTGAATGTTATTTCGAAATGGGACAGTCCCGTCCGGGAATGTGCCACCATTCGCATATAAAAGAGAGCGACCGGGAGTGCAGTGACCCAGTCTATCCCTTTTTCTGCACATACTTTGACTAGTTTTGTCTTTAGGGTCTGGTTGTGCCTTTCGACTAGGCCAGCTGCTTGAGGGTGTCGGACACAATGGAATCTCCAGGAATATCCTAATAAAAGAGAAACAGCTTCCATTAATTTGGAGGAGAAAGGCTGTCCATTATCTGAATAGATGACCCTCGGTAACCCATATCTGGGGAAGAATTCTCTCACTAATTGTTTAGCTGTTGTCTGGGCACCATAGTCTGGGACGGGATATGCTTCAGTCCATCGTGTCAGTGTACACACTACCACTTGCACATATTTGTACCCTCTACATCTGTCCATCTGGATATAATCCATTTGGAGGACTTCGAAGGGATAGTCAGGAGGCTGGAATCCACCTTGTTCTACTGGTACACCTTTACCAGGATTAAATTGGCAACATATCATGCAAGTTTTTACTTTCTGTTTGGCTGCAGCTCTCAGATGTTTGTTAAACCAGATATTCCGTAAACTGTCCAGCATACATTTCTCGCCTAAATGGGCGGGGCTATGGGCTGTGTCAATTATAACTTGTACCATAGAGTCAGGGAGAAACCACACTGTTCGGTCTTTGGTCATCCAACCTTGATCTGTCTGGACCCCTCCTTGTTCAGCCCATTTCTTTATTTCGTCTAAGGTGGCATGAGTCTGTATGTCTAGCACATCTTTCAAGGGGTCTCTCACTACCATAGTGATCGTCTGTATCGGTACCTGAGTGTCTGATGTGTTCACTGAATGCTGAGCTGTCTGTTTAGCAGTTCGGTCCGCTAAGTCATTTCCTTTGGATATGGTGTCTGTAGCTTTGGTATGCGCTTTACATTTCAGAATAGCTATGGCTCTAGGTGGTGGGGGCATCTAGTAGGGCTTGGATCAGGGGACCATGCTGTATTTTGGCCCCATGTGAGGTAAGGAAACCTCGTTCCTGCCACAACACTCCAAAATTGTGAACTACACCGAATGCATATTGGGAATCGGTATAGATGTTCACTTTCAATTGTTTTGCCCATATGCAGGCCTGTGTCAGAGCGATGAGCTCTGCTGCTTGAGCTGACAGAATGTCAATTCTTTGGGTCTCTATAACTTTACAGTCCGTTGTTACTGCATAGGCTGCTACTAACTCTCCAGAACTTGTTCTCATGCATGATCCGTCCACATAGAGTGTTACATCAGGATCTGGGAGTGCAACATCTGTTAGGTCCTGTCTTGGTTTTGTCACTACGCCGATCATTTCTACACAGTCATGTTGTGTTGTGTCATCTGAGCTTGAGGGTAAAAGGGTAGCAGGATTCAGGACATTGCATCGTCTGATCTCTATGTGTGGCTGAAAGAGCGTTAGTTCGTATCCTGTCAGTCTTGCTACTGTCAGGTGTTGTGCCTGTGTTCTGTTCAGAAGGACTTCCACAGCATGTGGTACTTGTACTATCAGAGGGTGTCCTAACACTATTGAGTCACTTTGTCTTATGGCCATGGCTGTAGCCGCAACAGATTTCAGACATGCAGGTAAAGCTTGTGCTACAGGGTCTAATGTGCTAGAAAAATATGCACAGGGTCTGTTTCTTCCTGCTTGGTCTTGTGTAAGGACGGATAGTGCTGTTCCGTCTCGTTCTGTCACGAACAGGGTAAAAGGCTTGCTATAGTTCGGGGTGGCCAGAACTGGTGCTTGACACAGAGCTAGTTTTAGAGCTTCAAATGCTTGGGAGTGTTCTGATGTCCAAGGGAGAGTTGTGTGAGTGGCTGCTTCCACTGTGGTTAACTGTATCAGTGGCTTGACTATGTGGGCATACTGAGGGATCCATTGTCTGCAATATGAAGTGAGACCAATGAATGCGCGGACTTCTTTCTGTGACTTTGGCTGTGAAATTGTCGAAATCAGTTGGATTCGTTCTTGTGTTAGTTGCCTACCCTCTTTCGACAGCAAATGTCCTAAGTAAGCTACTTGCTGTGCGCAGAACTGTAATTTTGAGGGAGACACCTTGTGGCCTTTGTCTGTCAGGAAATGTAGGACAGTGAGAGATGCTTCTTCACATTCTGGTTCTGTCCTTGCAGTGATGAGGATGTCGTCGACATACTATATCAACGCTGTGTTGGCAGGCATATTGATACTGTCAAGTTGTCTTTTTAGCGCTTGACTGTAGATACTCGGGCTTTCTGTAAAGCCTTGGGGAGCTCTAGTGAACCTGAAGCTTTGTCCTTTCAAACTGAATCCGAACAGATATTGACTGTCGGGATGTATTGGAATGCTGAAAAACGCATTCTTCAAGTCGATGACTGTGAGAAATGCAGCTTCGGGATCTATGGCAGTCAATAGTGAAGAAATATCTGGGACCACCGGATATTGTGGGATCACACATTTGTTCAGTTCTCGGAGGTCAACCACCAGTCGGTAGACCGGGGGTGCCTGAGGATCAGTCCTTTTGAGGACTGGAAGAACTGGAGAATTGCAAATATTTGAATCAGTCTCGATCACCACACCATGCTCTATGAGTTCTTGGATCATTTTTAGTAAGGCTTGTTCAGCCTCGGGTGGAATCTTATATTGTCGTATACGGGGTAGGACTACACCCTCCTTGAGCGTGACTTGATGTGGGGTGATGTCCATATAACCGACATCAGTCGAGCTTTTTGCCCATAAATGTGGTGGGATGTCTTTTAGTCTGGGGTCGAATTCTTTGACTGTGAAATGTCCTTTGAAATCTCGTAGGAACAGTTTTACTCCTTCCGGTGAACAGCATATTACTGCTCCTAGTTCTTTGAGTGTTTTGTTACCTAATAAATTCTCTGGGCACGTTTCTGTAAGGACCAAATCAGTAGTACGTGTCAGAGGACCCACTCCTAAAGAGACTTGTTCAGATACTTTATTTATGATCGGTTTTCCTGAAAAGCCCAGAGATATACTATGTGAGCCAGAGAGAGGAACCTCTGGGACTTCCTTATGACTTATGGTAGTCCTACTCGCCCCCGTGTCTATGAGGAATTTTCTGTCTTGTCCCAGTAAGTGAGCTTGTACATATGGACCTTTCTGATCTACTGGAACTGGAATGAGGGGCAAGTCACTTTCTCTCTCAAGGCTGTCTCATGCACACGGTTCAAACTCGGGATAATCTGACTGTGCGTACTGGTACATCTGTGTGGCAGCAGTAGCGGGTTTCTGAACCTGTGGCGGCGTAAGGGTCTGAGGCTGCTGGGTGTTACCTGGTCTAGGAGTATGTGGGCGTTCTTTCGTTTTTCCTGTCGCTATATTATGTTTCAGAACTGGACATTCTTTCACAAAATGGCCCTGTTGCTTGCAGTAGTTACAGGCACCTCTATTGGCCCCTTCATTACCTTTGGGGCCCGTATTTACTGGTGACGTCTGTGCAACCAATACCTTCATTTTTGTGTCTTTTACCCTTTTCTTTTCCTGTTCCTATTCTTCCCTTATTCTGTTGTGGTGGTACTGTAACATCCGTAACATTTGTGAAGGACTATTTGCTTGCCAGGTACTCTCAACTTTCAACACTCTATTCCTGATGGAGGGTAAAGCGTTGTCCACCAATTTGGACACAAAAAGATGAGGATATGCCTCGCTGCTATGTGCAAGACCACTATTTATAGAAAAACATTTCTCTAATCTGGTGTAGTAATCACCTGTATCCTCGTCTGGTTTTTGTTTACAGGCAGAAATGGCATCCCAATCTTCCTTTTTCGTTGTCAACAACAGAGGCAAGACCTGTATGAGGAGACTAGGCAGTTCTCTTATGCGCTCACCTAAACCTTCACCTGGTTTTCTGGCTGTCTCTTCTTGTTCTAGGGCAGTCCATGTGATCTTTTTACCACCCACTTCCCAATCTTTTTCCTTTAACTTGTCGAATACGCCTGTAGGTAGAATTACTTTAAGGAGTATTATGATATCTGGATATGTAAAACTACCCATTTGGAGGATATCTTTCAATTCCCTATGAAATCCTCCGGGATCTTTTTCGTGAGAGGGCACCATCTTTTTCATTTCCATAATTTCTAACTTGGTTAGGGGAGTATACACGTGTACTCGTTGCAGTGTACCATCTGGCTGGGGTATGGGGTGGACTTCACGTAAAGGGTATTGGCCTATACCGTAAGGTTCATGATCTGATGAGGCTAAGGTAAGCTGCAGGAAACGGAGGCGCAGGTCCAGAATGATGTTGATCAATTCCGGTCCCCGGGACCTCCATTTATCTGTCACTACTTCCTGTAACAATTTGTATAGCTTGTCTGGTCGGTGGGAGTTATTCTCGTATAAGGTAGCCAGGAGTTGGACCATATAAATACCTGCTAGTCGTTGTTCCGCTCGGGGAAGAGCCAAGAACATTTGCGCTACTATATCTGGGCCATACACTCTGTGCTGTGATATCAGATGACAGGTGGCAGACCGAACCAATTCTTTTTCTTGCTGAGTAAGGGGAGGCTCATTGTCCATCCATTCATCTAGGGCTCTTTCCGTGGACTGAAAAAGATCTTCCGAAGAAGGATCTAATATTTAAATTTTTAGCGACATCCGTGGGGTTCGCCATTTGGAGCCAGGACAATGACGCGCTACACCCAGGAAATTCATTCTATCTAGTGTCGGACCATCATCTTCCTCTGAGTCGTCCTCTTGTGCGACTTTCTCAGAGTGAATAGTGACAATTTTCTTAACCAGTCTTTTAGTTATTTTGTCGATCTGATGTCCCAGATCGTGTGCTCCTCGGTGTATCTGATCGCTAAGATCTATTAACTCAAGGTCTACGCTTCCATTACCCGGGTCTAGTTCCCGGATCAGACAATTTATGATGAACCGCAGGAGCAGTCCTCTGATGGGAACTTTTCTGTTCTTCATGACCTGGCCCAGAGTATCTGGACCTTCACCTGTCCGTATGAATTCGTAAACTCTATCCAAATGTTTCGTGATATCAGGGACCTTTAGGAGTCGACCCACAGCCAATCTTAATCTCTCTGATATCGTAGCCATTGGGCCACTACCGGGCTCGGGGTCGTAAGGACACTCAAGAGGCGGGACACCATCTTTATCCTCAGCCCCATTCCCGGACACTCCTAAATCAGAGGTAGAACCACCGGCTACTAGTTCAGGAGCATGTGCAGGCGGGCGTGTTCTAGGCATGTTTACATAAGCGGGGGGTGGTTCGGACAGATAGGCAGGAAGGAAACTTTCAGGAGCAGTGGGAATTACTTTTTCTGGGGGTTTGGGGTGTTCTTCCATGATTTCTTCAGGAAGAACGGGATAAATACCAGTAACACGGGCGTTTTTCTCTCTCTCTGCCTGTTCAGCTAAGACTTTCTCACCTTCTACCTCTAATTGCTTTTCTTTGGCCTGTTCCGACATTCTCTTACTTTTCTCGACTTGTCCTAGTTCTTTCTGGGCCCTCCTATGCGCTTCTTTACGCCATAATTCAATGGCTTCTGTCTGTGAGGGCCTCGCCTTTCTTTTCCATAATTCTTCGTCCACTCACATAATGCATTCTTCATCCCATGTACCTGTGACAGGCCACCTATACGCCATCTCTAATTTCTCGGTATATTCTACCCAAAGGTCTAAAAACAATATGGCATTCAACCCATGCTTGTTGTACATATAATATCCAGGAGTGTCCCTAGGCGGGACTTTAACTGGTTTTTCTAACAGATTCTTTTTGGTGCCAATTGTACGTAATTTGGAAAACAGAGGCATTCTTAAACTCAACAAATTACAATTTAAAAGGTTTGGAAGATACAAAAACAAAACGAACACGTTATACACTAGAATATAGTGCAACCATACCGGTTTCACGAATGAAACACGTCTTTACCGTTTTCCAAAAATGGAACCCGTCTTTATACTATCTCAGTGCTACTCACCAAGAAGCAAAACTTGAAGACCTGGTCATCGGACTCTTGACGCTTGCGCAGGAATTCGGGGCTCAAAAGACCTCGGACTCGGCACTCTCACTGGTCAGGCTCTGGGTTGGGACGCTCCGCAATCTTCTTCATCGCCTCGTGTGGATGATCAGTCGCAGTCTGCCTCCTCCTCGTCTCGAGGGAGTTAGCGGGAACACCCCGCTGTTGTGCACTTGAAGTCCGTCGAAAGTATGGAAGGGACAAGGACCCGACTTACATCGCCAGCGCGTGCGGAAGAGGGAGCGTCTCTGTTCAGGCGCCAATTAATGTGGTAAATAAAAAGCTAGTTATTTACGCCGTGTCGGAATTTCTATAATTACCCAAGAAAATGGTAATGCATAAAATGAGGAGCAGAGTCCGTGGTCTTCGAGTTGAAAGGGTTTTATTCCAGAACTCGAGTTAAGGGAGAGCTCCTTCACCAAGCGGGTTCAGGAGTAGTCTACTTTACTTGAAACAGATCAGCATTTTTGTACAATACAAGTACAATCGAAAAGAAGGAGTTTCCCTCAGACTTGATTCAATCAAAGACATAGCATACTTGTTCTCGTTTGAAGAATAACCTGAATAGCATATAAACAAACATATTGCATCGTGGTGATTGTGGTGGCAAGTTACAGAGTTGCTGGTATCTGAGGACAGAGAATCGAGGCATTGTTACAGGGTCATTGCTATCGGAAAGGCAAAGGGGACGAGGCAATGTGCGTTCTTTACTTCGTATACAAAGGTGGTGATGTTTCACAATGGTATGTGTGTGCAGCCGGGAAGAAGGAGAATGGGCTGTAGTAAACTATTCTTCTTCGTGGCAGTCTTGTGTGCTTGATTATGTTTTCCCTTGGTTGTTAACCCAACCCGTGGCTCTCCTCGCAAACTAGGAGATCATTGACGAGCGAGAGCTGCTCGTTCGGTGACAGAGTCAGGGAAGGGGTTTTCCGAGTCAGCCATTTGACTGACTTTGTTTTTGTCAAAGGGAAAATGTCGAACGGGAAGGAAACCCGTAGGTTACATGATGGCCGGACATTATTCTTGGCATGGGTCGGCTTTACGAAAAAGAGAGCAGGCAAGAGGGGGTACAACGGGGTTTGTGCTTGAAAATAGGAGAGTCTGCTTGCCTGGTCAACGTTAGGATGGATAGGGTGCATGATGGGACACCAGAGGAAAAAGGAGCTTTTTTTTAGTCAAATTCCACAAATAATCTGAAGTATGTTCTGGTAGTGGTGTGTGCCTTTAGTAAATGGGTGGAGGCATATGCCTCGAAAGATAATACAGCTCTTACTACAGCAAAAGTGCACCTAAAGGAGTTTTTCCCCAGATTTGGAATTTGTCGAATCTTGTGGAGTGACAAAGAACCCCATTTCATTGGGCAAGTTGTTGAGTATCTCATGAAAGGGCTGGGAATTAAGCAGAAGTTTCATGCTGCTTTTTACCCACAATCAGCAGGACTAGTGGAACGTTACAACTCTACCCTCAAATTAAAACGGGCCAAAATACAGGCTTCCACATCTTTGAAATGGCCTGATGCACTGCCCTTGGCATTGCTATCTATTAGATCAATACCAGATACACGATCTGACCTCACACCGTATGAGGTGGTTTTTGGAAGGCCAATGAATATTTGGGGGATTCCTAAGCCACGCCCTATACATGATGTACCCTATGTATTGATGAATGACTATTTGTCTCAGTTGACTGACAGTTTGTATCAACAGGTTTGGGAGACTCTTCCAGACATGTCACAAGGTGAGGGCCACTGCTTGCGCCCTGGTGACTTTGTCGCCACAAAATTCTTCCAGAGAGATAGCTCCATAGCACCCAGATGGCGAGGCCCTGAACAGGTGCTCTTGCCTACCAAGACTGCGGTTTGAGTGACCAACCGGAAGATCTGGGTCCATGCGATACATTGCCTAAAGTGTTGCAAGACCTAGTGAGCCCAGCTGCATTGGCAGATCACCGCGACATCCTGGCTACAGAGAAAGGACAAGCTACGTCACCTGAAGGACCTGAGGAAGTCTTCCTGGACCACACGATCCCTGATACATCTCGATATCAGCTGCGACCCCCGAAGAAAGAAACTTTGTTGCTGAAAAAGACTGAGCCACTGTTCTGGGTGGTTAAAGACTGACTACAAAGGGGAGGTAGCCTTTTAGTGACTACTCGTCTCAACCTCAGTGAAGAAACCAACGTCTTCCCAGGACCTAAGGGCACCATCTGTTTTACTTTTCGAGAAGAAGCAAACTGTTGCAAGAGTCTGTGATCGAAAGAGTATGTTCATTATTGGACTCATTTTGATTGTTGTTATTATTGCTACAATAACATGGGTTGTAGAGGGAGTAGCTCCTGCTCGAAATCTGCTGACTGCTACTACTCCAGTCCCCATTGAACACCATTACTTTACTCTTCCTCATCATGAACAGAAGCACAGAATGCCCTACCTCAATACCACTTTTATTCAGATGTTGCACCATACACACAATGCTACAAACGTTACCAATTGCTGGGTATGTGGAATGATGCCAGCTCATCAGAAAAAGGGAGGAACACCTTTTATTTCCTTGCCGTTTGCACATTATGGCTCCTGCAGAGCCTGGTTTGCATTGTTGTGAGCTTCTGAAGTTGCTAACATTACTTATGCTGATGTAGGAAGACTAAACTTTCAGTTAAATTGAGTGTGTTACCCTGATGAGGAAGGAGATCCACAAGCTAAAGGAACTGTATGGGAAATGGAGGAGTATTGTAGATGAAATTTCTATGCGAGCTATGTTTCCCCTAACACTCAAACAATCAAGGGAAATGGGCCTCCTGTTATCGCTTCTACTAGAGCTCGAGCGGATCTTTGTGTGAGCAGTACTGGCAGTGTTCCTGTGGGAAACACATGACTGTACTTTAGTAATGAACATTACTGGATTAAATAATAGTAGTTTTTGGTCCTCACACAACACCTATTTCATTTGTGGAAGTAAAGGTTATTATCATCTACCTATTGGGTGGTTGGAAGTTGCTATGTGTCCTTTTTGCTTCCACCTGTGTGTTTGGCACCTGCATCCTACCATAAAGACTATAAACTGTATAATGACATTTCTAAGAGCCGATTCAAGAGGACAATAAACAGTGATGAGGTGGATCAAAATGATACTACACTGCAGCTGTATATTGAATTTAACTTGGGACTATTCTTCTTTGTTCGTGTGGTCTTAAACAGCCGAAAGATCAGGTGTTTGACACATGTTGTAGAGGCAGTAACGATGGCACTTGGAAATATCACAGAAGAACTACAAATTGCGAGAATTGTGGCGCTCCAAAGCAGGATGGCCCTTGATGTCATCCTGGCCGACCGTGGTGGAGCATGCCACATCATTGGGAACAGCTGTTGCGTATACATCCCTGACCACGCCCCTTCAGTTTTTGAAGCAATTTATAAAATGCACAAAATAGCCACTGAAATCTACCAGGATTCAGGGACATAGACTTTGACTGGATGGCTATGGAATATGTTTCCTGTATGGGGATGGAAATTACTGTCAGCTCTATGTATATTTGCTACAGAACTTTTCATTTCTTGCCTACGTATTCAATGTGGTCCAATGCTCTGTTCCCTTTGTATTTCTACCTCTACCTCGTGTATACCGACTAAACAAAATGCTAAGAATGTAAATGCTCGCTTGGCAATGGACCATGAAATTACTGAATTAATGCAGATAGATGTGCACGGAAGATGTCTTCAGCATATGATAAAAGGGCCGTCTGTGGAAATCGCAGATAATCTCTGTTAGCATAAGCTGAAACCATCTTGTTTGTGGCATCCATTTTGTCAGCTATGTCATTCTCCCGTCCTCTGCTGTTCGTCTTTTTCCCTGCCTGTGCTGTCTATTTTAGTTGACTTACTGACTCAGATAAAAGCAATATGCATGCGAAAGAGTTTGTAGCTGCCAGAACACCTGGTCTCACATTCAACCATCAATCTGTTAGTGCTGCCATCAGCACTCCTGTTTCCCCTCCCACTTTGTTGACTAGGTGATTTCTCATCTGCCCATGTTTGTCTGTAACTATTCCTGTGTATGCTTGTCCCTACTATTTGTAACTACATGCTTGCCAGTGCAGACAACTCTGTATATAAGCACCATGGTCCGTGTACTCAAGCCACTACCTCCTGGAGCACTTGAGGGTGTTGTATGGACGTGGTCTCACTCATAAGTGAATAAACGTGTTATTTTGAATTTCAGCTTTCAGCTTCAGTGTCAATCTCTATTTTGTTGGTCTAAGGACCCGTGGACAAAGATAAGGGTGAACCCTGCACCTGTGTGAACCTTAAATAGGTAAATTTCCACAGGGGTGATGCTTGGCTCCGTGAGCCTTATTGGGTGCTGTGGACCCCATCCCCTGGGTCCATCCATTATGTTTTTGAAAGTGGAGTAGGTCCTGGGGACCCCCTGCTTCAGGGCCCAATGCACTTAAAAAGAGAAGGGGAGTGTGGGGCCCAACTCCTGGGCTTTCTCAGGGACCTGAACCCTCGGGCTAGAAGTGGGTGTCCTGGTGCCTACCTGGGGCACCCACATACCATAGATTGAAGGCTGCAGGGGCCCTTGTTGCCCCATCCAGCTGCCTGTAGGATGAAGGAGATGGCATTGCCCCCACCCGGAGGAAATAGCTATCTTTACATGCTTCCATGGCATGGAAGCATGTGTTTTGGATCCCCCCCTTTTTACTTCACCTTCGCTTGATTAGTCACCCCAATACTTTCCATGCTCAAAGTGGGCCAAAGAGAGCGCTTTTTTAAAACGTTTTGGGAAGAAGGGTCAAACGGCAACAAAGTTATTAATAAATCAATAAAGGAATTTCCTATGGATACACTAAACTAACTATACCTAACCCAGTGGCAACCACCACTGGTGTGGGTAATATATATTTGCAGTGCGCAGCAGAGGATGTGCACAAAGGCCAACCCCTGTGCTCAAACCACCACTAATTCCCTGCTGCTCATGGCCATTAGGTGACAAAGCTGAGGCTTGTGGCCCTGCTGCCAGTGGCTGCTCCTCCGCTATGGCGTAGGAGCATTGCCCCACTGCTTTCAAGAAGTTCGAGAGGGGAAATATAACATGATAATAACTTCCAGTTATTATCATGTTATCTTTCCTTTGCGGGCAGGACGGTGGGTGGGGGTGTTTTGCTCACGGAGTAGGGCAGGGGCATAGTGGTTTGTCCACTGAAGTGCGCAATGATTGTTTGGTCGGCCCTCTCAGGCCATCCAAAGCAGTTATGCACACTTCCCTGGTCTTGACCCAGGCTGCATTGCAGCTTGCATGGAGAACATGCTCACCCCTACAGCACCAATCAATCAATCATTTGTAAAGCGCACTACATACCCGCGAGGGTCTCAAGGCATGGGGGGCACCACTGATCGAACAGCCAGGTCTTGAGTATCCTCCAGAAGGTCAGCAGGTCTTGGGTCTGTCGTAGGCTCAGTGGGAGGGTGCTCCATGTCTTGGTGGCAAGGTGGGAGAAGGATCTCCCACCGGTGGTTGCTCTTTGGATGCGCGGGACGGTGGCGAGTTAGAGGTCGGCGGAGCGTAGCTGGCGGTTGGGGATGTAGAAGGAAAGCCGTCTGTTGAGGTAGGCTGGGACGGTCTTGTGGAGGGCCTTGTGTGCGTGGGTGAGGAGCTTGAAGGATATCCTCTTGTTGACGGGGAGCCAGTGCAGGTTTCTCAGGTGGGGGGGTGATGTGGCCGTGGCGTGGTACGTAGAGGATCAGTCGTGCCGAGGCGTTTTGGATGCGTTGTAGTTGTTATATGAGCTTGGTTGGGCTCCTGCATAGAGGGTGTTTCCGTAGTCGAGTCTGCTGCTAACGAGGGCCTCGTGACTGTCTTTCTTGTATCTGTCGGGATCCATCTGTAGATCTTTCAGAACATGCGGAGGGTGTTGAAGCAGAAGGAGGAGACGGCGTTGACTTGCTTGGTCATTGAGAGCGTTGAGTCGAGGATGATTCCCAGGTTGTGTGCATGGTTGGTGGGTGTCGGGGCTGCCCCAGTGCCGTCGGCCACCAGGAGTTGTCCCAGGCTGAAGGGTTGGAGCCGAGGATAAGGACCTCCGTCTTGTCTGAGTTCAGCTTCAGATGGCGGGTCTTCATCCAGTTGGCAACTGCCTTAATTTCTTCATGGAGATTGGCTTTGGCGGTGATGGGGTCCTTGGTGAGGGAGAGGATCAGATGAGTGTTGTGGGCATAGGAGATTATGTTGAGGTCGTGCTGTCAGACTACGTGTGCGAGCAGGGCCATGTAAATGTTGAACAGCGTTGGGCTGAGGGAGGATCTCTGGGGTACGCCGCATATGATCTCGGAGGCTTTGGAACGGAATGGGTAGAGTCGGACACTCTGGGTTCTGCCAAAGAGGAAGGAGGTGGTCCAATCCAGAGCCTTGTCTCGATCCCTGCAGCATGGAGGCGTCCGCGTAGTGTGCGGTGGCAGACGGTGTCGAAGGCGACAGAAAGGTCTAGGAGGATGAGTGCTGCGGTCTCGCTGCTGTCCAGCAGGGTCCTGATGTCTCAATTAAGCTTTATTCGATTTAGAAAAATTTAAATCATAAAAGCATACAGATTATTAAAAACAGTCACAAAAATTACATCTCGCTAAAAATAATTATTTACACAGTTAAAAAGAAGCAGTTTTTCACAAAGATTGACCTCAAATCAGTTAGGGGCTTCCCCTTTCTAGATTAATGTATTCAGGGCAAGTAAAAATGGTTTGAAGTCGGCATTTTATAACCAAATTGTGCGTATACATTTCTGACCCTCTGGTGATTACTCTCTACTATTGGTCTTAACGGGGTGAGATAGCACGCCCTAGGATAAAAGTAATGTAATTGCCATGTGAAGTAGTGTGGCTCACTGGTTAGAGGCGGCAGACCCGAGAGCAGAGGACGGCCCGGGACCAGGGTTCGATTCCCGGCGTGGCAGGTTTCCGGACCAGAGTCAGCGGACTCGATAATTCTCTCGCCTCGGTGCCCACTCTGATCAGCGATCACACTCGGCAACTCTGGGCATTAGCTTGCCTCATCTTCACAAACGGCCCCACCAGACCGCCGGGGATGCCTGGTCTCACCCTGGAGATGCCCATTAAGGGACCATCTCTCAGGGAAGCCAGGAAGGGTTTCGCAGCGGTCGAAGCGCCTTGGGACCCTCCGGGTAAGTAGTGCGCTATATAAATGCCTATACATTTACATTTACATGTGGATATAGGGCCATCTCCCAGTTGGGGCTGCCATGATTGTAGATAGGGGACGACAGTTTCATTTCTGAATCTTACCAGGACAAGGTCCCCTTGAATGTCCTTCTGGAGCGGTCCCAACCAACCCACCCTTCTGACGCTTACTATCGAGCCGTCAATATTAGGTGGCAAAGGTCTATTTTTCGTTAGCCAAAAGATGACTTTGTTTCTTAAGTCTTGCTGTCTCTCAGATATTCCTTTCTTAAGTGCTGGGACGCCCGAGAGAACACATACAAAAGGGGCGGCTATTGGGGGTAAATTTATATGGTCACTTCTGCCAGAGTTGATACCTTTATTGTCGGCCGTGACAGTGTGAGGGATTGGGGGTAATGTCGACCTTACTTTGGGGCTGAGCCTCTGGGTTGTAGTGGATCGGTTACCAGCATTTTGATTTTTCCGATTAGTCCTATGTTCAGTCATTGTTTTATTCCCACGGTTATTGCTTTGAGTAGCCGATTTGTGCACCACAGTGGCAGGTAGAGTGGGTTCCTGGCTGGGTTCTGCCATGTTCTTTAGTAGTGATGAAGTCGGACTAATTTTCGTCTCAATTTCACTCAGTTTTTCTCCCAGACTATTTATTCTTGCTATCAGTGGGGATATTATAGAAGTAACAAGACGTTCTATGAGGTCCAATAAAATTGCCTGGGAGGTAGGAGCAGGAGAATCTAAACTATTATGTCTCTTGGCCGCTGATGGGATTGGTGTAGTTATTGCTGGGGAGCTTGGACACAGTTTTCTCTGTTTGGCTTCATCCCCCAGGCGTGTAGTCCCGTGTGGCTTCCTTTTGACGGGTGGGATGTGCAGGGGCTCTGCGTGATTTCTGTTGACTTTTACAGACGGAGCTAGGGAGGGAGCATCTGATATGTTACAGTCTATCACTACTGGCGTAGTCAATAATGGCGTAGTGGACTGGGCATTTGGATTTACTGGGGGGTACCCAGGACATGGGGTGTCTTGGTTACATAGTCTACAGCGACATACTGGGTTTTACACAGGGCATTCAATTCATACTAC
This sequence comes from Lissotriton vulgaris, assembly GCF_964263255.1. Classification (NCBI taxonomy): domain Eukaryota; kingdom Metazoa; phylum Chordata; class Amphibia; order Caudata; family Salamandridae; genus Lissotriton; species Lissotriton vulgaris. Next base: position 154,158,805 of record NC_141690.1, on the reverse strand, counting down.
ATCAAAGTACAAAACATCTACAAATCTTTTCCTAACCACTCTGTTGTAGCTCCCAGCTCCTCTCCTCCCATTAATAAATTCACCAAAATGGAGTTTATACCAGAGATTTCTCATGAAGAATTAGGTGGACTATGCAGGAAGGTTAAATCTGGCTCCCCAGCAGACCCCATGAGACCAATTCATTTTTTAGAATCCTTGGATCTCTTTCTACCTTACTTAGCATCCATATTAAATCTGTCTTTTTCTTCGGCCAATGTCCCGACTGCTTGGAAGCAAGCACGAGTCTCTCCCATCATCAAAAAACCGACCCTCGATCCCACCAAACCAGAAAATTATAGACCCATTTTGCTGCTCCCCTGGATGTCCAAACTTGCAGAGGCTCACGTCAACACCACCCTGTCCAAGCATATGGATCTAAACAACATCTTAGATCCATCCCAGAACGGGTTCAGACCAGGCCATAGCACCGAATCTGCTCTCCTAGCCACATCAGAACATCTTCGGATGATACTTGATGCCGGTCAAAGTGCTGCGCTGATCCTATTAGATCTCAGTGCGGCCTTTGACACGGTATCGCATAACATTCTACTTCACCGACTGAACATGGCAGGTATTTCGGACCGTGCATTGGACTGGTTCCGATCCTTTTTGGAGGACAGGTCTTTTCAGGTCTCAGCCCCTCCTTTCCTCTCCCAGTCCCACTACATCGAACAGGGAGTGCCCCAGGGCTCCGCACTCAGCCCATCCCTTTTCAACCTATATGTTCAGCCGCTTGCAGCAGTTTCCAGAGAATGGGGCCTCTCGCTGGTGTCATACGCTGATGACACTCAGCTAGCTATCACTCTTACCGAAGGCCCCTCCATCTCTGCAGCGAGGTTTAGGGATGGGCTGGCTGCCGTAGCCCAATGGATGACGGATAATTGCCTGCAGCTTAATGCAGGCAAGACGGAGGTACTGCTCCTTGGAAAGAACACCAACTACTGGAACCAACACTGGTGGCCTCTGTGGTTAGGCACCATTCCTCCTCCCAAATCCCTGGTCAAAAACCTAGGTGTCTGGATGGATTCATCACTCAATTTCCAAACCCACACAAAAAGAGTAGCGGCCACCTGTGTGGGCTTGATGAGGAGCCTTAATCCGATACTTGGCTTCTTTGATTCCAAGGTCCGTCAAACAATTATACAAGCCACAATTCTGTCCCGCCTAGACTACGCTAACGTGTTACTCCTGGGCGCCAACAAAGCTGAGATTGCGCGCCTGCAGCGCATACAGAATACCGCTGCCAGAACGTTGGTTGGACTTCCCCGTAGGTGCTCGGCTAGAGCCACAATACGAAAACTGCATTGGCTACCGATTGAGTCCCGCATCCAGTTTAAAGCTCTTGTCATGATCTTTAAAATTCTCAAAACTGGACGCCCTGAACTCCTCTGCCCTCTCCTCTCCCCTTATGTGCCACAGCGCAATTTGCGCTCTCTTGGCCAACATTTATTGACAGTTCCCCGCACACAGTTAGCTCGCACAGGCGGACGCTCCTTTAGAGTTCTAGGAGCCAAACTCTGGAACAATCTGCCAGCAAACATTCGCTCTATGGAAAACCTGTTGGCCTTCCGGCGAGCTGTCAAAACCTTTCTGTTTCCCCCCCTTTAGGTCCATGATTTCTGGCTCCCTCCCCCCTGGTGATGATTCTGTGGTTCTTTAGCGCCGGGACGCCCCTTTGCTGAGGCAGCTGTTGCGCTCTACCAAATTTTAACTTAACTTAACTTAACATCAGCCGTCTGTGTGGCAGGAAGATTGCATAGCACGTTATCTGTGGTCAAGCATTGCTCTAATCTATCCAATTCAAGGGTGATAGTTGAGGTTACCCTTTCCAGATAGCAACCCATGGGCCCAGTGACCTCGCTCCTCTGTGTACCACAGCTCTTAGAAGCCAGCTTAGGGGACATGGTGGTAGTAGATCCACGGAACAGTCTCACAGTGAAATAAATAAATAGCAAGGGCTTTAGAAAGAGCAAATGACACCTTTTGCCTTACAGTCAAATACCAAGAGGACAGGCCCGGTCCGGTCTCCTCAGGCCTCTGAGGGCCACAGAGGGCCCACCCTTTGCCCGGGCTTAGCCCGGTGTCCCGCCCGCGTCCCGCGGAGCGGAGCAGAGCGCAGCTTTCAGGCGCCTCCTGGCGCTCCCGTGCGGTCACGATGCAGCGCCGCTGCTGAGGCTGCCGGGAGCTGTAGTCCCGGGGCGGCGGCGCTGTGGGCAACAAGAAGAAACTGACTCCTGGCGGTGGCGGCTGCCGTGGGGGCCTCCTCGCCTCCCCCCTTCGCTCAGGTATGTGTCCCCCCGCTCCGCCGAGCAGAGCGCAGCTTTCAGGCGCCTCCTGGCGGTCCCGTGCGGTCACGATGCTGCGCCGCCGCTGAGGCTGCCGGGAGCTGTAGTCCCGGGGCGGCGGCGCTGTGGGCAACAAGAAGAAACTGACTCCTGGTGGTGGCGGCTGCCGTGGGGGCCTCCTCGCCTCCCCCCTTCATTCAGGTATGTGTCCCCTCGCTCCGCCGAGCAGAGCGCAGCTTTCAGGCGCCTCCTGGCGCTCCCGTGCGGTCACGATGCAGCGCCGCCGCTGAGGCTGCCGGGAGCTGTAGTCCCGGGGCGGCAGCGCTGTGGGCAACAAGAAGAAGCTGACTCCTGGCGGTGGCGGCTGCCGTGGGGGCCTCCTCGCCTCCCCCCTTTGCTCAGGTATGTGTCCCCCTGCTCCGCCGAGCAGAGCGCAGCTTTCAGGCGCCTCCTGGCGCTCCCGTGCGGTCACGATGCAGCGCCGCCGCTGAGGCTGCCGGGAGCTGTAGTCCCGGGGCCACGGCGCTGTGGGCAACAAGAAGAAACTGACTCCTGGCGGTGGCGGCTGCCGTGGGGGCCTCCTCGCCTCCCCCCTTCGCTCTGGTATGTGTCCCCCCGCTCCGCCGAGCAGAGCGCAGCTTTCAGGCGCCCCCTGGCGCTCCCGTGCGGTCACGATGCAGCGCCGCCGCTGAGGCTGCCGGGAGCTATAGTCCCGGGGCGGCGGAGCTGTGGGCAAAAAGAAGAAACTGACTCCTGGCGGTGGCGGCTGCCGTGGGGGCCTCCTCGCCTCCCCCCTTCGCTCAGGTATGTGTCCTGATGTAATCGGTGGCGACGATGAGAGCAGTCTCCATGCTGTGGATGCTGGGGGAACCCTGACTGGGATGGATTCAGGATTCTGTTTTCTTCGAGGTATTGGGTTAGCTGTCTGTTGACGGTTTTCTCGATGACCTTGGCCAGGAAGGGGAGCAGAGAGATGGGCTGGAAGTTCTTCAGGTCTCTTGGGTCTGCCTTGGGTTTTTTGAGTAGGGCGTTGATCCCGACGTGTTTCTAGATCTCTGGGAAGGTCGCAGTCTCGAGGAAGAGATCGGTGATGTTGCGCAGGTGGCGTGCGATGGAGCTGCTTGTACTGTTGAAGACGTGGTGCGGGAATGGGTCTGACGGAGAGCCTGTTGTATTTCTATCTAGGACTCTAATTTGATATTCTCAATTCATGCCCTTATGTGGTTATAACAAATAGTATCCTTATAAAGGCATAAGAATCATATCCATAATTAGTAATAGCCCATGCAGTCCAAAACAAGGCATGGCTACTCCCATAGACTCCTAGAAAGCACAACGCGTTATTTAAACAAACCAAGCCTCCAGCAGCCCGGGAATTCCCCCTGCTTTTGTTTTGATTTGCACAAGAACTCCTGGAGTGCAGAAATAACTGTTAGTTCTTAGTGACGTCTTATGTCCAACCTTACGTCAAACCCGGCACCTTTCAGGTATAAATATAGCAACGTTGCCTTAAGCAAACACACGGTGGTGGGGAGCAGAGCGACGTTCTACTTGCCCGAGAGCCCAGCTGTTGCCAGAGCCAAAGGAAAATGCCCCTCCCTTTCGACGCACTGAGAGAGACGCTGTCTTTTTCTCCAGCGGAGAAAATCCAGCTCCGGTGTTCCCAAGTCACCCTCGCGGGTTGCTGGGAGATCGAGTCCTGAGAAGCGAGATACAAGACCTCCTTCATTCTATAACCAAGGTACGGAGCTGATTAAAGCCTTAGAGAGAATTCTTGATACCGATACTTGGCAAAAACCTAACTTAACTTAAAACTGCAATTTACTTACTCCTTCCCACGTATTAGGCTTAGGTCAGGTACTCCGGGGTAGGCGTATCCTAGAAGCACCAATTGAGTTCGTTAGTCAATGTTTTTATGTATGTATATATTTTATCCATTTTAAAGTATCATATGGCTAAGAAACCATATCAATGCTTTTACAGTATTATTTCATAATACTACTTTTACTATACGCACTTTACTTTATAATAAGTATTGCAATTGTGGCAATTCATTTCTCTTGCTTGGGAAAGAAGACTGCTCAATAAAATAACACCTTTTATTGAAAACGCCCGTCTCTCTATTTCTCTGCACTCTGGTGAAATTAAGCATGCACGATTGACTGAGTGAAATAGCTGTCTATTGTTTTCACACGACTCTAGAGATACACTCTTTATTCTGAGGGAGCAAAGTTGTCATGTTTATGTGGTTGTCAGAAACTAATCCCTTCTTGTCTAAATCAGGACGGTTAACCCTTTCCTGAACATTCGAGAAAGTTTCTAGTGACCTTGAGCTAGCTGGCAAAACTAATTAAGTCTAACATAGTCAGTAGAGACCTAGATGACCTCAGTCCTACGTCTACACTGCTGTTTATGTTATTCCAATGCGCAGAGCCTATTGGGAATATAGGAACTACACTACAAGCTGGAGTGGATTGTGCGCATGGCCTTGATGGTGTCATCGATGCTCACGCTGGCCCAGGCTAGCAGGGGGTCGTGGTCGATGGTAAGGAAGTAAGTAATATTTTTATTGTTTTAGGTTAATAAAACCGTTACAAAAATGCATTGAAAACAGTCTCCTCAAGAGAAATTAAAAGAAAACCTTAAAAACAGGAATTAAAAGAAATAGCAAAGATAAAAAGCAATAAAAACATGGTACGAGCATATTGTTCGAGGCTTCTTTGTCCTATCCCGAGGTATCCTCTTGGCCAAGTGCCTGTTTTTTTTGTTTCCGTTCTGCTAGTTTCAGGAATTTCACCAGCTTCCCGTTTAAGGGGGGGAAACCAGGATCAAAACAGGCAAGGACGGCTTGTCTCCGTGTGTGGACTCCTAGTTTGTTGAAGGTCGTTTTCAACAGGGCTACTCTTTCCTCATTCAGTCTCGAGCAAGTACATAGTAGATTTTCTAAGTCTTCAGTCCCCATTCCGCAGAGCCTGCATTTAGTCCCGTAGTTCTGTCTCAGCCATGGTGGTAGGTGAGGGATGGCAGGTAGGATCCCTAGCCTGTGTTTGAAAAAGGCTTCTTTTGTTTTCCAGCCATACCCCAGACCAAAATATGCTTGAAGCCCCAGTGATTTGTATGTACACAGGGTCATCCAGGCGTGGCGCCTCTGAGAAAGCGAAGCTTTGTCCTCCACATGCGAGTGACTCTTTAAACTCTTGTTCACTATGCGCTTGAATTGTGCATGAGATAGAGGAGTCTCCCATAGGTCTTTCAGTCCTGTGATATCCAAGGACTCCTCTAAGTATTTTTTCGCCGGCATTCTGGATGAGCTGGTCATATCTTGCCAGAGCTGTTGGTTCAAGGTGTTTTCTGAAGAGTTCTTTAATTTATGCCAGCACTTGATGTATGAGCCTCTTCGTGCGAGTGTTTGACACGTCAGCCCAAATTCCAACCGAATCTGGGCCTGCGAAGTGTACGATGGCAGGTTAAATAGAAGTCTGTAGGCCTTTGAGATAGTTGTATCAAGAAGTTTTGCGTCCGTTCCTCTTAGGGCCTTGCTGTCATACATGATTGCTCACTCTATTTTGATTTTTGCTACTCGAAGTAGTGGCAGTAGAGTCTCGCCACTCAAATTTGACTTTAGATGTTTCAGTGTCATGGCTATTAACATGCCTTTCCTCTTGATGGCCTCTAGTTGGTTTAAATAGCGGCTGCCTTTGTCGACTTGGATCCCAAGATATTTGTATTCAGAGAAATTTGAAATTGCTTCTGTGCCAAGAGACCAAGTGTGCGACTTTTTGTTCCCAGTTATGGACAGAACTTTTGTCTTGCTGATGTTCACTTCTAATAGATTTTTAACGGCATAACCATGAAGCGTGTTAATAAGGTTATGAAGAACAACTTTCGTGTGGCTGACCAAAACCACGTCGTCTGCATAGGAAATGCTGGGCAACCCTTTGCCTCCTAACCGGGGAGCATGGGAATTACAAGCCTCTAGGGCGGGTGGCAGGTCAGCTGTAAAATGATTGAAGAGAGTTGGAGCTAACACGCACCCCTGCTTTAGGCCCTTTGTGGTAGGAATAGGCCTAGAGAGGTGAGAGCCGTTCCCAAGCTTTACCTGGACCCACGTATTCGTGTGTAATTCGATCAGGAGGCTTATTAGAGGTGAGGGAATCCCCCAGGAGGCCAGTTTTCGCCAGATGATTTCTCGGTTGACATTGTCAAAGGCCGCCTTAAAGTCCACAAAGCAGAGGCGGAGAACCTGCTTGGTCACCCTAGCCTTGTCAATGAGCAACGAGATGGCCATCAGGTTGGTTGTTGTCCCCATGTCTGGCGTAGTCAATAATGGCGTAGTGGACTGGGCATTTGGATTTACTGGGGGGTACCCAGGACATGGGGTGTCTTGGTTACATAGTCTACAGCGACATACTGGGTTTTACACAGGGCATTCAATTCATACTACATCAAAGTACAAAACATCTACAAATCTTTTCCTAACCACTCTGTTGTAGCTCCCAGCTCCTCTCCTCCCATTAATAAATTCACCAAAATGGAGTTTATACCAGAGATTTCTCATGAAGAATTAGGTGGACTATGCAGGAAGGTTAAATCTGGCTCCCCAGCAGACCCCATGAGACCAATTCATTTTTTAGAATCCTTGGATCTCTTTCTACCTTACTTAGCATCCATATTAAATCTGTCTTTTTCTTCGGCCAATGTCCCGACTGCTTGGAAGCAAGCACGAGTCTCTCCCATCATCAAAAAACCGACCCTCGATCCCACCAAACCAGAAAATTATAGACCCATTTTGCTGCTCCCCTGGATGTCCAAACTTGCAGAGGCTCACGTCAACACCACCCTGTCCAAGCATATGGATCTAAACAACATCTTAGATCCATCCCAGAACGGGTTCAGACCAGGCCATAGCACCGAATCTGCTCTCCTAGCCACATCAGAACATCTTCGGATGATACTTGATGCCGGTCAAAGTGCTGCGCTGATCCTATTAGATCTCAGTGCGGCCTTTGACACGGTATCGCATAACATTCTACTTCACCGACTGAACATGGCAGGTATTTCGGACCGTGCATTGGACTGGTTCCGATCCTTTTTGGAGGACAGGTCTTTTCAGGTCTCAGCCCCTCCTTTCCTCTCCCAGTCCCACTACATCGAACAGGGAGTGCCCCAGGGCTCCGCACTCAGCCCATCCCTTTTCAACCTATATGTTCAGCCGCTTGCAGCAGTAGCCAGAGAATGGGGCCTCTCGCTGGTGTCATACGCTGATGACACTCAGCTAGCTATCACTCTTACCGAAGGCCCCTCCATCTCTGCAGCGAGGTTTAGGGATGGGCTGGCTGCCGTAGCCCAATGGATGACGGATAATTGCCTGCAGCTTAATGCAGGCAAGACGGAGGTACTGCTCCTTGGAAAGAACACCAACTACTGGAACCAACACTGGTGGCCTCTGTGGTTAGGCACCATTCCTCCTCCCAAATCCCTGGTCAAAAACCTAGGTGTCTGGATGGATTCATCACTCAATTTCCAAACCCACACAAAAAGAGTAGCGGCCACCTGTGTGGGCTTGATGAGGAGCCTTAATCCGATACTTGGCTTCTTTGATTCCAAGGTCCGTCAAACAATTATACAAGCCACAATTCTGTCCCGCCTAGACTACGCTAACGTGTTACTCCTGGGCGCCAACAAAGCTGAGATTGCGCGCCTGCAGCGCATACAGAATACCGCTGCCAGAACGTTGGTTGGACTTCCCCGTAGGTGCTCGGCTAGAGCCACAATACGAAAACTGCATTGGCTACCGATTGAGTCCCGCATCCAGTTTAAAGCTCTTGTCATGATCTTTAAAATTCTCAAAACTGGACGCCCCGAACTCCTCTGCCCTCTCCTCTCCCCTTATGTGCCACAGCGCAATTTGCGCTCTCTTGGCCAACATTTATTGACAGTTCCCCGCACACAGTTAGCTCGCACAGGCGGACGCTCCTTTAGAGTTCTAGGAGCCAAACTCTGGAACAATCTGCCAGCAAACATTCGCTCTATGGAAAACCTGTTGGCCTTCCGGCGAGCTGTCAAAACCTTTCTGTTTCCCCCCCTTTAGGTCCATGATTTCTGGCTCCCTCCCCCCTGGTGATGATTCTGTGGTTCTTTAGCGCCGGGACGCCCCTTTGCTGGGGCAGCTGTTGCGCTCTACCAAATTTTAACTTAACTTAACTTAACATCAGCCGTCTGTGTGGCAGGAAGATTGCATAGCACGTTATCTGTGGTCAAGCATTGCTCTAATCTATCCAATTCAAGGGTGATAGTTGAGGTTACCCTTTCCAGATAGCAACCCATGGGCCCAGTGACCTCGCTCCTCTGTGTACCACAGCTCTTAGAAGCCAGCTTAGGGGACATGGTGGTAGTAGATCCACGGAACAGTCTCACAGTGAAATAAATAAATAGCAAGGGCTTTAGAAAGAGCAAATGACACCTTTTGCCTTACAGTCAAATACCAAGAGGACAGGCCCGGTCCGGTCTCCTCAGGCCTCTGAGGGCCACAGAGGGCCCACCCTTTGCCCGGGCTTAGCCCGGTGTCCCGCCCGCGTCCCGCGGAGCGGAGCAGAGCGCAGCTTTCAGGCGCCTCCTGGCGCTCCCGTGCGGTCACGATGCAGCGCCGCTGCTGAGGCTGCCGGGAGCTGTAGTCCCGGGGCGGCGGCGCTGTGGGCAACAAGAAGAAACTGACTCCTGGCGGTGGCGGCTGCCGTGGGGGCCTCCTCGCCTCCCCCCTTCGCTCAGGTATGTGTCCCCCCGCTCCGCCGAGCAGAGCGCAGCTTTCAGGCGCCTCCTGGCGGTCCCGTGCGGTCACGATGCTGCGCCGCCGCTGAGGCTGCCGGGAGCTGTAGTCCCGGGGCGGCGGCGCTGTGGGCAACAAGAAGAAACTGACTCCTGGTGGTGGCGCTGCCGTGGGGGCCTCCTCGCCTCCCCCCTTCATTCAGGTATGTGTCCCCTCGCTCCGCCGAGCAGAGCGCAGCTTTCAGGCGCCTCCTGGCGCTCCCGTGCGGTCACGATGCAGCGCCGCCGCTGAGGCTGCCGGGAGCTGTAGTCCCGGGGCGGCGGCGCTGTGGGCAACAAGAAGAAGCTGACTCCTGGCGGTGGCGGCTGCCGTGGGGGCCTCCTCGCCTCCCCCCTTTGCTCAGGTATGTGTCCCCCTGCTCCGCCGAGCAGAGCGCAGCTTTCAGGCGCCTCCTGGCGCTCCCGTGCGGTCACGATGCAGCGCCGCCGCTGAGGCTGCCGGGAGCTGTAGTCCCGGGGCCACGGCGCTGTGGGCAACAAGAAGAAACTGACTCCTGGCGGTGGCGGCTGCCGTGGGGGCCTCCTCGCCTCCCCCCTTCGCTCTGGTATGTGTCCCCCCGCTCCGCCGAGCAGAGCGCAGCTTTCAGGCGCCCCCTGGCGCTCCCGTGCGGTCACGATGCAGCGCCGCCGCTGAGGCTGCCGGGAGCTATAGTCCCGGGGCGGCGGAGCTGTGGGCAAAAAGAAGAAACTGACTCCTGGCGGTGGCGGCTGCCGTGGGGGCCTCCTCGCCTCCCCCCTTCGCTCAGGTATGTGTCCTGATGTAATCGGTGGCGACGATGAGAGCAGTCTCCATGCTGTGGATGCTGGGGGAACCCTGACTGGGATGGATTCAGGATTCTGTTTTCTTCGAGGTATTGGGTTAGCTGTCTGTTGACGGTTTTCTCGATGACCTTGGCCAGGAAGGGGAGCAGAGAGATGGGCTGGAAGTTCTTCAGGTCTCTTGGGTCTGCCTTGGGTTTTTTGAGTAGGGCGTTGATCCCGACGTGTTTCTAGATCTCTGGGAAGGTCGCAGTCTCGAGGAAGAGATCGGTGATGTTGCGCAGGTGGCGTGCGATGGAGCTGCTTGTACTGTTGAAGACGTGGTGCGGGAATGGGTCTGACGGAGAGCCTGTTGTATTTCTATCTAGGACTCTAATTTGATATTCTCAATTCATGCCCTTATGTGGTTATAACAAATAGTATCCTTATAAAGGCATAAGAATCATATCCATAATTAGTAATAGCCCATGCAGTCCAAAACAAGGCATGGCTACTCCCATAGACTCCTAGAAAGCACAACGCGTTATTTAAACAAACCAAGCCTCCAGCAGCCCGGGAATTCCCCCTGCTTTTGTTTTGATTTGCACAAGAACTCCTGGAGTGCAGAAATAACTGTTAGTTCTTAGTGACGTCTTATGTCCAACCTTACGTCAAACCCGGCACCTTTCAGGTATAAATATAGCAACGTTGCCTTAAGCAAACACACGGTGGTGGGGAGCAGAGCGACGTTCTACTTGCCCGAGAGCCCAGCTGTTGCCAGAGCCAAAGGAAAATGCCCCTCCCTTTCGACGCACTGAGAGAGACGCTGTCTTTTTCTCCAGCGGAGAAAATCCAGCTCCGGTGTTCCCAAGTCACCCTCGCGGGTTGCTGGGAGATCGAGTCCTGAGAAGCGAGATACAAGACCTCCTTCATTCTATAACCAAGGTACGGAGCTGATTAAAGCCTTAGAGAGAATTCTTGATACCGATACTTGGCAAAAACCTAACTTAACTTAAAACTGCAATTTACTTACTCCTTCCCACGTATTAGGCTTAGGTCAGGTACTCCGGGGTAGGCGTATCCTAGAAGCACCAATTGAGTTCGTTAGTCAATGTTTTTATGTATGTATATATTTTATCCATTTTAAAGTATCATATGGCTAAGAAACCATATCAATGCTTTTACAGTATTATTTCATAATACTACTTTTACTATACGCACTTTACTTTATAATAAGTATTGCAATTGTGGCAATTCATTTCTCTTGCTTGGGAAAGAAGACTGCTCAATAAAATAACACCTTTTATTGAAAACGCCCGTCTCTCTATTTCTCTGCACTCTGGTGAAATTAAGCATGCACGATTGACTGAGTGAAATAGCTGTCTATTGTTTTCACACGACTCTAGAGATACACTCTTTATTCTGAGGGAGCAAAGTTGTCATGTTTATGTGGTTGTCAGAAACTAATCCCTTCTTGTCTAAATCAGGACGGTTAACCCTTTCCTGAACATTCGAGAAAGTTTCTAGTGACCTTGAGCTAGCTGGCAAAACTAATTAAGTCTAACATAGTCAGTAGAGACCTAGATGACCTCAGTCCTACGTCTACACTGCTGTTTATGTTATTCCAATGCGCAGAGCCTATTGGGAATATAGGAACTACACTACAAGCTGGAGTGGATTGTGCGCATGGCCTTGATGGTGTCATCGATGCTCACGCTGGCCCAGGCTAGCAGGGGGTCGTGGTCGATGGTAAGGAAGTAAGTAATATTTTTATTGTTTTAGGTTAATAAAAACCGTTACAAAAATGCATTGAAAACAGTCTCCTCAAGAGAAATTAAAAGAAAACCTTAAAAACAGGAATTAAAAGAAATAGCAAAGATAAAAAGCAATAAAAACATGGTACGAGCATATTGTTCGAGGCTTCTTTGTCCTATCCCGAGGTATCCTCTTGGCCAAGTGCCTGTTTTTTTTGTTTCCGTTCTGCTAGTTTCAGGAATTTCACCAGCTTCCCGTTTAAGGGGGGGAAACCAGGATCAAAACAGGCAAGGACGGCTTGTCTCCGTGTGTGGACTCCTAGTTCGTTGAAGGTCGTTTTCAACAGGGCTACTCTTTCCTCATTCAGTCTCGAGCAAGTACATAGTAGATTTTCTAAGTCTTCAGTCCCCATTCCGCAGAGCCTGCATTTAGTCCCGTAGTTCTGTCTCAGCCATGGTGGTAGGTGAGGGATGGCAGGTAGGATCCCTAGCCTGTGTTTGAAAAAGGCTTCTTTTGTTTTCCAGCCATACCCCAGACCAAAATATGCTTGAAGCCCCAGTGATTTGTATGTACACAGGGTCATCCAGGCGTGGCGCCTCTGAGAAAGCGAAGCTTTGTCCTCCACATGCGAGTGACTCTTTAAACTCTTGTTCACTATGCGCTTGAATTGTGCATGAGATAGAGGAGTCTCCCATAGGTCTTTCAGTCCTGTGATATCCAAGGACTCCTCTAAGTATTTTTTCGCCGGCATTCTGGATGAGCTGGTCATATCTTGCCAGAGCTGTTGGTTCAAGGTGTTTTCTGAAGAGTTCTTTAATTTATGCCAGCACTTGATGTATGAGCCTCTTCGTGCGAGTGTTTGACACGTCAGCCCAAATTCCAACCGAATCTGGGCCTGCGAAGTGTACGATGGCAGGTTAAATAGAAGTCTGTAGGCCTTTGAGATAGTTGTATCAAGAAGTTTTGCGTCCGTTCCTCTTAGGGCCTTGCTGTCATACATGATTGCTCACTCTATTTTGATTTTTGCTACTCGAAGTAGTGGCAGTAGAGTCTCGCCACTCAAATTTGACTTTAGATGTTTCAGTGTCATGGCTATTAACATGCCTTTCCTCTTGATGGCCTCTAGTTGGTTTAAATAGCGGCTGCCTTTGTCGACTTGGATCCCAAGATATTTGTATTCAGAGAAATTTGAAATTGCTTCTGTGCCAAGAGACCAAGTGTGCGACTTTTTGTTCCCAGTTATGGACAGAACTTTTGTCTTGCTGATGTTCACTTCTAATAGATTTTTAACGGCATAACCATGAAGCGTGTTAATAAGGTTATGAAGAACAACTTTCGTGTGGCTGACCAAAACCACGTCGTCTGCATAGGAAATGCTGGGCAACCCTTTGCCTCCTAACCGGGGAGCATGGGAATTACAAGCCTCTAGGGCGGGTGGCAGGTCAGCTGTAAAATGATTGAAGAGAGTTGGAGCTAACACGCACCCCTGCTTTAGGCCCTTTGTGGTAGGAATAGGCCTAGAGAGGTGAGAGCCGTTCCCAAGCTTTACCTGGACCCACGTATTCGTGTGTAATTCGATCAGGAGGCTTATTAGAGGTGAGGGAATCCCCCAGGAGGCCAGTTTTCGCCAGATGATTTCTCGGTTGACATTGTCAAAGGCCGCCTTAAAGTCCACAAAGCAGAGGCGGAGAACCTGCTTGGTCACCCTAGCCTTGTCAATGAGCAACGAGATGGCCATCAGGTTGGTTGTTGTCCCCATGTCTTTGCAAAACCCAGTTTGACTAGATGGTATTAAGCTTTGATTTGTAGCCCAGTCTCGCAGCTGAGTCAATAGAAGACCAGCAAAATATTTAGCCTCCATGTCAAGGAGTGCAATCAGGCGGTAGTTTTTTGGAAGGAGTCTATCCCCCGCCTTATATATCGGTGAGATGATTGAGCCCCTCCATGAGACGGGAAGGCGCCCAGAGTTATTAATGGATGAATAGAGGGGGATCAACTTGTCAGCCCAGTATTCTGGTTCAAGTTTGAAAAGGGCCGGAGGAATACCGTTTGGACCAGCTGCGCCGTCTTTTCTACCTTTGGAAATTAATTTCGTGATTTGGGCCATGGAGGGTACCAAAATGGCATCTTCTTGTGCTGAGTTTATTTGAAGTTTTCGGCACTCGAGAAGATTATAAAGCTCCCTTGTTTTGCCGTCCTGATGATTGAAATGTTCATCGAGAAATAATTCCCAAGACGATTTCGTTATGTAAGATGTTATACCATTGTTTTTCGGGTTTAACAATTTGTTTATGATCGACCAGAAATGGGCGCTGTAATTGCCTTTCGATGCGTAGTGGAGTTTGGCCCAAAAGTCTGCTTCATTTGTTCTTTTAATTGCCCATTTCAGTTTTTTGAGATCCGCACGGTGTTTGTGAATCTCTGCTAGAAGAATTCCATCCCCCGGGCTTTTCTTCAACTGTCTTAAAGTTTTATTAATCGCTTTTTTGTGTGATTTCATAGCCAGTTTCTGGGTGCTCGAGATCTTCCTTGTGACACCATGTGCTGGTGCTGAAAAGTGCTGTACGGTTGTCGAGTAGTTGTTTGCAAACACCATCGTGAATTGTTCCCAGCCTGCTACTGGGTTGCCGGAAGGGTAGTTTGAAGTGCTCATTTGAGTTTTTGCAGCTTGAAGTACCTCAGCAGTATTTGCTACTGAAGTTTTGATGCGTTTGAGGTTGATGGAGTAACTATCCTGCGGACCTGTTGCGTTCAAAAGAATATCATCAGGGAGAGCCCCTAGACTGACTTCTTGAGGGCGATTATCACTGTCACCCTTATCTCCTAAATTGTAGCCTAAAACGTAATGAAATAACGTAAGGGAGACTAACGTATAATTAATTGAAGAGGTAGTCTTGCTGAGGTGAATGAGGGCACAGATGGTGAGTCCTCTGCGAATCTTCCGTTTAAGACCCTCGGGCCCATGTGTTCTAGGTCTTCCAGTAATGCCTTTGCAGCCTTAGATGCCTTGCATTGGCTGCTGAATGCTTGGGTTGGTATGTTCCAGTGGAATGACTGGGCCTGAATGTCGCTGTTAACAGAAGATCCTAAAATGCATTGGTTAAAGTCTCCAGAAAAAATTAGGTTTGATGATGTTTGAGTAGTCATAACGTTATGTAAATGGTCCATCAAGATATTCCCCTCCTGTCTTTTATATTTAGGGTTGATGTAGGTGTTGGTCAGCTGTAGCTCTTTCTTCTTGCCCCCGAAGTTAAGTAGTAACTCCACTGTATTTATGACCAAGGAGTTTGAGCTGAGTGCCCGAGCATAACCAATCGTTGATATTTTAAGATAGGTTGCTAGGCCTCCTGACAGACGACCAAACTTGCTTTTCCTTGTGGCTGGGGTATGATGGCAATTATAGCCCTCTAGAGGAATCGGCTCTTCCAGCCAAGTTTCCTGGAGGAGGATGATGTCAAACGATTTGACATATTTTAGAAAGTCAGTGTCCGCTACTTTGTTGTAGAACCCGTTGATATTCCATGAGCATAGATCCATGTACGGTGCATCCATGCGCAGATCTTTCTCTGTTCGGTGTCCTTGCCATTGGTGGTTGGCTTGAGAATTGCATATCCTGATGAGCCGATGTTCAATCGTACAGTGCGTATTTGTCAGCCTTGAGCTGTTTACCATGGGTGACGCCTGCGCTATTGTAGCAGAGGAACCCAATGCACCCCTCAGCACGGACAGTGTCGTTGCAATTGTATTCGGGCGCTGCTGGGGCCTCTCAAGCAGGGGCAGCGAGTATCCTGTGTTGTGGTGGGCAGCTATGTTGATCCCCCATACTTTAAGGAGACCTTGCTCCTTAAGGATTTTGTTGACAATTTCAGGGGAAGTCCATGTAGCTTTGTCGCCTCATTCCCATCCAGCCTATCTGTTCTTATGAATTCTATGGAGAGAAGGTCCACTGAAGATAAGTCCTTAAGTGCTGGTATGGTGCTGAGTAGCCGTAGTAAATTCCCTCTGTTCAGGATGTCAAATGGGCCCTTTGATTGGTACTCCGGGGTAAAGAGGATGCTGGTAGAGTGGTCCTCTGGATAATATAGCAGAGGGATTAGCTGAATATTCTGGGCTTGAGGACTTAAATTGTTGCGGTCAGAGTGAGGTTGGATTCCAATGGGATTCTCTCCAAAGGTGAGAGTTGTTGAAACGGGCACAGAAAAATCTGTGCTAGTACTAGCTGTGGTGAGTAAAGACTTAGTTTGAGGGCTCGGGACCAGTGGATCTGCCAGCTCTTGGGAACGGAAGCTTACACAGGTGGGGATGGATGAGTCGTCCCGCGCGGGATCCGAGATTTGATTTGGCTGTACTGTTACAGGATCAGATGTCTGAGGTGGAATAAGGGGGCTTTCCTTAGTCACATTGCAGAGACAATGTTTGTCAGACTTATGTTGGGATCCGGTTCTACCGTCGGATGCGACTCTGCCATCCTCCAACGTGGAAGCGGTAGGACTTGCTTTTACGGATACTCCATTGGGGGAAAGTCCGGGGCCATAGGGAGTGGATCCTTTCTAATAGGGCTTGCTGCGTTAGGACTCCTGGCCAGCTGTTCAGATTTTTTTCTTGATTGAAAGAGTGGGTAGACTTCTGGTATACTTATTGATGTTTGTTTTTTCTGGCCTTTCCTTTTCAGCTGACGCCGCCCTTTCGCATTGAGGGGTGGCTTGCTGGCGTTTGGCGGAGAAGAGAAACAAATTGCCGTGTGGGCCAGTTCCTATGGCAGACCCCCTGATGGCGACTCCGGTGAGACTTTATCCGTGGTGCTCGCTGCAGTTGACCCTCCTATTGGTGCTATGTGAGAGGCTGTTCCGCCCGGGTTGGTGCACTGGGGCCTTGCGTTTGTCCCTTTTGGCAGCCCTTCTAATAGGCTGGATACAATTTCTGGAAGTGCTGCAAGTTTGTCAATAATAGGAACGCAACTACATGCCAGCTTTGCGTCCTGCTGAGCCCTACTGATTAGCGTGTTTAACTGGCCGAGTTTGTCGTCTATCCGCCCTACAAAGACAGCAAGAGTGTCTAATAGAGACAGCTGTAGGTCCATTTTGTCTGATTGGAAATGGAGAGTATCAACAGTTTGTTGTATAGTGTTGAGCAGGATGTCCCATGTTTTTGACACTTCTGTTGCTTGTGAACTTTTTGGTGGCCCCATGTCGATGTCCCTTTTGTTGGGAGTTAAAGACAGTGAGGAGTTCGGCAAGGAGATTGAATTTGAGAGGGCACCCTACTGAGTTGGACCCAGTCTAAAGTCCTGGATATTATTTGATGGTTCCACCCTTGATGAAGCTGGATTCATACGCGTAGATGGAATATATGTCGCAACTAGATCGGCCCATTCTTGCGAGCCCAAATAGGTTGCGTTGAAGAGGCAGTCGCTCCCTAGGTTTGGTCTGTTCGGCCGGTCCTCTTTACTGTGATCTAGCTGGTCTTTTACTGCACCTTCTGGGGGCTGTGAATGGGATCTTATATTATCCGTTTGGGCCAGATGGCTTTTATCTACTATTGGCAAGTTGTTTGGGTTGCCTATGTCTTCGCTGCTCAGGGCTTCTTGCCATTGGTTGAACTCCACACCGCTGCTGGTGAAAGAATTGTGCGTGAAAGGATTATGCGTCTGACTTGATGCACATGGGGATAAGGTTGCTGGTGCCAGGGTGGCATTCGGGACCGTAACAGGGGAAAGTAGATGGAAGACAGACGTTGCCCCCCAGTCTCCTGCTGGGGATGATGAAGATCTGGAAATGGCCTTGTTGGAAGAATCGCGATCGACCAAGGCCCCTGTTGCCCCTGCTGTCACTGGACTCAAAGCTTGTTGACTGGCCGATATGGGAGAGTGAGATGAAGTGCAGCTGACTTGCTGCGGAGATTGAACAAGAAGCAGGTCCCCCGGGGATAGGGGAAGAAGTGAATCCTGTAGGCCCTGAATTCTCCCGCTGGACGAGAAAATAGTGGAAAAAGGATCTTTCCTGAAGTTAAATTTTGATGTGATTTTAGGCTGTCGCAGGTTGGGACGAGAGATCGCAACCCGCAAGACTTCATCGCTGGACACTCCAGGTTCTCCTTGAGTCACTGCCCAACTCCCGCTAACTTCTTTGACATTTCCTATTTCGGTGATGCTTAATGTGGTCTCCAGCTTTGCCTTTGACTTGGTTTTTGATTTGAGTTTCGGCTTACTTTCCAGGTGGACCCTTTTCTTACCCGACCTCATGTTGAATTTGCTGAGCCTCTGCGGTACTGTCAGAGGTAGTCACTCCCAGTGATATAAGCTGAGGCTGGGGCTGTAGCTGGGACTGAGGCTGAGGCCGAGACTGAGACTGGGAGACTAGGGACTAGAGGGCTAGGCTTGCAGGCCTGACCTGAGCGCCTGGCTCCCGGCTAGCTGACAGGGTGTGGCATGAATCGTTCTGTCCGAGTTGGTAAGCTAGCGAGCCACAAAGAACTGGTGAAGCTGTAACAGGCTATAGTAATTTGATGGCTTATAGGTTTTGGTCTAGAGCAAGATGGGAGTGGAACGTAATGGAATGTCAGTAGAGAGAAACCACTAACCTCTCCTTTTAGCTGGTGATTTGCTGGTTTCCCGCTGTGGTGTTATGAAAGGTTCATAGCCCCTGCTTCTTTTTTCATGGGTCGCAGCCGGTGTTTCCATGGGACTCAGCGGGTCCCAATGTGGTTCCACAGTTCCATGGTTCCCCGGCTCGTGGGAATTGCGACACGCCTTCCCCTCGCCTTCCTCATGCACGTCGCCCGGTCTCTGGTTCCAATGGTAATCCCAGGCTCATCTGCTCCTGTATCTCCCCCGAATCTCCGAATCACAGAGTCACTGGGGAGGGCGCTCAGTTGAGTTTTAGGTTGCTCTAGGTGCTCAATGCCATCCAGTAGTCACTTTTGCTTGTGCATGTGCCCCCCGCAGGAGGCTCGAGGTAGATTATAAGAGCCCTCAGCATGCAGGGGCCAAGCCGTGACGAGCCGTGAACGTGACCGAGCCGGGCCGAGATTGGAGCCAGGGCTGGAGCCAGGCCCCCCCCGCTCACCTTCTTGGCTCACGCAGCTCGACTGTATGCGGTTTCCGATGCACAGGAGCCGCGGAGAAGGAGATGCTGCCGCGAGCCTCTGCGGCTCGGTGATCCCTGTGAGCAGAGCAGGAGCAAGTGCAGAATGGATACGGGTGTGGGAGGCGTGGGCAGGTGAGCTTTCCCGCAGGCTTCCACAGGCAGCTCCGGTAGCTCAGCAAACTCCAGCAGGGGTTCAGGGGGCCCAGGGAGTTCAGGAGGTTCAAGCAGCGGTCCCCCACAGTGGCGGGAAAGAGCGATGGTAATGCCGATCAGCTGTGCTGTGAGATTCTGCTTAGAATGGCGTTCTGGCGTTCAGCCCTCTGGCGCTCTCTGCAGGCAAACAATGGTTAACTTAGAGCATCGTGGTCGATGGTGTGCGAAGGGTCTGTTGTGTTGCTGTCTGTTGGGGCTGTCTGGGTGTTGAAGCTGTCGTGGATGTCTGCTATCTTGCGGTGGAAGAGGGTGGCGAGGGAGTCGCACAAGGCTTGCAATGGTGGGATGTCATTGATGTTGGAACTGGGGTTGGAGAGTTCTTTCACGATGTTGAAGAGCTCCTTGCTATTGTGTGCCGTGTTGAGGCAGTCTTTGAAGGAGGTCCTCTTGGACGCCCTGATGAGGTGGTTGTGGATGGCGTCCTTGTGTGCTGCGTGGCTGTCCGGAGTTTGATCACTGTGCCATTTCTTCTCTAGTGTCTCTGTGGGGGGGGTTCTGCAGCAGGGCGAGGCTGCTGGCACAGTCCTCGATCCACCTGGCTGAACGCCCTGTCACGACGCTCTTAACAATCACAAATCCTGGATGCCTGCTTCCTGTTGCTGGAAGCTGACTCAGGAGAGCAGGAGACAGAAGACGTGGTCTCAAGGTAATTTTGTACTTTTTTAATTTCTAAACCTTGCGACACCCAGCGCGACACCTCCGTGACACCCCCGCAACGAGCCATGCCGGCCCCCCCTACCTGCTGCTGTCCAGAAACCCTGTTTCAGACTCTGCGAAGGCCACAACAACATTTTTTTTATTTTATTTTAACTTAAGGAGAGGACCCTTTTGGGCCTACATCCTGATATAGAGGGCTAGGGAAGGCTTCCTTTCATGGCTCCTTTCATTTTTTTAGAATCTGAGGACAGTGTAACAGCATCCTGCATTGGCAGACGCAACAGATTTTCTCTGTTGCAGCATGCCTATCAGACCCTACCGGTCCTAGGACTGGGATCTGGATCTCTATTCTCAAAATGGATGATCAGAAAAAGGTCTTCATCCAATAAGATTCGCAAACTTGTTTTAAATGAATCCATGTATGGTCACCCATAATAGGGATTCTAGAATGTATGTTTGATGATGTCTGCTTTTTTTTTTTTAGATCTATTCTGACACCATTCACTAAACGGCCCCTTTAAATAACAATATTACAAATGGACAAATATGCAAAAGCATGGAGGCAAAAAACATTAAGTCTGCGTTAATATAGATATTTACTGTAATGTGCACCTCCATCAAGAGCAGACAAAGCTTCTGATGCTGACAGATAACCATGGCATTATTATGTATGTTTTCTTTTGAAATAGTCTTTACTTCGACTAACTACCCTATTCATTTACATGCAACTATAATGCGTCTAGTTCAAGTCTGAGGGAGCTGAAGGGCTTCTGGACAATAATGTGAAGAATTAAAAGATATATGCTCCAACCTGGAGCAGCATAAATTTCACTGCTTGGCCTCGAGATCCTCAGTTCCACATTCACAACATATGTGGGATGTATGTTCAAAACATGCATGCCTTTACAACGTGCTTTGAGCCGCAAATGCGCCTTTACAACGCATTCCTTGGTCATGCAAGTCGTTGCAATGACTTACCTGAGGTTTAGCACTGGACTTTGGAGTAGTATCGTTTACTATTCCAACTCCAGTCTGCGCAACAGTAGGGAAAGTGTTGGACTTAAAGTCCAACATCAGTACAAAAACGCTTTCCCTAAGGCGAGTCATTGTAACAACTTGCGTGGTAAAGGAATGGGTTGTAAAGACGCATTTGGGGTTCAGATGTGTTGCAAAGGCACAGCATGGTTCGAGCTGCGTTGTAAAGGCTGTTTCCCCATATATATGGCTCATCACCAATCACGTAGGCTGTGCGCCACTCAGAACAAAGAGACATGGATACAGTTCATGCTAGTATGCCCCAGTGAATAAAGAACTACACAGAAGAATGGCTATGTCCATGCAGTGCCCCAAACAGAACGAATGTATTTCAAAGTAGTGGGAAATCCGAGAAAGAAGTTCAATGTCGAGGTATACGTCAAACAATTGAATAGCTACAAGATGGGATGGAAATACCAATACATGTCATTGCACAGAGCAGACTGAAAAAACATTGGCAAAGCCCATGGGCCTGGGTTTTATGTACTAACACATGTAAACACAGGCATTCACAAATGCTATCTACATGTGTTGCATGTATGAATGCTGTTTGTCACATAAAGTCTGCACTATTGGCTTTGCCAATGAAGGGTAAAAGTGCCAAAAAAAGAATTACTTTACGTACAGAATGGGTATAGGACATAAAGAATTGAATGTGAAAAACAGAGCCATGACTGGGCATGCTATCCAAATGTAAAAGAGTCCCTCATGTATCCCAATAGAAGCAATTCCTGAAAGAGTGGAACGGTATACCAACTAGCCAATAGAATTAGGCGAGACTTATACTGATCTGGAGCCAAAGCCCAATTTATGTAATTATAAATCACTTGCAACAACATGTCTTGCAAACTTGTATTGTGAAGCTAGACCTAAAACGGAATTGCTTATTACTTTTAATTTTTTTAATTTTTAACAGAGTCTCATTATCATGAAAAAAAGATTTCTCAAGGTAACAACCTTGCTAATATTGGAAATTCGATTTCACTGGAAAACCTTGGAAAGGGAGAGTTACTTGAGCTCTGAGTGGATTGAATAAAGAAAAGAAAAGGGGCACAAACTGCGGACCGATGAAAACCTCTGATTCCAGAAACAGAAGAATATATATAGTTACTTTCTGTAACACTCATAGACGCCATTTAGGGGTCGGCGGGGGTGACAGCCACGATGTGCACCGTTTGCTTTCTGCAGCTCTCAAAGAGAATATAAAACATACTAATTTAGCAGTGCAATGGAAGCTGTCCTGAAAAAATACACATTTTTAAAACGAGAATTAAAACTCTTCTTTAAAAAAAACTTCAAAATGACAATTTGCTGAAACATTTTAATCTCTCACCTTAGTATTACTTATTGTTTGAAAGAAACGTTGGGAAAGACTTTTGACTTTCTAAACTCCAGAAGGTGTGTTTTGTGTGTGCACCAATCGATACTTTTTTTACTTGCCCCTTTAGACTTTCTCATCGTAATTCTTTTCTTGTTTGATAAGCTTGAGTAAGTCAAACAGTGCTGTTTGCTAAGAGACGTAATACAAAGCACATACCACCTGACACGGGTGGGTAGTTTCAAGTTAAGAATCTGGTGTCAGTTGGTAAACAGTAGCGTTACTTTATTGTAAAAGCAAAGAAAGGGTTAGTAGAGGTTCCTCAGAGAGAGGGAAGCCATATCTTTACTTGTATTTCATGGGCACCGACAATAGCAGCTCACTTGGTCATGAATATAACTGGTGGAATGGGCCCAAAGTTTAACCAAATATGCAACTGATTAAAGTTTAACTTTTCACACAGCAACATTCCCATGATACAAAAGTAGCTGCAGAATGTTTGTGTGGGAGATGGGATCCCTACACGCTTTATTGAGGTGTGAATTGACTAAAATCATTGTAATTTTACTGTGCGCTTGGCTCAGTGAGTTGTAATATTTGGGACTGCAATTTTGTAAGGTTTTAGTATATTGCTGCCCTGGTTAACCTTTGATTTAAGAAGTTAAATGAGTCGATGTTGTGCTCCAGGTTCATGTGTGTGGGAAGTATGATTGCTTGTTTTAAAGTTATGTCCAATTAAGTGGAAAGCAAAGGAGAATATACGTTCAGAAAATCAACCCTTGACCAGGAAGTAGCTGGTGGTTTCCTAATACAAATGCCTTACATTCCATCGTATATCTTACTGTTGGCAATTAAAGCAAGTGCTATAATTTTAATGCATGATCAGATAGGCATTCATTAATTGATGGGAAGGTACATTGATACTCTTTGTGTGGAGAAGCGTGGTTCAATGGTTAGAGCGGCAGACCCTGATGTAGAGGTCTGGCCCGGAACCAGGGTTCAATTCCCGCCTCAGCGGCTCTTGGACTCAATTTCCCCAGACCTGATAATTCTCGCCTCGGTGCCTAGTCTAATCATGGGTCCCACTCTGTGACTCCGGGCAATAGCTTGCTTATTCTCCACAACGGCCCCAGCAGCGCTTGGATGCCTGGCTTCACCTTGGGGTGCCCAGGAGTGGACATTTCACAGGAAAGCCAGGAAGGGTTCCACAGCGGTATGAATACAGCGCTACGAGACCTCTGGGTAGAAAGCGCTATATAAATACAAAACACATTTACATTTATGCAAATAGCTGTTGCCACCTTGCAATGTTACTGGCAAACCTAACTGTGGAAATGTGACGTTGACGTAGGTGCAAGGGATGCTGCAAGCGCCATTGCATCACACTTGGATACAGGCACACGGGGAAGGGTTGTGCCTTTATCAGTTGCTCCCCGTTAGTGAGTGAGTTCTGAACTTTGAAGAGGACCCCCTGTAGGACATGGGTTATCATGGAATTTGGGAATAAATGTACGCTGTATGCAAGAGAAATGGCACTAGTGGTGGAGGGTGACCTCAGCACTGTTACATCCACTTTCGTTTGAATTGCTTTACACCACACCTGGCAATGCTGCACACTTATGTACCCTGTGCTACTACATACCCTAGATCCTATACTACTTAATTCATGGATGCTTCAAAATCCACGTCTGTTAAACCTCTTAGATACCCTGCAGCCTCACCCCACTCAGACCCTGAACCCCACTGAGGTTCACCACATCTATGCCTGAAGTGTACATATCTTAAACTCTATTCGACCTCATCCTGAGGGATCTCAAACTGCTCCCCATTCACCCCCCTTGGTCAAACCTCCTGGACGATGTGTTGTCACATCCCTCTTTTGAAGTACCGCTCCCCATCCATGGAATCGTTCCTGTTCCTCCCCTTGGAAATAGCCCTGCACCTATAATAATCCACATTTGTAAAGCGCACAATCACCCGTAAGGGTCTCTAGGCGCTGGGGGCTGTCGGGAAGATTAAGCAAGTTATTGCCCAGAGTCACATGGTGCTGGGCTAACCTGCCGCCGGCGCCGGGGATCGAACCATGATCCCCAGATTCCAGCATCAGTCGCCCTGACCGCGGCGCCACACCTCTCCTGCAGTGCGTCCTGACCTTGCATTGAACCTCATCAGAACTTGCACTGCTCCATCACCAACCCTGCCTTGCTCCACCCACCAGACTCTGAATTGCTTCACCCCGGGATTTGTACTGCCCCACGCAGGGCCGGCCCTAGGCATGTGCAAACTGTGCACCTGCACAGGGCCGCCAAACCCGAGGGGCCGCCACGACGACCGACCGACAGTCACCATCTTGAAAAGGGGTACTTTTCTCACAGAAAGAACCAACAGGGATCCGGATCTTCAAGGGTAGGCCATTTCCGCTACGAGTCACAGAACTTATGGGACATTTCACCCTTCCAGCTTCTCCAAGTGATGTGCCTTAAAATATCGATCATTCTATCACTTAGTTTGTTAAAGAGTATTAAATAGCTTTCTGGTTGCCTCTCCGTTTTTCACTTTGCAAAGCGTTTACAAAAGCAAACAGATGCAGTCTTTTATTTTAAGATTCATCTTGAAGAGGTAAGACTCGCTTTCATGTACCTCTAACCTTTTAAGCGAACCATGCTCAGTGGGCAATGAACACATACAAAGATGCCACCTGCAAGATGCCCACTTTGCCCTGAATTTTTTTGTCGAGGGAAAACGTGTGTGTAAAGCCTTTCATAAAAAGCAAAGTTAAATCACCTCAAAGTCTGACCTCTTGAATTGCCACTGTACAAAAGTTCATGTTTAGAGCGACAATGCACCATCGTCTTGAAAAGAAAAGAGATGCAACATTTCCACATGAAATCTCTTTCGCAGCAATGGTTTGTGGAGGCGCCCGAGGCTTGAAAACAATTAATTTCAGCTCTCTGACCTGCATCCTTTCTTCTAAAACTATACACACAACAAACTTGTAGTAATAAAGTTTCCCCAAAAATCGAATGACTTTTTCAAAACTGTGAAAGGACTCATCGCTATGCACAGACACTCCTATCACTCTAAAAGCCACGGTTAAAGTCATCGGTGTCTAATGTTAAAAGTTTCCATTTAGGTAGAATGATTCAAGCAAATGACCAAGTAGATAGTGCCCCTGTAACACCGGTTGATACAAGGGCTCGTGCAGAGACTCTGCAGCCTAAACTAGATGTCCAGACTGACCCCGACATCCATCCATAATTGTAAACGGCCTTAAATGGGTCTTACCTTTGAACTGCCCAAATCCCGGATCAGAAGTCCCGAGTTCACAATTTAGTAGTCCTACTGTCCAAGTACTCAGGACAGCAACCTGTTCAGATTCAGACTGCTTCTGACCCTCGGCTCCAAAAAACATGCAGTCCAACTCCGATTGACGAAGACACTCTTGGGATGCAGTCTCAAGTCGAGTCTGCGCGAGCCAAGGGTCAGATCGGAACTTGGATCACTGGCGGCCCCCTGGCAGGATTTGGCAGCCACCGGGCAATGGCAGCGACAGAGCGCGTGAGCGCTGTTGTTGTTTACAATAGTCAGTCATTGGTTTCACTTGACGTTGCCCAGGCAGCCAGCCAGCAGTTGGGTCCCAGGGCCGTCAATCTTCAATCTTACCCCTGTGACGACGTTACCGCCCTGGGACAGCCCCCGCGCGCTGTGCGCAATTTAACCGCTCAGTGACGCGTGCCGGTGCTGTGTGGTCACGTCAAGCTCCGCCCCGCGGCGCCTCACTGGGAGAATCCGTCAGTGAGCGGTGCGTGGGATGGCTGCAGCGTAGGACCTGAAGAAGATCTCGGCGCTGGAGATGGAGCGCTACTACTGCCTCCTGCAGGCGGCCGCCCTACTGGACTCCTCTCTGCAGAGTAAGTGCGGCGCCTCAGCGCTCGCCCCGCGCGCCCGCCCGGGCTGCGGCAGCAGCGGCCCCTTCCTGCGAGGTGACCACAGTGCCGCGTGCTGCACCTGAGCCTGTCCGGCCGCCTCGCGCCTCACGCTGAGTTTACAGTTGGCTGCTGGTGCAGGCAGCAGGTCTTGGAAGTTTTGTTAACATGACGTGTGCCTTACGATACAACATCCAACGTAGCGCAGAGAAAGTAACAAGTCACTGTGTTATAATTGTATGTATATAGCTTTTACCATCCATGACGAGGCTTTCAATGGTCTTACTACGCTACTTTGACCCCAACGATTAGTGGTTACGGGTCACCGCAATGAGCCTTGCGCTCTCAAGGAAGTAATTACGCATTTGCTTGTGGTTGTTTGAATTTCTTGGAGTTAGGTGTGATCATTGTATCTTCATTGCACTTACACCCCAGATGAGTCCCGGGAGAGCTTTTTCCAGTTGACAGAAAAATCCAGGGTTACTGGATTAATCTAATATTCATCATCATACTTCGTTTCACACGCCGTCAAAGTTTGTAGCTTTTAGTCTTGCTCTTAAATGCATTACATCTCGGTTATCGTGCGGCGACTCGTCACGGTCACATCGTCGTTAGATTCATTGAGAGAAGAATTAAAAGTCTAGAACAAATAAATTAACCGTCCTCGTCCTGTCACCCCGATCATCGATAAAGACACTAGAACACCTGTAGTGTCCGACTAGTCTCTTCCCCGAGAGTCCGACTCCGACCCTTCAAATAACGCCGGTGAGAGACTGTGCTCACAAAATATATTTATAATGACTTGTATAATCGCCTGCCTGTTTTTCCAGTTAAGCAAGTAATTAGTCAAAAATATAAAACCAGACAATGTTATATCCAAAGTGTGCTTACACTATTTATTCCTAAATTTAGCATAGTATACATCAAGTACCTGGTTCAATTCCATAGGTACCTAGACACAAGAAGTATCTTTACATACAGACACAGGAGATACATTTAATCAATTAAGTCATTGAAACATCTGTACACCAGTGGGTGTTATTCTTATATTGAATACACCGTTCATAAACTTCAAATAGAAAAACCAAACATTTTGCGCCAATTATTTACATGAATGTCGCGCTCAAAGTGATAGAAATAGGGGAATAGTTAAGTGGGATGGGTGTGATAGGAAACAAGTGAGGACTAGGTAAAGGTGGTTGTGACTAGAAGCAATCACAGTGGAATAAAATAAACCCTTTACAGTCTGTAGTTCGATCTGCAGTTCCAATATACACATATACATAGGATTCGTATTACTCTGTAGATTTAATCCTATGATTGGAGATTGGTTGTGATCAGGTCTACGTTTCGACCCCCAGGTTTACAGGGTAGGTTTGATCCTCATAGTGGGGTCTTCATCAGGACGGGGCAAAGCAGGAGCGCTTTAACAGAGGCCTTATGTGGCCGTAATGTTAGGACCACCAAGGGTTCCTTTCCTTTAGGGTGGTTACTCCTCCTTTATGTGCCTTAGACACAGCCGGCAAACGAGGAAGAAGCATCTTAGAGACAGCCACTGCTGTCAAGACTTTACGAATCGCTTGTGGTGCGAGAAACATGACCACATATACGGCGAATTAGCTGTGAACCTCCATGAAAGAGAAACAACCCTTTGGACGAAAAGCTTTTTATCCCAATAAAGGCGGAGTAACTGCAGATCGAACTACAGACTGTAAAGGGTTTATTTTATTCCACTGTGATTGCTTCTAGTCACAACCACCTTTACCTAGTCCTCACTTGTTTCCTATCACACCCATCCCACTTAACTATTCCCCTATTTCTATCACTTTGAGCGCGACATTCATGTAAATAATTGGCGCAAAATGTTTGGTTTTTCTATTTGAAGTTTATGAACGGTGTATTCAATATAAGAATAACACCCACTGGTGTACAGATGTTTCAATGACTTAATTGATTAAATGTATCTCCTGTGTCTGTATGTAAAGATACTTCTTGTGTCTAGGTACCTATGGAATTGAACCAGGTACTTGATGTATACTATGCTAAATTTAGGAATAAATAGTGTAAGCACACTTTGGATATAACATTGTCTGGTTTTATATTTTTGACTAATTACTTGCTTAACATTTATTGCTTTCACGAATCGATAGACTCTGACCATTTTTTCTGTAACTGCTTATACTGACCCAGGTCAGAGATTTCTTAGGGTGTACCCCATTGAAATTTACTGTTTTTCCAGTTGAGCTGTCTAGTAATGATATGATTTATAAGTGTTAATAACATCTGATGCGCAGCGTAGTCTAGTAGTCAATAGTACTGAATGGTTTGTCTCTGCGCCACATTATGTTCACGAGACACGACACGCGTGTGTAACTATGTGAGCTTGTATCTCTGCAATATGCGAAGTATGTGCCTCTGTAGGGAATGATGTGCTCTTGCAAGATGCTACAATTCGCCTGCATCCTTCTGAAATATTCTGAGTCCCAGAAAGTTCCCACGTGTGTTCTGTAGTTAAAGGTTCTGCAGCTTGCATGCTGCTATCAGGTGACTAGTTAAATGTATAATTGCGTGCCAGGGGCTACATATTTAATCCTTGCACCTGTAAGAGATCCAGGTAAAACACAGGCTATTAACACCAATATTCTATTGTTTTCCTTTGTAAATTGGCATATCTGCGCTCCAGTAAGACGTTCTGAGTCTATGCATGATAGTAAATATTTGTGCATCTGACATTCTGCGCCCGCTAAAATGTTACAATGCGCATCGCTGTAAAACATTCAGTTATTACAAAGTGCTTTTCTAAAATGTTTTGCGCCCTCACCGGATGCTATGTGTGGTACACATCATTTATTGCCAACATGTGTTGCTGTCACAATAAACAAATATAAAATAAGACATAAACGATTAAGGCGGAATAAGTTGTCTGATGCCCCTATTAGGTTTTGATGATGTCAGTCCCGTTAAGTCGTTCACCACACCAGCATTATGTCATGTTCCGTTACTAAGTGATGTATTTTTTTGTAAGGTGGCTTGAAAGCACACCTTCTATGTTTTGCAATACTTGTACGATACAAATAATGCTCTCCTTGAAGTGGTTTAGTGACTGCGCCGGTGGCTGGGCTGTTATAATACGTCACTAGCTACAGCGTGCAAATAAGCCACCTATGGGGGTCTGCTCCCGTGTACAAGAACTGTCAATAGAAGCTCCATCATCTAAACATAATGTTTGACCGTAGTTGTACACAAGATCTGACGACTGGAGCGTATCTGACTGCCCGGTAAATTCGTATGCCAGGAGAGGTGCCATTATGCACTAGCCAGGGCCCCCACCTACGCTCCCTGCACAGGGCCACCATGAGCCTAGAGCCGGCCCTGGCCCCACACCAAGCCATGCAGTGCTATGGATGGCTTCAGAGGCCATGTAGGCTTCCAAAACCTGAATGAGAACAATAACTTGCCCCTTGTGAAGATCATGACGAATACTAATTGAATGCAAAAAGTTGCGAGCTTGTCAAAATTATTCAGGCAAAGCGTGCACTGGCAACACTCGACTAACAATGTTTTAGGGATTTTATTGTGGGTAGGAAAACAGGTTGTTAATAGGTTTTTTGATTTATAAATCAATCAGGGGATTTGTTAAGCGCACTAAGGCGCTGGGAGGGGTGGGGGGGCAGGAGCTGCAGCTAGTGGTCAAAGAGCCAGGTCTTGAGCAGTCTTCTGAAGGCCGGAAGGTCTGCGGTCTGTCGTAGGTGGAGGGGGAGGGCGGCGCGGTGGGAGAAGGATCTGCCCCCGGAAGTGGTTCTGTGAATGCACGGGACGGCAGCCAGGGAAAGGTTGGTGTAGCGGAGTTTCCTGTTGGGTAAGTAGAAGGCGAGTCTGTTGTTGAGCCGGTCTTGTGGAGTGCTTTGTGTGCATGGATCATGGGTTTGAATGTGATTCTTTTGTCGACGGGGAGCCAGTGCAGGTCTCTCAGGTGCGGGGTGATGTGGTCCCGGCGTGGGACGTCAAGGATCAGGCGTGCTGAGGCGTTCTGGATTCTTTGGAGTCTGTTGATGAGTTTGGACGGGGCTCCGGCGTAGAGGGAGTTTCCGTAGTCGAGTCGGCTGCTGACGAGGGCATGGGTGACGGTTTTCCGTGTGTCTGCCGGGATCCATCTGTAGATCTTGCGGAGCATACGGAGGGTGTGGAAGCAGGAGGAGGAGAATGCATTGATTTGGTTGGTCATGCTGAGCTTGGAGTCGAGTATGACCCCTAGGTTGCGTGCGTGGTTGGTTGGTGCCGGGGGGGGTTCCCAGTGATGCTGACCACCAGGAGTCGTCCCACGCTGAGGGGTTGGGCCCAAGGATGAAGATCTAATCGGCGACGGTCTTCATACCCTGGTGCAGGTTGGATTTGGCGGTGAGGGGGTCCTTGGTGAGGGAGAGGATCAGCTGGGTGTCGTCGACGTAGGAGATTATGTTGAGGTTGTGTAGTCTGGTGATGCGAGCGAGGGGAGCCATGTAGACGTTGAACAGCATCGGGCTGAGGGAGGATCCCTGCGGGACACCGCAGATGGTTTTGGTGGTTCCGGATTGGAACGGGGGAAGAGGACTCTCTGGGTTCTGTTGGTGAGGAAGGAGGTGGTCCAATCCAGGGCCTTGTCTCGGATCCCTGCGTCGTGGAGGGGAGTGCGAAGTGTGTGGTGGCAGATGGTGTCAAAGGCGGCGGAGAGGTCCAAGATGATGAGCGCTGCTGTCTCGCCGTTGTCGAGTAGGATTCTGTAGTCGTCTGTGGCGGCGATGAGGGCGGTTTCGGTGCTGTGGTAGCCTGACTGGGAGGGTTCCAGGATGTTGTTGTCTTCTAGGTAGAGGGTGAGCTGGGTGTTGATGATCTTTTCCATGACTTTCGCTGGGAACGGGAGCAGGGAGATGGGCCGGAAGTTCTTGAGGTCGCTAGGGTCCGAATTGGGTTTGTTCAGGAGGGCGTTGATCCCAGAGTGCTTCCAGCTCTCCGGGAAGGTAGCGGTTTTGAAGGAGAGGTTGATGATGTTACGCAATTGGGGTGCGATGAGGCTGTCGGCTTTGTTTGCCATGTGGTGGGGAAGAGGATCAGACGGGGAGCCTGAGTGGATGGTGCTAATGGTCTTGATTATGTCTTCGGTGCTCACGTTGGTCCATGTGGTCAGAGGGTCGTGGATGGTGGGGTTCGGAGTGTTCGTCGTGGCGGGGTCCATAGGGTTCAGACAGGGGTTGAAGCTGTTGTGGATGTCGGTGATCTTGCGGTGGAAGAAGGCAGTGAGGGTGTCGCACAGGGCTTGCGTTGGCGGAATGTCGTTGGTGCAGGAGCTAGGATTGGAGAGTTCTTTCACGATGTTGAAGAGCTCTTTACTGTTGTGGGCATTGTTGTCGAGGCGGTCTTTGAACGAGGCTCTTTTGGTGGTCCTGATGAGGTGGTGATGGTTGCGAGTGGTGTCTTTGTGGGCTGTGCGGTTGGCGGGCGTTCTATCCTTGAGCCAGTTTTTTTTGAGTTTCCGGCAGGTGAGCTTGGAGGCCAGGAGCTCCAGGATGAACCAGCTGGCTCTCTGGCTGGTATCTCTGTCGGTGCGTTGTCTCATTGGTGCTACGGTGTTGGCGCAGTCCTCCATCCAGAGTCTGAGGGTGCGGGCCCCATCCTCGGGGTCGGTGGGGCTGGTTGGTGGGTTGAGTGCGAGGTGTGTTTCTAGAAGTTCCTTGGTGACTTTGCCCCAGCGTCGGCGGGGAATCAGTAGGGTGCGGTGGTGAGTGACGGGGTTCTGGAAGGTGAAGTGGACGTAGAAGTGGTCGGTCCAGGTGAGCTTGGAGGCGTGGCTTAAGGCAACGTGTGGGCTGGCGGTGAAGATGGCATCAAGCGTGTGGTCGGTGATGTGGGTCGAGGTTGTGATGATCTGTTTCACTCCGAGGGTGGTGAGATTGTCGACCAGGGTGGAGGAACTGCTGTCGTTGTTATTTTCCAGATGGTAGTTCAGGTCGCCGAGCAGGATGTTGTTGGTGGAGGTCAGTGCGTGCGTGCTGATGAAGTCGGCGATGGAGTTCCAGAATTGTGGACGTGGGCCGGGTGGTCTGTAGACGAGGGTGCCTCTGAGGGTGGTCTTGGGGTCCGTGTGGATCTTGAAGTGCATGTGTTCGACGGTGGTGAGGGTATCGTCGGTGTATGGGGAGACCTTGATGGTGTTCTTGTGGATTATGGCGATACCTCCTCCGACTCCGTTGGTGCGGTCTCTGCGCGAGATCTTGT
The DNA here is from genome assembly GCF_964263255.1 of Lissotriton vulgaris. NCBI lineage: Eukaryota > Metazoa > Chordata > Amphibia > Caudata > Salamandridae > Lissotriton > Lissotriton vulgaris. Next base: position 154,126,677 of record NC_141690.1, on the reverse strand, counting down.
ATCCGTCGAGGATGGCCACTGCGATGTCTGGGGCGGAGGCTTCGTTCATCCAGGTCTCGGTCAAGAAGGCGATGTCAGGTGATGTGGTGGTGAGTAGGTCCCAGAGTTTGACGGCGTGCTTGCGTGCGGAGCGGGTGTTGAGCAGGATGCATCGCAGTTGGTTGGGTTCCGCTGCTGTGGGTGCCTCAGCGTCGCTGTTGCAGGAGAAGATGCATTTCTGGCAGGTGAAGGGGCCGTGGGTGTGCTTGGGGGTGGCCTTGTAGCAGTTGGTGGTGCATCCGTAGTTGAGAGCGATGAGGGTGTTGGCGTCGTAGCGGTAGCGGGCATCACGGGTTGCGTGAGAGCCAGGGGTTTTGGAGCTGGGCACCGTCCAGGCGCGGACGGGCACAGACGGGCTTGCCTTAGGCGCGCCTTCGGTGCTCCAGCGGCGCGCCCGCTGCTCGCGGCCGCCATATAAGGGGTGGTGGAGAGGGAGGATCAGCTGGGAGGCAGGAGGCAGGTTACCAGGGCAGCGAAAGGGCACGGGGGGGTGGGGGCCGCAGGGGAGGCAGCGGCTGGAAAAATCTGCTAAAATTAGCTAACACTCTAGACTGGGAGACGCCACAGAACAGGCTCACAGCAGCAGGCCACAGAATAAAAAACGGGCAGGGGCACAGGCACACAGGGTACAGAAAACGGGCGGGGCACAGGCACACAGTGTACAGAAAGGAGAGAATGGGCAGGGGCACGACACACAGCAGCAGGAAGCAGCAGCAACCGCGATCAGGTGCAGGGCACCAGGAGCACGAGTCCACAGGCAGGAGGCAGCCTAAGGATGGCACTAGCACTGGTGGCTCTGCAGCGGAGGGGGGGGCGACCTACCAGGCAGGTCAAGGGTTGCTGACCCTTTGAGTTTAGTTGAGTGGTGGATCAAGTAAAGGAAGAATAATTGGGTTGTTTTAATAATGTGAGTAACTCTACAAGTTACTGCAGCCCCTCAGGCTATAGAGACGAAGAAGCAGTATTTGAGTAATTTTAGAAAAAGAAGATATGTGACAGCATATTCTGATCAATTTGGAATTACAACAACATTTCTTGATAAGAAGATGACAAATCCTACAATTGCTACAACTCCTAATCATTATATCATAAGCAGATTTTAGAAAAAGGCCTAAGGGGGTAGCAGAAGTCTGGGTCATCTCCTCAGCAGTGTATCCAGGCCTGGTGACTCAGTGGACAAATGCATTCTCTGCATGGATCTGTGTTTGACCTAGGTGCAAATGCAGGCAGGCTCACTTAACATTTCATCCTTTGAGGTCCTTAAAATGAGTATCATTGATGCTGAGTATTATTAAATATCTTTCACCTGTCAGTAGCTCCATGATACTCTTCTGTGGTGAACATGCACTCTAGAAATAAGACTATGTTATATTTCAAGGGTAGCACCCACATTTGATAACAATGTACGAAAAAAGAGGCATCCTAGAAGGAAAAATAACCCGTTCCCAGGGACACCTCTGCAGCGCTTTGGGGCCCTGGGGCAAGTTTGTCCATGCTAGACCAGAGGTGGATACAGCCAGAGCAGTGCCATAATATTAGGGGAATTTAAGTGGTCAAACTTAGTTCTCTCTCAGTGGTACCACAATCTGCAGAAAAATTGCTATAGCTATTGATTTGTCTAACCAAAGCATCTCAGAAAGCTTTTCGTAAAGATTTGTCTGATCACAGGGATGTGGCTGTGACAAGATTACTGGTGATACAAAAAGGGTTGCTGAACTGTTCCTAAGGAGAGATAGGGAAAATTTGGGGAAGATTTACCTGGCGTGACCAAGGGTGTTCGAATGATAGCCTGGGGCATCCATTATGTTGGATGTAGTTGCCTCACACACCCAGAAGGGTGTCATGCTTCATCATAGGCGGTTGCTCCTCGTCGGGGAGGCGGTGCAACCCCCGACGGGCTCACCTCAAAGAGGGGCTCTTTGGCGGAGATCTTTTTATCCAACAGCCTTATGGTGAGGTGGGGGTGTGTGGGCAGGATGGTGTATTGTTGTGATAGGGTAATTAAAATGTAGCAAGGGGTACCGGAATTCACTTTATTCTGGGGGTCCCCTGGCTGCAATTAAAAGGTGGGGCTAGCTCGCTAGGTGTCAACAAGTTAGGTCGAGTGACCCTAGAGGAGACTAGAAGTGAATGTGGTCGACATGTTTCTCACAAAGGGTTAATCACCCGCGATTCTTCAGGACCTTAAAAAAGTGAGAATAACAACATCATGCTAGTGTCATGTGTGTGGTGTGTGTTACCTCTGTGGATTCTCCTATGCCTATATATAGAGAAAAGATAAGGAAACAATGGTTAGCACGAATATGCAGTACACTAGTTCAAGTCACATCATTGCCAGGGCATGTGAAAATTCTGGCATGCTGGTGGTACTGTGGATAATTGAGCACAACCACTACATGCCTTGTGTATTGAGCGTGCAATGTGCAGAGTGGAGAGCACACGCAATAACTGAATCTGTGAGGAGGATTGTGATGGGTGAGGGTGATGGCTAAAAACAATGGTTTAAAATGCAGCAGTCTTAGCATGATGACCTACCCATAGTGTGTCAAGTAATGAGCAGGTCTAATGTAAAGACACCAATTAAAACAGTACTGTGGCTGGATGCAGAATCAAACTCACACTGTGACCTGTTAAACGTTAAGAGATAAAGCATACAGTTCCCTACCCACCTACTGGTCAAAACACTAATAGCCACATGAGGGATCGGCGGGACAGTACATCAGGAATGAGCCCATAGAGTGTGGCTAGAGTAGGAGCATATAAAGCGCGCCTCTTGGTTATTGAATGCAGGCAAAATGAAGTAATGCTCAAGGAACGGGGGTCTATACACCCTCCTCCCGCTTAGCGCTGTCGCACTCACCTCCAATCTCCTGTGTCCGCGTGTGGAGACCTACCCATTACCGCCGAGCTCGAGTAGATGTGTGAGCTCGGCGGCCCGGGTTATTTAAACAAAACAAGCAGACCGGCGTGCGGGGACGCGTCGCCACCCACTGTGCCAGGTCACGTGTAAAGGGCCGATATTGTGGCGGCCATCTTAAGATGGTGTGGAAGTGCGTGATCGCTATTGACTTGGGTTGGTAGTGGCCGGTTTTACTCGGCGGGGCCCCAATTGGCAGGATCTTTGAGAGCAAAAAGGGGGTCCCGTGTTAGCAAGGCGTAGTGCCTATCAAGTATCTACGCGTATATCAAAGGTGACGCCCGGCCAGATTAGTGTCTATATTCCGGCGGCCATGATGTAAGGGGCTCAAAGCCTAGCTTGTTTACGCAGAAACGTGAGAGAAAAGCTCAAGTGACTGTATAGCGGTCCTGCATTCAGTTAGACCATAGTGTACCTATGGTGGGGGACCGATGTCAGCGAGTGGGTCAAGGTCAGCAGGGGTAGTGGTAATGACAAGGGTGAGAGTGACAGTAGGTTGGATAGGCTTGCGATGTGGACCTTTGTCAGATGTAAGAGCACGGGTATATGGGTGGCCACGGTGCAAATGAAGAGACTAGAGAATTTACAGTGAGTGCCAGGAAATGTCTTCGTTGAGACCCTGTTTATCAGAAGACAATCGATGTACCCATCTCTGTTCCTTGCGGAAGAGCGCTTGTTTCGGGCAGTTAGGGCTGGATTCTAATACTACCCACTTCATAGAGTCTTCATCATGGTTGGAGTCCACATAATGTTTACACATTTTTGTGTGGGTCTTCTTGCAGCGAAAATTGCTGCGGTGTTCAATGATGCGGGTCTTAACGGGACGAGTTGTCATCCCAATGTACTGTAAGCCACACGGGCACGTGAGCATATATATACAGTGTGATGTGTTGCAATTAGTGTGATGTCTGAGCTCCCATTTGAAGGTCTCGGAGAGTTGTATGGTCTTCAGTGTCATGGTATATCTGCAGACCCCACACATGCCACAAGGGTAATGGCCCGTCACGGGGGGTAAATGCCACAAGGTTTGTTGAGTTTCTTTCCTCGTACTCTTTGGTCTAGTGCTGATTAGGATATCCTTCAGATTTTGTGATCTCTTGAAGGCGAACCTCGGTTCTTCCAGGACCATATCCCCTGTGTTGAGAATGCCCCAGTGATGTTTGATCGTATTCCTGATTTGATTGGACAATGGGGTGAATGTGGTCACACAGGTGATCGGTTGATTCTCCAGGGTATCATTCGAACACCCTTGGTCACGCCAGGTAAATCTTCCCCAAATTTTCCCTATCTCTCCTTAGGAACAGTTCAGCAACCCTTTTTGTATCACCAGTACTAGATAAGGACACAAGCTGCTACTGGACCTTCCACCACCCTGAGTGGTAAACAGTGTCCTTTCTCTCCCCCCTTTTGAAATATATGTGACAAGATTACCCCAGGCCCTACTCAAAATGAGTCTAGCATATTGAGTGGTGCCTGGCGCTCCTAAATACAAAGGGGGGAGCTAATAGAGCAGATATTTCTCTATGTTAGAGGACTGCAATAGTTTCTTCTACGAAGAACAGGCGACGTAGGAGATTGGAGACACATGCAGGGAGGCTTTTTTTTCCAGGGAACTAGGTTACATTTGGTGGTAATGTAGCCCAACATACACATTTCTTAAGATGGCGTATTTCTTAAGATGGCATATTAAGACAGTATATATTTGCTTATAAGAAATTGCAATTAATAAAAGGATTTCATGAGTACTCCTAGTTATGCTGCAAGAGCTGCAGCTTCCTTGTAATACGCAAAAGACCTTTGTGAATCCCCCCCAAATTTGACAATCTACTCCAAAAATAGGGGAACCTATGGAAGTGGACTTGTGATTTTCTTCTTGGCCGTGAAATAATAAATCAGCCATAAGTCAGCACTGAGAAATTTTACTTCTCATACAGCATAATCAGATGTTCTCATTCTTACACACAACCTTCATGGTGGTGCTGAAGAGGGTGGCAGTAGCCACGGCATCTTGAGGTGGGCGTAGCTTTTGACGTGGAAGTGTACAGGGCAGTTAAGTCCGGGCCCGGACCCGGAACGCTGAGGGTGGCAGCGGTGGCGAAGTCCTACTAGGTCCTCTGGTCAGGGGTGGCACAGGGGGCCCAGGTGAGCCCTCAGGCTTGAGACTTAAGTGGGTGGGCCAGGAGCCTGAATGGAAGCAGCCACATGCATATCTAACACATAATCTTGGGACTCAACAGCGAGTCCCAGGATTCTAATGCACCAAACACACGGGCAGAGACGGGGCGGAGGCGGCGAGCCCTTCCTCTCCTGGCTAGAGCGTGTAAAAGCGCACTTCAAACCCCGCAGCTTGGGAAGACTCAACAGTGGGACTTCGAGTCCCAGGTTTCTTTCGCACCAAATACATAGGTCAAGAGGGGGCAGAGGTGGTGAGTCCTTTCTCTCTGCTCTGAAGCGCTTCAAAGCGCACTTCATCCCCTGCAGGTGGGAAGTGAGCAGGACGTGCCCGGGTGTTGCTGGGCCTCCCCCCCTGATATTCGTTGTTGGATACCTGACAGTTGGTCATACATCACCACCGGAAGTTCCAGTGCCTTATTATAGGGAAACAAAAAAACCTCAGGGGGCTGTGGTAAGGAGCGCACGGGGATAAATAGTATTACTAATTATTTGACATGTGCTGTGGGATTGATTAATAGAGAGCTGGAAATTGTAGAGGAGAGACTATGGTGGGAGAACATTTTTCAATGCCTTTCAATTCCTTCAGGCATAGTGATAGTACTGAGGGCATTGTGATCATGTTCATAATTTAAAAAAAGTAACACTTCCTGACTCACTGAAAATTAAATAGGCAATGAGTATTGATGGCAGACATACCAATAATCAAATGGCTGTAAAGGTACTAGCTGAGGTGAAAGGGGGCACTGTGAGGAAAGCTGTGTCAATAAAATAACTTAGGAGCAAGCTTCACGGTGGAGAGCATGACAGCTCTAATCAGCCCCTCTGTGACAATATATTGGTAGTGTAATGTCCACAATCATGATGTATTAGCGTAGCGCTAGGACCATGCAGGCTGGGTCGGAAGCAGGGAGGTAGAAGACAGGAAGTGGAAGGTAGGGTTCAGTAGGGGTTGAAGGAAGTAGAAGGTGAGAGTGTTGCAGGGAGCTCCGACACAGATATGTATGTGAAGTAAAAATAAAGAAGAGCTTAATTCCTGTTTTCCAGTGTCTGTCCTTATTCAGTCACGACAACTGGCAACAAGGGTGGCCGATGTCCATGTACTCACCATTCCTACAGTGCTGCTGTCCCCAGTCTGTGCCTGCTGTGCACCGTCTCCACGCCTTCATTGCTCTGTGCTACCGACAGCACTTTGATTCCTCCTGGCAGCAGGAGTCCACCCTGCTTTTCGCCTGGCGGAAGCTTATCTGCAACATACTGGCTCCCTCTCACTCATTCAAAGGAACCTACTCTGTGCATCACTTCATGTTGTCCCTCGTGGCCACAGGAAAATGCTCTGCCCCGCACCAGAAGATTCGGGTGCACATGCACCAGTGAGAGTCCAGCCTATCTACACACTGTCTCGCTGGCCTGCCTGCTTCACCTGCTGTATCAGAGAAAGCTGGTCTCCCTCTTCTGTCTTCCTCGATGGGATCTATTGCACTCCTGAAGCCTTGTGAAACTGTGTCTTTGCTAAGCGGCCATTTTAAAGTCAGGCAGATCATTCAGGAACCTTGTTCTTACCCCGGCAGCCATCTTAGAATCAGGTGCCCATACTCCTGGCAGCCTCTGCATATACCTGGGGACAGTTAACACATGCACAATGTGTGTTTACCTAAAAAGATACAATTTACTGAAAAAAACACCCCTGCTGAACATCGTTGGAGCATATACAAAGTCACATGTCATCCTCACTGGATACATCACGAAATGCACAACTGGGACCAGCGATTCTTGGAGTCTCCTTAGAAACTCGCTTCAGAGCGTTTGACTCTCGTATCTGGCAGCGGCATGGCTCCCAGTTGGCAAGAATAGCTGGAAGACTTAATGAACAGGTCGCAAGTCACCAACCCAGATCAGCAACTCATTGCCCTGCAAAACTTGATAGGGAAAGACGTTAGTCAAATCATCAAAGTACTTCCGGCGGCTGTTTCTACGTCCTGTCAAGATGTGAGAGACTTAATCTGGAAGTTTCTCCACAAACAAAACTTGGATTATAAACGCTACACTTTCAAACTAACCTCTAAGGAAAAGGATGAACCCATGAGAGGCTACATTACGCATCTCAAACCTTAATCCGATACTGAGAATTCGACAACTTCACTACTGGGGATGTCCTTTCCTACAAATCAATATATATGAGTTTCACAAATCCATGTTGAAACTTTATGGCCACATTTTCTCCAGCGAACGGATGAGGCCAGACCCTGAAAAAGTCACAGCACCCGAAAAAGTCATAGCATTAACTGACGCTCCTTTTCCAATGAGGCAGCTATTATGCCACATAAAGGATTACTTACAACAAGGGGTGGTGAGGAACAGAGTCTCTGAATAAAGCAGAAAGCTCTCACCCAGTCAAAAGATCAGGGCTAGATCCAACACCGTTTTTTAGCTCACTGCACCATCCCAGTTTCAGAACCTGGCTGTATGCAAATTAGTCTGTTCCTGTCCCAGTGCATGATGGGAACAGGGCAAACCAAACTACAAAAGCCAATTCTTACACTGGGAAGGAAACAAGCTCCCGGGGACCGGTTTCTGGCATTGCAGCCGTCTTCGGCCCAGTTTGCTTGAATCCTGATGGTGCAATGAGCAAGGGTCTCACATCTGAGAATACCCTTCCACGCTTAGGGTGGACAAAAATATTTACAACAAGGGGTGGTGAGGAACAGAGTCTCTGAATAAAGCAGAAAGCTCTCACCCAGTCAAAAGATCAGGGCTAGATCCAACACCGTTTTTTAGCTCACTGCACCATCCCAGTTTCAGAACCTGGCTGTATGCAAATTAGTCTGTTCCTGTCCCAGTGCATGATGGGAACAGGGCAAACCAAACTACAAAAGCCAATTCTTACACTGGGAAGGAAACAAGCTCCCGGGGACCGGTTTCTGGCATTGCAGCCGTCTTCGGCCCGGTTTGCTTGAATCCTGATGGTGCAATGAGCAAGGGTCTCACATCTGAGAATACCCTTCCACGCTTAGGGTGGACAAAAATATTTACAACAAGGGGTGGTGAGGAACAGAGTCTCTGAATAAAGCAGAAAGCTCTCACCCAGTCAAAAGATCAGGGCTAGATCCAACACCGTTTTTTAGCTCACTGCACCATCCCAGTTTCAGAACCTGGCTGTATGCAAATTAGTCTGTTCCTGTCCCAGTGCATGATGGGAACAGGGCAAACCAAACTATAAAAGCCAATTCTTACACTGGGAAGGAAACAAGCTCCCGGGGACCGGTTTCTGGCATTGCAGCCGTCTTCGGCCCGGTTTGCTTGAATCCTGATGGTGCAATGAGCAAGGGTCTCACATCTGAGAATACCCTTCCACGCTTAGGGTGGACAAAAATATTTACAACAAGGGGTGGTGAGGAACAGAGTCTCTGAATAAAGCAGAAAGCTCTCACCCAGTCAAAAGATCAGGGCTAGATCCAACACCGTTTTTTAGCTCACTGCACCATCCCAGTTTCAGAACCTGGCTGTATGCAAATTAGTCTGTTCCTGTCCCAGTGCATGATGGGAACAGGGCAAACCAAACTACAAAAGCCAATTCTTACACTGGGAAGGAAACAAGCTCCCGGGGACCGGTTTCTGGCATTGCAGCCGTCTTCGGCCCGGTTTGCTTGAATCCTGATGGTGCAATGAGCAAGGGTCTCACATCTGAGAATACCCTTCCACGCTTAGGGTGGACAAAAATATTTACAACAAGGGGTGGTGAGGAACAGAGTCTCTGAATAAAGCAGAAAGCTCTCACCCAGTCAAAAGATCAGGGCTAGATCCAACACAGTTTTTTAGCTCACTGCACCATCCCAGTTTCAGAACCTGGCTGTATGCAAATTAGTCTGTTCCTGTCCCAGTGCATGATGGGAACAGGGCAAACCAAACTACAAAAGCCAATTCTTACACTGGGAAGGAAACAAGCTCCCGGGGACCGGTTTCTGGCATTGCAGCCGTCTTCGGCCCGGTTTGCTTGAATCCTGATGGTGCAATGAGCAAGGGTCTCACATCTGAGAATACCCTTCCACGCTTAGGGTGGACAAAAATATTTACAACAAGGGGTGGTGAGGAACAGAGTCTCTGAAAAAAGCAGAAAGCTCTCACCCAGTCAAAAGATCAGGGCTAGATCCAACACCGTTTTTTAGCTCACTGCACCATCCCAGTTTCAGAACCTGGCTGTATGCAAATTAGTCTGTTCCTGTCCCAGTGCATGATGGGAACAGGGCAAACCAAACTACAAAAGCCAATTCTTACACTGGGAAGGAAACAAGCTCCCGGGGACCGGTTTCTGGCATTGCAGCCGTCTTCGGCCCGGTTTGCTTGAATCCTGATGGTGCAATGAGCAAGGGTCTCACATCTGAGAATACCCTTCCACGCTTAGGGTGGACAAAAATATTTACAACAAGGGGTGGTGAGGAACAGAGTCTCTGAATAAAGCAGAAAGCTCTCACCCAGTCAAAAGATCAGGGCTAGATCCAACACCGTTTTTTAGCTCACTGCACCATCCCAGTTTCAGAACCTGGCTGTATGCAAATTAGTCTGTTCCTGTCCCAGTGCATGATGGGAACAGGGCAAACCAAACTACAAAAGCCAATTCTTACACTGGGAAGGAAACAAGCTCCCGGGGACCGGTTTCTGGCATTGTAGCCGTCTTCGGCCCGGTTTGCTTGAATCCTGATGGTGCAATGAGCAAGGGTCTCACATCTGAGAATACCCTTCCACGCTTAGGGTGGACAAAAATATTTACAACAAGGGGTGGTGAGGAACAGAGTCTCTGAATAAAGCAGAAAGCTCTCACCCAGTCAAAAGATCAGGGCTAGATCCAACACCGTTTTTTAGCTCACTGCACCATCCCAGTTTCAGAACCTGGCTGTATGCAAATTAGTCTGTTCCTGTCCCAGTGCATGATGGGAACAGGGCAAACCAAACTACAAAAGCCAATTCTTACACTGGGAAGGAAACAAGCTCCCGGGGACCGGTTTCTGGCATTGCAGCCGTCTTCGGCCCGGTTTGCTTGAATCCTGATGGTGCAATGAGCAAGGGTCTCACATCTGAGAATACCCTTCCACGCTTAGGGTGGACAAAAATATTTACAACAAGGGGTGGTGAGGAACAGAGTCTCTGAATAAAGCAGAAAGCTCTCACCCAGTCAAAAGATCAGGGCTAGATCCAACACCGTTTTTTAGCTCACTGCACCATCCCAGTTTCAGAACCTGGCTGTATGCAAATTAGTCTGTTCCTGTCCCAGTGCATGATGGGAACAGGGCAAACCAAACTACAAAAGCCAATTCTTACACTGGGAAGGAAACAAGCTCCCGGGGACCGGTTTCTGGCATTGCAGCCGTCTTCGGCCCGGTTTGCTTGAATCCTGATGGTGCAATGAGCAAGGGTCTCACATCTGAGAATACCCTTCCACGCTTAGGGTGGACAAAAATATTTACAACAAGGGGTGGTGAGGAACAGAGTCTCTGAATAAAGCAGAAAGCTCTCACCCAGTCAAAAGATCAGGGCTAGATCCAACACCGTTTTTTAGCTCACTGCACCATCCCAGTTTCAGAACCTGGCTGTATGCAAATTAGTCTGTTCCTGTCCCAGTGCATGATGGGAACAGGGCAAACCAAACTACAAAAGCCAATTCTTACACTGGGAAGGAAACAAGCTCCCGGGGACCGGTTTCTGGCATTGCAGCCGTCTTCGGCCCGGTTTGCTTGAATCCTGATGGTGCAATGAGCAAGGGTCTCACATCTGAGAATACCCTTCCACGCTTAGGGTGGACAAAAATACTTACAACAAGGGGTGGTGAGGAACAGAGTCTCTGAATAAAGCAGAAAGCTCTCACCCAGTCAAAAGATCAGGGCTAGATCCAACACCGTAAAGGATTACGCCACAATCATTTATCTTTTACAAGAAGCAAGGTCAACCCTTTCGATAGTCTGTAAACTGTGAGCAAGCATTCACTGGAATCAAAATGGCTGTAGGGTCAGCCATCAACCTGGCATACTTCAATCCTCACAGGAAGACCAAAATCACTGTAGATGCCAGTCCAGTGGGACTCAGAGCTATTCTTACCCAATATAAAACAAAGGTGACTAACAACACATAGTAGCATATGCCAGCTGCAGTTTGACAGACACCAAGTGAGCATACCCACAGCCAGAAAAAGAAACCCTGACAGTCGTCTGGGCGTGTGACCATTTCCATATCTTTTTCTATGGGAAGCACTTAATTCTTATTACGGATCACAAACCGTATTTGGCAACGCTCAAGCAAAGATGCCACCTAGGATTGAGCGCTGGGATATTTTCCTTCAAGAAGAATACACATATATCATTGTCCACAATCCAGGAAAGGCTGAAAACCCAGCTCCCTACATATCGAGACATCCTAGAATGTAATCAAAGACGAAACACTGGCTGATGCATACATTCATTTCACCATTGATTAAGCAAGACTACCTGCTCTTCCACTGGAAGCAATCACAGAAGCCAAGGCTAAAGATGCTATGCTCCAAGACAGAATACGTTGCCTTCAAACAAACTCATGGAGAAACCTCAATGAAACGCATCATGACAAAGGAATTAACTCACATGATCTGGCTTCCTTCCGACATGTCAAAGACGAACTTGTAACTAACGACAACGGATTGCTACTACGAGATAAACGGATTGTCATACCACAACTGATATGACAGGGCATTATTAATTTGTCGCATGAAGGGTACAGGGGCATAGTGGCCACCAAAAGGGCGCTACAGGAGTGAGTCTGGTTTCCCTCTCTCGATCAAATGGTTGAAGCCACACTTCGGGACCGCCCTTAATGCCAAATGGTAGAGCAAGAAGAACCATGCTCCCCCCATTGCAGAAGTCTGGTTTGACAGATGGCTTGTGGCAACATGTTGCCATTAACTTCTTTGGCCCCTTCAAATCTGGCAAGTACATCATCGTCATAATGAATGAGTACTCAGGATTCCCAATAGCACAACAAGTATCTTCAACGAGAGCAACCATCGACATACCAGTCCTGGATGAGGCCTTTGCAGTGTGGGTCATCCCAAAGTAGGTAAACCTGACACTGGCCCTCCATTTAATGGACATGACTTTGCAGAATTTGCAAGCCACCTCAACTTAAAACACACAAAAGTCTCTCCCATGTGGCCTCAAGCCAATGGAATGGTAGAGAAGTTTATGGCAACTGTTTGACATGACACCATTGGCGTGGGTTTCCCCTGTATTTTTGCCTTTGCCTCCTATGTTTTTGCTGTGTGTTGGACTTCGTTTCTGCTGGTCTAGATGCTTTGGGCACTTTGCCACTGCTGTTCAGTGCCAAAGTGCAAGTGCTCTCTTTGTAAATTATTAGTATGGATTAGTGATTCCCTGATTGGCATATTTGATTTACTAGTAAGTCCCTAGTACAGTGCACTGTGTGTGCCCAGGGCCTATAAATCAAATGCTGCTAGTGGGCCTGCAGCACTGATTGTGCCACCCACATAAGCAGCCTGTAAATGTAACTCAGGCCTGCCATTGCAGAGCCTGTGTCCAGTCTTGTACTGCCAGTCGACTTGGTAAGTGCACCCACTTGCCAGGCCCTAACTGGCCCATTTCTTACATGTTAGTCACCCCTAAGGTAGGCTCCCGGTACCCCTGTGGGCAGGGTGCAGTGTATGTGAAAGGTAGGACATGACCTGGTGTGTGTGGCATGTCCTGATAGTGAAATACTGCCAATTTCGTTTTTCAATATTGCAAGGCTACCTGTTCCCATAGGATAGAATAGGGAGTTTGCTTATAACATCTTAGAAACATAATTACCCCTGGGAATAAGGTAGGAAAATAAAGTTTAGTATGCCTGAACTCAGAATGTTAAAATGCATCTTTTTGTGGAGGTGATTTTTACATTCTGTGTTTGAAAATATCACTTTTAAAAAGTAGGTATTTTCTTGCTTAGCCATCCAGTGTGCCTCTGCTAGGATGTGTATTGACTGTTGGGCTTTGGAGTGACAGGGGCTGGGGAAGAGCAGTGGCTCCAGAGTGTCTGGATGATTCAGGGCTGGGCTGAATAGACCTGGCCTGCATTTGGAGTAGGGGGAGGCGATGTCCTTTTACCTGAATGGGCCTGGTCTGCCTGACACAATGCTGTCTCCACCTCCTGCCAGAAAGCTGCACCAAAGAGGACATTACTGGTTTTGACTGAGCACTGGGCTTCTCTGCCACCAGAGAACAAAGGATTTTTCTGTATCACTTTTGGACTGCTAGGGGAACCTCTGCCAAGGAGAAGAACTGGAGAAACTGGAGGAGGAGTACTGCCCCTTTGCTGTGTGCTGTCTGGGGTTAGCCTGCAGTGGATGTTTCTGCCCAGGAGAGGATGTGTGTGTGTATCCTGCTTGCAAAGTGTCTCCAGGGGCTTGAAGTGGAGTTTCCCCCTGTTCAAGAGGTCTCAGGAACAGCAAAGACCTCACCTAGCTTTAGGGCACCGTCTCTGGAACCGCTGGTTTCAGTTGCCACCGAAGAAAAGGGTAACCGATTCTGTGACCGAGTCTGTTGCAGGAGTCCGTCTCCTGAAGGCATTGTAGAGAGCACCGCCTTGTTTGGCAAAGCTACCCTGGTCTCACTGACTCCAATAACGAGCCGCTGCTTGCACCGCATCCACTGGACATCGCACTCCTCACTGCTTTGCTACATTCTGCTCTGACGTCATCAACTCCGTCCCTGCTCGACTCAAACATCAAGTGGCTACGTCGCCGCATCCTGACCTGCTATCATCACATCAAGAACCATCTCACTTTGCAACGCAAGCCTTGGTCTCACCGACTCTGTCAACAAACCGCTGCCTGGACCAAGTCGCGAGGACACCGCACGCTGCAACGCTTCCATCTCACCTCGCAACCTCAATGGTTGCCCCTGTCCGGCTTTTACCATCGTGTCTGCCGCAACAACAAAAGATACTGTCTCCGAGTCCGTTGGTGCTTTTGCTAACCCTTACCGACGGTTGGCTGGAATTGATAGATAGTTGTATTCAGTATTGAGGTAGCCTCGGACGGAGCTACTGAGTCGTAAGAACTGTATTTTCACGTTTTCCTACAATTTTAAGTTTATTTTGCACAGTAATTATTTTCAAGAGGATTGTATGTTGAATATTTGTTGTTTTTAGTCTTCTCGGTTTAGATAAAGATCACTTATTTTTCCAAACTGGTGTGGTGTCCATTTGTAGTGTTTTTACTGTGTTACTGCGTGCATGAACAACTGCTTTACACACTGCCTCTGAGATAAGCCTTTCTGCTCATGCCAAGCTACCAAAGGGTTGAAGAGAGGTTATTTTAGAAGTGTATCCCCTTACCCTGACTAGGAAGAAGGGTCACTACTTGGACAAAGGTGCCAACCTCTGCCAGCTAGAGACCCCTATTTCTAACAGCAACATTAAAGAAAACCTTATAAAACTGATACCTCTTGACAGACTGACTTGTGAAAATGACTTGCCCGCAGGTCAATACATACATAATTCAATCATAAGATCACTAATGTCGGCTTGGGTGGATATAAACACTGAACCACAAATGCATCTGCAGATTCAATACCTATGAGTATTTGGGATTGGAAGCCGCATTATACATTGGCTTTACTAACTCACACTCTCCAACCTTTGACATCCTTGTGCATGCTGTGGGAGGGGGTCGGGGAGGCCCATGGACGTATGGGGACTGGAACATAATTCTGTCCAGCCCTACGCAGTTCCCATGAAACGTCAAATATCGTGTCATACAGATATACATCACACACAGGGCATACCTGTCACCAGCTAAATTGAACACATACTTCCAGCTAACTAACTTGGCATGCCCTCTTTGTAACTAGGTGGGCGCTGATTTTCTCCACATGAGGTGGTCCTGCCCTATGCTGCAAATATACTGGCAGGAAGTAACAGCGGCTCTATCGGTTTACATTGGTCGACCCCAATTACATACGTGGCAAGAGTGTATACTGGGAATATTCCCCAGATCTTAGAAACATAAAGCCACCTCAAGATTCATAGATTTTGGTCTCATAGTGGCTAAAAGGTTAATCACCAGAAGATGGAAAAACAGGCAACCTCCAACCCTGAACAACTGGAAATGCTCGCTTGTGGTATGGGCTCAGGCAGAAAGCATTGCTCTACACCGGGAAGAGATAGCTGGCTTGCGTAAATACCCCTTTGCACAATGCTGGGACATGATATTGTCAGAGCTGCACTATGCGAACCAAGAATCAGAGGAAAATAACTCACAAAACAGTGAAGAGGGCAGACAGGACAAAGATACTTAAACGGTTTACCATCCAGGTCCCATAGGCACTACTGTGAAATTACACTATATGAGAAAGTTGTGCAAGGGCAACCCAGGGATGCGGACAAGCACACATTTTAATATAGATTGTTCTGTGGAGATGGGATTGGGGTCGGGCATCCTCATGACACAATCATTAAGAATGGACCGGAGCGATTTATGTGTGTTGGGTTGTTGCAACAAGTTCACTTTTACGTTAACTATGCATTATACCAAACTGTGTAATATTGGCCATACAGGCCCAGCGCAAACTGCATTTGAGATGCCGCTATATATATTTGTCATGATATTGGTTTTTTTTGTTGATAACTTTATTTATTGATTTTATGAATGCAAGCAGATAACAGTACGTTACATCAGGGAAAGACATCACCTCCCCCCTACAAAAACCAACAGGTATATTAAAATCGTCGCAAAGGGCCCCGGCATTTGTATTCGATATCTCGCCCAGGACAGAAATGGAATACCTGCCCCCGGTCTATGTATGCCAGTGGTGCCGTAGCCAACAAGGAGTATATCTATCCCCATACCGCCCCTGTCCAACCACCCCGCACCCCCCACCCTCCCAATCCCAACCCAACGCCCCCCCTCCCCCACCTCCAGAACCCGGAACCGGTGTGCCACCAGACACCCTTGTCCGGTGCCCTGCCGTATCTCGAAAGGTTTGGAGCATGTTGGACTTGGCCCTTTTTCCTGAAATTTTTCACTTTTCGCTCCCCTAATTCTGAATGTCCCCCCCTCGTAATAACGTTGTACAGGCCCTGTGAGGTTGAGATGCCCTGTGTAATATTAAAATCCATGCTAAGGTGCAGGTGCCCTCTTCCCCCAACATGGCTGCCACTGATCCCTGCTACTGCAGCGTGGTCTTGTCAGGCGCATTTTAGCAGCCAGGAGCTGGCTGGAACCCCTAAACATTGTAACTATTCCAGCCTGCCTTGCCTGCCCACAGTTAGAGTAGGGAAGCTCCTGGAACCTTCTAGAATAGGGGCGGAGCCTATTTTTGCCGCCTTAGAGGGTGGTCACCTGACTTGGGCCTATATAAAGAAAGGGCGGGAAACTTTCCAGTCAGTTGGGGCATCACTGACCTGGGGGACCCACGCAGGAGACTTAGGTGGTAGGGCCTAGTCAGGGACCTATGCCACTGGGAGTGACAGGGCTCAGGTGCTGCCTTCCGAGTAGAGTGAGGAACTCTGAACTAGCCCACTGATCTGGCCCGGTGCGAGGGGAACCCAGGGACCATCTGAAGTGACCTGCTGAGGAATCCTGTCAGCAGCCCTCAACTCAACCCCCCCTTCAAAAAACAAGGAACTATCCACAAGGGCGCTGAAACCATCAAGCGCCAATAAGAAACCCACCTGCACCTACCAGGACTACTGGGGATCAACCAGGTATTGGGCTGTGCTCTTTCTGCCCCCTTTGTCAGGACGTGGGCCCCGGCGCTGTCCTGCATCATCCCCTCTGCTGTCTTGCCTTGCCTGGACTGTTAATAAGCCTAAACCTGAAGTGACTTACGCTACCGGTGAGCGTTCACCCCTCTTAGCGCTAGCCCTGAACTGCTGGTACTGCTGCCTTGCCGGCATTACTGACCCTGATTGCCCAGCGCTGTCATTTGGGGATCTGGGCTGCCAGGAGCGTTATTGTGGAAACTGCCCAAGCGCTGAAATTGCCGAGCGCTACTCTGCTTGTGCCCTGGGAGAAGCGCTGGATCCCTGCACCCTGCTGAAGCGCTACTGCCCATTTGAGCGCTGTGTCCCCCGAGGCGCTATAAGTATCCAGCACCATCCTGCCCACCATCAAGCTGATTTGCGCCCACTGCCACGTGACGGGGTGCCGGCCGCGTCATCGGCCCGCCCCCACTAGCGCCGCACACGGATTGGCTCCCGCGGCTACCTCAGGTGAGGCCGCAAGCCGATTGGCGGCCGCTGCCGCGCCTTCCCCAAAACTGTGCCCTGATTGGCTCTGGGCCTGCCCAGAGTTCGAGGAGGCCGATTCTATCGACGAGGGGGCCCTGTTGAGGGAAAACGGGGCCCCCTCTGATCCTCAGCCCGGGGACATTCCCTCAACACCGCGGGGCCTCTGCTGCTGTACTGAGGGTCCCGGGTAACCCCTGCTGTCGCCAGACCTTATTAGAGGGCTCCAAGAGAGGCCGGAGCCCTCCCCTAGCCCGCTGAGCCTACGCAAGGGCCCGGGTGGCCGAAGAACCAAGGTGCAAACCCGGGGTGGTGGGGCGGAAGGCTGGAGAAGGCCCTGAGTACGCCCCTCCTCGGGGGAAACTGTTGCTGGGCCCCGTTGGCCCTACTTAACGGCGCAGAGTCAGCAAACCCCCCCGGGGAGGAGGGTGGAAGGCCCTGGGAGGCCCTGAGTTCGCCCCTCCCTGGGGAAAACTGTGATTGGGCCCTGTTGGCCCTGATTAGCCCCATAAAACAACCTGAACTGGGCCGGAGCCATGCAAGACCATGTGGGGGCTTGCATTACAGTAAAGTGAACCCCGCGTTGGGGGACTGGTTCTTCCAACCTGCCCTAGGCAGGACTTAATGGTTTGCTGATAAGGTGCCACCTCTTCATTGGTCCTTATGCACCAGGTTTCTATAGGCTCAATGTGGTTAAACGAAAAGCTTATTCCTGCCTAAGGAAATGGTTGTGTTTACCTAAGGGAATATTTATTCAAGCTTGCTGAAACGTGATCTAAATGCCTATAGTTATCTGAGGAAACGTTTGCTCTGCTACTCTAATGAAATGCACTGCACCTTTTCACTTGATGCCCTGCTTATGGTTGCCTTAATGAGAAGCACATCTTTACCTGATGCCAGGCTCCCTTTGCCTACGGGAAGGTTTTACCCTTGCTGATTAACTATACTACACTTAATGAGATGTGTAGTTTCACCTAGTGAAAGGTTGTATTCTGGGCTAAAGAGAAGATGAGCTTATTGAAGGAAATGTTTATTCATGCTTGCCGGAAGGTGAGCTACATGCCCCTAGTTATGGAGTGAAGGGCTCCTTGCTTTAATGGAATGTTTGCTTAACCGTTGAACTGGTTATCTCCACAGGGAATATTCATGCCTGCATTTTCCATAAGTCTGCAGGGGTTTACCATGAAATGGTGATTTCTTCATGCCTAATTAATGTTATCGCTTTACCTCATGAAATGTTAGGCCTGATTTGTAGGGATTTTATTACCCTTGATTCATATAATGTTTTACCCTCAATGGAATGGTTAGTTCGGCTCAGGGAAGTGCTGTACCTCTGCCCAGTGAGCTGCTTATTGCTGGGTAATGACACGCTTATCTCTTTCATGAAATATGTTCCCTATGTATTGGGATGGTTTGCATATGCTGAACTAACTGTTCTTCCTGCCCCAGTGTTCTAACTTCTACCTCCCAACAGGATTACTCTTGGGTGCTGAAATGTTGCTTCTGACCTACGGACCTGGGGATTGAAGTGCCTACAGTTCTATAAGGAAGAGGTTGCTTACATAATGAGATGGTCATCCCTATTCAATGAAATATTGGCCTTACCTAATAAGATGCTTGTTCTCTGATAATGAGATGTTACCAGTGAATTAATTACCTATGCTTATTCGGAAAGGTTATTGCGGTTAAGGAGTTTAATTAAATGTTCACCCTTGCTCGGTGAGAAGTTAATTGATTGGCCTACTGAACAGGTTTCTTACCTGAGGAGACGTGGACTCTTACTACATGACATGCTCATCCTTGCCTGATGAGCTGGTGGTCCACGCCTAATGAGAGGCTCACCTTAGCCGGGTGCCTTGGTATTTAAGGCCTAATGAAATGTTTTACCCTGGTTTATTGTGAAGTAATGAAATGCTAATCCTTTAATGAAATGTTTATTGCGACGTGTTGAATTGGATATTGAACTGCTCCCTTTACTCCCCTCTGATGAAATGCTTTGATGAAATATAGAAACTGTGATTTTTGATTACCCTGACTCTGCTCTAGATAAAATTATTTGATTGTTTTAATCAAACTCACTGGTGTGGTCTCCGTCATTGCGTGTGCGTTTATTGTCTCAGTGGATGCGTGTGCTGTGTAGTCACTTAACACCTAAGCTTTCGGGTCCCTACCTGCTCGTTCCAGGCTACCCCAGGGAACTGGTGACCCCAGTTCCTACAGAGCACAATCCATTAACCCAGATCGTTGCCCTGGGCCTATCGTAACAACTCGCCACCCAAGCTCGGAAGCGCTCTCCCACACCAAACTGGGCCAATATATTATCCAGGAACCCCCAGTCTACTCGATCAAATGCTTTCTCAGCATCGATCGATAGCAATATCACGTCCAGGCCCACATAATGGGCTTTATCAATGAGATGCAGGATTCTTTTGGTGTTATCGCTGCTTTGTCTGTTAGGAATAAAGCCCGACTGATCAGGTTCAATTAGTCCTGGGAGGCGCGGGCCTAATCTAGCTGCTAGGACACCTGTGAATAATTTCAGATCGAGGTTCAGGAGGGAGATCGGCCTATAAGCCGAGCAGTGGGTGGGATCTTTCCCGGGCTTAGGAAGAACAACAACATCAGCTTTCAGCATTTCCGCCGGAATTGACCCAGGCCCCCTAAAAGAGTTGAACAAGCGTGTCAGCAAAGGTGCCAAGGTTGCACAAAAGGTCTTATAAAATCCCACTGAGAACCCGTCTGGGCACTGAGACTCCAACGGCTTGAGTCGCGCTAATGCGCTGATCACCTCTTCCACTCTAATGGGAGCGTCCAACGCGGCGGCCCCCGAATCATTAAGAGCCGTAGTAGCGGCTCGGCCCTGATATTCCTCCCCGGTGCCATCAACGGTGGAGTCACTGCTGTACAATGAGGCGTAGACCGCCCAAAAAGCTTCAGCAATCTGCTCGTCCCCGTTAACCCTAACCCCATCGGAGGTGTGGACAGCTGCAACCCTGGAACGCTCCATGCGTGCCTGAAGCTTACTTTGCAGTGAGCTCCTCCCTCTTCTCCTTATGCGCACGGTTATCGGCAGCAGAGAGCGCGATTAGCTCACCTCTCACCACTGCCTTAAGGGCCCCCCAGAGAGCCTTCAGTGAAGTGCCCTCTGTGTCGTTAGACTCCAAGTAATCTGTCAGACATTTCCGAACTTGCCTACAGGCATCCGGTCTCTGCAACAGAGACTCCTGTAAACACCACTTCCCTCTGCTGTGACTTGTCGAGCGCCAGTCACTAGTCAGCTGTATTGCATCATGATCCGACAAGGCCCAGGGGTGATGTAGACCGACCAAACCAAGGCGTTAAGTTCGGAAGACCCAATAAAGTGGTCAAGGCGGACATAGATCTGGTGGACATGGGAATAAAAGGAATATTGCGTGCTATGAGGATGGGCTACCCTCCAACTATCCACCAACCCTCTATTGTGGAGCCAGTCGCCCCCTCCCCCTTGGAAATAGCCCCGGTGGCTCCTGCCTACGTCCCGATCTGTCCTTGTCCGGGTCCATGACTATGTTGAGGTCCCCTCCCAATAGGACCTGCCTGTCATGATAGCGGAGTGTATCCGAGATAGAATCAACGAGAAATGGCTCCTGTCCAGTGTTGGGGGCGTAAACAGTACCGATGAAGATAGAAGAATTCCCAACCCAAAACCTATACACCAAAAGCCTCCCTTTCACTTCTGCCACCTTATCCCCAACCTTCCCCTGGAAGTGTCATGCTAGGAGTATGGCTACCCCCCCCTCTCTTATCCGGCATGGAGGAGTAGAGCTGCTGAGGGAAAGCTCGGGACCTCATTCTATGCCAGTCCTTGGGTAATAAATGTGTCTCCTGCAGTAGACAAATAGAGGCCCTGGAATTCTCCAGATAGCTCAGGATCGCCCACCTCTTAATTGGGTTATTTAAACCCTTTACGTTGAGCGATAAAACCTGAGTCATAAGAAGGGATTAGGACAGGGCTCGATGGTACAGCTGCTCATTGATGGGGAAAAAAGTGCAAGCCGCACCCGCTGGGACTCCTCCGAGGCAGAAGCTCCATGGCACTCACTCCCCAACGCCCGCCTCCCCTCCCAGACTGCACACCGGCTCCACCCTCCCCCCAACCCCTCCCAGCCCCTCCCCCGAACCCCAACAAGCCAACCCCTCCACCCCCCCTCCTAATCCCAACAGAACAACCCTCCACCTCCACCTCCCCCCCTCCCCCTTCCCTAACCCCAACAATGCAGCCCCAGCTCAACAACATTGTCCAGCACCGGATATCCACAGTTCCAGGTAATTGGAATAAGGAAGAAAAAAGAGGGTCTACCTGGAATCTGGGCACCCCTGCTCCTCCCCCCGGCCAGCCAATGTATTGTGCTAAGCACACCCCGGCTGCTATAAAATAGTCACTCAACAGGGGAGGTGTCCCGCTTCACCGCCTCCAGGGCCACCTCTCTCTCCTGGGCCACCGCCGATGCGTCCGGCTTCATAGGTGATTTGGGAGAGCGTCTGCGTCCCACTTTCTGACAACCATCCCTCGGGAGTCGCGGTGTCGGAGGGTTCGAGGACCCGCGGCTCCGCCTCTCGATGCCCAACAAGTCGCAAGTTTCCTGGGGGTACCTCAGCTGTTGAATTCTGCCCTTCCACTTGAAAATGATGCGGAAGGGGTGTCCCCACGAATACGGCACCCCTTAGCCCTTAAAAATGAAGTCACTTCCTTGAAGGCTTTCCTCTTTTGTAAGGTGATAGAGGCAAGGTCTTGATAAAGAGCTACCACATGGCCCTGGTATTGGAGAGGCTGCTTCTTCCTGGCCTCCCGCAGAATACGCTCCTTCAGGACAAAATCAGGTAAAAAAGCAGAATGTCTGGGGGGGGGGGAATGGAGGGGTGTCAGCGCCCATCTGATCAGGCCGACCCAATGTGCCCTATCAATGCGTATGTCGAAGTCAGCAGCTTCGCCCAGAATGTCCTGAAAGAGGCCTTGTAGGTAGCCCACCATGTCTGACCCTTTTTCCCTCTTTAGGCAGACAATTTCCTGTTGCAGGGCCTCGATGTCTTCAGAGTTTGAGTGTGCACTCTCCTCGACTGTGACGACTTGCTCACCCAGTCCATCCACATCCCTACGAATGTCCCGTACTTCCCAACACCACGTCTTCCTTCAGTGAGTAAAAATCCTCTTTGAGAGAGTTGAACAGTGCCTCAAGGAACTCCCTCGTCACCTGGTTTTTGGTAGACCCCGGAGCCTGCGGCGGCCGGGCAGTCGGAGGAGATAACCCACTGGCGTCCCCTGTAGAGGACAATTTAAGGAGCATGTCCTTGAGGGAGCTTTCCCCCTTCTTCCTCGTGGTAGACATTACTTAGCCTTTGCCGCGGTGGGTAGATAGTATGTGTAGGACCACGCTGTGTCAGGACCCTCTTAGTTGAGTATCACACCTGTGGTGCTGTAGCTATAGTGCCGGACCCATGGGCACCCGCAGAAGCATCGCAGCCCCCCACACCAGCTGCCACTTCACTATGGGCTTCTAGGCCAGAGGTCAGCGCTATATTCCGAATAGAAGAGTCCTCCAGTAGCTCAACAGAGGCTGTCCCGGAGGTGGAGTGCCAACCCCGCGTTCACTGCGCCACCCAATCCAGGGAAGCTCGGGTCTCCGGCCCCAGCAACACTTCGGAGGCAGCCACCACAGACATCCAGGGCCCCCTCTCAGGTCTGCTGGCCACCCTGGGGTGGCAGTGTGTGGGCTGAACTTCTCTCTCCAATGGGGGGCGCAGCACTCGTGGAGAAACAAAGCTCCCACCATCCCAGAGACCGGGGGACCTCAATATGACCCGGGCCAAGGCCACCGCCCCCGACCAACCCCCCCCCCCCACGGGGTTGCGGTCCCAGCCCAGTCCACTGTTTCGAATGGCCGACCTCTCCCAGCACTCGCAGAGCCCCGGAAGCCGAAGGGCGAGCGGCAGGGCCAGGATGTAGCTCCGCTGGCAGTCCCCCGAGACCGCTCCTTACCGCCAGGGGCTCCAATGCACCCCACCACCGGTCCTCGGCCTTCTCCGTAGGCCGCCTATAGGCCCAGCAGCCGCGACGTCGATTTTCGCGCTAGTCTCAGCAGGGCGCCAGCACTCCTCCAGACGCCTGTGTCGCAGCCCTGGCACCGCCAGGTATTGCGCCTCCTGCCAGCGCACTTCCCCCAGCCACAGACTCGGTGCGTATCACCGGGCTCAGCTCCCGCCTGCTGCCCAGGGGCGCGCCAAAGCCGCAGGTGGGGGCAAAACTGGAAGGCCCGGGCCTCGATTTGCGCGACCCCCACCGCCGGGCCTCTCACCAGTGTTCATCCGGTCTCTTGGGCGCCCTCGCTCAGGAAGCCCCTCAGCACGGCGCCCCAGGCCTCTCCCGGTCAGCCAGCACCCGGTCGCGGCGATCCCAGAGTGGCAGTGGCTGCCGTTTGCACCAGTCGCAGCCGCCCTAGCAGCCGCCTCACGCAGCCGCCTCACGCAGCCACCATCTCGCTGCAGCAGGCCGCGGGCTGTCCGTTCACGGTGCAGAAAGTCCACAGGTCGGCAGGACCCCACTCCACCCGGCGTCGTTTCACGCTAAACCGGGGGTGAAAGTGCACTAAAACAGGCCAGAAGGAGATATCGGAGCGGGGAGCCATGAGGAATAGCAGCCTCCTAGCTCTCCATTTTGGCCACGCCCCCGTGACGTTTAAGAATATGTGAAACCTTTTACGATTTCTGTAAAACGCAAATTTATATAGCAATCATTGTTGATTCATCAGGAACCGTGACACTCACTTAGCATAATTAATATCCTCAAACTGTCATGTCGCTGTTTTTCTTTATCTAAAGCTATGTCTGCCAGTTGTAATTTATCCTATATCCTGTAATGTATAACACATGGACATTGTATACAAATGGAAAATGCATACAAAGAAAACAAAAAAATAAAAATATTAAATTAAAGAAAACCATATAAAATGGCAGAACTAACCTAGCGAAATGTTCGGCTTGCTCTGAATGAAGTAATACAAATGGTCTTTCACTGGATGAAAGTTAATCACCTAAAACGTAATTTGGAAAAAATGGGACTCATGCCACTAGGGAAATCTAATACCTTCTCCCCCTGCATATGGTGGCCCACAGACAGACCCCACCCCCCTAACACAGTGACGGTAGTAAAAAACCTGGATGTGAAATTTGACTCAGCACTTTCCTTTCGCCTGCAATCCCTAGCTGTGGCTGGGTAATGTTTTTTTCTGATAACATCACTTAAAACGTTTTTTCGATCGTCTCCCCTGCATGGCTTGGAAAATAATTGCAGTAGCCCCAATCACCTCCAGACTTAATTCCTCAACAGCCTCTATGCAGGAACTAATAAAATGGTATTGAACAAATTACAGATGGTACAACATGCAGCCGCTCGATTAATATTAAAATGGCCTAGAAGCTCATCAGCATCAGCTGCCCTTAAAGCACTTGACTGGCTGCCCATCCATAAAACAGCCCTGTTCAAGATCTTAATAATTACTTTCAGAGCTTTGAATTTCACGGCCCCCTCCCCCCGTTTCAGGCCAGGTTTGCTCGCTATTTGACACACCGCACACACAGGTCGTCCAATGCAAATCTTTTGAAGTCCCCTGTTTTCAGGTATACCACAAAGGGTGGGAAATCTATAGTTGTACTTGGGACCAAAGCTTGGAATCTACTCCCCCATTATCTACATTTCATTTAAACTGTGGCCCTCCTCAGGAAGTCTCTGAAAACCTGGATTTTTTCTGCCCTTGACGCGCTATGTAGGTCAATCATCTGAACTTCCTAGTTGTAGTTGCTTTGCCAATTAGGGATCCGCAATGCGCCATAATGCTCCTCGGAGTGAAAGCTGCACTCTATAAGTTCTCGATAACATAACATAATATATCGGACCACGCCTCATAGTACCACTGATAAATGTCCTCCAACCCTAATGTTGGTTACGACATTGCGTACGAGAATGCCCATCATGGACACTGCAATACACACAGGTCCTCAGCAGTGTGATCATGCAGCATTGATGGAAACAGATCGGACCAAGAAAGAAAAAATGAAAAGTATGCAGATGCTTGTCGGGTACACAAGGCCATCTAACATTCAGGATGGAGATTAAGTGCTAGTCTGACAAGAACAAAAGACAAAAACCAATAGTCAATACTACGGCCAACCTCTGCAAGTAATCAGCCATAAATGGACCAGGGTCACAGCTGCTTCAGAAGACAAGAGAATCACACGAAATGTGTCTTACTTCAAGAGGTGTGACCCAGCAGCCAATGCTCTAATGGAAGAGTCAGAGCATGACCCTGAAGAGCCGCTCGCAGCCGTGTAAAGTTACCAAACTGTAGGACTCCTAAACTGAGAAAAATCCTAACTTTAAGACTTTCGGCATTCACAGAAGGCATTTAGGAGTCCTAAAGTTAGGAGTCCTAACTTTACTACACCTAAACTGAGAACAATCCTAACTTTAAGACTTGCAGTATTCACAGCAGGCATTTAGGTATCTTAAAGTTAGGAGTCCTAACTTTACTACACCTAAACTGAGAAAAATCCTAACTTTAAGACTTTCGGTATTCACAGAAGGCATTTAGGAGTCCTAATGTTAGGACTCCTAACTTCTGTGAGTACCGAAATGAGTAAGTGTATCTGTGAATATCAAAATGGTAGTAAGTTTAGGATTGTGTCCTAAATTAGTTCTGTGAATCGGGCCTAGTGTATCTGGTTTTGATAATCCAGACTCTACTATGTCTATAGAAAGAAGGGAAATAAAACGTTTATTCTTGGATCATGAAGAGAAACAGAGAAGAATACAAAAAATAAATAAATGAACAGTCCAACTTTACATGTCATTTACAAGAGATGGTGCACAGAACTTTTCCTAAATACATAATGTGAGCCCTTGTTTCAGATTGGGTTTAGCCCATCACATGGTATCATTCCCCAACATGGGGATTTGGTGTAAAGATGACCAGATTTGTCCATGTAATGGGAGGTCAAAACAATCAACCCTGCGCTATTTTGTAAATTGTACATACTGCCAAGAAAACACTTTCTAATACCAATATTGATGAGTGAAGATTTTTAGCAGTTATAAATCAGCTTTTTGTGTACATTGGAGATGTCCAAGTATGTTATTCGGTAGTCTTCTTTTGTTCATTACCCAGTCTACTACAGGAAATGTCTCAAACATCTGGAAACTTTTGGCTATTAATAACATTTTCTCTCCTATATACATGATTTGTATACTGTAAATTTCAACAATTTTAATATATTTCATGGTCTGTTTTTTATTAACCGAATAAAGCTATTTATTGAATGATTGACTGATTGAAAAGGATTTCATGAGCATTCCTGGTTAAGCTGCAAGAACCGCAGCTTCCTAGTAATACTCAAAGAGAGCTTTGTGAATTTCCAAATGTTTGTCATTCTACTCCAAAAATAGGAGGAAACCTATGGGAGCGGAATTGTGGTTTTCTTCTTGGCCCTGAAGTAATAAATCAGCTATAACTCAGCAGTGAGAACATTTACAACTCTTATAGCACAATCACGTTTTCTCAATCTTACACACAGCATAAGGAATTTGAATGTTGACACTCTATTTTACACATGTTTCAATCTTTATCTGACAACATTTTTATATCAAACTGCACAAAAAGAATATCTTAAATCTAGTACCATAAATGAGGCAAACATGAGGCAACTTCAATATTAATAACAATCTAAAAGATATGACTTCGATTCAACAGTTGAAACCGCACCATGTCTGGCATAGCTACAAGGACGACAGAATTTAAAATTCTGCTGGCAAGCTACTGAGCCCAGAACTTCGAGGTTGTTTTTGAAATATTGCTAAATCTATGGTAAACTAATCTCCCATTGAGTTGAAAGCCATCCCTGACCACCTATGAGAATCCTGATAAGAGCTTTGTCGCCGGGATTACTGGTGCCTGCAGCTCAAAGAGTTAGCAAGATGTTGTCTTAAGGATGACATCTTCTGACATCTTAAGGATTCTGGGAGCCCTCTGCAAGGCATATTTTGGGCCCTCTTGTCCAGAACGGCTTTGAATTTTATTACCTGTTTTCTGCTAAATCAAGACATCATTATGCCAAACAATGTTAATCATACACAAAAGTTCAGGTAAAGGGCCACAAAAACAGTTAAAATATGTCTTTCCCGAGACCCAAAAATCCTTAAGATGATACTGGGTAGAGAAAGGCAGAGACAAGCAGAGAAGAGGGAGAGATGTCAAGATAGATAACAAAGGGGAACAAGAGAAAAACTTCATTTTTCCAGGAGGGCCCTTGGAAGGCGGCCCCCCCGGGCAATGGTCTCCTTTGCTTATGCCGTAAAACATCTCAGAGGGGGGCTTCTGTGAACATCTCTCGTGAAAAACACTCCAAGCATTGCCTTTGCGAGTGATGATGGAGATGGGGGTGGGTCCATTATGAGCAGATTGGAAGGGGACTGAGCATTGTATCTACACTAATTGGGAGTATAGTGAATAAAGCATGAGGGGGCGGAGCCCAGTGTCAACACCAGCTGGACATGCAGTGATTATTGTGGGAGGGCAAAGTGCACACAGCCTCCTACAGTGCAGTGGGAGGCTGTTTGTAATGCAAACAGTGGTTCAATGGGTAGTAAGCAGAGCAGGTGAAACTTGCTGCATGGTCAGAGAGCAGTGAAAGATGGGCAGGGCATACCTGAGGAACTGTCCAGGAGGGCGGGGCATGGTGCTGGGGCCAGCAGGGGGACAGTGAGTGAGTGTGAAAGGCAAGCCATAGTTATGTTATGTTATGTTAAAATGGTTTTTGTAGAGCGCACGGCTACTCAAAAAGAGTGTCCCGGCGCTTTAGGGAAAGGAGGGCTGCAGTATACTAACATAACACATTAAAAGAGAGGATATCTCAGACAAAAAAGAACACAACAAGCAAAAAAGGCCTACTGGGTAAACAACCAGGTTTTGAGGCCTTTCCTAAAAGCAAGTAAGCTGGTGGCTCCCCGAAGTATAAGAGGCAGAGAGTTCCACAGCTGTGGCGCCAGAAGTCCAAAGGAGCGACCTCCCAGGCGCGCTCTCTTAACTCGTGGGACAGTCGCCAAGAACAAGGATTCTGATCTCAGAGAACGAGCCGGACGGTAGAAGGCAAGTCTCTTTTGGAGGTACTTTGCTCCCGTCGCATGGAGGGCCTTGTATGTCAGGGTCAGGGCCTTAAAGGCAATCCGTTTGCGGATTGGAAGCCAATGCAGGGTCTGCAGCAGGCCCGCTGCACTAGAGCGTCTATTCAAGCCAAAAATCGCTCTCGCCGCAGCATTCTGCACCACTTGGAGCCGCTGTAGCAGATACTCTGGCAGGCCCAGGTACAGAACGTTAGAATAATCTAACCTAGAGCCTATCAGGGCCTGCACAGTCAGCTTCCTGTGCTCCTCCGATAAGAGGGGAAGAAAGCTCCGCAGCATCCTAAGGAGGCCGAAGCAGGTGCCCGACACCCCCAGGATCTGGGACTTCATAGTCAACCCCTTGTCCATCTTGACCCCCAAGTTCTTCGCCATTTGGGATGAACAAGTGGGAGGGAACATGTTAGTAGGCCACCAGGCCTGCCAGTCTGGCTCCGTGTCACACCCAAAGAAGAGTACCTCGGACTTATCGGAATTGCACTTGAGGCTGTTCAGATGGAACCATTGGAACACAGCCCCAAGGCAATCCCGGATACTCTCCCCATCAAAGTCTCCTCCTCTCTTACACGAGAAGACGAGCTGGGTGTCGTCTGCGTAGGATACGATCCGGGCCCCAAACGACTCCGCCAGCGCCGCCAGAGGGGTCATGAAGATATTAAAGTGCTGGCACCAGATGCAACAATGAATAGCAGGAGTTTGGTAGCTGCTGGATGCTCTGAATATGCTGCAAGTGACAATTAGTAGAGGCACTTGAGGTGCTTCTTTGTCACGTAACCTTAAACCAATACCACAGGCTGATCCAAAATGTAACAAGCACACATTGTATGCAATGGCTAGAGGGGGTTCACCCAAAGACACCAATGGCTGAAAGGAGACCCAAAGACTTCTGTGACTATAGTCGCTCTTTTCTTTGATTGGTGTTAACATGAGCTTTGGCAACAGCTATCCGTTAAGACAGCCTAAAAGAACTTAGTGAACCCTGTCTTTTGTACTAACAAATACAAGCTCACCAGTTGCTCAGTTGACAGACTTTTCTCTCCTATTAGAACAATTATTAGGACAAAGTATATTGAAAATACACAAATTGTACATTCTGGGCCATTATTGAAACTAGTCTAAATAATTTCTCTTGCCTGGGTATTACAGAGATGTAACCCGTCGATTTTACTATTCTTACTTTGAATGGAGATTATAGAAGTTAGGCACACTTAGAAAACAACACAACCATGTGTGTATTGTCACCTGCCTTACCATAAACACCAGTGTCATCTAACATCCCTCTGGAAAACAACATGCTTTTGCCAATCAGTGTCCTGGACCTCGACTCACCAGAATACCTGGGGCTGTATTATAGAAAGTACCCCATGGGCTTTGTGTGCCCCCAGAGCACTTTGATACTACAGAAGAGACTGCAGACGCTTGTGCAGCCCCTTCGGTAATACCGATAGCGCTGGCGCACACGTAATGCCAGCACTATCATTAGTGGGCGTTATGAGGGAATCACTTTGCCTCTGCGTCATATTTTGTTTGCAGGTGCTGAGGCAAACATGCCTTTAGTAGGCACACTTTCAGCTTGCCTCCTAAAGGCAGTCTTCTGGAGGGGGAAAAAGGGGCTCCTTGGAGCCCCCAAGACATCCCTTTGCAGGCGGGTGCAGTCAGTCACTGCACCCGCCTGCAAGGAGATCTCTCAGGCCTCTTTACAGTTCTGGTGGGTCGCCGCCTGCACAGTGAAACATGGAGCAGCTTTAAAGTAGTTGCTCTGTATGTCACTTGAATGCCTTGCCCCCAGGGCAGTACCAGTTCGCAGCTGCCCTTAACGCAGTGCATTCATGATAATACAGTGCACTTTCCCTGTTTGCACAACATCTGCTACTCCAGAGCCATAAAAATGAGCTTTTTAAGGTACAGATTGGGGATTCTTCCTTGCAAAGCATCTACCACCATGTCTGAGTGTTATGATGTTAGCACACTAGTGGTTGGGCGTGGGAGGAGCTAGGGGGCGAGAGGAAGAGGAGGAGTAGAGGCAGGATAGGGCGGTTAGAGTAGGGACAGGGGACAGAGAAGACACGTAAAATAAAGCTCTGTTTAGTGATCATCCCAAGCGTCTGTCTTTCATTGTAGCTGGACGCTACAACTGGCGACGAGGGTGGGATAGGTGTGCCCTCCACCCACTGAAGCCTGCAAGCCTGCAGGAGCGTCCTGTCCCGAGCAGCATCGAGGAAAGAAAGGTGCTGCTGTAACGAGTGAAGCTGCCGCCTGAAGTGAGAGGCCAGCAGCAAGGGGACCTACTCACCAGTCAGGAGCGCTTGAGAAGTAAAGCGCTCGTTGGCGCCAAAACGCGAATCACGCGTGACGCGTGAGAGTCGGTGTGCCCTGAAAGAACAGAAGTCGGGAGCCCACTCCGACTCTGCCTAGAGCCCTGTCGTGGCGAAAATCGCCGTGGAGAAGAGCGCTGCCCCGGGGAAGCTTTGGCGCGCTGTCGCCGAGTTTAGGAGGCCATCGGCGGAAGAACGCGGGACTGCTGAGGCAAGTCGGGAGCCCACCCCGATCTCACCTGATGTCCGTGGTGATGGTGGAAGAAAAAATCCTGGCGTGAGCTGCCCCAGAAGCCGACCGCCGGTGAGTTCTGAGTGCCCCAGAGTGAATGAGTCTGGAGAGCCAGCCTCGTGTGTGCCTGCAGGAGCGGCGGCCATCTTGAAGTCAGGCGCCTAGTAAGGACAACTCTGTGCAAATCAACGGCGGCCATTTTGAAGTCAGGCGCTGGTGAGAAAACAAGCATTGGCACAATAAGCAAGCATTGGCGACTACAAGAAACAAGCATTGGCAAAACAAACAAGCACTGGCGACTACAAGCAACAAGCATTGGCAAAACAAACAAGCACTGGCGACTACAAGAAACAAGCATTGGCAAAACAAACAAGCACTGGCGACTACAAGAGACAAACCTTGGCAAAATAAATAAGCACTGGCGACTGCAAGAAACAAGCCTTGGCAAAATAAACAAGCATTAGCGACTACGAGAAACAAACACCGGCTATTAGCGACTACGAGAAACAAGCCTTGGCAAATAAACAAGCATTGGCGACTACAAGAACCTAGCAGTGATAAAGCAAACAAGCATTGGCGACCACAGGGACCCAGCATTGGCAGTACAACAAGTGAGATCGCTGCAGAATGGCAGACGAAGACGCTCAACTTCCACCCAGTGGATCGCTTTTGCGAGCACCCGCCCCTCTCAAGGTAACAACGGAAGGAAGCATGGGCCCCAAATGGCAAGAGTGGCTGGAAGAGTTTGAGGACTATATTGTAGGTTCAGACGTCACTGATGAGGCAAAGAAACTGGTTATCCTGCGCAATTTGGCGGGGCGAGAGATAGTAAAGATACTCAAAGACCTGCCTGCGGCTGACGTAAACACTTATACTAAAGCGTGTGAGGTCCTGAACAAAAAGTTTCTTCACAAGAGAAATGTAGACTATGAGCGACACACCTTTCACTCCGCCAGGCAAGGGAAGGATGAGCCCATGAGTGCCTTCATGGTGCGTCTGCGGAGACTAGCCAAGTACTGTGAATTCGATTCTTTCTCCACTGACGCTGCTATCAAATCCCAAATAATAGATGGATGCCATTCGGATCAGCTGAGGAGGCGACTACTGAGGAAACCACATGGATTGGACGAAATAGAGGAGATGACACGAGCTTATGACCAGGCAGAGAAGTACGCCGCCGTCATGGAAACGGAAAACAAAGGGAGTCATGAACAGGCACGACGTGTACACGCCCGGAATGACAGTCGAAGACACTCCAGAGACAAACAATGGAGGTCGCACGCATCGTCACGTCAAGAGCAATCAAGCTATCAACGTCAAGAACCATGGAAGAAGGAGAGACGACAGGAAAAAGTGAGAAAGTGCTACCGATGTGGGTATGATTTCCCTCATGCGGGCAGCTGCCCGGCCTCGGGCCAGAGATGTCGAAAATGTGGTCGCACTAACCATTTCGAAGCGATGTGCGGGGAGTACCACAAAGAGCAACGAAGTGGCCACTCGGGTGCTACACGATCTGACACCCGAAGCAGAGCTCCAAGAGTGTCGCGGTCTGACACCCGAAGACATCATGCGCGAGCTGTCCAAGATCAGACGGAGCGGTCCCCTGAATCGTCACACTCCAGCAGAGAGTCACGTCGGTCTCGGTGGGAGAGGAGGTCGCCGTCCAGAGAATCCAGACCCTCGTCCCGAGACTCTGTTTATACCATTGAATACTTGAATTTGGCAGCAGACCCGGACCAACTTAAGAGATACCCTCGGCTGGACATCAAAGTCGGAAATCACGACTCAAAGTTTGTACTAGACTCTGGTGCCTCCCTAAATTACATTCCAGTTACTGAATACGAAAGAATGAGTCCGCGACCCCCCTTGACATTTGCACCTGTGAGAGTCTACACATGGATGGCTAAGAAGCCCCTTCCTTGTCTAGGGAAATTCTCTACGACACTTACACACGACGGCACAACCATATCAGCAGTCATCCATGTCATCAAGGGCCCTGAAGCAGACTGCCTTCTGAGTCTACCAACTGCTGAACGACTCCACTTGGTGGAAATTCTCTTCAAAGTCAGCGACATCCGAGACGTGACCCGCCTATTTCCCAGGTTGTTTCAAGGTTTGGGCAAGTTGAGAGACTGTCAAGTACGACTACACATCAACGAACAAGTCAGGCCTGTAGCCCAACACCCTCGGCGAGTACCATTTCACCTACAGGCCGCTGTGGAGGAAGAACTCCAAGATCTATTGGCTGCGGACATCATCGAACGCACTGATGGCCCGACTCCATGGGTTTCGCCGGTCGTCATTGTTCCCAAAAAGGGCACGGCCAACAAAGTCAGGCTCTGTGTGGACATGCGGTTGCCCAACACTGCGATAGAACGAGAGCGGCACCCGGGGCCACACTTGAGCGACATGATCGCAGCACTGAACGGAGCCACTGTGTTTTCCAAATTGGATTTGAACAAAGGTTATCATCAACTGGAATTGGAAGTGGGGTCTAGGTACATCACTACTTTTGCAACTCACATGGGGTTGTTCAGATACAAAAGACTGAGCTTCGGTGTGTCCTCGGCAGCTGAGATCTTTCAGGAAATGATCCGGCAAGTCATTCAAAATATTCCAAACACGCTCAACTATAGCGATGACATTCTTGTCTATGGTTCTGATGTCAGAGAACACGACATTGCACTTAATCGTGTCTGCCATGCCTTAGTAGCAGCCAACTTGACTTTGAACAAAGAGAAATGCGAGTTTCACCAGGCTACGCTGAAATTTTTCGGTCACATCTTCTCGGGTGCTGGCATGAAACCCGATCCCGACAAAATCATGACTCTAAACAACACCAAGAGTCCCCAAGACGTCAGCGATCTCAGATCGTTCCTGGGAATGGCCAGCTATTGTGCTCGCTACATTAAGGACTACGCTACTATCAGCCACCCCCTCCGCATGCTAACCAAGCAGGGTCAATCGTTTGAATGGACTCCCCAATGTGAGCAGGCATTCAAGGAAATCAAGAAAGCGGTAGAATCGGCAAATCACTTGTCATATTTCAACCCGAAACGGAAAACTGAGATAACTGTCGATGCGAGTCCGGTGGGACTAGGAGCGATCCTGGCACAATATGAAAATGACTCGGATCAACGCCGCATCATTGCCTACGCGAGTCGTAGTCTGACTGAGCCGGAACGAGCCTACTCCCAACCTGAAAAAGAAAGCCTAGCCGTGGTATGGGCATGTGAACATTTTCATGTCTTTATCTACGGGAAACATTTCACTTTAATCACAGATCATCAAGCCCTCATCACCATCTATGGAAATCCAAGATCCAAAATGCCCCCAAGGATTGAAAGGTGGGGTCTACGGTTGCAGGAATATACCTTCACCATACTTCACAAACCAGGGAAGTCTGAAAATCCAGCGGATTACATGTCCCGGCATCCTCTCCCATCATCAGCTTCCAGATCCTCCATTGCGGAAGAGTACATTCACTTCGTAACAGATCAAGCTCTTCCTCCAGCTATCCCTATGGAGACCATTCGGGAGATTACAGCTCAGGACGTCATATTGCAGAGAGTCCTTCACAAAATCCGCAACAATCGATGGAGGCATGATCCTCAGGACGGTGAAACTGATTCATTGACCCAACGTGAACTACAAGCCTTCAGACATGTGAGTGGTGAGCTCTCCGTCACGACTGATGGTATATTGCTGCGTGATCAGAGGGTCGTGATTCCTACTCAACTGAGACAGGGAGTGGTCGCCCTTGCACATGAAGGACATCGAGGAATAGTATCGACCAAACGAGCACTGAGGGAGCGAGTGTGGTTTCCGTTCCTTGATCAACTAGTGGAAATCACCTTGAAAGATTGTCATCTCTGCCAACTCACCAGCAAGAGTGATCCTCCCGCTCCTTTACACATGACCAACTTGCCTGGTGGCGTATGGCAAGAAATCGCCATAGACTTTTATGGACCTTTATCGTCTGGCAAATATGTGCTGGCCATCATTGATGAGTATTCCAGGTACCCCATTGCCTGTTTTGTGTCGTCCACGAACACTGCCAGTACTCTCAAAATTCTTGACGAAGTCTTTGCAGCATGGGGAGTTCCCAAGGTCGTCAAATCAGACAACGGGCCCCCTTTCAACGGAAACGACTTTGCTGCTTTTGCGAAACACCTTGACTTTCATCACCGCAGGATCACGCCTCTCTGGCCACAGGCAAATGGGACAATTGAGAGGTTCATGGCCACTCTTAAAAAGACCTTCCAACATGCCACCGTGGAAGGGAAAGACTTACAAACAGCACTCAATGAAGTCCTTCGAGCTTATCGTACAACTCCTCATGCCACGACTGGCCAATGCCCGGCGACCCTCATGCTGGGACGTCCCATGAGGAATCGCATTCCCACGTGGGATGGAGCCCTGGAAGCGTCATTATCTGAGATGGACTCGCGGGAGATGAGAGCCACTGATGAGCGCAACAAAAAGAAAATGAAGGCCTATGCCGACAACAGGAGGAGAGCACGGTCATTATCATTAAGTGAAGGGGACAATGTTATCGTCAAGCAGGAGACGCAGAAAAAGACCGACTGTCCATTCAAGGATGAACCGCTGGTGGTCACCCGAAGAAAAGGGACTATGGTAACTGCGGAGTCTGAGCAGCGGCGAGTTACGAGAAATATCTCGCACTTCAAGAAACTGCCAATAGACACCTCGAGAACCATGATGAGTGACCTAAACAATCCCCGAGTTGGGGAAACCCAACCAAATGGTCAAGAGAACATTGCTCCAATCACTGATGCAGTGAGCACTGATGGTCCGAGAGCCAGGTCGCCACGACCTCATCGGGACATACGTCCACCCAAGAGACTGATCGTGGAGATGGACTAAGAAGTCAGTATGTTCTGTTTGTTTCTGTTACAAAAGGGGGAGATGTTATGATGTTAGCACACTAGTGGTTGGGCGTGGGAGGAGCTAGGGGGCGAGAGGAAGAGGAGGAGTAGAGGCAGGATAGGGCGGTTAGAGTAGGGACAGGGGACAGAGAAGACACGTAAAATAAAGCTCTGTTTAGTGATCATCCCAAGCGTCTGTCTTTCATTGTAGCTGGACGCTACACTGAGGACCAAAGGACAAAATACTCGCAGGCTGTGTAACATCAACAATGACGACATCCTTCATGTAATCTGCCTATGCAAATAACTGCACCAAGCACGGTAACAGTTCCTTAAAGAACCATTTAAACAGAAAGGCATCCGCACCAGAAGGCAAACGGTGCTGGCCTGCTTAAACCCAACAAATATCCAACTAAACTGCAGATTGGTAAAACTTCTGTGGGTGGCTGAACGAAAAATGCCAAAAATATTGAAAAATGCTCTACAAAGCCCGCCGACTCAAGCTGACCGGCAGACGGGTAAAAGGACAAAGCAGAACCTTATTAAGGACACCTATCAGCAGCAGAGGGACAAATCTTGCAACAAGCAGAGTCCATTCGGAAGATGCAACAAATGGGCATGCCGGGCTGGAGTAAGGAAAATCAGAGAGACACACATTCCAGCATCCAGCGAATCAATGACTTTCCCTAATTAGCACAATTGTACTATGATTTTAAACTGTAATGAATTTTCACTCTTTGGATTTTTTACAGGTTTTAAACATGGATGTTTTAGTAATTTTGTAATGGTATTATTGCAATGGTTTTAATTAAGTATGCAAAAATAAAATAAACTTGAAACTTGAAACTGTTTGCACAACAACGCACCTATTTCATTTTATACATGTAGTATAGCCGCAGATGTAGCGTACTTTGCATCACACATCCTTTGACATCTTATGAAATGACAGTCATGACTCCCTTTCCACCTAGAGCACCATGACAACCTCATATTGACTGCTGAGTGGCTACTTCAGGGGTGTGCACAAGTTTCTTGCAGTTTTATTTCCTTTCTGTCCTACCAGTGGTAGCAAGGGCAGTCAGTGCCTGTTACTAGCAAATAGCAAGCCAGGGGTTGCAAGGGCTACCGCTTGCGATCCCTAATGGACGTCCAAGAACACTGACAGATGACGTCCATGATCACTGATGCACAAACTGCTGCATACATGGATACATTCAGTCTTTATTTCTGGAGCCTTATTGTTATGGATCAAGGATGAAAACAACAGTGAACAGTGATCCCTGCTTAGGCACCAGAAAACAATAATGCTTCAGCAGCAGTACAAGCAACACATGTAGGTTTTAATCTTGAAGGGACGTGTATAGACCCCAGAGGTAGATGGGCAGTTGCACACAGTAAATTAAACAATGTTAACGTTATCCTTGCCACAATCTATGCACCAATTTTGGACGACCCTCAAGTTATTCTACAGGTTAAGCAGGCATTAACCGGTCTTTCTGGGCCAATAATTTCGGGGGGCAATTGTAATCTATTACAAAACCCTCGATTGGATTCTTCCAAGAAAGACCGCCGACAGAATAAACCCCAAGTGGCCTTAGCTGTCCAAAGTTGTAAAATTGACCTAGATGTTACTGACCATTGGCGTAATTTAAATCCTACCAAGCGCGAGTATACATGCCACTCAGCAAAATATAATTCTGCGTCAAGGCTAGATTTTTTGCTATCATCCCATGACCTAGAATTATACAACTACGCCCATCTACCTAACACTTTTTCAGACCACGCAGCTCTTTGCATGGAGGTCAATTTGGGGAATTATGAAGCAAACCTACAAGTAGATGGTTTTTTAATAAACTTAACCTTCTTGACCAACAATGGTGGACGGATATTAACGAAAAGATAGAGCAATTTTTTATACAGAATAGAGGTACAGCCCCATTAAATATAATCTGGGATGCATTTAAAGCCACTTAACGTGTAATAGTTACATCTATAGAAATTCCCAAGCTTAAGGCAAGAAGGGAGGAGAAAACCAAACTTTCGCAGGCAACCCAAGAGCACTACAGGGTCAGATCTATGATCTCTAGACACAAACTCCACGAGGCGAAGTGCAAGATGAAGGATTTTTATTATGATTTAGGTGAGACAAATAGTAATTCACAAGCACAAAAGATTTATGAGGAGAGTGAGTATACAGGAAAGCTGCTGGCCTGGCAATCTAAAGAAAAGCAGGTGCGTAATAGAATAGATCAGCTAACAGATCCCATCACTAAAATACAAGTTAAGACCACCACTTCCATCAGTGAGCTGTTTTTAAAACACTATGAGGGGATATCAAGCGACTGAGGGGGCTACACCTGACTCTATCATGGAATTTCTACAGCCACTTGAAATACCTAAAATAGATGCTGAGGGTAAGAATTACCTTACACAGGATTTTACGTTATTAGAATTAGTTAGTTAGTTAGATAGGCTTTATTCGATAAAAGATTTATCTTAAAAGCATTTTACAGAATAAGAAAAGTTATAAGGCAAATTTTTAAAAGACAGTTAGAAATTCAGCACGAATAGTAAAATGTCGTAAAAGTAAAACAGATAAAAAGAAAAGAAAAATATCACATCATGTCTTTAAAATAGTAGTAAGTCGGTAGGTCCGAGATTTCCATTACGGAAGAAAGGAAGGTTACGAACCATGTTGTTCCCCGACTTGCGGTAAATACACTGGACCAAAATCAAAGTTCCTTGTTAGGCAGTTGTGATTGCCTTACAATTGTCACGGTACTTTTGTCTGATTAACCAGGCACGCCCCAGGAATTTGGCCACACCACAAACAATTGTCAAAGAGGAGGTATCAGTTTTCAGGATACGCAGGGCCGCAATATGGCTCATAAAGCCCAGTGCCCTGCATGCTGGTTTGAGCCACTTTTCTCTGGCGTTTTTGTATGCCGGGCATGCCAGGAACAGATGGGCAATAGACTCCTCAGGGTGGCCACAACTAGGGCAGGGTCCGGGACATGCTTAGGACCTTTCCATTGTGAAGTAAAGGTGTTAACTTGCAGGGTTCCAAATCTCATCTGGATATATAGGGATCTATCCCTAGGTACCTGGATAAAATCCAGGTAGGGTTCCAGACTTCAGGTGCTTTTGTGCTCAAAGAATCCCTCTGTTAATTTCCCTGTTTTTTGGGTAGATTGATCACGTTTCGACACCCATTCCCAGTAAGCACGTTTAAGCTCCAGCTTGGAGGGGGGTGTCTGGGAGGCCCAAGCCTCACTTAGCCCGATAAGGCCAGTGAGGTATCTGAGGTCCGCCAGCCATTTTATCCTACGCCCTGAGTCAAGGGCCAACAGTTCGTCGAAGGCCCTGGCATAGTTGGACAGCTCTGCGGACCTCTTTAGGCAAACCCAGTAAAGCAAGGGACGGAGTCTGGCAATGTCCTGTATGTTCCTTCTACCTGTGTCATAAAACAAGGGTTTCAGGGGGGTTGAGGCAAGGAGCGAGGTAATGGATCTTAAAAATTTGTTCTCAGACTTGGTTTAATCTCCGAGTGTCTCCATTCCCCACAGTTCTGCTCCATAAAGGGCCGAGGGTAGTGCTTTCCCCTCATAGATAGCAAGCGCCGGGGCAACCGGCCTACTCACAGAGAGATTCTGTTCCCTGATGATGGCCCCGGACACCCGTTTATGATTTAGAAGCATCTTATCTAGGTGGGCAGCCCACTTCATACCTTTCGTAATTCTAATCCCTAGATAATCAAACGAGTCAACCACGTCAAGAGGGACCTTGTTTAGGGAGATGTTATTCCTAAAACGTTTGGACGGATTTATGGTCATCGGTTTGGTTTTGTCAGTGTTGATGGTTAACCCCTGCTCCTTGCAAAATAAGTCAAATCTGTTGAGCAGTTTCTGGAGGTCGGCGGGTGACTTTGAAATGAAAAGGGTATCATCGGCAGAATTAGATGAAGTGATAGAGTCCTTCCCCAATGGCAAGGCCATCGGTGAGGATGGCCTTCCCATTGAATTTTTTAAAAAAATTGGGGGAACATTACGTAAGGAACTTTTGAAATTAATTAATAACTTACTTCAAGGAAGTCCCCCACCGGACTCCTTTCATACAGCGGTGGTGGTCAGTATTTTAAAAAAAGGAAAGGACAAGGAAAATATAAATTCATACCAACCGATTAGCCTTCTGAATACAGATTACAAAATGTTTACAAAACTTTTAGCAAACCGATTAAATAAAATAGTAGGATCTCTGGTAGCCCATGATCAGTGTGGTTTTATTGCAGGCAGGCATCTCCATTCCAACACTACATTTTTACTGGAGGCACTAGATTATTTCAAAACTAATAAGGTGAAGGCTCAAATTTGGTTTTTAGATGTGGAGAAAGCCTTCGATCTAGTGTCCTGGGATTGCCTGTTTGCAATTTTACGTAGTTTTAATTTCCCGAATGTCTTTACCTCTCTTTTACGACAATTGTATATGAATTCTAGGGCACAAATTATCGTCAATAATACTAATATTGGGTCCTGTGATGTCACTAGAGGCACGCGACAAGGATGATCCTTGTCGCCAATTTTATTTGCATTATTTATTGAACCTCTAGCGATCGCTATCAGGAATACCAAAGCTGACAATGCCCCAATATTAGGAATGACAAACATAAAATTATATGCGGATGATATTGCCCTTTTCATAGACTCTAAACCCTCAAGTCAATTGAAGATTTTAAAAATCTTCTCTGACTTTCAAAAGCTAGGGGGTTATAAAATTAATGTAAACAAAACGGAAATTATTCTATTTAACTGCACTATAGACACTTTAGCTCCAGAATTCAGGCGGATATACAATACGGATCCAAAGAGATATCTTGGAATATTTATATCGGATAGCCCAGATGAACTCTTTTCACTTAATTTTTTACCTTTATTAAAAAAGGTGGGCTCACTTTTAGATCGTTGGAATTTACTACCCCTGTCTCTTATGGGACCGGCATCGCCTAATTCGAATGTCGGTGTTACCCCTTTTCAATTTCCTTTTTAGTGCAATTCCCTGCGCAATCCAGGCCTCTTATTTTAAAAAAATAGAAGCTTTGATCTCCTCTTTCTTATGGGCAAAAAAATCTCCCAGACTTGCACTGAGCACTTTATATTTATCATCTATACAAGGAGGGCTGTCCCTCCCAAATATCAAAGAATATTACTTCGCGTCTTTTGCACACTATAGTCACAGTTCTTAGATTCTCATGAGACAGATAATTCTTTTATGAATAGGATGTTGTTGGAATTGAAAATCTATGATCCGGTCAGAACCACGAAAGATCCAAAAAAAGTACGATATAAATCCCTGCAGTGGATTTTCAAGGTGAAAACTCAGTTTTTAAAATTTTATGACTTACCCATTTTAAGTAATAAGACGAATTTAATACATTTTAGCTTGGGAGATGCTTGCTGTATGGACAAAAATATATTAACTCTTTGGAAGGAGAATGGTTTTGAGAAAATTGAAGACTTCCTGCTGGCAAATAGGTGGAAATCTTGGGATGAAATTAATAGCCAGTTAATCCACTCGCACTTAACGCTGAACTGGTACTTTATTAGGATAAATCCAAAACTTAGAGATCTCAATATAGGAAATTTATTCAATAAAGAAAATATTTCCACTATCCTTAATAATAAAATACAAAAGAAAATGAGTATCTGGATTAAAATATTAAAAGAAAGTAAGGACCAGGACTTCTACAGCAAGATTACTGAAAGATGGAAAAAGAGGGAAGATATTACAATTAATCAACAGGTATGGGACAAAATAAATAAATTAAATAAAACCATCTTTCGAGGAGCAAATTTTAAACATATGCAATTTTATAACAAATGGTTAATATATAGAACCCCGTCCCTTTTACATAATATTTTCCCCCAAGTAGCTGACAAATGCTTCCGATGTGAAGAAAAAGGCACTTGGAAACACATTGTCTGGGAGTGTCCAAAAATCCAGGTTTTATGGAAGGAAATAGAAAAATATCTTTCAATCGTTCTTAAAACTAATATTGTATTCGATGACCTAATTCCCCTCCTAGTTTGCTCTCCTATTCACACCCAACATGATGAGTCCCTTTTTATAGCTTCTTTAATAGCTAAATCCCTCATATTACAGTCCTGGAGAACAGATCTTGTTCCATCCTTCCAGGCAATGAAGGCAAAATTACTTCAAATCCAGGGTAGGGAAAGAAAATATGCTCTTAGATCAGGGGCTCTCAAAAAATATGATAAATATTGGAGTGTGTTTGATCTTTAAATTTGTCCTGCTATTACTTAACCAGATTAATACTTTTCCAAGAACATTTATTAGTCTATTACGACCGTCTTGACTCCGCAGGCTGCACTTTATAACTTAGCTTTGGAATATTAACTGAGAAGACGCTCATTGTATTTAAATGCTACGTACTGTTTTAATTCTAACAAAATCTTTTGAATATCAGTGACAGTCGATTGATTGTTTGCTCTTACACAACCCTGCACTTTATAATTTAAATAGTAAAATGACAAATTGCATGAATGTTTTTTAGTATTCTCTTTTTCGTACTGTATTAATTGGATTTCAACTGTATCCTGTTTCCTATATTGTATTGTTATATTTGAACTCTCAATAAAAAAAAAAAAAAAAAAAAAATCAACACATGGAGCAGGACTCATACAAGACAGGCGACCAGTACACAGCGTCTGTCTCACAGATGAAAGAGCACACAACTGGGTTAAATCATGTGCAGACTGTCTGCAATATCACCTAAAACACGTCAACATGCGGGTACAGTGGAAGAACCAAAAACGATTTTTTAAAATAAATATGATACCACGACGCTCATGCTTCCAAAATAGGTATCCAATATTCTTGGCAAAAATGATTTTTTTTTAAAGCACTGTGACGATAAACAGCAATGATTCGAAAAAATAGACACTACAAAAATAAGTAACAATTATACTGCATGTTATATAATCTGTGTGAAAATAATTAAATGGATGAAGAAAATCAAACAACAAAGGAGACAAATTAAAATTTGGAATTCTTAAACAGAACTACAAAAGGAAATAATAAAAGCAAACAACTATACTGCACGAATCAAATAAATAAGGCAGGGAATTCCTCAAAAATAATGTTGAAATTTACAAGAAGCTAAGAGAACCT
This sequence comes from Lissotriton vulgaris, assembly GCF_964263255.1. NCBI lineage: Eukaryota > Metazoa > Chordata > Amphibia > Caudata > Salamandridae > Lissotriton > Lissotriton vulgaris. The sequence continues at coordinate 154,083,479 of NC_141690.1, read as the reverse complement.
CATGCTTTACTCGCGAGGGCGGATACAACGGTGTCTTTGTTCAAAATAGATAATTACAAATGAGAAGGTCTTAATAATTGGGATGTTCATGGATGTCCATTCATCAAAATGCCGGAGGTAGGCCATTGAAATCACACGGCCTCTGTTTTCAATGACATCACAGGAAGTGACATCATATACCCTTTAACTCTGAACCTTCCCACAAAGTGATGCAATATGACCTTGAGCCTCAATAAATCGCAATAAATGACATATCTTCATTTCAATAATATGGATGGTTAACATAAGACCAAAATCCACTTAAATGTCAATTTAGATGCCACCTGTATTTTAATTATGGTGCTGACATTATATGACCAGGAAACTATACCCATTTATCTTTGTATTACATGAATACATATGTGTTTACTTGAAAGGAGAATATAGTACCACAGAGAATGACAGTGCTGAGAACCTTAATTGTTTATACCACAGACTGTCATGATTTAATGATAAATCTAGTGAATTCCTCAACAGAAATGCATTGTTAAATCAGAGAGAGACAAATCCATAGATTAAAAAAACAATAGTATTCATGTCCTGCTGTATTAATTTATATGGGCTATATATTTATTATGAACTATGTAATTAGTTAAAGGCAAGCACAACGTTTTAAAAATGTGTTTGCTTTTTTAAAATGTAATCCGAAGAGTAGTATTGCACTGCTGAATTTATTTCTTCTTCAGAAACAAATGGGTAATGTTGCGCCACCTGTGGAAGCTATAAATGGAGTTCATCAATGTACATTTTATTTTCTGTTCTTGGTACTGATTGTGCCACTTCTGAGACCAGGGTGACAAAAGCAGTGCCAAGAGTTGGGAGGGGCAGACCATAGGTGAATCTGCAACCCCTGGTAACTCCTAGCTCCATGGGGTTGTTTTCTACTGAAAAGTTTAAAGTCAAGCTAGTGTCTCAATTGTGCCATTTAGAACTCTTAGTTAGAGAGCAGTTATTATTGACAGCTTCCTTGTTGTGTAAGATCTCTCCCAAATCATGTTCCCCTGAAAATCTCACCCTAGCACAAGGATAGATGCCCATGTTTTTGTTTTTGCATGAGAGAACCTCCCTTAGCCCCACTCCCCACATTGCTAAAAACTAAATACTCTCCTTGCCCTTCTATCTGGTCATCCCTGCATACGTAAAAGAAAATGAATGAATATTTGTCTTCACACCACCCTCGGTGTATGCCTTCTTCTACCCGGAGTCCTGCCATCATGTTTCACTAAGCTCTAGGCCTCCCCTCCAGGGGCGGCTCCTCCGTAATGGTGGTGGAGCATTGCCCCACAGCCCGCACCAGCAGATGATAAATAAAATGATAATAACATAATGTTATTATCATTTTATTTATGCTGTCTCTCTGAGCCCCACAATAAGTATAGGGTAGTGTAAGGGCGGGCAGGTCAGGGAGGAGGAGTAGTGGGCACTTATAAGTGCGCATGTGTGTTTGGTGGGCCGTCCTAGGCCACCCAAACACACATGCGCAGTTATGTTTCTCCAGCACAGCTGTGTTACACAGCCGGGTTGGAGAAAAGCGACAGGCTCAAATTCACTGTCTGAGCTGCAAACGAGGCTGCTCAGTCCAATCCTGGTGCTGCTGTCATGCTATGAGAGCAGCAACTGGATTGGGTGCCGAGCCTATGGCCTCATCCCCTTCCAGCCTGATGAGAGGAGCAGGGAGGCGGCCATCAGCAGGAGCAGAGCACAGCTGCAGCAGAGCACAGTGGCAGGTAAGTCTTTTATTTTTTTCATTTTATATTATTTCCTCTACCCTCAACCCCGTGTCCTCCCCCGGAGGCTGCACTACCACTTTAGATAGGCGGCGGCCACCACTGCTCCCAACCTGAGTGCTGTGGTCTCAAAATATGGAAACCTGCTGACTGCCAACTTGGAGAAAAATATCTTGGTTGCTGTGTGTCTTCACGTACCCAGGGCTAATAAGAATGTGGCAGAGTGAGTGTGGCACCCCTATTGCCCTGCCTCTTTCCAGCCTCTGGATCCTTGAGGGAGCCTGGCAAAAGAGGGTGAGATGACAAACCATCATCATTTGGCCCATTGCTTTGCTTTCGTTTCTGTAGATTTGGATAAAGTTGCAAAAGAGTCAGAAGTGACTGCTTTCTCGACCAATGTCATAGCAGTGACAAACACGTTTACTTTTTCACTTTTGCGTCATTACTGTAGCATAGTAGCAGTCAACAGCCACATCAGCATGCCCATTGCTTCCTTCAGAACAAAGGGCCAGATGTACAAACATTAGGAATACCGATTTCCTAATTGTGATTCTCTCTGAATAGCAATTAGGAAATCAATATTCCTAATGTATGAAACTCATTGACTTTCATTTAGGGTATCCTTGTGGGTCCACAATGGACCTACCTCATGAATATTAATAAGGCAGGTCGCAGTTTACGACCCATTAGAACTCACATCCATCAAATGCAGCCCTCTTTCCTTAAAGGAAAACAGTATGCATTTAAAAAGAAATAATGTCCTCGACTTGAGGCAAGATGGCGGCCGCTTGAACGGCCGGTGCAGCACAGCAATGAGGATACTGACGAAAACTCACCCGGGACCAAGCAACATGCACGGGGAATCCACATTCTGAAGCAGTATACTATCTGATATGAAAAACCGCGGCTGATTAATACTCGCGGAGAAAACATTTACCGGCTTTCGGAGGTCCGGGTGGGATGCTGACTCTCACCTGTGCTGTGGTGGCGAAACTGATTCTGCGGGCGGTTCGGCTGACTCTGAGGTCTCTACCTGCTACTCTCGCCTTCCGTGCTGCCGAGAGGCGGAGTCAGCTGCGAAGTCAGCTGCGGAGCCAAGCGCGGAGTCAGCTGTGGAGAAGAGCCCTGACACAGAACAACAGAGGCGGCTGGAGAAGTGCCGCTCTACACCAGCAGCCAGAGCAGAGACGAGTGCGGCCGAGGGGCTGCTGCGGCGGCGGGAGCGGGAGCAAAGAGAGCGAAGTAGCGCTCAGTGATTGCAGCCAGGCCTGTCAAGCAGCAAAGCACCTTAGGCAGAGTACTCTGTTTGAAATGGCGCCTAAAGTTAATCAGGGGTCCAAATCAACGCAGAGAAAGAAAATGCAAAAGGAAGAAGCTGGTAATGCTGGTAATGCAGCCCCTGACAACTCTTGCGGCGATGAAACCACCACCTTACCCACCACCTTACCCGATGCGCAACAAAAAAACGTCAGCAGGGGGCCCCAAGACCCGGTTGGCGACTGCATCAGTTTTGGACCTTCTGGTAAAAGCGGGTAAGGAGAAGGGCGGTAAAGATATTGACGAATGTAAAACACCTGAGATTATAAATGACTCGAGCCAGCCATGTTCCCTCAAGACCCAAATACCAACACCAATACCAACAACAGGAACATTAACGGAGATTGATACTATTGAGATAAATGAAGTTGAGAATGTAACTAAAGCAGCGGGGTTAAATCCAGCCCCTATATTAAATAAAAACGGTGATGCTATAATTGAGGCACAGGAGCTGGACGCAGACACCCAATACACTAGGGAAGTCACCATTAATACAGATGGAGTATTAACTGAACCCTTAATCCTCCTTACTACTAAAGATGAAACTATACTAAATGGCACTATAGGGGGAGGTGGTGGCGATAAAGAAAATGACCCCAGTGAGGCATTCTTTTCAGTCTCTGACGGAGGTGAATGGTCTGAAGATGAGGAGGAACGTAGTTCCTGTGTGGAGACGGACACTGATTTGGAGGATAATATCCCGACCACAGCCTTGAGGAAAAAAAAAAGCTGATTGGGGTCAAGAGATGGAACACCAGGAGCATCAGGAGCTCACTTGCGATCACTCCTCCGCACAACCGTTACTAGGAAACCCTCATCTGGAACAAGCTCAAATGTCACTACTTGAGACAATCCATCAGGAGATATTAGCACATCGCGAGGAGACACGTCAAGACAGCAGAAAATCACAGGCTGCCATGAGGAAAATGCAGGGGGTAGTGAGAAAGCTCTCCAAGGCTTGCGCCACCACTGGGGACAGAGTGTCAAATCTAGAGGAGAGGGTGGTCCCTACAGAGACTGAGATGGCAGCTGCTACAGTTAAAGTCAAGGCCCAATGCTCCCAAGTTACAGACATACAATGGAAGCTGGAGGAGATGGAGAATCGTCTCCGAAGGAATAACCTTAGAGTCCTAGGAATTCCAGAGGGAAGAGAAGGGCCAGACATCCGAGCATATATTGTGAAACTTTTCCAACAGGCTTTCCCTGAATTGCCCGGATGGATTGTACTAAAGAGATACAGAGAGTCCACCGTACTCCCTTCAAAATAAGAAGAAATACTAAAGAAGGAGATAAACCCAGGGCAGTGCTGATTTTTCTGGGGAACTTTGTACTCCGACAGGCAATCTCGGAAAAGGCAAGACCAGACGCAAAGAAGAACTGCGATGGTGTTTCTTTCTTTGTCCGCCCTGATTTCTGCCATGTGACTGTGGAAAGACGCTGGCGGTTAAGAGGGCTAATAAAGCCTTTTCAAGATAAGAAACTTCAAGCCTTCCTAATAAATCCAGCCCAGCTTAAGGTTATTAATGAAGGGAAGACATTATATTTCTCATCTGAGATTAAGGCCAAAGAATATTTGGATAGCCTAGACAAATAGAAGTAAATGTTCAGAATGAGGGGGGAAAAAAAAAAAAAGAATGTAATGTGTAGAGTCCTCATGCGTGGTCAGCTTGGTTAGGAGGTGTTTAAGTTGGTCTTTTCATAATTATGGTAGTTGTTCTTTTTTCCGGGTGTAACTTTACTGTAACTAATCATGGTATTTTGGTATCCTCATTCGCAACTGCATGACCATCACACGCACAAACAAGTGTTGTGCGCCTCACAGTGTGGGAGGGTGTGTTGGGTGGACAGGGTGAGGGGTGGTGGGGGGAACAGGGGGTTGGGTGTGGTGGGTGGGCTCGGGGGGGGGGTGAAAAAATGAAAAAAGACATAAAATGGAGTTCAGGATGCATCGCTATGGTTAAGATCATATTAGGACACAGGAACCACTTAAATCAGTCGAAGGATAATACCAAATTTAAGAGGCAGAAGATGACGAAAGGTCAAATTAGAAATAAAGATGTCAGACATTAAAATATGTACATTGAATGTCGGAGGGTTAAACGACTGGAGGGAAAGACAAAGGATGACCCATTTTGTCAAATTCAATAAAATTGATGTGTTATGCCTCCAAGAAACGCACCTCCCATGGGCAAAACGAAACCTCATGTCAATAAATGGATTTGATCTGGTTGCGTGCTCACTGCAAACCTCAATGGTCAGAGGGGTGGCTATTCTGATAAAGAAAACCTTGGGGGGGGGGGTTAAGAAGGTAAAAGCTGATAGCTATGGCAGATGGGTGATCGCCGAGCTGGAGCTAGGATTTACCATTTGTGTAATTTATGGATCGAATGGCGACGACCCAGAAATCTTTGATTTTTTGGAGATTGAACTTGCAGGTTGGGCTGTACCTATAATAATATGTGGAGATCTGAATATTTCTGCTAGCTGGGAGAATAATGTAAAATATATTGGTCAAAAATCACGAGTTTACAGGGCAATCAAATCCTTGAAAGAATCAATAAATCTAGTGGACATCTGGGGTGTCAAGGAGCCTAATAATTCTGGTTTCACATATTTTTCCAATCCTGCTCAGAAGCATTCTAAACTGGAATATTTTTTTATTTCTACACCAGAGATTAATAAGGTAACTATTACTAAACTACCAAGAATGCTATCTGACCACAACCCCTTAGTAATAACCTATCAAAGGAGCTACCGTAGAACAAATAGACCCCCATGGTCTTTTGAGAGGAGATTACTGGAGGATGCCAGATTTACTGCCCATATTAAGAGCTGGGCAATTGACTTTTTCTCGGCCAATAGATATAGTGCCACCAGGAACATAGTGTGGGATTGTTTTAAAGCGGCTCTGAGGGGAGAAACTATTAGCTATTCGACCAAATTAGGAAACAATTATAGAAAAGACGAAGAAAAATTACTTGATAGACTCATGAATATCGAGGAAGAGCATGTGAAAGTCATTGCATCAGGAGGAGACGGTAGCAGCAGCCATAAAGTACTTATGGCAATTAATGCAGATCTCCAGAAAATCTCCACTCAGAAAGCGATGGGCGAATACCAGGCTACAAGAACCAGTCGATATGAAACTGGAGAACACGCCGGTAGAGCCTTGGCCCTGCGACTTAGGCAGGAATGGTCCAAAAACACTATTAAAAAGATAGAAGAAAGGGGCAGAGAGTACACAGAAACAACAGATATCCTCCGTGTTTTTAGAGACTTTTATAAAAAGTTATATGATGAAGAAACAATGATCGGGGGCATTATACGAACTTAGAAGACTCTGGTCCCTGTCTTGCACAGGGAATGTGGTAAAGGCAGATTCCAGATATGTGGATGCAGCAGTATATCTGGGGGTCACAATTAACGCTTCTGTAGAGAAAATAGTGGAAGGTAATTATCTACCACTTATAAAAATCAATAGAGTCTGACCTAAAAAGATGGGATGGACTGCACCTCTCTTTGATTGGCAGGATAAACACAGTCAAGATGACGATGTTTCCGAAGCTTTTATATCTTTTTAGGGCCATACCACTATTTATTGAGGAAAAAATAATGTCAAAACTGGAATCTGTCTTTATCAAGTTTATTTGGCAATATGGCAAAGTAAGAAGGTCAAGAAGTCTTTTATCTCTCCAGCGGGAAAGGGGGGGCTTGGATCTCCCCAATCTAAGGCTATACCACTGGACCTGTCTTTTAATACAAATGAAAATACTTTTTCAATCAGATGTTAATATTGACAATGTTAGACCAGAAGCATATCAACTCCCCTCCATTTATGAATTATTACTGGGAAGAAAGGCTACGGGTATCATGTTATGTGAAGTAGATCGAAGATTTTATAAAAAAGCAAGATACAAGATTATTGATAGTGCTTGGAGGGTATGGAAGGCCAGTAGAAAACTGTGTAATATCCCCAAAATTAATGCTCATATCCACATTTACAGATTCAGCCTCTTTTCAAGGCTTGGGATTGGAAGGGTCTTGAAAATTTGGAGGGAACTGGGCATTAATGCACTACGAGACATAATGGATGTAGAAGGATTTATGAGTTTTGAGGCATTACAAAGGAGGTACGGTATTCCAGATAATCACTGGTTCGCCTATACCCAGGTTGACCGCTCCCTGAAGTCCATTAAACCAAAGCCGCCTCCCCCTGAAAATAGCCCCCTCTTGGATGCATTGTCCAAAGGAAGCAATAAAATCAAGCCTTTATACAACATCCTTCGGGCAGAGATTCAGGATGATGTTGATAAAACAGAGGTTGCATGGTCCAATAAATTAGGGAACCCGAACGTTGATGTTGACCTGGCTATAGCATTGAATAAAAGAATATTCAGAGCCACAAACCTAAGAGCTCAACACTATAAAACGGTATTTAACCTATACTATACCCCGGCAAAATTACACACATGGGGGGCTAGAGCGAATGATAATTGCCCAAGATGTGGGGGGGGGGACAAGCAGACCTGCTACATATGTTCTTCTCTTGCATTCTCTTGACTCCAGTGAAGAAAGAGATTGAAAGACTATGGGAGGGGCTGCTTGGTCATAAGATCGATCTATCCCCTACCCTGATGATTCTGGGCACAGATTCGAATTTAAATTTGGGCAAGGAAGAAGAAGCATTGGTGTTTATCTCTGTTGCCGTTCTTAGGATCTTGATTTCTGCGGGGTGGAAGGACACAGTTGCACCATCTTTTCAAATGTGGCTATCTAGGTTCCTTGGTATACACAATATTGAGACCTGCCTATATGAGTATAAGAGCGGGAAAGTACAGGACTTCGGAAGAAGGTTCTGGGCCCCGGTAACCAAATGGAAGGAGACTCATGCAAAAGATGTATGAATTGTCAATCCGCATATTTCGATGTTTATTAATGGAAATATAATTATGCACTCTGTCTCCTCCCCCATTTATATTCTGATGATTTTACACAAGCTTTTCCATTTTAGAAGTCTTAACTATTTATCTAATGCATGTTTGGATTGATTATTTATCTTTTGTATTTAAGGAACATGAGAATTAATTATTAAGCCTGTGTCCTGAATGATCAAAATATGTACTTTAAAAAAATGTTTGTGATGTATTTTTGACTCCATTAAAAAAAAAAGAAGAAAAAAAAAAGAAATAATGAAACCTTGAAGTTTATTTTTTTAAGAGTAGGCAGCGGTCCATGAGACCACTGCCTGCTCTTAAAATTTTTATTATTTACATTCTCCAAGGGTAAGCGGTCTCTTTGCGAATTAATTACCACCAGTTTTAAAATGGTGAAAAATTATTACTGTTTTGCAACCGGAATTCAGTCGTAAAACAGTAACTCATGCCCGTGCTAATCAATGACCTGAACAAAAAAGATAGTTTTCTTTCAAAGCCATGAGTCAAAGTCATGAGATCCTGGCTAGGAGGACATTGTAAATAAATGAATGAAAGAGACAATGGCTGGAGGAAGAGGCAGTAAAACTGTAGTAAACGTGAAAAAAGCTAACAATATAGGTATACAAAGGAAATGCATCACTACTTCATTCAACATATGATATGTATTTACTTGTTATTGCAATGTCATCTTGTGTGCCCTGTGCACCCCCATTTTCTGCTGACTGTTACTGGTGGTAACTGATTCTGACTGTTCCTGAACTCTGTCTAACCAGGCTCTGGGCCAGTACTATGTTGAAAACGCAGTGACAACACACACATTCATTATGGTACACTATGTGGAGGGTACACCAATAATTGGTATGACCTACCCTAAAAGTCCCTAGTAGATAACAGGGCAGGTGAATTAAACCTACCTTTAAGTCACTAGTATATAATAGGGCCAGGCTTTTTAGAGGCCAGCAGCCTTTGTTGCACTTGCATGTGTGCACTGCTGAGAGCCTTAGGTCATTTTTAAAGCAGCGATACATTGCGCCACAGTAAATTAACTGCAAACTCGACTTAGGTGGTAGGGGCACTTAATAAGTGATAATCTACATTATGTTTACACATTAAGTACCCCCAGGGTGTCTCTTAGGTGTCCCAGGAGTGAGGCAGGGTGTCATGCAATTAAAAGCAGGGTCCCTATAAAAGATGTTGTATATGCCCTCAGGATAGAGAAATTTCACATTTCACTTCCCCCATTGTAGTAAAGTGACTCTCAAAATCGACTTTGGTGCTATGAGCACTGTGGAGTAAAGTTATATTCTATGTTTGCATATTCAGGATCCCCAAGGTCTCCCTAAGTGTTCCAGGGGTGGCCTTTGTTGCACTTGCATGTGAGTACTGCTGAGAACCTGAGGTCATTTTAAAAGCAGCCCTGTGTTGCAGCACTGCTTTTAAATGTAACATGGGCCTAAACTCAAATTTGGTGGTAGGGGCACCTGAAAAGTGTTAATCTACAATAATTATGCATATTAGGTACCCCCAGGGTCTCCTCAATGTGGCCCAGGTTTGAGGGGTAATGTAATTATAAGGAGGGCCCTTATACAAGAGGTTTTGTACGCCCTGGAGATAGAGAAATTACACATTTCACTTTCCACATTATAGTTAAGTACCTCCCAATATCGACTTTGGTACTAGGAGCACTGGGGAGTGTAGATCTACATGTGTTTTGCATATTCAGAACCCCCAAGGTCTCCCGTAGGTGTCCCAGGGGTGCCAGGTCCTGTAAATAAAAGCAGAGGCCTAATAAAATGTGTTTTACATGCTCTGATGATGGAAAAATTGAACATTGCAGTAAAAGCAGGGGCCTAATAAAATGTGTTTTACATGCTCTGATGATGGAAAAATTGAACATTGCAGTTTCCCCGTTGTTGATGCCTAACCCTAGAGAAGAACATAGCAATAGTTTATGAATGCATAAATATTGCTTGGAATTAAATAAAAAATACCATTCAAGAACTTAGGAATATAGTATTGATGAATCCAACAATATGATATTGTTGAATTTATCCTAAAATATACAGAAAAGAAATTATAAGCTTTTCTTGTCTGTAGGCCACAATCCAGCCTTTCTGTTATCTTCCCTGATTTGCCAGAGTTCACAGGATTAGCCAGGCTTCTTTGATGAAGTGATAAGTGCCTCATTCAGGTAGGGGCTATCTGTTGGAAAGAGTTCTGCTACACTGGAATGCAAGAGCAGGGAGGAGGGGTCGCGAAGCATGATGCTTCAAAGGAGGAATAGGATAGGCAAGGAATGCCAGGTCCTTCTACCCCCATCCCATAAGGAAGGAATCAGCAGATTTTAGGTGGAGGAGAGCTATGGAAAAGAGACATACAGGAGGTTGGTTTAGCTAGTTCTTGCTCCTCTGCTGAGATTTCAGCTATACTGAATTTCATAGGAATAGCGCTTTCTGGGAGAAGACTAGGCCACACTTTATAGAAAGTGGTCATGCTCTGGAGTGCTCTCCTGCTTGATCCCAGAGAACACTGAATAAATATGTGAGAGGAGCAGAGCCTTTCAGATTTACTGCTTGAAACTGAGAGAAAAAGAAGGATTGCCAAGCTGGAAACTTGATTTGCACAATCAGGCTCTGCATTCTGACTAACTGCACCTGCTGCACTGGAACTATAGCCCTGTGGATGTAACTTGCTGAGAACGCTGTCGGATTGATAGGCTTGGATGTACTCTTCCATACACCTGGAGGAATACACACAATTACTTCTGTGGAAACTATTTTTATCACATTTTGGAGGTCTGGAATACTTGCGGAACTTTCTGAATCCTTTTACTGGTTGATTTGGAAGAGATATTAGAACCACTAATACTTTGAGTGAGGCCCTGGAGAAGTCGATGGCCAACTGAGAAACACAAAAGAAAGACGTGATGGCTACATCTATATACGTGAAGAAATTATTTGGAACTGAATAAAGGATGCAAAGAATAGCAACAGTGTTTTGTGGATAAATGACACTACTGGACACTATTGATTTTAAGGTGCTCTGGAAAACTGTATATATTGCTCTCAAGACTTCCTGACACAATTAGGGTGGTGGCTACCCTATTTCCTTTGTAGCACCAAGGGCACAACCCTTGAACCTTATATTGTGCACTCACTTGATCTACGCAAGTATACAACCAGCCACAGTTCTGCATGAGGTTGTTATTTGTGACCCTCAGATATTGAGTGCCAGCAAAGGAACAGTGGCCTGGAATGGACTAAAGGCTTTTACCTTTGTGTTTTTATCACAAACGAGAAACATTTGGATCGCATTACCTGCTCACTCCTAGACCACCCCACACAGTTCCCAAGGGGGAAGCAGTCCTCCGGGGTCAGATTCCTATTTGTGAATTATTTATCACCTCCTTTGAGGTGTTTGTAACCTTTCAGTGGTTTGGAACCACAACTCCATCACAAACTATTGACACATCTCATTGTGAATTGCAAATAGGAGGGGTTGCCCTTTCATGCTTGCAAGGCCCCTTTTGTGATTTGACAAGGCTTCTGTAAATCATATAAGGGGGGGTTAATACTTTGTAAAAAAACATGTTGCTGTTGCAAACCCTGGCATTTTGAGAATTACAGTGCTCAGAACCACAAAATGGTATTGTATAGATGGGCCACAGGTGAATCTGTCCAGTATTTGTATGACTCTGCGATAATATATAGTGAGTTTCCACCTGATAAATATTATTCCCACTCTTCAAAATACTTAATTGCAAAACATTCTTCATCAGTATTAGTGTACTTTAGCTATACTGGTGTCATATTTTTATAGAAATAAGATACTGGATGATTCTGTTCAGCATTCAGATCTCTCTGAGATAACCCCGCCCCAATGGCATGATAGGAAGCATTTGCCTCCACAATAAAAGAGCATTCTAAATTAGGGTGTTGCAAAATAGGGACAATGTAAAGGCCTGGTCCATTTCTTTTTGTCAACGAAAGACTCCTCCTTTACATAACAATTTAGTAATCAGTTGTACAATTTCAGAAAACCGATGAATAAACCTCCTCTACAAATTGGAAAACCCAAATAGCTCTGAAACGCCTTTACTGTGATAGGCGGAGCCACTAAACAACTGTTGAAACCTTCTGAGTTCCCTCTAGTGTGATTTTCTATCCTACAAAAGTTTATAATAGTAGTATGGAAAACATATATATTCATCCTGGCGAAGAGTTTATTATCTCTTAATTGCTGTAAGGCAGCTGGAGCATTTTTGTGTGTTTCTCTATGGAATCTGAAAAAATCAAAATATCATCTAAGCAAACAATACTGAACTCATTTATAAATCCTCACAACATTCATCAACAAGATATTGAAATGATATAGGGGCACTGCAAAGTCCAAAAGTTGATACTCAACCAACCTAAACGTGTAGCAAAATGTGGGCTTTAATTCATCTCAGTTTGTGAACTCTGACAAAATAAAGATTTTTGTAAATATCTTTTCATCATGGATCTGATCTAGGAAGCTGGAGATCAATATTAATCATTGGTAATGAATGAATTACACACTTGTTACGCGCGTAATGGATAACGATTCTTCATCCTGATCCTCTTGGATGCTCTATAATCAATATGGGGTCTTAATTCATCACTTTTTCAGACATGAAAAACAATGGAGAAGAGGAAGGTGATTATAAGTATATACAATACCTGGTTAGATTTCCTGTCATTAGTGTTTAAGGTATTCAGTGTCTCATTCAGGAATGCCGTCCAAAATATGAATCACAAATGGATTCAAGATATCTGAGGCTACTGAATAAATAAATAACTGAAAAAGGGCAGGAGCATTGCACAACCCAATTCATATTACTCAATATTAAAAATGTCTAAATGGTGCGTGAAGAAACATGCAGGACTGCACAGCAAGGAGTACTCCATCATTTCTTAAGCACATTCAACCTTCAGTTAGATCTTGACATGACTCTTGGCACATACGTAACAAGTATTACGTCTACCTTAGTGGCATCTAGTAGAGGTACAAAGTGACAGTGGCTCCAGTGTTGCTGTTTCACTGTGAATGTTCAAATAGCTCCTAGAGGCAAGTGCAGTGAAGCGAAGTTGTTTGGTGGTCTCTCTGTTTTCTAAGTCCTACTCTGTATGAATTCGATAAATGCAAGGTGGCTAGTGACAATAAATTATGTATGAGGGCAACTGATTACCCCATTATACACCAGCACCTCTAAAGCACTCATCGAATATTTTCATTGTGAACTTGATGAGTAGATATTTTGGTTTCTGCTGGTGCCTTCCATGGTACTAGGGGGCTTGATTTTTTAAGATTAGTTAGACAAACAAGAGTGGGTTGTTGAGTGTTATTGAAAACTGTTCGTCCTCCGATAACTACAAAAGAGGACTTCATGGCAGGAAATAGAATTGGAAAGGGAGAGATCCACACTTTGTTCAGGTGGACTGATAAAATGAGCCTTATAAAAGAGGAAAGAATAGCACAGGAATCTGTGATATCAGATATGTGAATGTTCTTAAGGTCTTCTTGTACTGTAGTTATTCACCTTGGAGAAGAGACTGGGGAGGACACATAGGAGAAGAAAGGGGCCCGGAGTTCATAAAATGACTAGTGAATGTCTCTCTCTGCCTTCAAAAGAACATAACCATATGGAATCATAGATGGGTAACTGTGAATAACGTAGATGTTTTTATCCTAGAGGTTCTGAGGGATGTCAGATGGACAACAACAAGGTGTCTATGATGTCATTGAGAACCCAGAGGTGAAAAACATCCCCAATATTGACCTTTACCCATCTGTCATTTTATGTTATGTATGGCTCAGTCTGTTCCTATTCTCCTGCTTTAATGTGCAGAGTAAAGATAGATGAGGTACAGAGGAGTTAGGCATTGCAAGGAGTTCTGCCACCCTCCCCACTCACCTCCTGCAATACCCTTCCCACACCTTCATAAATAAAATTGCATATCCTACCACCCTCCAACTTTGCCCTCTTGTCCCACATATAAATTTTAAAAAAGTACACCTGACCTCTAGCCACATCCTATATTTACCCCTCAACCCACGAGCATATGGAAAAATAACTTGGGTTATTCCCCCACCCATACCATCCTCTCTTAAGCCCTACACCCCCCTCAACCGAAATACAGAAAAAATAACTGGCCTCCTGCCACCCACCCCAGAATCCTCTGAATCTTCCCCCACTATGCCCAACAAAAGCTGCAATCTCCACCATCACACAGAAAGCAGAGCACTTGTACTGCACTGACAGAGGCTGTCTGCAACTCACTCGTCATGGCAGTATGTTTACCCCATCAGCGCAAACGTGCAGGCACCCGCGCTGTGACAGGTGAGACGGTGGTTGCGGGATGAAGATTGTAAACTGCTGCCTACATTTTCATTTTCCAGCCTCCCTTTGGTCTGTGCACACCCAAGAGAGGTGGCAGAAAGGTGGGTGACACTGTCAACAACCATTTCCCTGTTCTGCGCAGGAGTTTGGGATCCGAGCAGAGTGGGGAAAATAGTGAAAGCAAGCCATTCTCCTTGTAGCATTGCAAAGTTAACTTTTCTTTCACATTAATGTTACGTCAAAGCAGTGAATAAACACATTGAATCCGGTTGTTTAAAATAGAGGCTTCCATTGAAACTTTACATAACAAATGAATAATTCACTTAGCATGAAAATGTAGTAAATCAACAGAATACATAGACATCACAATTCTTTTTATTAAGCAGTGCTTTAGGTCCCCTGACTCGTTCCACGAGCCATAGAATGAGAAACAGTGACTTTTCTTGCTCAGCATTTTGTTAAACACAAACCAATGCATTCATTTCCACTCTTTATATGAACAGTTTACTTTGATATTGAAGGTTTCCTTCACTGATGTGTATCGATTACATGTTAGTTCAAAATACTTAGGGGCATATTTACCAATATGTCACACAGTGCAGCAAGTCAACTTGCTGAGCTGCGTGACAGGGAAAGAGAAGGAATGCACCGCATTTAACATGTTTATTTATTTACTAGCAGCCCGCCCCGGCTTTGCCCGGGGCAGAAGGGGGCTGGGGGCAGCATTTTAAGCCTCTGTGCACCCCCCTTCCGACATTGCCCAGTCCGCATCCCTCCCGCCTCCCGCCCCGACATTGGCCATACCGCCTCCCGCCTCCCGCCTTGAGCCTTGTGCCTTGAGCCTCCCGCCCGCCGCCCCCGCCCCCCGCCCCGACATTGGGCATAGCGCCTACCGCCTCCCGTCTCCCGCCTTGCGCCTTGAGCCTCCCGCCCGCCTCGGCTTTGTAACCCCACCCCCAGGTCCCGACTTACCTCATCCGCCGCTCCTCCCTACGCTGGAGTGTTTACCTCTCCACTGCTTGACCGCTTGTCAGCTACCTCATCCGCTGCTCCTTCCCGTGCTGCCACTGCTCCTCCGCTTCTCGCCTCTCCGCAGCTCCTCCCGGCGCTCATGTCCTCGCTCTTCCTGTTGCTCGTGAACAACGCTACTCCCCTCACGCATACATCAGGCCGGCGCAACTTGCAAGAGACTACTTTACTTTTATTTCTCAAATTTTAAACAATGTTTTATTTCTATTTTTATGTAGCCTATGTCCTTCTGCTTGCCCTGAGGTTTTCTAAGATGTCTTGGGTGTTCAGATTGGTGGTGTAGTTTTCGAGTTTACCTGGCTCAAAGGTGCAAGTTCTCTCTTTATAATAGTAGTATAGATTTGAAAGGTTTTATATAGCGCTGGCTAGATACGGGGGGTATCGGAGCTCTTTACAAGTGTATCAGACCATAGTTGCAAGTTACATCGTTACAAAGGTTATTCAGTAAAAGCTGCGTCCAAAGTCCAGTAAGTTGTAATCCCAGGGGAAGTGATATCATTCCCCCAACTCAGATGCAAGAGGCTCCTTTTACACAGTGGACTCTCTCAGAGGGGTCTCTGAGACTCCAAATCCTACCTACTGGATCCTTCCCCAAAAAGGGTAGACGGAGTGCTTTGGCAAGGGGAGCCATACCATGCCTCAACTGTGAGTGGCTCCCTTAGCGCTGTGGACTCTCTCAGAGGGATCACTGAGACTCAAGAGTAAAAGTAGTTGGATCTTTCCCCAACAAGGGGAGAAGGAGTGCTTAGTTAAAGGGGATAGGGAGCTAGGGGGCGTAGCAGGCAAGGGGAGAGATAAAGGGGGAGGGGAAAGGAGCAGGGGAAGTAGACAAAGAATGAAGGAGGGGAAAGTGGTAGGGGAGGGTGAGAGAGAGCATGAAAAGAGGGGGAGGGTGCTTTATGCGGTTGACTCTCTCAGAGGGGTCTCTAAGACTCCAAGGTCTACCTACTGGATTTTTTCCCGAACAAGGGGAGAGGGAGTTCTTTGGTAAGGGGCGCCATACTATGCCTCAGCTGTCCGTGGTTCCCTTGACACTGTGGACTCTCTCAGAGGGTTCACTGAGACTCCAGAGTAAGAATATTAGATCTTTCCCAACAAGGGTAGAAGGAGTGCTTAGTCAAAGGGCAACAAGGGACAGGTGGTTAGGAACTGCCAGGTCAACAGGGGGAGAAGAAACGGCAAAAGAAAATCGCATGAATTACTGAAAGATAACACATACAATACCCGGATAAATTAACGATCCAGAAAAAGACATGATCCACAAAAGGCAAGAGTCAGGGAGGACAAAGGGAAGGAGTCAGCGAGTTGAAGAGTCCCACAAAGAAGAGATACGGATAGCAGAAAAAGGAAATGAGTAAGTTGTAGAGCCACTCAGGAAATAAATGCAAACGCAAAAAGCTACGAATTACAAAATGGTGATATCAAGTACAAAGAGAAACTACATATACTAGTGGTTAGAGTTGTAACTATGCAAAATAGTAAATTCACTAAGGGTTTTATTATCACAACGATTAGGATCAAAACGATTGTATGCCGCATTCCTGTCCTTTCCCTCTGCGCTGGCGTACAATGTGCTGCCTAGCGCCAATGCAGGCACTCTTGCAGGATGGTGCAAGAGTGCCTGCGTTCTAAGCAGGACTTTTTTGTGCAGGAAGGGATACCTTCCAGCAGAAAAAACAATCCCTTGAGGCAGCACACATAGAAAGAGTAAAAAAACGAGGATGATATTCGTCCTAGTTGCATCCCACCTGGAGGCGCAGTATTTTGACGCATTTCCATGTCTACCTATAATGGTAAATCTGGGATTGCACCAAAATCCATGGGTGTTACCTGGGAACACCCACACGACGCCCATGGATCGCCTCCCTAGGACAGAGAAACGCAATGCAGCGATTTGCCTCGTGTTGCGTTACTCTTGATTTATCAAGCCACTCGAGCATGCAATGAGGCCTTGAGTGGCTGGATAAATTGCATCTTAAGCTTTGTGTCATTTTTGTACCCAGTTGTGTGGCACAAAAGCAATGCAACCCCTTGATAAGGATACCCCTTAATATGGTCATTTACTCTGCTACTTACCTCTCTGCACTGAAACTTGATGACAGACAACGCCAGAAGCTACACCATAAACTAATGAGTTTCGACTTTCTCTAGCCATACATTATAAACTTATAAGAAGGATTTGGAAACAATATTTTATGCATGTAAGACCCATAATGAATGTTGTACAAACTGAAAAATAAAAGCAAAACTAAGGAAACTAGAGAAAGCGCAGTGTGATGGTAGCAAACTATTGCAACCATATAATAAGCACAAAAATCAAT
This sequence comes from Lissotriton vulgaris, assembly GCF_964263255.1. NCBI lineage: Eukaryota > Metazoa > Chordata > Amphibia > Caudata > Salamandridae > Lissotriton > Lissotriton vulgaris. The sequence continues at coordinate 154,065,751 of NC_141690.1, read as the reverse complement.
CTCATTATAAGGTATGAAGTTAAAACTAAAGTCAAACACTAATGTTTGAGAATAAAGCCTGATTACGAGTAATGTGGACATTCTGAGCAGCTAGAATTACCGTTGCTGATCAGAATGTTTGCATTGAATTTGTGCCGTTTCAAGTTAAATACCACAGAATGGGGGGAAACTATGGAGGACCGCTTTTTCCTGCTGTATTTTGCTAAAAATGATTTCTTCAAGAGGTTTAAAGACCACGTTTACCACCTATTGTGAAGTATGTCCAAGGGTTCCTGTGTGTGGCAGAGTGGGAGGTGATCAGAAATGTCTGGGAGTGAAGGTAAAAATGTTACCTGCAGGGATGCTCCCCGTGCTTTAGCTGAGATTTGTTGCGGCCAAGAGGCAGGTCTGGGCTGCAATGTAGGCCTTTCCCTACCTCTGGAGATGAATTCCGCAAGAGAATTCTTCTCCGCCCATTTTGTAATTAGAGCCTAAGGGTATTGTGCATAACCAGATGTCCTAGGCCTATTTTAAATCATTTATTGAAAACAATGTTAGAGCGCAGATTTGATCTGTCATTTGTAGGGGTTCATTATAATCATGGGTAGTCCGCACCCGCATATAATCTTAGATCATGTTAACATTTGTGCCATTAGATCATGTATTGTAATAAACGTGCAAGGTGAAGTGATAGGCATATTTTCGTATAATGTGGAGAAATCAGCATTTCAATTATGTATGATTACATGAAAACCTTAATGTGAAGAATTGTTCATGTGACTCATGAACTTTATAATTAGTATGCTCGATTCGATTCGATTCAAAATCTTTATTCGGATTTCAGCAAATCCATAAAAGCACAGTTAAAATACAATTCAACATTTTTAGAAATTACAATAGATGTAATAAAGTACATATCAATACAATTACAAAGTATCATATTTCTCATTATATATAAAGTGCAAAAGAGGTCAACAGTCATGGAAAGTGCAGATAAATCAGGGGCATTCCATAGTTTTACGTACATTAAAAATAACTTTTAAGAAAGTGCTTGTGCGGAATATAAGTTCATCATCCTCTAATTTTAGGAGCATTAAATAGGACTGATTCAAGGAGAGCGGTCTATGTTTTTTAAAATATGGGGCTAAAAACCATTTAATATATTTCATGTAAAACTTGCAATTAAAAAAGAAGTGTAAGTCATTTTGTTTACTGACTCCATCGCAAGGACATGGAGTGTTTCCAAATGTGCTATGTCCTAAAGGGAAACAGAGTGAAAACTTAATAGTTCCGGCTCTCATTCGAAAAATTAAGGATCTTTCCCAATTACACATTGGCAGTATCAGATACAATGGAAGTTGTTGGATAAATAAGCCATTGTTAGTATAGGACACAACAGTTTGTTTCCGCATCTCATCTGACAGTCTCTTTTCATTATAGGTGGCATATAGTTCAATTTGGACTTCCTTTTTATCAATACTCTTGATATGAGATGGGTTATCAAAGAGATTGCCTCTGCCTATGCTAGACAAACTTTCCTGTATAGCACGAAGCCATGGGATCCTATTCCATTTATCCTGTGTTAAACTAGCATAATCATTAGCCCAAATGGCCAACCAGAATAGTGCAGGCCTTGCAGCAATAAAATCACTGATATACGGTATATTAAACTCTGAGTGACAAATGTACCCCGATGATGAAATGGGGGCCCCCAGCAGTTTCCTACAGAGCCGATTCTCTTCTCTTTGTAGTGTAGGGGTTTTTACTAACCCCCAGATTTCGGCGTCCTAGGTTGCCACAGGGGTGCACTGTCGTCTGTATATCTTTAGGATTGCTTTAGTTGCTCCAATTCTCCTCGGTCTGGGAAGGGAGAGAATTGAGTTTATGGCCTTTGAGAACTTGCCTGTGGCGTGGGTAATGTGCCCACTCCACAGGCCGTTCGCAGCAAAGACCATACCTAAATATGGAAAAGTCTTGGTTGAAAGCAACTTATCAGCTCCTACCGTGATGGAATTTAGTTGTCTGGCACCCGGCCCACAGGACATAATAAATGATTTGTTAAAATTTACCTTAAGATCCAAGTTCCCCATATAATAGGAAAAATCCCTGACTAGTGCGCGTAGGGCATTAGGTGTTAATCCCATGAGCACAGCGTCATCCGCATACAAAAGACAGGGTAATAAACCTGCTTTAATTTTGGGAACATCTGTGGTGGCCCTCTTCAGGGAATTACTCAGGCCATTATGTAAATAATAAATAACAGGGGTGCTAAGACGCACCCCTGCCTCACACCTCATTAGTATGCTCATGTAACGCATTGATTTAAATGTGCTCAGTAACCATGATCATGTATACGTGTGTTTTATGAATTTACATGCTGTTCTTATGTTGGCCGAATTCTCTAGACACCACATCACTCAGGGACACCACCACATCACTCAGGAGCAACACCACATCACTCAGGAACACCACCACATCACTCCGGGACACCACCACATCACTCATGAACACCACCACATCACTCAGGAACACCACCACATAACTCAGGGACACCACCACATCGCTCGGGGACACCACCACATCACTCGGGGACACCACCACATCACTCAGGGGCACCACCACATCACTCAGGGACACCACCACATCACCAGGCACACCACCACATCACTCAGGGACACCACCACATCACTCAGGAACACCACCACATCACTCGGGGACACCACCACATCACTCGGGGACACCACCACATCACTCAGGGACACCACCACCTCCTTCGGGGACACCACAATATAACCAGGGACACCACCACATCACTCAGGGACACCACCACATCTCTCAGGGGCACCACCACATCACTCAGGGGCACCACTCAGGGGCACCGCCACATCACTCAGGGACACCACCACATCACTCAGGAGCACCACCATATCACTCATGAACACCACCACATAACTCAGGAACATCACCACATCACTCGGGGACACCACCACATCACTAAGGAACACCACCACATCACTAAGAGACACCACCACATCACTAAGGAACACCACCACATCACTCAGGGACACCACCACATCACTCAGGAACACCACCACATCGCTCAGGGACACCACCACATCACTCAGGGACACCACCACATCACTCAGGGACACCACCACATCACTCAGGAACACCACCACATCACTCAGGAACACCACCACATCGCTCAGGGACACCACCACATCACTCAGGGGCACCACTCAGGGGCACCACCTCATCACTCAGGGACACCACCAAACAACTCAGGGACACCACCACATCAATCAGGAACACCAACACATCACTCAGGGACACCACCACATCACTCAGGATCACCACCACATCACTCAGGAACACCACCACATCACTCAGGAACACCACCACATCACTCAGGGACACCACCACATCAGTCGGGGACACTACCACATCACTCAGAGACACCACCACATCACTCAGGGACACCACCACATCTCTCAGGGACACCACCACATCTCTCAGGGACACCACCATATCACTCAGGGGCACCACCACATCACTCGGGGACACCACCACATCACTCAGGGACACCACCACATCACTTGGGGACACCACCACATCACTCAGGAACACCACCACATCACTCAGGGGCACCACTCAGGGGCACCACCTCATCACTCAGGGACACCACCAAACAACTCAGGGACACCACCACATCAATCAGGAACACCAACACATCACTCAGGGACACCACCACATCACTCAGGATCACTACCACATCACTCAGGAACACCACCACATCACTCAGGAACACCACCACATCACTCAGGGACACCACCACATCATTCGGGGACACCACCACATCACTCAGAGACACCACCACATCACTCAGGGACACCCCCACATCTCTCAGGGACACCACCATATCACTCAGGGACACCACCACATCACTCGGGGACACCACCACATCACTCAGGGACACTACCACATCACTCGGGGACACCACCACATCACTCGGGGACACCACCACATCACTCGGGGACACCACCACATCACTCGGGGACACCACCACATCACTCAGGAACACCACCACATCACTCGGGGACACCACCACTTCACTCAGGGACACCACCACATTACTCAGGGCCACCACCACATCACTCAGGGGCACCACTCTGGGGCACCACCACATCACTCAGGGACACCAGCACATCACTCAGGGTCACCACCACATCACTCAGGGACACCACCACATCTCTCAGGGGCACCACCACATCACTCAGGGGCACCACTCAGGGGCACCGCCACATCACTCAGGGACACCACCGGATCACTCAGGAGCACCACCACATCACTCAGGGACACCAACACAACACTCAGGGACACCACCACATCACTCAGGGATACCACCACATCACTCATGAACACCACCACATAACTCAGGAACACCACCACATCACTCGGGGACACCACCACATCACTAAGGAACACCACCACATCACTCAGAGACACCACCACATCACTAGGGAACACCACCACATCACTCAGGGACACCATCACATCACTCAGGAACACCACCACATCACTCAGGGACACCACCACATCACTCAGGGACACCACCACACTGCTCAGGGACACCACCACATCACTCAGGAACACCACCACATCACTCAGGAACACCACCACATCACTCAGGAGCACCACCACATCGCTCAGGGACACCACCACATCACTCAGGGGCACCACTCAGGGGCACCACCTCATCACTCAGGGACACCACCAAACAACTCAGGGACACCACCACATCAATCAGGAACACCATCACATCACTCAGAGACACCACCACATCACTCGGGGACACCACCACATCACTCAGGGACACTACCACATCACTCGGGGACACCACCACATCACTCGGGGACACCACCACATGACTCGGGGACACCACCACATCACTCGGGAACACCACCACAACACTCAGGGGCACCACCACATCACTCAGGGACACCACCACATCACTCAGGGACACCACCACATCACTTGGGGACACCACCACATCACTCAGGAACACCACCACATCACTCGGGGACACCACCACATCACTCAGGGACACCACCACATTACTCAGGGCCACCCCCACATCACTCAGGGGCACCACCACATCACTCAGGGACACCACCACATCACTTGGGGACACCACCACATCACTCAGGAACACCACCACATCACTCGGGGACACCACCACATCACTCAGGGACACCACCACATTACTCAGGGCCACCACCACATCACTCAGGGGCACCACTCTGGGGCACCACCACATCACTCAGGGGCACCAGCACATCGCTCAGGGACACCACCACATCACTCAGGGACACCACCACATCACTCGGGGACACCACCACATCACTCAGGGACACCATCACATCACTCAGGGGCACCACCACATCACTCAGGGGCACCACCATATCACTCAGGGACACTACCACATCACTCAGGGACACCGCCACATCACTCAGGAACACCACCACATCACTCAGGGGCACCACCACATCACTCAGGGGACACCACCACATCACTCGGGGGCACCACCACATCACTCGGGGACACCACCACATCACTCAGGGACACCACCACATCACTCAGGGGCACCACCACATCACTCAGGGACACCACCACATCACTCGGGGACATTACCACATCTCTCTGGGACACCACCATATCACTCAGGGACACCACCACTTCACTCAGGGGCACCACCACATCACTCAGGGGCACCACCACATCACTTAGGAACACCACCACATCACTCAGGGACACCACCACATCACTCTGGGACACCACCACATCACTCAGGGATACCACCACATCACTCAGGAACACCACCACATAACTCAGGGGCACCACCACATCACTCAGGGACACCACCACATCACTTCAGGGACACCACCACATCATTCATGAACACCACCACATCACTTTAATACACCACCACATCACTCAGCCCAACCACATCAGCACCACAACAGCACTGTCCTTGCTTGCTACCAATAAGCATTGCCAAAGCCAATAGGACTCGCATTAGGAAAGTGTAAGCTATTGGCTTTGTGATTAACAATGCTATTAATTTATATATTTTCAAAGCCAACACATATTAAAAACATTTGTCATTTACAATACCAATAGCTCACACTTCCCTAATGCGAGACCTATTGCATTGCAAATGCTTGTGTTACTGGTGGGCAATTTTATAGCGGTGCTGCAACAAAAGCGGCAAGCAAGCGTTTACAGCCTCCACGGCCAGGCAAGGGGATTGGCCCGAGAATATTGCCAGGGATGCTTTGGGTTCCCATGATCAACGGTATTGCTCATGGAAGACATAAAAGCTATCAGAGAAGTAACTACCTGTATGTCCTTGAACGTCTGTTGAACTTTCTCCAAGGCGTGTCCCTGCTAAAGAATGGTGGCTTCACCGCCATATGTTGCACAAACTTAAACAATTAGCTTCATCTTCCATGTGAAAATGGCATGATGTATGAATGAAAATTTAAATTTGCAACTCACCTTATGTGTACATCTATTTACTTTCATGTACTAATGTTATGTTATGTTATTTTAACTTATTAAGTGCACGAATACCCGGAGGTGTCTTGGCGCTAAACCTGAATGTAAGCCCTGAGGAATGAGAAAGAAAATAATTGCTTAAAAAATAGCCATGTTTTAAGGCACCACAGGGGGTTTAGAGATTGGTTATTCATGAACAAAAATGGCTATTAAAATAGATGTAAAAAGCAAAATTGATGGACAGAATGCATACCAATGTCATACATTCACCCCAGTACAGAGATCTGGGTCTAAATCCATCGATTGTTTGCTCACCATGCCATTCCAGTTTGGACCCAGCCATATGCAAATCAGTCTTGACCCTGCACCCAATGGGAACAGTCCAGCCCGAACTGCCAGGCTAGGTCCTCCCTGGACTGAAAACAAACGTGATTTATTCAGCATTCCGTCCATCATTTGTTTGCGTAGCACTTTTCACCCTAAGTGGGATGGGTATGCCCAGACGTGGGTCCCTTGCTCACTGTGCCACTGGATTCAAGCTAGCCTGGCTGATGAAGGGTGACGCTCAGAAACCGGTCCCAGGATGCTCGTTTCTGGTCCAGTGAGGACCTGGCGTGGCAGTTCGGTCTGGACTATTCCCATGAGGCACAGGGTCAAGACTGATTTGCATATGGCTGGGTCTAAACTGGGGTGGCAAGGTGAGCAAAAGAATGATGGATTTAATCAAGATCTCTTGACTTGGGGTGAATGTATGATTTATTCAGCATTCCGTCCTTCATTTTTTTGCGTAGCACTATTAAAGTACACGAGCACCACAAATGTTTCGATTTATGGGCTTTCTCAAACTTACGGAATGCACCTTCTCACCCAGGATCAGTGGCGGCTCCTCCGCTTTTAGCAGTGCAAAGAAGGACAAATAAAGTGATAATAACTTGCCGTTATGATCATTTTATTTGTTCCTGCTGCTTGGCAGCTTTGCGAGCGGGCTGATCTGCTCTCAGAGCACGGGGTGAGTGGTGGGCACCCTGTAAGGTGCACAATGGCCATTTGGCCAGGCAAACAGTCACGTGCACTTTGCATGTTCTCCACCCAGGCTGCATTAAAGCCTGAGTGTAGAACATGCACAGGCACTCATTATCTGGCTGAGCACCGAACCACAGCGCTCAGACCAATCACAACATTGTGATTGGCTATGGAGAGCTTGAGAGCCCGGGTGATTTCTGCTTTCACAGAAGCCAGGAAGAAGACGGAGGAGAGGCGGCAGCTGTTGGCCAGCTGGCTGGCCAGCGGATTAGTAAAACATTTTTTATTTACAAACTACCTCTCCTCCCCTTCTCCCCCTCCCTGCCGCACTGCTGCTTCCTGGGAGCAACCGCCACTGCCCAGGATACAATCTGACTTTCACTCATGTCAAGGATGGAAGTAAATCAGTAATCACAGTAGGATTGGAGGTGAACAACAAAAGTGGCTGTTGAAGAAGAAAAAAAAGTTAGCATTTTTAGGTCTCTCAGAGAGATCTATTGCAGCCAAACCACAAAGCTGACTTTTAACGATGCGGATTTGTAGAAGTGCACGTGTTCGTGAACGCGCTTCTATGCCCCTGCCTTGCTCTTCAAAGGCTCCCCTTAACATTTGCTCCTGTCTCCCCGCCCACTGCTTCACACTTCACGGCCGCCAGGTCGTGACTTGCATTTCTGCCCAGCCCCCCTCCCAGCGCTGCCTTGTCTCATGGGCTCTCCTCCCCCGCCTGCCGCAGCAGTCTTCAAAGGAATGCTCTCCTCCCCACAGCAATGCCGAGAGCTTCTTTTCTAAAGCCTCCCTGTTCAGCTTTTGTCTCTCTTTCTCCCCTTCCCTCCTTCCTCTGCGCAGCCTCCCTTCGCACCCCCATCCTTTTCACACATTCTCTTTCGCCTCTTTGACTTAATCCGATGCAAATAGCAGCGCCGCTGACAAGCTTTATTTTCATGTTTCATGTTACATCTAACTTTCAACACAGTCCGCTTACTCCCCTCCCGCGGTTTGGTCATGGATTATTTTGTGTTGAAGCGCTTTCAGCGTCGGATCTTCGCAACTTGCAACATGTCAGAAAAGAAAATTGTATGCAGAATCCTGCATCCCAAAAAAGTGGGCGTATTGGTTTTGTTTTTAGAGCTACTCATCCCTGATGGACTCGCTTTAAGCACAGCAGCAGCTGCCTCTCACAGGATTCCACAAGCATGGCATTATCCTTTGATGTAATTCGGGAGAAAGAAGAGACATCTGTTTTACCGCTGAGCTGCACAACATGAAACCAGCAAACCCGGGATAAATACTGGCTTCCCCCACTTGAACAAATGGTGGGATCCTAGGCAGTTACTTATTCTCCACTGTGCCTCCTTTTATCATCATCTTTAAACTCCCCCGTTCAGGGTGCGTGCAGTACGAAAACATGCTGTTGGCTACATTTGAATGTTGTTCCATCTGTAGTGACAATCTAAGCCACAGACCGGATATGCACGACAACTGACTTGCTTTTTGGGTCAGTGATGGCATTGTCGTCAAGGCGGTGGAGAATGGGCATACATGTTTCTAAGCTCATGTTTAGAAACCATCATTTCTAATAAATGCCACTCATACTGGTGATATAAATCCCCGAAGTGAAATGTTTTGCATGTAAAAATAAACCTATTTTGGGGATTTTGAAGTCTTCGCCATATTTTACATGTTGTTTGTTGCACAATGCACCTGCCACGTGCATTACGGCTCGGCTCGGGCTCGAGCTCTGGCTACCACCCACTCTGGGCCCAGACTCGACCTCCCAGTTAATTTGCCGGTTTGCCCAGCTCTGCTAACAGTGACGTTCTCGATGACTTGCATCCACCCTGCCTTCTGGAAGTAGGTTGCAGACATGTGACTGCCAGAACCGCAGCACCACCTGCTCTACCATACAGTGTACACGCACACAGCTCTGCTAGTTCACCTCCGTGCTGTTCAGTAGCACTCTGTACCTCTGCTCTCACAGTACAAGGTCATGCACACACAGCTCTGCCAGTGCACCTCCGTGTCGCCCAGAGCCCTCAGTAACTTGGGCACCAGGGCACACAAACGCTGCTCTGCCAAAGTATCTCAATGACACTCAGCAAACATGACCTGCCAGGACTAGGAGACACTGCTCTGCCAGGCCACTGAGCTTCCTCTCTACTGAGACAGACAGACACACACACACAGCTCTGACACCACACACTCACTCTCGCACACGCAGACACACACACAGCTCTGACAACGCACACTAACTCTTGCACACGCAGAAACACACACAGCTCTGACAACGAGCACGCACTCTCCCACACACAACACACACACACAGCTCTGACAACGCACACTCGCACAGTCCCTCACCCTCAAACCCCCTCACACCCTCACCCGCTCACCCTCACACACCCGCTCACCCTCACAACCTCTCACCCCATCCTCACACCCCACACCCTCACCCTCACAACCCCATACCCTCACACCCCCTCACCCTCACACACCCTCACCCTCACACACCCTCACCCACCCTCACACCCCCTCACGCACCCCTTCACCCTCACACACCCTCACTCACCCTCACACCCCCTCACCCTCACACCCCCTCACCCCCACACCCCCTCACCCCCTCACACACCCACACCCTCACACACCCACACCCTCACACACCCTCACACCCCTTCATGCCCCTCACGAACCCTCACCCTCACACACCTCACACGTCCTCACCCTCACACACCCTCACCCTCACACACCCACACCCTCACACCCCTTCCCCCCCTCACCCACCCTCACACACACTCACTCACACACCCTCACCCTCACACCATCTCACCCTCACTCACCCTCACACCTCCTCACCCTCACACACCCACACCCTCACACACCCACACCCTCACACACCCTCACACCGCTTCACGCCCCTCACCCACCCTCACCCTCACACACACTCACACACCCTCACCCTCACCCTCACACCCCCTCACCCTCACACCCCCACACACCCTCACCCTCACACACCCACACCCTCACACCCCTTCACCCCCTCACCCACCCTCATACACACTCACTCACACACCCTCACCCTCACACCCTCTCACCATCACTCACCCTCACACCTCCTCACCCTCACTCTCACCCACACACCCTCACCAGCATAGCTTAACAAAAGATAGCATAGCATAACAAAACAAAGCATAGGATAGAAAAACAAAACATAGCATAACAAAACAAAACATACCAAAGCACAACAAAGCATAGCATAACAAAACAAAACAGAGCATAGCATAACAAAACATAGCATAGCAAAACAAAGCATAGCATAATAAAACACAACAAAACATAGCTTAACAAAACATAGCATAGCAAAACAAAGCATAGCATAATAAAACACAACAAAACATAGCATAGCATAACAAAACATAATATAGCATAGCATAGCATAGCATAGCAAAGCATAGCATAACAAAACATAGCATAGCATAACAAAACACAGCATATCATAGCAGAACAAATCAAAGCATAGGATAGCAAAACATAGCATAGCATAACAAAACAAAACATAGGATAGCAAAACAAAACATAGTATAGCATACAGCATCTCTCCGTACCACCAAAGCATCACTCGGGGGCACCACACATCACTATGCGCTACTACAGCATCACTGAACGCCACAGCATCACTCGTTGGCCATCACATCACTCAGCGCCACCACAGCATCAATCTGTGCAACCTTGTAGCAACACCTGGTTCAAATATGTTCTCTCAATGTTTCAAGCTTTATTACAAATGTAACAAAAATATGTTAATATTTCACTTCTGTTCTTGGATTTTCGTCACAATAAAATACACAACATAATCTTCACAAAAGTTATTTACAATACTTTAAGCTATTGCCATTATAAATTACTATAACGTTTATTTAAGTATTAATTATTGAAAGACATATTGCATTACAAATGCTATAGGTGTCACATTCGCGAAAGTTATAACTATTGGCATTGTAAATGACAAAGCTATTAATTTTGCTATTTTCAAAAACAAAACATAAATACAAAATTTGTCATTTACAATACCAATAGCTCAAACTTTCCTAATGCGAGACCTATTGCATTGCAAATGCTTGTTACCTTTAGTAGGCATTTACACAGGTGTGAATTTGTACCTTGTACGTTTATGGCTCTGTACATGGTTAAAAATGTGGATACCCCTGGAAAGCTGTGACTGTTAGAGCTTCTCAGGATCACTCTGGCAGCTGTTTGTGAGTTTCCCCAAAAATAAATGTTCTTCAAAGGCAGGTGTGAACATATGGATGTTTTTTCCATATGACCCAATGGCTTTTCTATCACACTAAACCATTATTTCTTTCTCATTTGCTTCCTCATTTAACTCTGCCCATTGTAGTTCAGCAGTCCTTACTTTATGTCTGTGTCGACACAAAGGTTTGGGGCATCAAAGGGTTTAGAATGTATTTTCTTGGTGGAATCTGTTTCTCTATTACTTTTATTCCTTTCCCTGAAGCACCACCAGTAGAGCCCAGCTATGCCACAACCAACATCTGTAGAATATCCAGTTGGTTAATGGGTAAGAACGTTAGGCAGCGGCGTTACGAAAAATGATTGGTCCATCTTGCAGAATTTGAAGAGGGTCCTGTGAGTCTCCTATATCTCACAGATATTCATTGGTCTTGAGGCCGAATGGGGCCTCCTGAAGTGTTAAGGGTCCCTAAAGTGTTGGGGAGGCCCTTGCATTGTAAGGGCTTGTGCTACGCCCCTGACGCTAGGGCTGTTTGTGGTTGTGGTACAGCATCTGAGCTTACATTGCTAAAGACTTAGCATTCCCATTTGTGCCTGACTGTGGATTCTTTAATAGCAATTAGCAACTCCTCAATTGCCCAGGAATTTTCTACTATATCCCAACAGGTCATCAATGTGAACAGGAAGATTCTACACGTGTTGCTTTTTATTTCAGCCGAATTTCAGAGCTGTCTCTAAACCAACTCATCATTGTTCAACCTTCTGTAGATTTCTTGGCTAAACCATAGAGCTTGTGTTAAGGATCTTGTGGGATATGTTTTCACCCCTTGCAAATGGTACAGAGCTTTTTGTTATCCTTTCTCACACCATTCAATCAAATTCCAGGAGCCTCTTTAATCTCACAATCTCTTTTGACACTCTGGCTTGCTATGGTATTAACACTTGCTTGTTCATAGTTTCGTATTTGTTAGAACTGGGGGTCTCTAGTTGGCAGAGGTAGGTACCACTGTCTAAACAGGGGCCCTTGCTTCTAGTCAGGGTAAGGAGGAAACCCTCTGAGATAACCCCTGCTCACCCCATTGGTAGCTTGGCACGAGCAGTCAGGCTTATCCCGGAGGCAAGGTGTAAAGTGTTTGCGCGCGCACCCAGCAACAACACCCAAGGCCCACCACAAAAGAATCTCCACACAAGTTTATATATAAAAATAGCCTTTGTATTATACCAAACACATTAGATAATAAATACACACTTTACAATGTGCCATAGGCACGGGCAGAATTTACAGGGGATTATGTACATGTGACAGGGCCACGTGGGCCACTGTCAGGAATGAGCACTTTTAGAATAACGCTTAGCACATAGAACCTATAATAATTGTAGCACCCAACCAGTAACCACTGGTAAAAGGTAAGTACTGTAGTGTAGTTCCTATTTTCCCAATAGGCCCTGCGCATTGGAATAACATAAACAGAAGTATAGACGTAGAAGTGCGGATCTTCCCGGTCTCCACTGACTATGCTAAACTTAATTGGGTTTGTTACCAACTAGCTCAGAGGTCACTGGAAACTTTCTTGACTGAATAGGAAGTGATCAGCTTCCCTGGTACAGACAAGAAGGGATTCAGTTTTCCAACAACCGCATAAACATGATAACTTTGCTCCTTAGAATAAGAGTCAATCTCTAGAGTTGTGTGAAACAATAGACAGTTATTACTTTCACCATTATGCAGAGAATAGAGAGACGGGCGTTTTCAATAAAAAGGTATTATTTATTAAACAGTCTCTCTTCTCATACAAGAGAAATGAATTGCCACAATTGCAAGACTAGTTATTATAAAAAGTGCGTACAGTAAAATGAGGATTGCGAAATAATACTGTAAAAGCATTGATATGGTTTCTTAGCCATACAATGGTTTAAAATGAATAAAACATATATACATTCATATATACATTAGGCTAACGTACTCAACTGGTGCTTCTAACTACGCCTACCCCAGTGTACCTGACCTAAGCCTAATACTTGGGAGGGAGTAAGTAGCAGTTTAAGTTAAGTTGGTTTTGCCAAGGTTTGCTTCAAGAATTCTCTCTAAGGGTTTAGTCAACACCATACCTCTGGAATAGAATGTTGGAGGTCTTGTATCTCCTTCCAGGACTCGATATCCCAGTCACTCGCAAGAGTAGGCTGGAAACGCCGGAGCTGGATTTTCTCGTCAGGAGAAAAGACAGCGTCTCTCTCAGCGCGTCGAGGAGGAGGAGGGGCAGCGTCCGTGGGCAGCTTGTATCTGCTGGGCTTTGCAGGGGGACAGCTGTTCTGCTCCTATGTTCACCACACCATCGCTATCATCGATGTCGTTGAGGCAGCGTTTGCTTAAGGCAACGTTGGTAATATTTATACCTGAAAGGTGACTTGTTTGACGTAAGTTTTTGGACATAAGACAACAATAAAGATGTCACTAGGAAGTGATCGTCTCTCAGTGCTCATTAGAGTTCTATTACTAATCAAAACATAGCAAGCGAGGATTTCCCAGGTTGCTGAGTTTTATCTTGTTGAAGAACTCGGAGTGTAATCTAGGAATCTTAGATAGTGGCTTCTGCTGTGTCATTTGCTCTAATGAGCTGCAGAGGAAGCTGCAGAGGAAGAGATTCTGAAATGTGGCTCTGATCGTGTTAGGCCAGAGACGAGTTTCTGAAATATCACTCTTGATCGTTTCTTGCCATTATAGGGGAATAAATGGATTATAGCCGTATAGGGGCATAAGGTCACAGTATTGATCGGGGTCCTAGATGAGAACGCGACACCCACTCCACGAATTTATGTCCATCAATTTACTAAAAACTATAGCAAAAGATGCATGTGTAACATTACCCACCCCAAAATACATATATGCATTTGAAATGGCGTATCTGAAATACGTGGTAATTTTGGTACTGTACGTTTTTAAGCATAGAAATCATTCAAAATTATAGCATATGTAATCAATGAACGATTTTGCGAAAAAACTACACATGAAATATCTCTTAATACAGAAAAGAAGGGCGAGATAATTTCATCACATATAAATGCAATCGTTATAAAATGTGCTAGAGGCTGATGTAAAGTTATTATGTCTCTAGATTTACTTAAAAATAGAAGCTTCTGTTCTTTATGAATAGGTCTACTTTAAGCAAAGAATTTTTGTGCCAGAAAAAGGTAAATATTTTTTTAAAGTGTTCAATTCAAAAAAATTCTTGTTGAACCGGGGAATAGAGTTTCAACGCTTTTCAGCAGTTTTTGTTGATCAAAACTGAAGGCCGAATTCAGAGTTCATGGGAACGCTGTGTGTAGGAATGCTTTTCTAAAGTTATTGTTTCTGTTCGGGGGAGAACATCATATCAGACAGGCTCTCAAAAAATTGGTCTACAAAATCAGATGACAGTTCGACCAAGTTCGATAGTGCTGTAACTTGGCAGGTGTGAGAGTGATTGCTATCATCAAAGTCTGGATCAGCAATGCTCACAGATGGTCGTACCTGGGTGACGTTGCTTTTGTTTCTCGCTCCACTGTTACCACCTACTCGTAGCACAGGAGTCTCAACGAATGCCGTCATCAGGATTGGTAGCCGCTGGGGACAACACAATGCGTGAGCCGTTACAGGACTTAGCAAAGTATCGATATCCATTGGTACTGCTGATGGAAGTGCAAGACAGATGTCCAACACGCACTCATCTCCGCATAGCATACATCGAAGCACAGGTAAGATGCAGGATTGCCATATAGGTCTGAATGAAAGGAACCAGGTCATATTTAGATCTCTCAGCCTGGCCAATCCAAGGACTCTAGTTATTCTGTCCCGGTAGCCCACTGCTAGGATTGTTTCTTCCATTCCTGCCAGAGTCATGTCTGTGTCTTGGCTTGCCATATCGGAGCAGGAGGGTCAAAAATAAAATCTCTGCTACAAGTCCCAAAATAAGGGGGATGCCGCCAAAGACTGAATGGACAAATTGGGAATGATTCCCAGAATTGCTCTGAATGGTGATAATAGTCCCGAAAAAATGGTCTTAAATACGCCTGGGATGCCTATGGCACTAGACATGTTAAGAATTTGGCTAAGCATTTCTGTGAAATGCACGGGGCAATTTGTTGATAAAAGGTCATGTATCTCGGTAGCCGTCCTTGCAACTAGGAGATCATACGTCTCTTTTAATGACGTGATGGGCACTGTTGTCTGTAAAAGCACAGACTTCATTCTGCTTAAAGTATCAATTCGTATAGAAGAGAAATTCAAACGAGGCCATATGGGAGTCTCAGTGTCTCCAGGGCCGTTTGGAAACAATGCTTGCATACAACAAGTGACCATGGAAGTTACGTGTACGAGATATGCTTTCCCTGGCAAAAGGCCACAACAGCTGTGATCCGTTATTAGAATGTAACTCCCATTCGAGAGCTGCTTGAAGAAGGGCTCTATCTGCGTTGCAGGTGTGACATGCTGGTGGCATGAAAGGTTGTTTGAATTACCTTCACAGGCTCCGTGTAAATTAATACCTTGGCACAAAAGTATACCGCTTAGTGAATGTTTGCAGTTTTCACCACTAAGAAATACATTTTTGTTGCTGTCACTATAACATGTGTGTGTATATGGTAATTTCCATGTTGACTTAATGTATCCTTTACCCAATCGTTCATACTGGCCAGTATGTATGTATTCAAGGCAATTTTTAAATCGGAAAGTTGTTATTGGAATTGTGATAATCCCGTGTATTATCCATTCAATGACAGGACTTTCTGACATTGTCAAAGGTAATCTCTCAACTTTTTCGATGCTCAGGATTGTATAGTCTGCTCCTTTCTGTGCCAAGCTGATTTGTTTATCTAAAGATGGAAAACAATGACGCTGTGTTGATTACACGCCAAGGCACATAGCCTGAACGAAGATTTTGCAGCGTCCAGCCTAACTGTGCAATAGAACGCAATTGTGACTCGCCATGCTGTAACATTAGCAAGTCTTTGTCTATTATATCTATGGCAGATGATACAATACTGTCCAGTGAATATATTCTGGAGGACAGAGTCATTAACCCATTGTCCACTACAGAAAGTGATTTTTCCAAATTAATACGATCAATTTCTTGTATTTTTTCAGCTGTTTCAATTTGTGTTATTTTCCAAGCCTCGTTGTAAGCCGCATATATACTGGTCGTTATGAAACGCTTTTGACGCTGTTTGCGTGGTCCCAGAATGAAATCGCGCAAATCAGCACCATCTTTAAGTAAAGACAAGTTGCTTAATTTCAGCCAGTGTGGATGATTCTAGCCATTCAAGGCACAGCTTCCCTACACTGTATGTTGTTACTATCCCTGGATGTTGTCTCTGGGAGTATCTAGGGTCTGGTCTGGTCATTGTTAACCCCTGTGTTTTATTCAGGAATCTATCTTGACAGTTGTTTGTGTCAGTAGGCCAGATTAACCACTTTTTCCAATCAGGATGTGTTCTGTTTAAATGTAAATTTTTTGATACGTCTATTTCAATATCTGTGGTTGCATTATCAGGTATTGGCTTTGGAATAGACGGTTTGTTAAGGTCTTTAATCTTAGCTAGGCCAAGACAGGTTGTTTGATGAATTGTGTCATTTAAGAACAATATTTGCTCTGGGATCATGCAGGCTCGAAATAATGCTTCTAGGCCTTGTACCTGCCCATCTTTTGTACCCCAGATTGTTTTTGTTTCAATGTTATTTTTCCAATAATCAAAACCAAATGTCATCATTTTTTCATAAAATGCTTCTGAATATATCAATTTAGTATTTTGTCAGCATTGTTTTCAATCCTGTTTTATCTAACAGTTTATAATAAAACGTTTCTGCATCACTGGTGTTAAACCCTGAGAAGTACTTGAATTTCTCATAGAATGTTTTAGAACTGCTTTTAGGTGGTGTAGCACAATGTTCTCATTGGTTATACTTAAAAACATTTCTAGGTTGTGCAGATTTATGTAAGTAATGGTCTCCATAATGTGAGAAGCAATACATATTTTCATAATTAGACGAACCTTGTAAATAATCATGTTCTGTGAATTTAGCTGACATTACTAAATCAGACATCATATTATTAATACTTTCAAAATCCCAATCATCAGAAAATGTACTTGGTTTTACAAAGTCACTTAATGAAACCTTGAATTGATGAGGATACTTCAGGATTTCGACCGGGCCATATATTTCATAGTCAGTCTTGTCCCATACTTCCCCGCCGGGTATTGGAATGGCTGTGACATTTACTGTTGATAGTTCTCTTTTCGTCACGTGGGATGATTTGTGTGGTTTGATGTTCTGACTTGCTGTGTCCATTGTATTGTAATAAACCTTCCTAAAATTAAAACTAAAATTAGGCATAGTAGGAGTATGAATACCCCTGAAATAATCCAATGCTAAATCAATGGTGCATCCAGATATACTTCTTTGATTTGTTGAAAGAGTTCTGTTGCTTTTTCTTTAAAAGTCTTTTTTGTTTCTGGCATCACTTCGGGGTTGCTTTGATCCTCAGAAAAGTTATCGAAGTTGATGAAGTAGCCAGAGGCAGTTCTGTCAATTGTTGGGATTGTTCTTTCAATTTGTCTTTCGGTAGCACATTCTGATGCCACATCATTGTAGACTGGTGTTTCTTGACGAACTGTTTCAATCTGTGTCTCAAGAGGCACGAGTTCCATGGCATTATTGCATAGTCCCTCTCTGTGCACTGCAGGCTGATCGAATGTGATTAGTCTTTCAGTTTGAACCTCTTGAATTGTTGCAAGATTGGGTATTCTGTTGTTTCTCCGGAGTCCACTGGGCCTACTGTTGATTATAGGCCACATGCTTGTGGTTTTACCAGGTCGATTGATACAACTCTGTTCTCCTTTTTACCAGCAAGGGGCGGTAGTACTACTGATCTTGTTCCGTTGATTGCTAAGACAGGTACTGCTTTTTCTGTAAGAAGGCCCAAATTCCTTCTTCACCGCTATTTTTTCTCTGACTAGATCCCCAATCTTTGGAATCCAGACAGGCCTTGCTGGGGCTGGTGGTGCCTCGTCAGTGGAGCTGGCTGTTGTTTTAACTTTATGTTGCTTAAGGATTTTCTTGTTTCATACAAGTCCTGTAAAACAGCCAAACGATCTTTGATGTCAAAGTCTGTTTTCTTATCTTCTACCACTGATACCTGACTATCTAAGTCCTGAATTCGCATTCTAGTTCCGAACAATAGTTTGTATGGGCTGAAACCTTTTAGAGAATTTCTTGGCAAATTGTTAAGACTTAACTGGACACTTATTAAATGTTTGACCCACCCAGCACCTGAACCTAATACCTTCGCTGTTATAGATTGCTTTATGTCCTGGTTTTTTCTTTCTACCACACTGTTCCCTTCGGGGTGTGACGGACAAGAATACCGCAACCCAACTCTCATGCTGGCCATGGCCTCCTTATAAGCTCGAGAGCTGAAAGCAGGACCCTGGTCAGAATGGAACATGGCAATTGCGTATGTGCCGATAAAGACTCGCAGATCTTTTATAATCGTTCTGGCGTCAGCCGAGCGCTGGGGCCACATTTTTTAAGTGGATTTTGTCTTAATGATATACAATGGGACGCGTTTCTCTTGTTTGATTGCGCGGATAGATCGCCTTATGCTTTCTATTAGGGTTCCTGACACTACACTGGCCGGTTCTCCACTGCGATCTCTGT
This sequence comes from Lissotriton vulgaris, assembly GCF_964263255.1. Taxonomy (NCBI): domain Eukaryota; kingdom Metazoa; phylum Chordata; class Amphibia; order Caudata; family Salamandridae; genus Lissotriton; species Lissotriton vulgaris. Next base: position 154,046,259 of record NC_141690.1, on the reverse strand, counting down.
TGCAGTCTTCACAATTTTTTGCAAAATCATGAATTCCTTCACTCATTTCCGGCCACCAGTACTCTGATTGCAATTCTCTCAGAGAGTCCCTGATTGTTTGGTGTCTCAGACCCAACCCCATATGTGCTTCCTGTAATAGGAAACCTCTCCTGTTCATGTTTGGAATTACTCTATCCCCCACTCCAGGGATTCGAGCAAAAGGAACGGAGTTTGCATCAATTACGTATGCATAATTGAGTGGATAGTTCACGGGTAGTGCTGCACAGTCGCCTTTTACGGACGTTTTGACTGCCAGCATGGTTTCCCCGTCTATGTATTTTTCTGAACGCTTTTTTGTGGCTACGGAAGCCGGTTTAGTTGCTTCCGCTATGGCTGTATTAGCCAATGAATTCCCTGCAACGTGAACGCCATCACGTTGATGACTCAGAGTGTGTATCACGTGAGTCTTTTGTAGTTCTTTCTGTAAAAGAGCAACCTGTTTCCAGAGCATTTTATGCTTTATTGTGGCACCTGTGTCATCTTTGTAATCATTTTTAATCCAGCTCTGCAACTTATTATTGTAAGAGTTGACGCAAAAATGCGAATCGCACACGATTAGTGTCGGGAATTCACGTTCTGCATTTTCAAGCGCCATCTTTAAACATCTGATTTCAGCTCTCTGAGCCGAACAGTTTCTAACTGATTCAGTTTTTGTTATTTTCAGTCTGAATTTAGCGCACAGCCAACGACCTTTAACAATCGCACAGGCTGCATCGTAGGATTTGTTCTCTACGTTGAAATGCTGTACAAATCTATCTGTATAGATTATACAGGTGTACTGTGGGAGAGGCAGAAGTTCGATTGGCAGAGGAAATTCTTCTTCATAAGTCAAATCATTCAGTTTTTCTAATTGCGGGGCGAAATAGTATTTCACATCTTCCGCTCCAAGAGAATCTACACACTGTATCCATTTCGGATCCAGTGACACTGTAGGTAGATTTACTGGGCTGAATAGCGCCTCGAAGGTGGATTCCGCTGTGAGGATATTCATCCTTTTGCCATGTGCTAGTTCTCGTTCATTCGCTAGTGCAGTTTCTGCTGCTTTCACAGTATTTTCTGTTGGACTGAATGTTTTTTCCGCTTGTGTGTACAAGTGAGATTTATTTGAAATTGGTACCTTTTCTCCCTCATTAGAAGTCAGGTACGTGAATCCGCATCTTCCTGGGATGACTCGGATTACAAGATTGTGTGTGTTGTCACGTGTATCTAATTTTGTTTTTGCTAACATGTCTGTTTGCAGTGATCTCAAAATTTCTGTGTGTTTTTGAGTCCAAGTGATTGGTTTAAAATCAGGTTTAATTAGTTCGTAGAGAGGTTTAACTCTCTCCGCATAATTTATAATGTAAGTTCTACCGAAATTCAGAAAACCTAGAATCGATTGTAAGTTCTTCAGCGTTTTTGGAGCTTTGAGTACAGCGCACTTCTCTAAGAAGTTGTCCGCTAGGCTTTTTCCTTCACTTGATAATTCGTATCCTAAAAATAATACTGTCAGATGGGCAATTTGAGACGTTTTAAAGTTGAATTTGTAACCTTCTGATGCGAACTCAAGTATAATGGTGTTCACTCTTTTCAAGTGAGTATCCAAGTCGTCGTCTGTGAGATAGATATCATCTACGTAAGATAATGCCTCATCATCATACATTTGTAGTAACTCTGTTACTCTGGCTGAGAATAGTCCTGGGCTGTTCTTGAATCCCTGTGGGAGCCTACAGAAATTTTTCTGTGACCCCATTACTGAGAAAGTGGTCAAGTATCTGCTTTCTGGTGCAATATTTTGACAAAAGAAACCATTTGATATGTCTAATGTTGTTTTATATTTTTTCCTAACTATGTTATTCATTAGTGCAGCACTATGCGAATTTTGTACTGCAAATGTTTTGCAACATGCATTAAGGTGTCTGTAATCCAAAACTAGACGATATGAACTGTCTGGTTTGGAGACAGGAAACAAAGGATTGTTCATTTGAGAGGTGCATGTTTCAATCACCCCCTGGTATTCTAGTTGATCTAAAATCTCCCTGACTTGTTTTTTAGCTTCTTGCTTAATGGGATACTGCCTTTGTGCAGTCGGTTGATTTTTTAACTGGATTTTGTGAGGAGGAGAGTCCTCATCCCATCCTACATGATTTTTATATAATGCTGGTGCCGGGGCTACTGCCCATTTCCTTGCATAAGTATATTTTTTGTGAATCGGAATGTGATTCGAGAAGGCAGGCATAATCATTTCTTCGCCACGAGGGCACTCCCTGACAAACTCTGGGGAGCAATCTTTTTCAGCTAACAGAATATCATAGCCTTTTGAGAGTTTATCCCAAAATAGACCCCTTATTTTCCTAGTCTTATCACCCTCTATACGCAATGTTATTTCGTATATCTTATGGGGCTCGCTAACTCTGGTGTCGGCAGTTTCTACTTGAATGTATTCATTCGTGTCCACTGTCTCCAGATGACTCATCAGGATCTTGCGGGCTATACTGATTTCTGCTGCACTGTCTAACATTGTCTGTGCCCACTCCCCGTTTTTCAACTGTGTCCTCAGTATTCTCGGCAAATTCGATTACTCTAATACTGGCTACCTTCTTTCTTGGAAATTGTAACTTTTTACTTTGAGCAGGTTCCTTGTCTTTGGACTTGGTGTGCTCTCCTGGGTCTGACCATCCTCTTTTTTCCGATTTCTGCGAAAAAGATCGAGAGGGACGTGTATCAATGCTTTGATATCTATCAGGCTTCTTCAAATTATCCCTATTTCTAAGGTTATATCTTTTCTCAGAGGGCTCCCTCTGAGGAGACTGGTGTTCTCGAGTCGGAGTTCTTTCCCTCCGTCGAGGAGACCTTCCTCTGGACTGGAAAACTTTTTCCTTGGGAGTGGATTGTTTATTTCCATCCCAGCTCTTTTTAGGAGTGTTTGAATTATTTTTAGTAAATAACTTTTACTAACTCTCTATCTGCCTTTGTTAATTCTCTTATTTTAACTAAGAGTTCTTCACTAGGCATTTTTGCAATGTCTGGATGTGGTGTGTAGCTGGCTAGAACCGGCCACGTTGCTCCTGGTCTACCTAGTGGACCGAGCCTGGTAATATGATCATTATGTTTTAGGGCGCCTTTAAACCAGAGCAGGTGCTCTTGCTATTTTAATGGGATTTCAATCTCCTCGAAAGGAGCGTACTCTTCCGGTGGATCCCCTACTATATAGTAGTGGAACTCGTGTGTTGCGGCTGGGAATTTTACCCAAGAATAGAATACCTCTGTCTGCCGATATTTGTGTGCCTCTATCACGAAGACGACTGTGCCACCTTGTGTGGTCAGTCCATTGTCTATAAGTTTTGGCGTTATAGATTTTCTTAAATGTGCCGGGATGATTATCGCACCCGGTTCAGTAGTCCCTGTATTATCGGGACCCTGCTGAGTCGCATTTACTGCGGCATCAGTTCCGTTGTTTTCTACTGACATTTTATAAATGCAGGTTTTTCAGAGCAGGTCTCCAAGGAGACAAAGATTAGGTGCACAATATTTTGGAACACTGTATCCTTCAACGTTGAATAAACCAGAGCTTTACATAGGAATCTCTTCCTACCAAGGTCGGGCGGATTTTAACCTTTCACCCACTCCAGACGTCTATTGGAGTATTTACGGGAGAAAGGGGTCTGTGTGAAAAATGCACGACTGAGTTACTCTAACGTCTTGCGTTAGTTTTATCGCCTTACCAAACGTTGGGCGCCATGTAGTGTAGTTCCTATCTTTCCAATAGGCCCTGCACATTGGAATAACATAAACAGTAGTATAGACGTAGAAGTGCGGATCTTCCAGGTCTCCACTGACTATGCTAAACTTAATTGGGTTTGTACCAACTAGCTCAGAGGTCACTGGAAACTTTCTTGACTGAATAGGAAGTGATCAGCTTCCCTGTTACAGACAAGAAGGGATTCAGTTTTCCAACAACCGCATAAACATGACAACTTTGCTCCTTAGAATAGGAGTCAATCTCTAGAGTCGTGTGAAACAATAGACAGTTATTTTACTCAGTCAGTTTTGTGCAGATTACTTTCACCAATATGCAGAGAATAGAGAGACGGGCGTTTTCAATAAAAAGGTATTATTTATTGAACAGTCTTTCTTCTCATACAAGAGAAATGAATTGCCACAATTGCAAGACTAGTTATTATAAAAAGTGCGTACAGTAAAATGAGGATTGCGAAATAATACTGTAAAAGCATTGATATGGTTTCTTAGCCATACAATGGTTTAAAATGAATAAAACATATATACATTCATATATACATTAGGCTAACGTACTCAACTTGTGCTTCTAACTACGCCTACCCCAGTGTACCTGACCTAAGCCTAATACTCGGGAGGGAGTAAGTAGCAGTTTAAGTTAAGTTGGTTTTGCCAAGGTTTGCTTCAAGAATTCTCTCTAAGGGTTCAGTCAACACCATACCTCTGGAATAGAATGTTGGAGGTCTTGTATCTCCTTCCAGGACTCGATATCCCAGTCACTCGCAAGAGTAGGCTGAAAACGCCAGAGCTGGATTTTCTCGGCAGGAGAAAAGACAGCGTCTCTCTCAGCGCGTCGAGGAGGAGGAGGGGCAGCGTCCGTGGGCAGCTTGTATCTGCTGGGCTTTGCAGGGGGACAGCTGTTCTGCTCCTATGTTCACCACACCATCGCTATCATCGATGTTGTTGAGGCAGCGTTTGCTTAAGGCAACGTTGGTAATATTTATACCTGAAAGGTGCCTTGTTTGACGTAGGTTTTTGGACATAAGACGTCAATAAAGATGTCACTAGGAAGTGATCTTCTCTCAGTGCTCATTAGAGTTCTATTACTAATCAAAACATAGCAAGCGGGGATTTCCCAGGTTGCTGAGTTTTATCTTGTTGAAGAACTCAGAGTGTAATCTAGGAATCTTAGATAGTGGCTTCTGCTGTGTCATTTGCTCTAATGAGCTGCAGAGGAAGCTGCAGAGGAAGAGATTCTGAAATGTGGCTCTGATCGCGTTAGGCCAGAGACGAGTTTCTGAAATATCACTCTTGATCGTTTATGCCATTATAGGGGAATAAATGGATTATAGCCGTATAGGGGCATAAGGTCACAGTATTGATCGGTGTCCTAGATTAGAACGCGACAGTACCACCTACGCAATCCTAAACACCTTAAGCAGATATCACGCAAGGAATCATAAAATCACTAGCATAACCTATACTAGGAAAAACAACCTCCTAAGCGTAAACATACATTCAGAGGTATATGGCAAAAAGCATTACACATGATGCAGAAATCACATTAGCGCAAAAGATCCCATAGGGCATAAACATGTAACTGTCCCCCAGGCCAACTGGCCTCTCAGGGGTTCAAACGCCCTTTGTCCAGCAAAGTCAGGGCAGGCTGTGCGGGCAGCCAAAGAAGCTTCACAAGGGCCTAAATGAAGCAGCTGCCCACTAAGTGCTGGGCAGCTGTAGGACTGCGTATGGGCACCAGCCTGCCTTCTGAGCCTCCTCTGTGGGCTCCCAAATGACAAAGATGCCCCTGAAGATGCTGGAGCCTCGTGGGCACTAAAGAAATAACTGGGGCCTCAGGAGCCTCGTGGCTCTGAACAACAAATGCCCACTTTGAGCCTCGTGGGCTCTAAAAACAATTCTGCCCGCTGGGGGGAGCGGCCCGCTGCCAACCGGGGCCGCTCTACCCTCCAAAATGCCCCCAGGAATGTAGGAGCCTCTCGTGGGCTTAAGACAACTGCCCCCAATCCTTGGAGTCCCACTCGGGGGGACTCGAAATCAGCAAGTGTTCCCGGAATTCAACGTTGGAGCCTCTCTTATCTCTAAAGTACCAAAGAATGCCCAGTATGTAGGGGAGCGACCCGCTGCCATCCGGGCACTCCTCTCCTGAATCGGTGGAGCCTGGTGGGCTCGGGATGCCACAATGCCCCAGAAGACTTTCGGCCTCTAAACAAAATATGCCCCGTCCTGGAGATGCCCACACTCACCAGGCCTTGGCTGGGGACTCCTCTCTGTCCCGGCGCTGTTCCTGGGGTTTCGGCGGGGCAGGGCTCCCCTCGCTCACACGGAAGCCCCGTGTAAGGCAATGGCTTTGACTTGACGGGAGCTCCGGGGGCTCTCTGGGAACTCTCCTGCTCCTTCGGCCCGAGTCCAGTGCGGGGTAGGCTCCCGCCTGGGCTCTCTTCTCTGCTCACTTCTCCCTGCCACACCGGAGCGCGGGATTGGCTCGCGTCTGCTTCCGGTTTCCTCTTTCCTCTCGGCCCCGCCCACGTCACCACACAGGTTGCCTGGCTTCCTGTGCGAGCCAGCAGCGGCGGTGATATCCTTGAGGCACAAATATGGGGCAAAGCGAGGGGTACGCACCCTCGGAAATTTAAATATTAAAAATGCGGGCCAAATGCAAGGTGGGCACCTGCTCAGATTATAATAAAAAAAGCGAGCCAAATGCAGGGTGGTCACCTGCACTCCTGGAAATACAAAAATAGCGGCAATCCTGCAGGGTGGGGACCTGCTCTGACAAGCAATGAAACAGGTGGCAAGACGAGGGGTAGGCTCCCTCCAGGTGCTCCCAAACCCCCAGCCAAAGTCTTGGTCAGGAACCAACAAAAAGAGCGCCTTCCTGGAGAGCACAACACAGCGCTTCCCAGACGCTGTAAGGAGGAATAAAGTGCTCCAAAGCACCATAGGGCAAATGTCCTTCAGGAGGTGGGGGGGCAAAGGCTGGGCCCAGGGGCCAGCTCACAAAGCCCTCCAGGCAGGGAGGCAGTCCCAGTGGCGGTCCTCCTGGCACCCAGCAGCAGCAGCAGGCCCCCCCTCAAATTAGGATCAGCAAGAGAACCCTTTTCCAGGGGTCACATCCCCTTTTTATACACATTATTCCTTTGTCAGTGTCTGTAGGGTGGGGGGAATACCAGTCGCAGCTGGTTTTGGAGCACTCTGATGTGCTCAGCCCCTCTCACCATTCACTGGTCAGGCTAGGGTCATCAGTCACACCACAGGGGGCGTAGCCAGCATTGTGTGGGGAAAGCCCAGCCCTATTCAGGTCCCAGGTGCACTCCTCCCTCACATCAGTCATGCAGATCTCTCCACTCACCACCGGGGCAGACCCAACCTGACTCCTGGAGCCAGGCTCACCAGCCAGCTAAAGCCAATCACAAGCCAGACAGCCAATTCACATAAATTACACAGACATGTCAACTTCTAGAAGTGGCACTTCCACACTACACACATGAACACCGCACACATCATCGCGCAGCATTCAATCACACGAGTCCGCACATACCAAACTCGCCCCTGCACTCCCCACGCATCAGGAACTACCAGGGACACACACATTCCCCATGCATTCCTATGGGAGGGCAGGCCAACCTTACCACACGCATGCACTTTACCCTGGGACACAGTAGTAAAGTGCACAGAAGCCAAAAATCACTAACACCAAGCCATAATTAAAAGCAAGTTCAGGGGTAAACCTGCCAGAAGGACCATGTCCAACAGTATTTGTGTAATTTCCTTGCGCCGCGAAAGTTGTTGCAAATTACAGTGCTTCAGTTCTATGCTCCATTGTGGACCCTGGTTCTGTTCCACAGGCTATGCACATCTGTCTACTCAAAGGATTCAGGAAGAACTAATAATTCGACGAAATCTTCTGTAGTGTTTGCCCTTGTGAGATTAGATAATGCTGTGGAGATGGAGGACTTGCACAGGCAGCCTGCACTTGTTTCACTGACAATGCCAATGTGTGTGGCAGAGTTCACACTTGGAAAATTATGCTATGTTGCAGTGATGAACTTGTGACAGCGACAGGCCATTTGGTTCTTTGACAAAGATGCTTTGGGTGGCACGTTCCATCCTTGGGAGTTGCAATGGTAGACTTGTGAGGGTCGCAGCTCACTTGCAACCCTGACAATGCCATCCTGTGCCCAGTTGCTGAAAGGTGGGTTATTAGTAGTGGTAGGTAGGCACCCACCACTGGCAATAAGGCCACCAACCAACACCAACTAGGGTCCAGTATAGGTCTCAACAAATTATTCCCATGCTCTTCCCTTGGTAACTTGGCTGTGAGCAGGCATGCTTAACCTTGGAGACAGATATGTAAAGCAATTGAAAAACACCAATCCAGTAAATAAATAAGACACAACATCCAATAAAAATCCCACACCAATTTATAAAAATAGGAAATATTTGTATCTTCAAAATAACACCAACACGACAAAAACCCAATGTAGGGATCTGGAAATATGAATGTTTAAAGAATAAACACTTTCCAGCAATTAGTCCACTCATAGAGCTTTTTTTCAAAGTTTCTCTAAACTTCTTTCTGAAGTTCCCTGAAAGGGTCCAAAGACTCCAAAACACAATTCAAGGGTATGAACGCTCCAAGATGGTCTTTGAAAGTTTGGGACCACAATTCCCACATTCACCTGGCCAATACCCGTAAAAGTCAACTGGATGCTTTCTAGGCAGGGGACCACTGGTGGAGCTAATGTAGGTGATCTCTGGTAACCTGTAGCTTGCAGGTAGTCCACTTTTTAATCCTTTTGAACTGGATACATCCACAGGGTAGTAATTCCAGATTGTGCTACAGGCACAGTCAGTCAGAATGCAAGGTCGGGTGAGCCAAATCAACTTTCCAGCATGGCATTCCTTCTTTCTCTCTTAGTTTCAAGCAGCAGATCTGAGAGGCTCTGCACAACTCACATATTTATTTAATGTTCCCTGGGGTCAAGCAAGGGAGCACCGCTGTCAAATGAGGTGCAAGTGAACACCCAAAGCATGACACCTTCATTTAGTGTGGCATAGTCTTGTCCCTGAAAGCACTATTCCTCCAAAATTCATGATAGCTGAAATATCAGCAGAGCATGAAGAGCTAACTAAAGTAACTCTCAGTGTGGCTCATTTCCATAGTTCTCCACCTCCTAACATCTGTAGATTCCTTACTTAAGCCTCCAATGGCTGGGTCAGAGGGGATGGGGTAGGCAGACCTGGCATTCCCTGCCTGTCCTGTTCCTCCTTTGAAGCCTCATGCTTTACGAACCCCACCGCCACCATGCTTTGGCATTCCTGTATAGCAGAACTCTCTCTAGCAGATAGCCTCTTCCCTGGTGAGCCACTTATCACTTCATCAAAGCAGCCTGACTAATCCTGTTAACTCTAACCAATCAAGGAAGACTGCAGGAAGGCTGAATTTTGGCTTACAGACAAGAAAGTCTTATAACTTTTTTTTCTGGACAATTTAGTATAAATTCAACAATGGCATATTGTTGGATTTATTGATACCATTCTCATAAGAATTATATTTTAATTCAATTCCTAGTAATATTTATGCATTCATAAATTCTTGCAATGTTCTCCTATGTGGCTAGGCATCTACAATGGGGAAAATTAAATGTGAAATTTGTCCCTCACCGGGGCATATAAAACATCTTGTATAAGGGGCATGCTTATACTTACATGACCCTCTACCCCTGTAACATCTTAGGGCCCTGAATATGGAAACATAGTGTAGCTCATCACTCCACAGTGCTCATAGCATCATACTCGATGTTGAGAAGCGCTTTACTGCAATAGGGGAAGTGAAATGTGCAGTTTTTCTATCACTAGGGTATTTAAAACATATTTTATAAGGAACCTGCTTATAATTACATGACCCACCCCTGAGACACCTAGGGGAGACCCTGGGGGTACCTAATGTGTAAACATAATGTAGATTATCACTTTTTTGAAGTTACCCTACCACCAAAGTCCAGTTTGCAGTTAATGTACGTTTGAAAACAGTGCTGTAATGCAGGACTCCTTTTAAAATTACCTCAGGCATTTAGCAGAGCACACATACAATTGCGGAAAGGTCTGCTGGCCTCTAAACTGTTATGCCCTATTACATTCTAGGGACTTATATGTAGGTAGTTTTAATACCCCATCCCTATTATCTACTAGGCCATGCCAATTGTAAGTGTACCCTAATACATAGTGCACCCTAATGCATGTGTTTGTTTTCAATATAGCATTAGCCCTGTGCCTGGTTAAACGAGTCCAGGGATAGTCAGAGTCAGTTACCACCAATATCAGTCAGCAAGAAATTAGGGGTGCACAGGGCACACAGGATGACTTTGCAACATAGCCCTCCCTTTAAACGAAAGGTGATGAGTCACTAACCTACACCCTGGTAGTCCTCATAAGCTAAGAGGAAAAACCTGGAAAGTACACCAGCATTGGCAAGGGCAACTCCAGGTCTGTTCTCCACTGTGAAGTACATTCCCTGTAGGAAAATAGACAACCTCAATAGCTTGGGATTCCTCCCCCTCATCTGCATGAGCCATCTGAGAGGTTTATGATCAGTTTGAACACGAAAGTGAATATCAAACAAGTACAGTGTCAGCTTTTTCATGAACCAAACCACAGCAAAGGCCTTCCTCTTAATGGCACTCTATCTTTGTTTTGTAGGGAGAAGTCGCCTGCTAAAGAAGGCAACACACGGATCAAGGTGCTCCTCATTCACCTGTGCCAACACTGCCCCAATCCCTTGTTCTGATGCAGCTTTCTGAACAACAAATTCCTTGGTGTAGTCAGGGGCCAGTAACACTGGTGCTGAACACATAGCTGCTTTCACAGTGTGAAAAGCCATCTAACACTCTGATGACCAAGAAACTTTCTTTGGCCTCTTCTTAGAAGTGAGTTCGCTCAGAGGAGCCACAGTAGTCCCATATTTCTGAACAATTTTCTAAAGTACACAGTCAGACCAAGTAATGCCCTGACCTGGATCTGGGTAGTAGGAGCTGCCCAATCTTAATATTAAAAAATAAAAACATGATTTTTTCATTCAAAAGAGCGGGCTCCCAGGGAACATGACACTGACATCATACTCTTTGGTAGGCTTTCATCCCTTAGTTTTTTATGGTCCCTAGAAGGTTTTCATTTTAAGATGTATATGTTTAAAATAGGACCTCCAAAATAACTGAGAAATGAAGCCCGCCCCATAGTGTTATGATAGTGTCAAGGGCCTTGGGAGCCTGTTTTGAGTAAAACGAACACGCTTAGTTCCTGGTCTTCAGTTCACATGGATGTGATTAAAATACTCTCTTTTGCCACTTAGAGCCAGCTGAATAAGGAAAAAATATATAAATACTTGTTGGTGAAAGAATAGGCGCTAGCCTATAAATGTCTATATAGGGCCTTTAGGAGCCCAACTTTTGAATGAGATGAATACATGCATTGTTGCATGTGGTAATCTAAATATTATTGTCACCAAAATAGGTTATTTGAGTTCAGTGATGTAGTTGAATGGGAGCAATACATACAGAAAATTATGGGCATAAACATATAGGCCTACTCGCAAATCAGTACATAAACACACCACATGATGTCGCAGAATGATACCAGATGTAAAGATTGGGCTCTATTTCTCCTAGGAGGTGCCAGATAAATGCATTATGTAAGAACGTATGAGTTTGGAGTTGTTATTGTTTTGTATTTATGGACTATGATGAATATGGTAAATAGGATGTATTAATTAAGCAAACCTTCTTACTATTTTCTAAGGACTGTAAAAAGTCTACAGACACACGAGATGGGATTAATATAAGATAGGTACTCATTGGATGTCTAACCAGAAAGAAGAGAGGTCATGTTGCATCTTTATTTAGATTTGTAAAACACATAATGCCCATAGGCATCAAAGCACTGCCAATGGAAAGATGCTGCCGAAAGAAGATGCATTTATAAAACGGAGACTAGCAAAGTCTTCATCTGGTGTTAAAATATAATCAAATCAGGTGTATATAAAGTACGATAACTGAGTATTTTTTTTTTACAAATATGAAACTTTTTAGGAATGTATGTATGAACATGCTTTTCCACATAATTCCAAATGAAATATAAAAGTTTTTACACAAATAGATTGAAATATTCTTTGTCTGGTACTTTTTAAATGTATTTTGTAAGTGTGTAGTGATGTGAGTGTTTTGTAATTTTTATGTTAATTTTAAAATATGTATATGTTATATATATCTTGTAGCCCTGAAGAAGTGCATTCGAGGGATGAAATGCATTGACTACAGTGAAAGGAAGTTTCAAAAAGACATTTGAATAAATAAAGAACTTTTGAAAACAAATGTGAGGAGTCCTGGAATTATATGACAATGTATTTCTTCTTGTTTTGTTTATCTGATAAGTTTTACAGATACCATTTGATAAATTGTGTTTTACATAGAAGAGCATAGGGGTGCTGAATTATATGGGTTATTACATACCTCATATATGTGAAAAATATGCGAAAGTAAACTCTTTACTCTGTAACATAGGAGTGCCCAGTAAATGAGCATGAGGGACACAGATTTCAGAATTACGCTTTAACCATTTAATAAGTAAGTTACTGTCACTTTGACTCCTTGTTTTATTAATTTTATTTTACATAGTAGATATAGATATTGCTTCAAGAAGTAATGAAGTACTTCACATCTAAAATGGTACACAAACTAAGAAGCTATATGTTCCTGGTTAATGTAAGATTACAGCAACTAGGATTTAATGAGAGAGGGGCTAGTGCTAGATACCACAGTGCACAGATATCACATTTAACACCACACAACATCTGTTTATGGTTTAAGGTGCAAGAACATAACATGATTTGACCAGAATCATACTCTTTCTATTTAGCAAGGTCTGAGTTAAAACACCAATCTGTGCTCTAATCTGCACTCCTCTGCATGTGCATACCCTCCTAATGAGGCATGTATTAACCCAACTCTGTAAGACAGAGCCATAATACTAAAGAACAGTCTTGGTCTAAAACCTATTTCAGAATCTGAAGGTCATCTTCAAAGCAGAGAACTAATTATGGGAAATCTCAGAGCTGGGGGGTTTGGCGCGTGCTGAGCGTGGCGGCTTTCCGCTGAGGCTCCTCGGACCGGAGCTAAGGTCCTGCATATCTTCACTTCTGACAGCGAGGGAAAAGGGATGATTAAACGTTGGAATATATGAGGAACACGATGGGCTTAATTCCGCTTCATATTATCGCCGCGGTATGCTTGGAATTATAATTTACTCTTCAGTAGATGTGATAACATCGCTGCCGCCATTTTGTTCTTGCAAATAGCCGCAAATTGATCTTCACGACTGCAGCAACATGAATTAATACCCCAAATGCTTCCTAACATCATTTTTGAAGCTTGCTTTGATATTTAATAAGCTTACTATGTCTCACACTGTCCTCTGACCCAGTTTCTCAACACATTGCTAACATTTATGAGGCGATGTGGTTATGACTGCCATTTTGTGTGTCCTTCACAATAGTATTTTACCATACTTTTTCATGAGCCTAAAACTGAAATTTCACAGCGGATACCTGGATTTGGTACTTTGAGGGTTGATCCACTCCACAAACCTAAAGGCACTTGTTATCAGAGACACCTATTTTGTCAAGATTTAACCAGAATGGGGTTATGAACTGTGCACTGCTGGTTCTAATCCACACTTTTTTTTGGTATACCGTGCTCCTGGGTTACTCCCCACTCAGGAGTAAGACAAAACAGAAATGGATAGCACTGGCGCAAGCATGCGTGAGCGACTCCCAGGTCACTGGTGATTGGCTGAACTCTTCAGCAAAGTTTATCAATAAAGTTTTGTACCATCACACTTTCAACAATGATGATGACATATTCTCTTGTTTTTCTTTCAAGCTTCATTTATTTATACTTTCAATTTTTTCATATCTCTGTGTTATATTTCCTTCATTATTCAATCATGAAGTGAAGTTTTTTTAACCATCCATATCGTTTCCAAACATCAAATCGGTTTCCAATGCATTTCGCCCCATGGGCTTCATCAGGGAAATCTACAACACGAAAAATACATCTCCCATTAATCCCATAACAATAGTGTATATAATAGCATTACTTTATGCTAATCACAAATAAATGTCCTATTAAACAATACCTGAGTAAACTAAAATCATACTCGTAGTAAACATAGAGGTTACACTGTTATCACGATACATTTCATAACTCAACCCGTTGTAAATCTACATGAATGACCGTTCTTTCATGCTATCACCTCTCAGTATATATGACAACTAACTGGCGGGGGTTCACGTACTTCTATGCATTTACCCACTAAAGTTCACAACTAGGGAATTATTAAACCACCAGCCGGTGGGAAATACTTTCAAGCAGTCGGAAGACTTTTAGCGCATTATGCCCCTGATTCTACGTATAACCGACAAACACTCTTCATTCTTACCCGGGAAACGGCTAAGGTGCACGCGTATCTCATCTGCGGCTCGGTTTCTGAAACACTCGGCCGACGGCGTGTGACGTATAAGTCGGAAATGGGTTGGTTTTCGTATATTTAAAGGGGCAACTACGTTCATGTGATTCCCGATGGAGTGCATGAGTGAACTTATTTACAGAAAATGAGGTGTCAACCTGTGTTCTAAAGACTAAACACAAATATAAAACGACAATGATAAAACAGCAATAAAAAAACAATAAAAAAACTTGTAATGGTGAAATATATGGATGCATGCAGCAGCACGAGTCTTTCTTCTATTCAGCATTATACTACAGGTAACAGCTATATTCAACCCTCTCATTGATTCCATGTGGGGTCAAACTTTGTAGGAAAAAAATCCAGTGATTTTCTCGCATAAGCAGAGTCTTTTTATTGTCTTAGTCTTCTTTTCTATCAACAATTTCTAGAATGCAGGCTTTTATTTGATTCACTTGGTGCCTTTGTTCCAGAAAGTGAGTAGCTACTGCTGATTTCATAACTTTTGTGCGAATGTTACTCTTATGTTCTGTGAGTCTTGTTTTAAGTTTACGCTCTGTTTGGCCAACATATGCTTTCCCGCAAGGGCATTTAATGAGATAAATGATGTTTTTAGTATCACAAGTGCCTGTAACATTCAATTTTATTTTATTGCCTTTCATGGGATGCGTGATGGTATTGCCTTCCATGATGTTGTGGCAGTTGCTGCAATTTTTACAAGGGATTGTTCCTTTGTAATTTTTTCTGGCCTCAGTGATATTCGGATGTTTAATAAGTTCTCCCAAGTTCTTGGCTCGCGTGTATGCAAAAATAGGTTCCTCCTTGAAGATGTTTTGGAAATCCGGTTCAGTTTGCAACATTGGCCAATGTTTTTTAATAGCTTTTTTCACTAAGTGACTCACTGTGGAGAATTTGCTGACACAAGTAATTTTAGCCTCTTTTTTGTTGGGTTTTGACTTTAACAACATTTCTCTGGTTTTGGTTTGGGTCCTTTCCATGGAAGCTTTCAGTATGCTTTCAGGGTATCCTCGCTTTTTGAAGCGTTGGAGCATGTTTTGGGTTTGCGTCAGTGACTCCTGCGGGTTAGAGACGATTCTTTTAACTCTCAGTAATTGGGAAAAGGGTAGGTGTTGTTTCAGGGGACTGGGATGGAAACTCTGATATGTCAAAAGATTATTCCTGTCTGTTTTTTTAGTGTGCAACGTGGTCTCTAGATGATCATTCCTTTTGATGATGGTCACGTCTAGGTAGTTGATTTGGCTCTGATGGATTTCTGACGTGAATTGGATGCGGGGATCTATGGTATTTAATTTGCTGATGTTTTCAATTAAATTTTCTTTTTCTCCTTTCCATAGTATGAATATGTCATCAATATATCTGACGTACATCCGTAATCCCTGTTTCCATTGGTCTTTTTGTAAAATGTGTCTTTCCTCGTATTGGTGCATAAAGATATTCGCGTAGGCTGGGGCAGCCGGATTGCCCATGGATGTTCCCGACTTTTGTAGGTACCACCGCTTGTCACATTCAAAATAACTATGCATCAGAATGAAATTTAACATTTCCATTAGAAAAATGTTTGTGGAATCATCATACTCCATAGTTAATAATGCTTTTTCTACTGCTTCCAAGCCCAAGAGGTGTGGGATGGAAGTGTACAATGCTTGTACATCAATCGTACATAGAGTGATTTCTTCTTCTGGTGTCAATTTAATAGATTCCAATTTCAACAAAAAGTCAGTTGTGTCTTTCACAAACGAATCCATTGTGATTACGAATGGCTGCAAATATTTGTCAATCCATTTACCTACTGGTTCGTGCACACTACCACATGTAGACACAATTGGTCGGCAGGGTGGTCTAATCGGATCTTTATGGATTTTAGGCGTGAGGTATAACCTAGGTGTTTTGGGGTACTCTGTAGTTAGATATTTCTTGACTTTTTCATCAATGCATCCTCTCAACACCCCTTCTCGGATGAGGTTTTCTAGGACCATTTGTATCTCTTTCGTGGGGTTAGCATTGAGTTCCATATACGTATTAGTATCTTGAAGATGTACTGCGATTTGGGAATCATAATAGTCTTTATCCATGATTACCAGGGCACCTCCCTTGTCCGCCTTTTGACATACAATATTGGAGTTGTTTGCTATAGTTCTTAAGGTAGCATATTCTTTTTGTGTGAGGTTCCGATGTCTAATCTGTTTATGGCAATTGATTTTGTTCAAATCCTGTTTAACCATTTGTTCATATAAATCCAACGTCTTGTGACTGATTGGAGGGATATACGTGCTGCTTTTGTAAAGACCCTTGAGAGGATCGTCACTTAGTTCTTGTGTTTCTGTAACAATGTTCGAGAAGAAGTGTCGGAGTCTTAATTTTCTCATGAGTTTATAGAAACTGACGTTTATTTCCAATTGGTTGGTGCGTGTCGTGGGCACAAAAGACGTCCCTTTTTGTAACGTCTTAATCTGAGTGGTATTAAGATGCATTTTAGAGATGTTGATTACTAGATTGTCTATTTCTGATTCTTTTTCTTGTCCTTCTTCGTGGTGATTTGACGTGTTTGTGGCGGTTCTTGTTCTTTTTCCGTTGTTGCTTGTTCTCTTTGACCTCCTGGGTCGTCCCCGCCGCTGGGGCCTGCCTCTAAAAAAGGCTGTGTAGCTTTTGGGATGTTTGCTCTCGGTCCCCTTGTAGTGGGTTCTCTTCTGTTACTTTCTGATGTGGTGTCTGTGTCGGTAGATGATGTGTCTGTCTGTTGAGTATAAGGACGATTTTGTCGCTTTCTCGCATAGACTTCTGCCCAATTATAAACTTCACCCAACTTATAGTCAATAGTGTCTCTGCGGTATTTCCGCAATTTCCTCTCGTTCACTTCTTCTGTATGTTTTGTTAACTGTGATTTAATATCCTCCAATATGGTGTTCAGTTCTTCTGAAGTCATGCCTTTACTTAATTCCTCTTTTATCTGGTTAATATCTTTTTCCAGTTCCTCCAATATTTGCGATAGTTCCTCAATTATCAGTAAGATCAAATCAAGCGAACACTTATTGAGAATGGCATACCATTTGTCTGTAAATTTTTTGGAATTTTTACATAACGATGGTTTCAATAAGATTCTCAACCCCCGTGGGATTCTTGACGCTTTATGGTACCTTAACATTGTGCTGGCATGCAACCTTTGCAACTACCAAAATCTATGCCCTCATCCAAGAGGAAACGGGTGAATACACCACATCGAAATCCAAAGAACAACAAGTTAAACAACTACTATATCTATCACGGAAAATCATCAACCAAAGCGACAAAATCGTCCTTATACTCAACAGACAGACACATCATCTACCGACACAGACACCACATCAGAAAGTAACAGAAGAGAACCCACTACAAGGGGACCGAGAGCAAACATCCCAAAAGCTACACAGCCTTTTTTAGAGGCAGGCCCCAGCGGCGGGGACGACCCAGGAGGTCAAAGAGAACAAGCAACAACGGAAAAAGAACAAGAACCGCCACAAACACGTCAAATCACCACGAAGAAGGACAAGAAAAAGAATCAGAAATAGACAATCTAGTAATCAACATCTCTAAAATGCATCTTAATACCACTCAGATTAAGACGTTACAAAAAGGGACGTCTTTTGTGCCCACGACACGCACCAACCAATTGGAAATAAACGTCAGTTTCTATAAACTCATGAGAAAATTAAGACTCCGACACTTCTTCTCGAACATTGTTACAGAAACACAAGAACTAAGTGACGATCCTCTCAAGGGTCTTTACAAAAGCAGCACGTATATCCCTCCAATCAGTCACAAGACGTTGGATTTATATGAACAAATGGTTAAACAGGATTTGAACAAAATCAATTGCCATAAACAGATTAGACATCGGAACCTCACACAAAAAGAATATGCTACCTTAAGAACTATAGCAAACAACTCCAATATTGTATGTCAAAAGGCGGACAAGGGAGGTGCCCTGGTAATCATGGATAAAGACTATTATGATTCCCAAATCGCAGTACATCTTCAAGATACTAATACGTATATGGAACTCAATGCTAACCCCACGAAAGAGATACAAATGGTCCTAGAAAACCTCATCCGAGAAGGGGTGTTGAGAGGATGCATTGATGAAAAAGTCAAGAAATATCTAACTACAGAGTACCCCAAAACACCTAGGTTATACCTCACGCCTAAAATCCATAAAGATCCGATTAGACCACCCTGCCGACCAATTGTGTCTACATGTGGTAGTGTGCACGAACCAGTAGGTAAATGGATTGACAAATATTTGCAGCCATTCGTAATCACAATGGATTCGTTTGTGAAAGACACAACTGACTTTTTGCTGAAATTGGAATCTATTAAATTGACACCAGAAGAAGAAATCACTCTATGTACGATTGATGTACAAGCATTGTACACTTCCATCCCACACCTCTTGGGCTTGGAAGCAGTAGAAAAAGCATTATTAACTATGGAGTATGATGATTCCACAAACATTTTTCTAATGGAAATGTTAAATTTCATTCTGATGCATAGTTATTTTGAATGTGACAAGCGGTGGTACCTACAAAAGTCGGGAACATCCATGGGCAATCCGGCTGCCCCAGCCTACGCGAATATCTTTATGCACCAATACGAGGAAAGACACATTTTACAAAAAGACCAATGGAAACAGGGATTACGGATGTACGTCAGATATATTGATGACATATTCATACTATGGAAAGGAGAAAAAGAAAATTTAATTGAAAACATCAGCAAATTAAATACCATAGATCCCCGCATCCAATTCACGTCAGAAATCCATCAGAGCCAAATCAACTACCTAGACGTGACCATCATCAAAAGGAATGATCATCTAGAGACCACGTTGCACACTAAAAAAACAGACAGGAATAATCTTTTGACATATCAGAGTTTCCATCCCAGTCCCCTGAAACAACACCTACCCTTTTCCCAATTACTGAGAGTTAAAAGAATCGTCTCTAACCCGCAGGAGTCACTGACGCAAACCCAAAACATGCTCCAACGCTTCAAAAAGCGAGGATACCCTGAAAGCATACTGAAAGCTTCCATGGAAAGGACCCAAACCAAAACCAGAGAAATGTTGTTAAAGTCAAAACCCAACAAAAAAGAGGCTAAAATTACTTGTGTCAGCAAATTCTCCACAGTGAGTCACTTAGTGAAAAAAGCTATTAAAAAACATTGGCCAATGTTGCAAACTGAACCGGATTTCCAAAACATCTTCAAGGAGGAACCTATTTTTGCATACACGCGAGCCAAGAACTTGGGAGAACTTATTAAACATCCGAATATCACTGAGGCCAGAAAAAATTACAAAGGAACAATCCCTTGTAAAAATTGCAGCAACTGCCACAACATCATGGAAGGCAATACCATCACGCATCCCATGAAAGGCAATAAAATAAAATTGAATGTTACAGGCACTTGTGATACTAAAAACATCATTTATCTCATTAAATGCCCTTGCGGGAAAGCATATGTTGGCCAAACAGAGCGTAAACTTAAAACAAGACTCACAGAACATAAGAGTAACATTCGCACAAAAGTTATGAAATCAGCAGTAGCTACTCACTTTCTGGAACAAAGGCACCAAGTGAATCAAATAAAAGCCTGCATTCTAGAAATTGTTGATAGAAAAGAAGACAAAGACAATAAAAAGACTCTGCTTATGCGAGAAAATCACTGGATTTTTTTCCTACAAAGTTTGACCCCACATGGAATCAATGAGAGGGTTGAATATAGCTGTTACCTGTAGTATAATGCTGAATAGAAGAAAGACTCGTGCTGCTGCATGCATCCATATATTTCACCATTACAAGTTTTTTTATTGTTTTTTTATTGCTGTTTTATCATTGTCGTTTTATATTTGTGTTTAGTCTTTAGAACACAGGTTGACACCTCATTTTCTGTAAATAAGTTCACTCATGCACTCCATCGGGAATCACATGAACGTAGTTGCCCCTTTAAATATACGAAAACCAACCCATTTCCGACTTATACGTCACACGCCGTCGGCCGAGTGTTTCAGAAACCGAGCCGCAGATGAGATACGCGTGCACCTTAGCCGTTTCCCGGGTAAGAATGAAGAGTGTTTGTCGGTTATACGTAGAATCAGGGGCATAATGCGCTAAAAGTCTTCCGACTGCTTGAAAGTATTTCCCACCGGCTGGTGGTTTAATAATTCCCTAGTTGTGAACTTTAGTGGGTAAATGCATAGAAGTACGTGAACCCCCGCCAGTTAGTTGTCATATATACTGAGAGGTGATAGCATGAAAGAACGGTCATTTATGTAGATTTACAACGGGTTGAGTTATGAAATGTATCGTGATAACAGTGTAACCTCTATGTTTACTACGAGTATGATTTTAGTTTACTCAGGTATTGTTTAATAGGACATTTATTTGTGATTAGCATAAAGTAATGCTATTATATACACTATTGTTATGGGATTAATGGGAGATGTATTTTTCGTGTTGTAGATTTCCCTGATGAAGCCCATGGGGCGAAATGCATTGGAAACCGATTTGATGTTTGGAAACGATATGGATGGTTAAAAAAACTTCACTTCATGATTGAATAATGAAGGAAATATAACACAGAGATATGAAAAAATTGAAAGTATAAATAAATGAAGCTTGAAAGAAAAACAAGAGAATATGTCATCATCATTGTTGAAAGTGTGATGGTACAAAACTTTATTGATAAACTTTGCTGAAGAGTTCAGCCAATCACCAGTGACCTGGGAGTCGCTCACGCATGCTTGCGCCAGTGCTATCCATTTCTGTCAAGATTTAACCCTCATTTGTTTACGCTCGCTTTCAAACCTAGTCTCCACCATCTGTTATTGTGTGGTCTGTCTCTTAGGGCTTTTTCTCCATTTTGCCTTAGGATTAATGGGCAGAGTGAAAGGTACTTTTCTCAACGCTTCAAAGCAAAAACAGTCCTACATCAAAAATTCCAAACTTTTTACTGAATATTCCAAGCTGGAAGGCTCAGACTTACTTCTGGAAGAGGACATTAACGCAACAATGGATGCAGCTCAGACCTTACCTAGCAAGTCTAATGTAATACGCCTAAAAAAAGAACCCGCCTCCGTCACCTAAACCAGCCTCACCTGTCTCAATGGAACTATTGCTGCAGGAATTAAGAGCGCTTCGGCCCTTTGTTGAAGAAACCAACTCTAAATTACAATTTCTTTCGGATAGCTGGTCCCAACTAGACTCAAGACTTACCGTAGTGGAGCAAAATGTTTCCTTAATTAGCGAAACTACTAAATCCGTTACTCATCTGCAATCTCAAGTGACAACACTTCTTCAACAGGATGAGGATCTTGAAAATCCAAATAGAAGGCACAATATACGCATTAATGGTCTGGTGGAAGGGGCAGAAGTTACAGATCCCCTTAATTTCTTTAGGCTGCCTTCCATCAGGCACTTCACCATCGCAGAGACCGAGAGGAGTCATCCTCTATTTTCTGGAATACACAGATCTATTAAAAGTACTGGCAGCAGCTAAGAGTGCACAACAGATCTCCTGGTCTGGCTCAACTCTATTTTTTGCCCAAGATTATGCCAAAGCCACGGCAGCCAGACGTAAAGCCTTCTTGAATATGAGATCAGACCTTCGTTCAATGGGAGCCAGATATGGTCTCTTCCACCCTTGTCTTTTTAAAGCTACGTATAATAACAGAACAACTACTTATGAGGACCCAATACGTCTGCAAAGCTTCATTAACTCGCACAAAACCGATCATATGGGGTCTTCTGGATCCTCCTTCAGGCTGTCAAATGGACCCCCTCGACTTTCCTCCATAGTTGTCCATCACCCTTTGTAGTCTAGGACTACTTGATGCCTTTTAGACTCTTCATAATGTTCTCTCTCTTTTCATCAGGTAGAAGCTCTAGGATGTTGTTACATTCTTTTAGTTATATTTGCTCTTTCTTACCAGTTCTTATGTTCATTGTTCAAACCATTACTTTACATTTCATATGTTGTTCTTCACTTTCACAGCGTTTCTCACAGTATTGACATGGTCTTCTCCCGGTCCCGTTCAGTCTCTCTTGGATGTGTCGTCAGCTCCAAGTGGTTCCATCTCTCCTCACCTATGTTGTTTTTGTAATCTTACTGAATTGGATTGTTACTTTTTGCTGTTTTTATCATTCTACTTTAATATCTCATGTCACTTAAGTTAGTTTCATGGAACATTAGGGATCTAAATTCTCCTATCAATAAACAGAGAGTTTTATCACACTTGGCTAAGTTGAATGCTGATATTGTTTTCTTACAAGAAACCCACCTTACAGATATTGAATCTCTAAAATTGAAACAGGGCTGGGTGGGTGAGGCTTATTTTTCTCCAGGGTTTGGCAAACGAAATGGAGTGGTGATACTATGTCGTAAATCCTTACCAGTTACGTTGTTAAAGCAAGAATCAGATGATGAAGGGAGATGGCTTATTGTTAAACTATCACTAAAGTGTGTTCTAGTCTCTCTTCTTTTTTTTTGGAAAATCTTTTTATTACACAATAAGATACATTACAACAAATTAAAGAAAAGGTAAGTCTCAGGCGAAAGCGTACGATATCAACTCACTGGTCTAAATGGCACAATACAGAATCTAACAGATGACAATTAACACTGGGGTCAAGGGGATTCCTGTGCTTCTAGCTCAGGCTCCGGCATGGGCGGCTCGCAAAGTCCCCCGCGGGAACTGTTCCAAGCTCCCCAGATCTTCCACCATTTCCGCAGACAACCCCTGGCCACATATACTGATCTTTCTCGGAACATGCACCAGTCAAGGTCCTCCACCCACTTGCCCACTCGAGGCGGTTGACTAGAGCCCCAAAGCTGAGCTATATTACGCTTGGCCACCATATATGTTAGCGTAACCCACTGCTTTTGGTACGCATTCAAATCAGTCTGCTCCCACACGTTCAACAAACATCTCCGAGCCTCAGCCCGCACCTCCACCCCAACACCTCTCTCAACTTATCATGAATCTTTGACCAATACATTTGTATCACTTCACAGTGCCAGAGGATATGCATCAGGGTACCCACGTCTCCGCACCCTCTCTGACAGTCTCAACTCTCAGCTCTCCCCATTCGCACCAGGCGCGGCCCGGTAATGTAGGACCTATGCAATACCTTCAACTGTACCAATCGAAGCCGCATCTGGATAGCAACTACTCTGGAGGATGCACTGCCTCCGTCCAATCTTAATCATCCAGCTCTAATCCATCCGCACTCCACTGAGTCCTGATCTTCAACAGCGGGTTCTCAGAGTTGTTAACCAACTTCCTATATATCAATGAGATAGCCTTCTCTGGGAGATGTCCGTCCAGTACCCAGTCCTCGAGAGGAGATGCCTCCGGGAGCTCTGTACCCCTGGGGACGTGAGCGGCAAGAGCGTGCCTCACCTGCAGATATCGAAAGTATTCGTTCTGGCGCAGACTATATTGTTTGACAATGGAGTCGAACGTATGTATAGAGTCTTTAGCCCACACATCCTTAATCTGGGTAATACCTATAAGGCCCCACCTATCGAACCCCTTGGTCTTCCACAGTCTGCCCAACCTCTCAGAATTGAACACACGTCAATCTGCCCTCCCACCCAAGACATTTAGTGGCAGCATGCCATACTTGTACTGCATGAGCAGTCGGATCAGTCAACAGAAACCTCCCTGGCTTAGAGTACAAATCTCTGTCTATCATTCCACCCGGGGCTAATGACCGATCCATTGCATAGCCCGGATCTCCAGGGAGTCCGTAGATTATGTGGTTTACCGCAGCTAATTGCGAGGCCCAGTAGTACTTCCGCAAGTCCGGCAGCCAACGGTTCCATCGCAAGAGGGAAGAGTAATGGAGACAGCGGGCAACCCTGTCTGGTGCCCCTCCCCAGGGAGAAATCCCTGGATTTACAGTTTTTTACGACCACCCTCGCGAGGGGGTTCACATACAACAAGCGCACCCAACCGATAAACCCACCTCCAAAGCCTAGCTTTGTCTATACTGCAAACAAATAGTGCCACTCCACTCTATCAAAGGCCATCGTGGCGTCCAAGGACACCAGGACCGCCTGTTCCTGCAGCCACAGGGACCCTCCAAGAACACCATGCAGCCTACGCAGGTTTAGCGCCGTGTTCCGGCGCGGCATGAACCCGGATTGATCTGGGTGTATCAAAGTCATGATCACCTTAACTAATCTAGTTGCCAACAGTTTCACCAGTATTTTGGGCTCCACGTTGAGAAGCGATATGGGCCTATAAGAGGAACAGGATGTCTTTGGTTTGCCTACTTTGTGTAGGACTACTATGTTTGCCACACGCTGGTCGTATGAAAGCTCCCCTCTCTCTCGACTTTCCACAAACATGGCGCACAGGTGAGGGGCGAGCTTACTGGCGTTCAATTTGTACATTTCGATAGGTATCCCATTAGGACCCGTCGCCCTGCCTGACTAAACCTTTCCTAGTCGCCTGTGCAATTTCGTCATCCGAGAGCACCAAATCAAGATAACGCATATCGTCATCTGATAGGCGTGGCATAATTATATCCCGAATCATGTCGCTGTTGTCCCTTTCTGTAAAGTCGCTGCCCGCCTTGTGCACCTTCTGGTAATAGTCAGAGAATTCATCCGCTACGGCCTGCGGGTCGGTGATAAGCATGAGCGGATTTTGCGGATTGGCAATCCGCGAATTTTGCGGATTTGCGGATTCGCAATCCGCAAAATCCGCGAATTCCCGCGAATTTGCGGATTTTTTTTTTTTTTGTGTTCGCCCGTGTTTCTGCCAGTTCGCGAGGGTTTTTACAATTTCGCAATTTGCGAACTTACCTGTCGGGTCGCAAGTTTTGCGAACTTGTTGTTTCTACGTGTCCAGCCTGTTTGGGACACTCTTCTTCATCACTGCCACTCTCTGTCACCACTGCCACTCTCTGACTACTCATGCCACCCTCTGGCCCACCCATGCCACCCTCTGTTTCATCACTACACCCTCTGGTTGTCCAGTGTACATTATTTTCGGCAAAGCAAAGCACACCTTCCCTGCCTCAAGTGACCTGAATTAATTTGGGGCTGATTAATGTGTCACAGAATATTTTTTTAGCTGGCACCTGCTTCCTTAGTGCGCCCTGATTAGTGATCTTTTGCACTTGCTAAGTGCTTTCATTGTTGCAAAATTAGTTACAACACCTGCCCTGCCCCAACTGACAATAATGAATTAGGGGCTGATTAATGGATTTTAACTTCCAGCCTGGCTCCTGCTTGTCTCCCTTAGCTGTAATTCAGGACCTTTGTGGCATATGTGTAACTATTCTGAGGTTCAGAGCAGGGTCACATAATAGTTTCAACTGGCAACTGAACTCTGGAGGGGCCCCTCAGGAAGCCCTACAGGAAATGGCTACTAATGATGTGCCTGAACTTTTGAACCTGGTAAGTAGTTACTTTCAGTTTTGCCAAGATCGTATTTCTGCAATTTCGCACTTATTCGCGGGGCGCGAACTCACGCTAACAGTGCGAGCAGTGCGAGCAAAATCCGCTGCTCGCGGATTTGCGGATTTTGCGGGAAATTCGCAAATCTCGCGGATTGCGGATTTCCCGAAAATCCGCAAAATCCGCGAGCGGAACGGATTTTCCGCCCACGCCTAGTCGGTGACCCTACTCAACCCCAGCCCCTCTAGCTCGGGCACCAGCCTAGACGCCCACTCCCCACGGTGAAGCCAAGCAATCAACTTGCCCGCCTTATCGCCATGCTCGTATATGCGGCTCTGGACAGCTTTAAGCTGGGCCACCGCGCGATCTCTAACAAGAAGTCTATATTCCTCCTCACAGAGTCTCAGCAGATGAAGGTCAGCCGGCTCGTGTGACCCAGCCACCCTCTCTTCCAAAAGCAAGACCTCCGCCTCCTTTTTAGCCACTTCCGCCTGCCCCTCTTTCCTTTTCGTCGACACCAGGGATAGTACCTCACCTCTAGCTACCGTTTTATATGCTTCCCAGAGGGATTGGGCAGAATCTACTGACCCCTCATTCTCCCGGAAGTATCGGTCCGACATCTTGAGCACCTCCTTCTTTATCAATGGGTCCTTCAACCGCCAAACCCCTCTAGTCTCTCTTCTTAATGTTTATGCACCTACAGGCAGAGATGCTTCCTTTTGGCCTGCTTTGGCAAAGCATATTTCCCAATGCATTGAAGATAATTTTATTTTGGCTGGAGACTGTAACCAGGTGTTTGACCCCTTTTTAGACAGAAATTCCAAAGTGTCCTTCGCACCCAACAAGTCACACAAATCTTTTACTCACACTGTACATCAACATAAATTGCTTGACTCTTGGCGCCTTTGCAACCCGACTTCTAGAGAATATTCCTTTTACTCCTCAATCCACCATACCCAATCAAGAATTGACTATGTTTTTGTATCTCATAACATTTCACAGTCCCTTACACATGCAGAAATTAGCCCAATTCTTTTATCGGATCAGGCAATGGTTTCCATTGGCTTTGATATACACCCAGAAGATGGTGTTTTAATAATGCACTCCATTTAGATTCTAAATTCACTACAGCTTTTACTTCATTCTCCACTGAATATTTTGAAAGGAATAACACAGACTACCGCAAGCATTTGGGATGCCTTTAAGGCATTGGAATGAGTTTTTATTTTAGACTACGTGTCAAAGAAACGAAAAGCTAAGCGTAAGATTACTAGAGATCTTCTTCAATACATTAAGGCATTAGAACATTCATATGCAAAGAGAGAGAGTACTCCCAATTAATTTTAGGTCCAGAGGGGGGAGACAAAGACAGGCAAAATGTACAAGTTACCTCTATAAGGACCTATATTGCTTTAACATGGAGACTCCATGTTAAAGCAATATAGGTCCTTATAGAGGTAACTTGTACATTTTGCCTGTATTAGAACATTGATATTACACAACACAATCAGAAAAATGTTTAAAGACCCTCATCAATGCTACGTTAGAGTTTAACAAGAAATCAACAGAAGAAGCTTCACTTTTTTTATAAAAATCCAGCCCAAGATTTTATGGAGGTAAAAACAAAGCGGGAAAAATTTTAGCCAACTACTTAAAGATTCGCCAAAACAAACTAAACATTGAATCTGTCTTCGATGATCACTCAGTCTTACAATTCAAAGATGCTAACATTTTACACAAATTCTCTCTCTTTTACAAATCTTCATACTCTTCAGAAACCCAACCTACAGCTCATTTATTATCACGCTTCTTCTCTAACATCCAGAAACCTCAACAGGTCCCTTTGGATAATTCCCCCTTAGAGTCTGACCTCACCCAACGTGAACTTCTAAAAGCCCTTCAGAATCTCAAAAAAGATAAAGCTCCTGGCCCGGATGGCTTTACCGTTGAATTTTATACCCATTTTTCTACGCTTTTAATACTCAAATTACATTCACTTATACATTTTTTCTGTGCCTCAAAAAATTCTTCTGGATCATTCTCTGAATCTCGCACATCTGTCTTATCCCTAAAGAAGATAAAGACTCTAATTATTGTAAAAACTACAGACCTATTTCGCTGGTCAACATTGATTATACATTTGTTTCTAAAGCACTAGCTATACGTCTTGACTCTTACCTCCCAAAGTTACTAGGTAAGGAGCAATCTGGCTTTGTCAAAGAGCGTGTTATTACAGACAACACACAGCTCTTTTTTTTTATATTTTATCCAAATCTTTGCATCTAGACCATCCTTTGGTGGGAATTGCTCTGGATGCCGAAAAGGCTTTTGATAGAGTTGAGTGGCAATATTTATTTTATACCCTTCGATGGTTTGGATTGGGCCCCAATTTTATAAATGTATTATCTTTTCTCTACTCCAATGCTCGCGCAGCAATCTGTGCCAATGGCTCAATTTCTTCATTTTTTTACTTAGGAAGAGGGGTACTCCAGGGTTGTCCTCTTTCTCCTTTTCTTTTTAACTTGGCCCTAGAGCAATTTTTATCCACATTACGTCAAAAACCAAACATTTATGGATTTCAAACACCAAATGTTCACGTCAAGCTCGCTGCAAAAACAACAAGTGATGGACTGAATGTGGATCAATGTCACACACTCCCCCAGTCAAAAGATCTGGGCCCAAATCCATCGTTTTTTTGCACTCCACACCACCTTGGGTTAGACAGTGGCGATATGCAAATCAGCTCTGACCCTGTTGCCCCATGGGAACAGTCCAGTCCGAACTACAAAAGCCATGTCCTTCCCAGAACGGAATCAAGCATCCGAGGACTGGACCGGTTTCGAGGTAACACCTCTCATCAGCCCGGCTAGCTTGACTCCAAGTGGTGTGGAGTGCCCGGGACCCACGTCTGGGCATCCCCAGCGCACTTAGGGCGGCAATTGCAAAAACAACAAGTGATGGACTGAATGTGGATCAATGTCACACACTCCCCCAGTCAAAAGATCTGGGCCCAAATCCATCATTTTTTTGCACTCCACACCACCCTGGGTTAGACAATGGCGATATGCAAATCAGCTCTGACCCTGTTGCCCCATGGGAACAGTCCAGTCCGAACTACAAAAGCCATGTCCTTCCCAGAACGGAATCAAGCATCCGAGGACCGGACCGGTTTCGAGGTAACACCTCTCATCAGCCCGGCTAGCTTGACTCCAAGTGGTGTGGAGTGCCCGGGACCCACGTCTGGGCATCCCCAGCGCACTTAGGGCGGCAATTGCAAAAACAACAAGTGATGGACTGAATGTGGATCAATGTCACACACTCCCCCAGTCAAAAGATCTGGGCCCAAATCCATCGTTTTTTTGCACTCCACACCACCCTGGGTTAGACAATGGCGATATGCAAATCAGCTCTGACCCTGTTGCCCCATGGGAACAGTCCAGTCCGAACTACAAAAGCCATGTCCTTACCAGAACGGAATCAAGCATCCGAGGACCGGACCGGTTTCGAGGTAACACCTCTCATCAGCCCGGCTAGCTTGTCTCCAAGTGGTGTGGAGTGCCCGGGACCCACGTCTGGGCATCCCCAGCGCACTTAGGGCGGCAATTGCAAAAACAACAAGTGATGGACTGAATGTGGATCAATGTCACACACTCCCCCAGTCAAAAGATCTGGGCCCAAATCCAATGTTTTTTTGCACTCCACACCACCCTGGGTTAGACAATGGCGATATGCAAATCAGCTCTGACCCTGTTGCCCCATGGGAACAGTCCAGTCCGAACTACAAAAGCCATGTCCTTCCCAGAACGGAATCAAGCATCCGAGGACCGGACCGGTTTCGAGGTAACACCTCTCATCAGCCCGGCTAGCTTGACTCCAAGTGGTGTGGAGTGCCCGGGACCCACGTCTGGGCATCCCCAGCGCACTTAGGGCGGCAATTGCAAAAACAACAAGTGATGGACTGAATGTGGATCAATGTCACACACTCCCCCAGTCAAAAGATCTGGGCCCAAATCCATCGTTTTTTTGCACTCCACACCACCCTGGGTTAGACAATGGCGATATGCAAATCAGCTCTGACCCTGTTGCCCCATGGGAACAGTCCAGTCCGAACTACAAAAGCCATGTCCTTACCAGAACGGAATCAAGCATCCGA
This sequence comes from Lissotriton vulgaris, assembly GCF_964263255.1. Lineage (NCBI taxonomy): Eukaryota > Metazoa > Chordata > Amphibia > Caudata > Salamandridae > Lissotriton > Lissotriton vulgaris. The sequence goes on along the minus strand of NC_141690.1, from coordinate 154,016,348 downwards.
GGACCGGACCGGTTTCGAGGTAACACCTCTCATCAGCCCGGCTAGCTTGTCTCCAAGTGGTGTGGAGTGCCCGGGACCCACGTCTGGGCATCCCCAGCGCACTTAGGGCGGCAATTGCAAAAACAACAAGTGATGGACTGAATGTGGATCAATGTCACACACTCCCCCAGTCAAAAGATCTGGGCCCAAATCCAATGTTTTTTTGCACTCCACACCACCCTGGGTTAGACAATGGCGATATGCAAATCAGCTCTGACCCTGTTGCCCCATGGGAACAGTCCAGTCCGAACTACAAAAGCCATGTCCTTCCCAGAACGGAATCAAGCATCCGAGGACCGGACCGGTTTCGAGGTAACACCTCTCATCAGCCCGGCTAGCTTGACTCCAAGTGGTGTGGAGTGCCCGGGACCCACGTCTGGGCATCCCCAGCGCACTTAGGGCGGCAATTGCAAAAACAACAAGTGATGGACTGAATGTGGATCAATGTCACACACTCCCCCAGTCAAAAGATCTGGGCCCAAATCCATCGTTTTTTTGCACTCCACACCACCCTGGGTTAGACAATGGCGATATGCATATCAGCTCTGACCCTGTTGCCCCATGGGAACAGTCCAGTCCGAACTACAAAAGCCATGTCCTTCCCAGAACGGAATCAAGCATCCGAGGACCGGACCGGTTTCGAGGTAACACCTCTCATCAGCCCGGCTAACTTGACTCCAAGTGGTGTGGAGTGCCCGGGACCCACGTCTGGGCATCCCCAGCGCACTTAGGGCGGCAATTGCAAAAACAACAAGTGATGGACTGAATGTGGATCAATGTCACACACTCCCCCAGTCAAAAGATCTGGGCCCAAATCCAATGTTTTTTGCACTCCACACCACCCTGGGTTAGACAATGGCGATATGCAAATCAGCTCTGACCCTGTTGCCCCATGGGAACAGTCCAGTCCGAACTACAAAAGCCATGTCCTTCCCAGAACGGAATCAAGCATCCGAGGACCGGACCGGTTTCGAGGTAACACCTCTCATCAGCCCGGCTAGCTTGACTCCAAGTGGTGTGGAGTGCCCGGGACCCACGTCTGGGCATCCCCAGCGCACTTAGGGCGGCAATTGCAAAAACAACAAGTGATGGACTGAATGTGGATCAATGTCACACACTCCCCCAGTCAAAAGATCTGGGCCCAAATCCATCGTTTTTTTGCACTCCACACCACCCTGGGTTAGACAATGGCGATATGCATATCAGCTCTGACCCTGTTGCCCCATGGGAACAGTCCAGTCCGAACTACAAAAGCCATGTCCTTCCCAGAACGGAATCAAGCATCCGAGGACCGGACCGGTTTCGAGGTAACACCTCTCATCAGCCCGGCTAACTTGACTCCAAGTGGTGTGGAGTGCCCGGGACCCACGTCTGGGCATCCCCAGCGCACTTAGGGCGGCAATTGCAAAAACAACAAGTGATGGACTGAATGTGGATCAATGTCACACACTCCCCCTGTCAAAAGATCTGGGCCCAAATCCAATGTTTTTTGCACTCCACACCACCCTGGGTTAGACAATGGCGATATGCAAATCAGCTCTGACCCTGTTGCCCCATGGGAACAGTCCAGTCCGAACTACAAAAGCCATGTCCTTACCAGAACGGAATCAAGCATCCGAGGACCGGACCGGTTTCGAGGTAACACCTCTCATCAGCCCGGCTAGCTTGACTCCAAGTGGTGTGGAGTGCCCGGGACCCACGTCTGGGCATCCCCAGCGCACTTAGGGCGGCAATTGCAAAAACAACAAGTGATGGACTGAATGTGGATCAATGTCACACACTCCCCCAGTCAAAAGATCTGGGCCCAAATCCAATGTTTTTTTGCACTCCACACCACCCTGGGTTAGACAATGGCGATATGCAAATCAGCTCTGACCCTGTTGCCCCATGGGAACAGTCCATTCCGAACTACAAAAGCCATGTCCTTCCCAGAACGGAATCAAGCATCCGAGGACCGGACCGGTTTCGAGGTAACACCTCTCATCAGCCCGGCTAGCTTGACTCCAAGTGGTGTGGAGTGCCCGGGACCCACGTCTGGGCTTCCCCAGCGCACTTAGGGCGGCAATTACAAAAACAACAAGTGATGGACTGAATGTGGATCAATGTCACACACTCCCCCAGTCAAAAGATCTGGGCCCAAATCCATCGTTTTTTTTGCACTCCACACCACCCTGGGTTAGACAATGGCGATATGCAAATCAGCTCTGACCCTGTTGCCCCATGGGAACAGTCCAGTCCGAACTACAAAAGCCATGTCCTTCCCAGAACGGAATCAAGCATCCGAGGACCGGACCGGTTTCGAGGTAACACCTCTCATCAGCCCGGCTAGCTTGACTCCAAGTGGTGTGGAGTGCCCGGGACCCACGTCTGGGCTTCCCCAGCGCACTTAGGGCGGCAATTGCAAAAACAACAAGTGATGGACTGAATGTGGATCAATGTCACACACTCCCCCAGTCAAAAGATCTGGGCCCAAATCCATCGTTTTTTTTGCACTCCACACCACCCTGGGTTAGACAATGGCGATATGCAAATCAGCTCTGACCCTGTTGCCCCATGGGAACAGTCCAGTCCGAACTACAAAAGCCATGTCCTTCCCAGAACGGAATCAAGCATCCGAGCTTATGCTGATGATATTCTACTTTTTTTGTCCAAGCCGGAAGAATTAATTCCAGCTTTTTTAGCAAAGATGAAATCTTATTCACTTGTTTCCGGTTACAAATTAAATATTTGATAAGTGCGAAATACTACCGCTAACAAAACATACTTTTAGCTCACAATTTCAAGCTTCTCAATTGAAATGGAGTCCAAATCATATTAAATACTTAGGTATACACTTTACACTTACAATTTCAGAAACGGTAACACTATGTATGAATAAATGCCTTCAAAAGATTGCAGAACTGACTTCTAAGTGGCATCCCCATTATTTGTCCTGGTGGGGCCGCTTAGACACCATAAAGATGATGTTATCACCAATAGTATTACACACTATCTCGGACATCCCAATCCCCATTACTTCCAAATTACTTTAAAAAAATTAACTTAATTTTAAGCTCTTTCTTATGGAATAATAAGAAATCTCGAATGTCTTTATTAAAACGAATCCGTCCTAAAACAGAGGGTGGAGTTAACTTCCCAGATTTCCAGGCTTATCACAAAGCTTTCTTATTGCATCAGGCCTCTCTGTGGTTGCTTGACTCACCAGATGAATGCCCTCTCTGGACTTCAGTTGAATGTCTATTTATATCTCCTTACTCATTCTGTGAATATCTTTCTTTTTCGTGCAAGCCGCAATCCATTTCCACTCCGGTACTGAAGCATACTTCCAAATTTTTCGATTTACCTTCCCACTATACTCCTGATTCTAAGGATTCCTTTTTGAACTCCACAATTTGGCACAATAAAGATGTATTAATCCATATTAGACCCTTTTATTGGAGGACTTGGAGAGACAGGGGTTTGATATGGATTTACCAATTATTTTCAGACTCTGAAATTTTGCCTTTTGTTACGCTCATACACACATTCAACTTACCGACTTCCTTTATTCATGAATACAATATACCTAAACAAGCTGTATTGGAAACTTATTCCCATCTCCCTGACACGCCAGCCACCTCTAACCCTCTTTACTACTGCATGCCCTGTTAATGAACAAACCCAAAGCCTCTGCTATTTACAAACACTTACAAGGCATTGACACTGATAGACAGAAAATGAAAATTGAAGAGGCTTGGGAAAAAGACTTTGTGGTGTGATGGCCACTCTCACTTTGGAAAGGCATCTGGTCCAAAATACTTAAGGCCTCCAGAGCAGCAAATACCACACAAATACTATTTTTTGTTTATAATAGACTTTTATTCACGCCAGCCACTTTAGGTAAGTGATTTTCAGCCAATTCAGACTCATGTTAGACTTGCTCTTGTTTTTCATTTGTCCACAAGTACAAACCTTTTGGAAGCGAGTATGGTCACAAGTTAACTTGATTTATGATACTACATTTCCTTTTTCTGTTATTCATATCTTCCTGGGTAGTCTCTCCTCTATCTGGGATGAGGTTTCACCTAATGCCAAGATTATTGATTTATTGTTAGCGATTGCCTTTCAACAAATTACTTTCAACTGGAAAGACTTCTCAAAGGTTTCATAAAGAGCTTGGTGGTACACTGTTTGCCATAATCATAGGTTGGACACTGCCTTTGTATACCCACCTCAAAAGGCTAAAAAACTTGCTGAATTGTGGTCACCTGTCACAACATTTATTCATAAAAGTGCTAAGAGATGTTCTTTGCCAAAACCGTTTCAGCAAGAGGTTCCCAAATCACCCTGACTTCCCTAGTAGTTCCATAAGTTTCTTTCATATTTCTTAAATGCATATGTGTTTCATTTAATGTACATTCTCTTTTCTTTTGTTTTCTTTTAAGTTTCACTTCTGTATTATTCGTCTAATTCCTTTACTTTCTAAGCAACAAAATTGGAATGTGATGTTGTAAGATTTATAGCGTATACTTTGTATGGTCACCTTGTTTTCTTTTCAATTAAATTATTTGAACTTAAAAAAGGAAACCTCAGAGCTACTTCTATTGAAGATGTGTGAGTGCATGGAAGGTTTCTGCACTGAATTTGTTTAGTCAAGTAAGACTCTGGTTAAAAGCATTGCAATTTTGCAAAAAATTCCCTTCTCTCCATCAGCCTATTTATTACTTACTTCTTTCTTGTGTAGTGGGAGATGGATACCGATGAAGAAGACATTTAATCATTCATATAAATATCTATTTGTGTCAAAGAACGAACCACGTGATATAATTGTTGCCTCCCCCACATAAAATAGACAATTAAAGAGGAACATGCCAATTTACACACAACCACAAATAGTAAAGGATGGTTGCATTTTGAAATCTAAATAAAGCTCACAGTACATATTGGTATTTTTTTCCATTGGTAAGATGTTTAAAGATAAAAACCTTTATTTTAGTACCAGAACATTTGAAGTTAAAATTACTAGCTGTTAGTGCTGCCACCTTTGGAAAATGGTGATCCAGGTTCAAATCCAGGCCTTGACACTTGATTCATAGTGGTTCTGGGCAAATTATTAAGGGCCTGATTAGGAGTTCAGTGGTCTTACCGCCATATCGCCATGGTGGCGGTGCCAAGAAGACCACCATGGTGGTGGTCTCCTACCCACTGTATTAGGCTGTCGCCGCTGGCCCAGCAGCGGTGTTTCTAATGCTGGAGAATATTTTTTCATGTGTGTTGTTGCAGGTATGTATTTTCTTTTGACTGCACAAGTGTTAAATATACACGTATGCATGACACGTAAATAAATATGTAAGGTACGAGTACTTTCCCATTGCGGGGAGTCCGGACCATATGTGCCCAGTCCTGTCAATGGATAAAAAGTGCGGAACAGATTTACCTGGATTCTGGCGCCAACAGGGCCATTTTCTTTGGGGTCAAGCTGCTACTGTGAAGGGGGGCCTTGTAGGAAGAGATCCACATGGCTGACTGGAAGGAAGAACAGGAAATGAGTGAGTTTGCACCCCATTTCCCTTGATTCTGCCGACTCAAAGTAGGCTGTCTCATCTCCACAGTCAGCTTGACGGAAAGCCAACTCGAAAGAGTCAGTTAACGGTGACCACGGCTGTGCCGCCCTCTGGCAGCTGCCTTTCCCCTACCGCCGTTGCGGCAGTCTGCGAATGGCTGGCAGCATTAGTGAGACTCTGGCAGTCTTTTCTTCAACGGACTGCCAACATCCTAATTTGGCGGGCAACGGTGAATCCGGTGCTATTTTGACGGCCGTTCCCTTACAGCCAAACTCATAATCATAATCAAGCCCTTAATCTCTCTGTGCTGAAAATGTGAAATGTAATGTCTATAAAATTTATTTTTTTAACCTCCACTTTATGTACATGATATAGATTGTCTCACAACACTTTGTATAATGTACAGCACTCTTTCAGTGTTTCTTCCTAGACAGGTTTGTGCTACATTCTCTGTTTCTTTTACGGTGACTAACCCATAATGATTTAAACAGTAGAACTTCAAGACTGATGGACATCTTTTTAGTTTCAGAGCACAATGTTCCACCGGCAATATCAACAGTCCCATCCTTGGAGAACTTCAAAATGGATGGATCGCCAGTACCACTGCAGATCACTGTAGCATCAGCCGCAATGTGGAAGGCTTTTCACTTCACAGTCGTACTCCACAGTCATAATTCAGGCTATTTTGTACAGGCGCCACCTTTGTTGTCATTCGGTTTCATAGCAAAGTAATCAACAGACTCGTAACACGTTGAAGCCATCTATTGAAACATATAAGGATTATTGGTTAATTTAAGTGATAATATACATGGGTTTTTGTATACAATACATCAACTTCATGTAAGATCGCGTTAGAATGCAAACGTCATTTATCTTTCAGGATCATGAAAATCAGTTTCACCACTATCAGTGTTCTAGGGTAGGGGCTAATTACTTTGGGGCCCATACAAGGGTAACAAAGGGTACTGTGAATTAAGTAATACATTACAATATATTATCATTATTATATACAAAATGGGGTTTCGGTTAAGTCTGAATTACGTACAATTTCCTATTTGGTTTTCTTGCAGACTAATATTACTAAGCCGTGGTCAGTGGTTCTGGTGCACGTGCATCGACGACAATGCAACTCACCACGGCAGACCATGTCACCAAAGAATTATGACAGCACATAATTGTGAACATATCTATGAGGTTTAAATGTGTTATAACCACATTTTCGACAAGAGAATTCACTCTTAAATCATGCCATGCCTATTTTTTAAAACATTTTATATTGAGTTTAACAACGTAGTCCATTGTACATGTAGCATATTCACTGCAAGGTCACACCTTTCATACAGTATAATAACGACGACTGATATCCAACACACTTAACTGACATGACTAACATTGCTGTGCACCCTCTTGTAAGCTATTGTTTAACAAGTGGTTGCTTTCAGAAAGGAAGGAGAGCTCTCTTTGCCCTTGGCTTAAAAATCTATTTAGCATTTTCTTGGGTTCCAGGAATGAGGCAGTATTTTGGGTTGAGGAGGGCCAATCTATTCAGAGTACCTTCTAACATGCCTGTCATCTTGCCCCAGTAAACCTCTAGTATGAGACAGGGCCACATCATGTGGAAATAGCCAGCATCAAGTGCAGGAGAGCATGGGTAACATCTGTCTGCTTATGGGAACATGAGGCCTATTCTCTTGGGGATCAGGCACGGCCTGTCCAAGAAGAACTGCTGTCATTTGAATTGTGCACTCCTAGAAACTCTAATAGGGTACTGCAGTGCTCTTTCCCATTACCTCAGTGATGTCTACTTCCAGGTCTTAAGTCCATTTTGATCATAATTGACTGAGTTCCCCATCTAGGTCCTCCTGAAAGACCCTGCACAAAAGTTTGATTGCTTTCTTTTTTGACCCTATGCCCAGCATAGCTTGGAGTGTGCAACTCTGATTTGACTCTAATGTGACTGTGTGCCCCCATTGATTTAGCATTGACCCAATAAGTTGTACCATATGTTAGGAATAGTCCTACAAGTATTGAGTATATTTCTTGTGAAGGTTTTCAATACCCCATCTCGTATAGGCCTACAACGTTTGCTATGCTGTATTGCCCGCAGTTCTGTATCTTGCTTTTCATCCGTTTTATCAAGATTCTGAATGGTACATTGGGCGAGTAGACCATGCTGCATCTAAGCTTATTTTTATAATTCACTCAATTCTGCAATATTATGGAGCTATTAAGACTGCGGTGGTCCATTGGACCATCGTAGTCGTGTGGCGGTCTGTGGACTGCCAGATTGGTGGCCCACCCCCCGCATTCCGAATTTGGCAGTTGGACCATCACTGGACAGCTGCAACTGCGAGGGATTCATGATATGGCGGCGGTGTTGCAGCAGTCAGGGAGAGTGATATATTGGCAGTGCTTCTGCAGCACTGCAAAGCATATTACGAGTTGCCTTTTCGCCAGCATTTCCATGGAAGTGAGCACAAGTTCCTGCATGACATGGTGCATTTCTTCCCATGCATGAACGTGCTGCAGCGGTCCCAGGGTGGTGCCTTTCTACGGCTGTGTTTTGAGCCTTAGAAAGGCACCGACATGGGACTGGCGCAGCACCCGCCTGCCCGACCTGGATTCAAGTCGGAATCCAGCGGACAGTGTCACTACTAGTTTGGCGGTCCTCAAGTGGAGCTCTGGCGTGGCACTCCGCAGGAGGACTGCCAAACGTGTAATTAGGCCCCCTGTCTAGGAAAGGCTCTCCAACTTTTTCTGTAGTGAGAGCCACTTCTGATCAATGAAAATCATCATGAAGGCCAAGCAACTCGCTCTTTGTTACCAGACACCACAATGCACTGTTTCATTCGCTTTAAGACAAATGTCCATAGAGCGAAATACTATGAAAAATACATGACTAGGGGCATTATGACATGGCTTCCATTTGTGTCAGTGAGAGTATGTCTATGGGGATATATGAACATGTGTGCGTATGAGTGGAATATATGTGCATGGTTGACTGAGAGCCTGTGGCGTATGTACTTTTGGCACAGGATATGATTTAAGGTGCATAAAAATGTTCTGCAAAAATGTTCATAACATAGAACATTTTTTGCTCTTTAAATTTCGCCCACTTAAAATAATGGCTGTATTTTTCAGTTATAAATATGGCACCATCTCATCCACCCACTGGGATAGTAAAAAATTGAACTTAAGAATTAACTTAATGTTTCACTGTGTTCCATAAAAATCATCATCCAAAACTGCTCCCATTTCAAAGTGTTACATTTACAAACAGCAGGCATCTTTCACCCAGTGGCCATTGACACAGTGCCATATTTATAATAGAAAAATACAGCCATTTGGTTAAGTGGGAGGAATTTAAAGTTAAAAAACATGCTTCATAAAACATTACGACGCAATTGGCCCTATTGACAGTGGAAAAAAACATTAAAACTTAGAGCCTGATTGAGATCATGGAGGTCAGACCGCCAGACCATAGCGCCGATGGTCAGGAGATTCCTGTCAAGCTGGCAGCATCCCGCCCGCCGTATTATAACATGTTATAACATGACAGCTACGAAGGTGGTGGTCTGTCAGCAGCAGCATGCTCAGGCTCACTATATGAGGCTGTGTTGTGAACGTATCTAGGACCCTAATTGTAATGTAATGTAATGTAAAATAAACTTGTAAAGCGCATAAATCACCCGAAGGTCTCAGAGCGCTGGCAGAAAAACCTCAGTGCAGATGGACAGAGTAGGTCTATGGGCTTGCAGCCAAAAAAAGAGTGTTTACGGAACCTTAGATGGTTAGGTTCAATCCTGATCTGGAGGGGAAGGGAATTCCAGGCTACAGGGGTAGTTTTACTGAAGGCCCTATCGCCATTTCTGACTGTGCGTATCCTGGGGATTGTCAGCAGTGACTTGCCAGTAGATCTGAGGGTTCTTAAAGGGAATAATTAAATATTCCCGATTTATGCCCTTATGTGGTCATAACAAATCCTATCCTTATAAAGGCATAAGAATCATATCCATATTTAGTAATAGCGAATGCAGTCCAAATACGGCAAGGCTACTTCCTTAGACTCCTAGAAAGAACAACAAGTTCTTTAAACATACCAAACCTCCAGCAACCCGGGAATCCCCCCTGCTTTTGTTTTGATTTGTCCTAGAACTGCTGCGAGTCCTGAAAGAACTGCCAGTTATTAGTGACATCTCTTATTGACATCTTATATCCAACCTTACGTCAAACACGGCACCTTCCAGGTATAAATATACCAGCGTTTGCCTTAAGCAACACACGGTGGTTTGGAGCAGAGCGGCTATCTACTTACCCGAAGATCAGCTGATGCGAGTGCCGAAGGAAACCGTCCCTTCCATTTGACGCACTGAGAAAGACGCTGTCTTTTCTCCTGCCGAGAAAATCCAGCTCCAGTGTTTCCAGCCACCCTTGCGGGTTACTGGGAGTTCGAGTCCTGAGAACAAGATACAAGACCTTCTTCATTCTAAAACCAAGGTACGGAGCTGATTAGATCTTTAGAGAATTCTTGATTCAGAATCTTGGCAAAACGAACTTAACTTAAACTGCAACTCCCTTACTCCTTCCCACGTACTACACTTAGGTTAGGTACACTGGGGTAGGCGTATTTAGAAGCACCAGTTGAGTACGTTTAGTCAACTTTTATCATTGTATATAATTGTATATATTTTATCCATTTTAATATCATATGGCTCAGAAACCATATCAATGCTTTTACAGTATTATTTCATAATACTCCTTTTACTGTACGCACTTTACTTTATGACAAGTATTGCAATTGTGGCAATTCACTTCTCTTGCATGAGAAAGAAGACTCCTCAATAAATAACAACTTTTATTGAAAACGCCCGTCTCTCTGCACTCTGGTGAAATTAGGCATGCACGATTGACTGAGTGAAATAGCTATCTATTTTTTTCACACGACTCTGGAGATATACTCCTTATTCTGGAGGGAGCAAAGTCGTCATGTTTATGCGGTTGTCAGAAGCTAATCCCTTCTTGTCTAAATCAGGGAAGTTAACTCCTCCCTGTTCATTCGAGAAAGTTTCTAGTGACCTCTGAGCTAGCTGGCATACCTAATTAAGTCTAACATATTCAGTAGAGACCTAGTCAACCTCAGTCCTACGTCTAAACTGCCGTTTATGTTATTCCAATGTGCAGAGCCTATTGGGAATATAGGAACTACACTACATGGCGCCCAACGTTTGGTAAGGCGATAATATAACGCAAGATACTAGAGTAACTCATTCATGCTTTTACACAGACCCCTTTTCCCGTAAAAACTCCAATAGACGTCTGGAGTGGGTGAAAGGTTAATATCCGCCAGAACTTAGTAGGAAGAGGTTCCTATGTATTAGTTTTTGATTTAGTCAACGTTGAAGGATACAGTGTTCCAAAATATTGTGCACCTAATCTTTGTTTCCTTGAAACTTATTCTGCAAACTTTCTGTCAGCAAAATGACAGAGAGTGACGACGAAAGGGATAGAGCTAGACTAGCAGCTCAACTTTTGACAGAAGACACAAGTCTCCAACAAGATGAACCGGATGCAATAATCATCCCGGTCAATATAAGAAAAACCATAACTATAAAACTTATAGAGAATGAGTAACATCAAGAGGTGGTACAATCGTATTTGTGGTAGAGGCACATGAGTATCGGCAGACATGGGTATTCTATTCCTGGATAAATTTTCCAGCAGCACATGCTGAAACACATAAATTCCACTACTACAAAATAGCGGAATCTCTAGAGGATTACTCTCCTTTCAAGGAAGTTTAAATTCCACTAACATACCAAGAGCACCTGCTCTGGTTTAATAGTGCCCTAAAACATCAAAATCACATTACCAGGCTCGGTCCACTAGGTAGACCAGGAGCCACATGGCCGGTTCTAGCCAGCTACACACCACACCCCGACATTGAAACAATGTCAGAAGAGAACTTTTGAGTCCGTTAAAACAACTAATTAAAATACATAGACAATTGATCCAATATGTCATGCGGACTTCAACAGTCCAACCTGTAATTAAAATTCCACAAAATACCCCTCAACAGGGGAACACAAATAAAATTACACCACAGAATATACAATCATGTCTTGGTAAAACACCCACAAAACGGGAACAAATTCCATTCTGGTTAGCTCAAAAAATCACTCAAATAGAGGCAGTATTTCCGGATACTACCCCTCACGAAAAACACAGAATTCTGACTATCTGTCTCCCAATGGGGATCGCACCACATGTGGAGGACTGTGACACTGGGGGCACAGTCTTTGCTTCTATCTACACAAAAACACATGGTGTTCCGTCTATGGTGGTTATACCAGACGTCCTAAGACAGATTCAAAATGAATACAGTCCAGAACCTGCTTTAACTCTGGGTATGAAATTACTGAAAGACTTTAAACAGGTCTCGGCTATATTATTAGCCAACATAAAAGGAGAAGCCGCATGTGTGGCGATCCACCAAAAACTGAAAGAGACGGATATAGCAGACCAACCTTTTGAACTTGCTAAAATAATTGAAAAATCCTATGAAGAATAAGGTAGAGATAGCTTGGGTGGTAAACAAGTAAAACTCCAACTAATTGAAAATCCTGAAAAGACTTTCATTAAAAATAATCTCAATTCTCAAAAGAAGAAGTGGGAGGGTAATAAACAAACCACTCCCAGAGAAAACAATTTCAGTCCAGAGGAAGGTCTCCCCAACGAAGAAATAAATCTCCAGAAGGGGGGCAAGTCTCCACAACGGGAGCCCTCTGAAAAACGATACACCTTAGAGATAGGGACAATTTGAGAAACGCTGACAGATATCAAGATATTGATACACGTCCCTCTCGATCTTTTCAGACTTCCTCAAAGAATTCGGAAAGAAGAGGACGGTCAGAACATAAAGAAGAGCACGTCAAGTCCAAAGGCAAGGAACCTGCTCATCAAAGTTAAAAAAAACAATTTCCCAGAAAGAAGGTAGCCAGTATTAAAATAAAACATGCCGAGAAACCTGAGGACACAACTGAAAAACAGAGAGTGGGCCTAGACAATGCTAGACAGAGCAGCAGAAGTGACCATAGCTCGCAAGATCCTGATGAATCTTCTGGAGACAATGGACACGAATGAATACATTCAAGTGGAAACTGCAGACACTCGAGTGAGTGTGCCCCATAAACTATATGAAATAACTTTACGTATAGAGGAAGATAAAACTTTTGGGAGAATCTATCTAAAGGCTATGATATCCTTTTAGCAGAGAAAGACTGGCCACCAGAGTTTGTCAGGGAGTGCCCACATGGCGTAGAAATGATTATGCCTGCCTTCTCAAATCACATTCCAATTCATAAAAAATACACATTTGCTAGAAAATGGGCAGTGACCCAAGCCCCTGCATTATATAAAAATCATGTAGGATGGGACGAGGATTCTCCTCACCATAAAATCAAGTTAAAAAATCAACCTACTGCACAGAGGCAGTATCCTGTTAAGCAAGAAGCTTAAAAACAAGTAAGAAAACTTTTAGATCAACTTGAATATCAGGGGGTGATTGAAACATGCACCTCACAAATGAACAATCCTTTGTTTCCTCTCTCCAAGCCAGACGATTCATATCGTCTAGTTTTGGACTACAGACACCTAAACTCCTGCTGTAAAACATTTGCAGTACAAAACTCACACAGTGCATCACTAATGAATAACATCGTGTGCAAGAAATATAAAATGACATTAGATATTTCAAATGGTTTCTCCTGTCAAAACATAGCACCTGAAAGCAGATATTTGACCGCTTTCTCCAGCATGGGGACCCAAAAACAATTTTGTTGTCTCCCATAGGGATTCAAGAACAGCCCAGGATTATTTTCAGCCAGGGTAACAGAGTTACTACAAATATATGATGATGATGAGGCATTATCTTATGTCGATGACATCTATCTTGCAGACGATGACCTGGAGACTCACTTGAAAAGAGTGAACACCATAATACTTGGGTTCGCATCTGAAGGGTACAAATTCAACTTTAAAAAATCACGAATTGCCCATCTAACTGTCAGATTTTTAGGATATGAATTATCAAGTGAAGGCAAAAGCCTAGCAGAGAACTTCTTAGAGAAGTGTGCAGTACTCCAAGCCCCAAAAACGCTGAAAAACTTACAATCAATACTAGGTTTCCTGAATTTCGGAAGAACATACATTCTAAATTATGCAGAGAGGGTTAAACCTCTCTACGAACTAATAAAACCTGATTTCAAACCAATTAATTGGTCTCAAAAAAACACAGACATTTTAAGATCATTACAGACAGACATGTTAACTAAAACAAAACTGCAAACACGCGCAAACGAACGCAACCTTGTAATCCGAGTCATCCCAGGAAGATGCGGATTCACATACCTGACCTCTAATGAGGGAGAAACGGTACCAATAGCTTACAAATCACACTTGTACACACAAGCTGAAATGAAATTCAGTTCTACTGAAAAAATTCTAAATGCGGTTCAAACTGCTGTAGCAAAAGAAAGAACCCTAGCCCAAGGGAAAAGGATATCTGTTTTAACAGCAGTATCAGCCCTTGAGGCAGTAACAAGACAAGGCATTCCAAATGCTATAGCTCTAGATCCAAAATGGATACAATGGGAAAATTCTCTTGCTACAGAAGACGTGAAACACGCTTTTGATCCGAAGATGAAAAAACGAGAAAATCTGGAATACGAACATGAATGCCCCCTGTCAATCAAAATTCTACCTCTCCAACAGTACACCTGTGTAATCTACACGGACACATTTGCACAACACTACGTTGTGGAAAAACAGATTTTTCAATGCAGCGTGTGTGATTGTTAAAGGTCGCTGGTGCTTAGGTAAATTCAGACCGATGGTCACTAAAACAGAATCACTCAGAAACTGTACAGCTCAGCGAGCTGAAATAAGATCTTTAAAGATGGCGCTTGAAAATGCCGATCGCGAATTCCCTACACAAATAGTGTGCGATTCGCATTACTGCGTCCGGTCTTACAATAATTCCGCGCAGACCTGGATTAAAAACGGTTACAAAGATGAGACAGGTTCCACAATAAAGCATAAAACAAACTATGGGAACAAGTAGTTCTTTTGCAAAAAGAACTACAAAAGACTCACATGATACATACGCAGAGTCTTCAACGTGATGGCGTTCACGTTGCAGGGAATTTATTGGCTGACAGAGCCACAGCGCCAGCTGATCACTCGGCTTCCGTAGCTACAAAAAAGCGTACGAAAAAACAAATAGATGGCGAAACGCTGCTTGCAGTAAAAGCCTCAATGGAAGGCAATTATGCGGCATTACCTCTAAATTATCCACTCGGAAATACATACATAATTGATGCGAACTCCGTTCCTTTTGCTCAAATCCCTGGAGTGGGGGATAGAGTAATTCCAAACACGAACCGGAGAGTCTTCTTGATACAAGAAGCACACATGGGATTGGGTCTGAGGCACCAAGAGATCCTGAAATCTCTAATAGAATTACAATCACAATACTGGTGGCCGGGGATGACCGTGCAAATTAATAACTTTGCAATGAATTGTCAGGACTGCAACAGAGATCACAGTTGTGAACCGGACCAGACACCTGCCCAGACACCACTATTAGACAGCATTAGGCTATCTATGCGCAGACATCCAGACGGAAAAATGCGATCCCATAATTTATTTATTTATTTTATTTTATTTTAACACTTGTAAAGCGCGAAACGAAGGCCCGTGGGCATCTCGGCGCTGAATAACTGCAATGTTCTGACCAACAAGGGGACCGGGAGATCATTGATTAAAAAGCCAAGTCTTGACGTTTTTTCGGAAAGACCAGAGGGACGGGCTAGTCTTGATCGAGTGAGGCAGTGAGTTCCAGAGTTTTGGAGCTGCCACAAGAAATCTTCTGTCACCCCAGTTGACAGATTTGGTTCGGGGGAACACCAAGCTCAGAGAGCTGGAGGAGCGCAATGCTCTAGAAGGACAGTAAGGAGTGAGGTTCTGGATGAAGAATGCTGGGGCAGTTTTGTGTAGGGCCTTGTAAACCAGGCACAAGGTCTTAAACTCAATCCTCTTCCTCACTGGTAGCCAATGAAGTTGTTTCATGGTGGGTGAAACCGGGTGGAATTTGGGGATTCGCCCTAGGAGCCTGGCGGCCGCGTTCTGAATGGACTGCATTTTAGTTAGCACTCTCTCCTGGGCCCCTAGAAACAGCGCGTTGCAGTAATCTAGGGTGGAAAGCACCAGGGAGCTTACCAGCGTTTTAGCCATGTTTTCAGGTAAGAAGGGCAGGATTTTTTTAATGAGCCTGAGTTTATAAAAGGCTGAAGAAGATATCTGATTAGCGTGTGGGAGGAAGTTCAGACGGTTGTCGAACATCACTCCCAGATTCCTCACTTTGTCAACCGGGACTGGGGGCTGGCCCATAGATGACGGCCACCAGAGGGGGGACCACTCCGGAGAAAGGTTGCCAAAAATTACAACCTCCGATTTGTCGGAGTTTAGCTTCAGACAATTATGAGACATCCAGTTACCAATAGCCGACATGCCTTGATTAAATTGGTTAGCTTTCTGAAGCCCATCATTTTTGACGGCGAGGACCAATTGGGTGTCGTCAGCGTATGAAGTGAGGCTCATCCCGTGTGCCCTGATGACATTGGCAAGGTCCGACACATAAATGTTAAATAGTGTCGGACTAAGGGATGAGCCTTGGGGAACTCCACACGGAAGTGACAATGGGGGAGATTCAAAAGGTCCCACAGTGACGACCTGGGTCCTATTGGCCAGGAAGGAGGCAAGAAGATTTTTGGCATTGCCTTGAATGCCAATACTTTCGACACGGTCGACCAAGATGGTGTGGTCGACCGTGTCAAAGGCCGCCGACAGGTCTAATAGTATCAGGACGGCGGTGCCTCCCGCATCCCGAATTGATCTAATATCATCCGCCGCTTTAACTAAGGCCGTCTCGGTTCCGTGGAAGCGCCGGAACCCGAACTGAGATTCGTCAAGACAGTTGTTATCCTCGATGAAAGCGGAGAGTTGGACATTCATAATTTTTTCCACTATTTTTGCTAAAAGAGGAAGACTGGCGATGGGGCGATAGCTTTTGAGTTCTTCTTTGTCAAGGGTGGGTTTTTTAAGCAACGGCTTAATTAGGGTTTTCTTTAATGTCTCGGGGTAAATGCCAGAGTTGAACATGGAGTTGCAGATATCGGTTATGGAGGGTAAAACTGCATCCATGATTGGTCTCAGGACCTTCAAGGGACAAGGGTCAAGAGCTGATCCCGATTTGATAGTAGATATGATATTTAGTACCTCTGGGCACGAGACCTCGCTAAACTGCGAGAGAATGGGTCCTTCAGGTAGAATGGATGGGCTGTAAGAGAGAGTGATGTTATTGGCGAAGACCCTGTAGATGTCATCAACTTTGTCAAAAAAGAACTTTGACAAAGCGTCACAGAGGGTTTGGGACGGGGGGGGTGTGAGATCCACAGGAGAACCCGCTAGTTGTTTGGTGGTCTCGTATAGACATTTGTTGGAGTTCTGAGCGGTTTCGATTTTGTTGCAATAATACTTTTTTTTTGCTTCCAAGATAAGGTGTTTGTATTTTGCTACCGATTCTTTGTATAGGAGTTTGGCTTCGGGTGTGTAATCCTTACGCCAATTCCTCTCTCTGTTGCGGCATTGTTGCTTTTGGGAACGCAGTTCCTGTGAATACCATGGGGCCGAGGGAGTAGATCTATTGCGTGACCGTTGTTTGACTGGGACCAGATCTTTAGCTGCTGAGCTCACCCAGTCGTGGAATTGGGACATGGCGTTGTTGGGGTCTGAAGATAGCGTGGGGCGGGTATCATTAAGCATGCTTTCCAACCTGCAGACATCTAGATCGTCCCAAGCCAAATAAGGAAGACAGGGATTGTGGCAGGGTTTGTCTACCGGGGAGTCGCCCACTAGAAGTGAGGTCAGTATGAGATGATGGTCTGACCAGGTTACAGGAAGTATGTCTCTGAGTTTAAGGCCCGGGGCATTGGAAAAAATGCCGTCCAGTGAGTGACCTCCGTCGTGCGTGGGGGAATAAACCAGAGGGGATAGACCAAATGTGGACATATCAGCTAAAAACATGGCTGTGTCAGGGTTGTCGGGTACATCAAAATGAAAATTAAAATCACCTAGGATGGTAAAGGAGTTCTCCAACGCAGATGTTTCCAAAAAGGAGCTATGAGCCCTCAGGAAGTCACCTCTGGATCCCGGAGGTCGGTAAAGAAGGATCCCTTTAAAGGTGTACGAAGGGGTCAGTTTTATTGCGAATTCTAACGCTTCGCAAGAAGTCTGGGGAATTGGGGTGTGCCTTACAGTGTATGTGTCACGAGCAATAATAGCGATGCCACCGCCTTTTTTCGCGGTTTGCCTATCCAATCTGTAAGTGGTGAACCCTGCAGGAACGGCTATGACAAGATCCGGATCGGAGGCTTGTCCCATCCAAGTTTCCGTCATAAACAAGATGTCTATTTTATAGTCCTGTATTAGTTCGTAAATGTCCTGGCTGTGTTTGCTCAGCGAGCGGACATTTATGAGCGCAATGGTGTAAGATTCCATAGGAACGTGCTTACCTATCTGAAGAGATGTGCAAATAGGTCGTAGCGTGGCGTGACAGCCCGGGCAGTATGCAGCAAGCTTTATGGCATTGGGATGGAATGTGCAACATAGATGATTGGTAGTGGGGCGTAGAGACCGTAGGTGAGCAGCAGAGTAACGGAGTTGGGGGGTTGGAAGTGATAAACCAGGGGGGGTGGCCCTGGGCCCGAGCCAGGCGCGGACGGGCGCAGACGGGCTTGCCTTTGGCGCGCCTTCGGCGCGCCGCCGGCGCGCCCGCTGCGCCCGCCCGCTGCGCGGTCGGGCGTGTCTGTCATTGATATGCATAGTGGGGCGGGGCGAGAGGAGGGTGGGAGTGTCGCAGAGCAAACCGGGCAGCCTTCCCAAGTCAAGATGGCGCCCAAAGTCAGGCTGATAGCTTCCCAGCGCGATGAAGCGTCGCTGAGGGAAGATAGAGAATCCGAGCCTCGGCAAATTAGTCTTGCCTGGGTGGTGGGGCGGAAATTAAAACAGAACTGTTTAAAATATATACAGGGTTTTAAGAGCGATCAAAACACATTAGCAGTCAATGGTTTCCAAATGCAGAATTTGGAATTAAGACGAGATTCATTTGGATCTGGCCCCAGCGCTCGGTTGACGCCAGAACTGTTATAAAAGATTTGCGAGTCTTTATCGGCACATACGCAATTGGCGTGCTACATTCTGACCAGGGTCCTGCGTTTAGCTCTTGGCCTTACAAGGAGGCCATGGCCAGCATGGGCATTGCATTGCGGTATTCTAGTCCATTCTATCCCGAGGGAAATGCGGTAGTAGAGAGAAAAAAACAGGACATAAAGCAATCTATAACAACGAGGGTATTAGGTTCCGGTGAAAGGTGGGTCAAACATCTAATAAGTGTCCAACGTAGTCTTAATAACGTGCCAAGAAATTCTCTAGGAGGTATCAGTCCGTACAAACTTTTATTTGGTACTAGAATGATCATCCAGGATTTGGATTGTCAGACTTCAGTGGTGAAGCAAAAAACCTTTGATATCAAAGATCGTTTGGCTGTTTTACAGGACTTAAATAAAACAAGAAAAAGTCTGAGTAACGAAAAGCTAAAGCAAACGACCACTGAAGAAAAACCACCTGTCCCAGCAAGACCTGTCTGGATTCCAAAGATTGGGGATCTGGTCAGAGAAAAGATTGCGGTGAAGAAGGAATTTGGGCCTTCTTACAGAAAAGCAGTACCTGTCTTAGCTGTCAGCGGAACAAGATCAGTAGTACTACCGCCCCTTGCTGGTAAAAAGGAGAACCGAGTTGTATCAATCGACCTGGTGAAACCACAACCATGTGGCCAATAATAAGTAGTAGGCCCAGTGGACTCCCAAGAAATAGCAGAAGACCTAATCTTGCTACAATCCAAGAGGGTCAAACTGAAAGACTAATCAGTTTTGATAAACCTGCAGTGAATAAAAAAGGACTATGCAACAAAGCCATGGAACTTGTGCCTCTTGAAACCCAAATTGCAACAGTTTGTCAAGAAACACCAGTCTACAACGATGTAGCCTCGGACTATATAAACGTAACAAAAGAAAATCCAAAGATCAATGGAAATCCGGAAGCAATTCCACCAATTGACAGAACTGCATCTGGCTACTTTATCAACTTTGATGACTTTTCCGATGATCCAAGTGAACATGGAGACAAGCCAGCAACAAAAACTTTCGAAAAGAAAATCACAGAGCTCTTTCATTAACTCAGAGAAACATATCTAACTTCACCATGGATTTATTTATGGATTGTGTTAGGTGTACTTTTCCTCCTTCTATGGCTCATCTTGGTTTTAAGTTTGGGTAGATTTATTGATGGAAAATATAGTACAATGGACACAGCAAGTAAGAACATCAACGTGGTCCTGAAACCACACAGATCCTCTCACATCAAAAAAAGCGAACTATCATCAGTGAACATCACAGCCATCCCTATACCTAGTGGTATAGCATGGGACAAAACTGACTATGAAATCTATGGCCCGGTTGAGCTCTTGAAATATCCACACCAATTTAAGATCTCCTTAAGTGACTTTGTATCACCTAGTACCTTCTCTGATGATTGGGACTTTGAAAATATTTATACTATGATGTCAGATTTAGAAATGTCAGCAAAATTTACAGACCATGATTATTTACAGGGTTCATCGCATTATGAGGAAATGTATTGTTACAATCACTTTGGGCATTATTACCTGCATAAATCTGCTAATCCTAGAAATGTTTTCAGTTATAATCAGTGGGAACATTGTCCAACTCCGCCAAAAGGCAGTGCATAAACAATTTAATTAGAAATTCCCATACTTCTCAGGATTTAATTACACCAATCCAGAAACGTTTTATTACAAGATGTTGAATAAGACAGGGGTGAAAAACATGTTGACAAATACTAAACTGATTTATTCTGAAAAAGTTTATGAAAAAATGTTTACATTAGGTTTTGAATTTTGGAAAAATAACATTGAGACAAAAACCATCTGGAGTACAAAAGAATGGCAGGTACAAGGTCTGGAATCATTATTTAGAGCCTGCATGATCTCAGGACAAATAATGTTCCTGAATGACACCATTCTACAAACAACATGTCTTGGTTTAGCCAAGATAAAAGATTTAAACAACCCGTCTATACCAAAGCCTATGCCTGATAGAAACACCACTACAGATGAGGGGTTAGACGTGTCCTATATTTTAAAACAAAACAGAAAGATTCCTGATTGGAACAAATGGTTGATCTGGCCCACAGACACTAATAACTGTTAAGATAGATTCCTGAACAAAATACAAATTGTAAAAAAAAATTGTAAATTGATACTTGTATAGCACACTACTCACCCGCAAGGTTCTCAAGGCGCTTGTACGAATACCGCTGTGGAACCCATCCTGGCTTTCCCTGTGAGGCGTCCACTCCTGGGCACCCCCAAGGTGGAGGCCAGGCATCCTTAGCGTTCTGGGGGCCGTTGTGGAGATTAAGCAAGCTAGGGGTTTAAACAGAACAGGCCAGACCCAAGATATTCCCAGCGACAACATCCAGGGACAGTTACAACATATAGTCTAGGAAAACTATGCCTCGAATGGCTACAGAGATCCACACTTCCCGAAATTAAGCAACACTTAACTTTACTTAAAGAATGTGCTGACTTGCTAGATTTCATAATGGGACCTCGCAAACAGTGTCGAAAAAGTTTCATATACGCCGGTATATACGCAGCTTACAAGGAAGCTTGGAAAGTAACACAAATTGAAACTGCAGAAAAAATACGAGAAATTGATCGTAATAATTTGGAAAAATCACTTTCTGTAGTGGACAATGGGTTAACGACTCTGTCCTCCAGAATTTATTTACTGGACAGCATTGTATCATCTGCTATTGATATAATAGAACAGGATATGCTAATGTTACAACATGGTCAGTCCCAATTACGTTCTATTGTACAGCTAGGCTGGACGTTACAAAACCTCAGTTCAGGCTACGTGCCATGGCTCAATCAGCACAACGTCATTATTTTCTATCTTTAACCTTACTGATAGACAAATCTCGTTGGCACAAAAAGGAGCAGACTATACGGTGCTGAGCATTGAAAAGCTAGAAAGATTACCATTGACAATGTCAGAAAGACCTGTCTTTGAATGGATAATACATGGCACCATTACTATCCCGATAACAACTTTTCAGTTTCAATACTGCCAAAAGTATATACCAGCAGGCTTGTATGAAAGGTTGGGTAAAGGATACATCAAATCAACCTGGAATTTACCTTATACACATAGATGTTATAGTGAAGGGAAAAAAGACGTATTTCTTAGTGGTAACAATTGTAAAAAATCATTAAGCGGTGCACTTCTGTGTCAAGGTATTAACTTGCATGAAGCCAGTGAAAGTTCACAAAACAACCTTTCATGTCATCTGCAAGGCACCCCTGCTACACAGATAGAGCGCTTTTTCAGACAACTTTCCAACGGTAGCTACGTTATATTAAGTGACCACAGCTGTTGTGGCATGATGCTAGGAAAAGCCTATCTCGTGAGCGTTACTTCCAGGGTCATTTGTTGTATGCAAGTATTGTATCCAAAAATCAATCCAGACATGGAGGCAGCAATATGGCCTTCTGTGAATATCTCTTCTATTCCAATTGATACTTTAAGCAGAATGAAGTCTATTCTTTTACAGACAACTGTGCCTTTAACCTCGTCCAAAGAGACGTATGACCTGCAAGTTGCAAGGACAATTGCAGAGATACATACCCTATTATCGACAAATTGCCCCGTGCATTTCGTAAAAATGTTAAGCAAAATGTTAAACATGTTAGATACCAGTGGCATCGCACATGTATTTAAGACAATTTTTTCTGGACTGTTAGCACCCTTTGAAACAGTTCTGGGCATCTTCCCGAATTTTGTGCATTCCTTTTTCGGTGGCCTGCCTCTTATTTTGGGACTTGTAGCAGGAATTTTATTTTTGTTCCTTCTGCTCCGATATGGCAAGCCAAGTCACAGACAAAACTCAGGCTACGATGGAAGAAACGATCCTAGCAATACGATACAGAGACCGTATCGCTAAGGTCCTCGGATTGGCCCGGCTAAGAGATCTGAATACTACCTGGTTTCTTTCATTCAGACCAATCTGGCAAAAGTGCATCTTACCTGTGCTTCGATGTCTGCTATGCTGAGAAGAATGCGTGTTGGATGTCTGTCTTACACTACCATCAGCAGTACCTATGGATATCGATACTTCGCTCAGTCCGGTAACGACTCATGCAACGTGTTGTCCCCAGCGGCTACCTATTCTGATGACGGCATTCGTTGAGACCTCACCATTACGATTAGGTGGCGGTGAAGTACGAGATGAAAGCAGCACCACACAGGTACAACCTTCCGTGAACAATGCTGATCTAGACACCGATGATGGCAATGCGTCACATATATGCACTGTTTCAACTTTTTCGGAGTTGGCCCTACTTTCACCTACTGTGGTAGACGCATTTTTTGCCGACCTATCTGAAGTAATGTTCTCCCCTAATAACGAGAATAATATTTGAAATAGCGAGCACACAGCGTTTCCTGAACTCTGAATTCGTCCTTCAGTTTTGATAAACAGCACTGCTGAAAACATTTGGAACTATTTTTCCCATGAAAGCGAAATTATTTTTTTCCCAATTTCCAAAATATTTACCTTTTTTTTGGCACATGATACTCTGCTTAAAGTGGAACTATTCTTAGAGAACAGAACTTCTATTTTTAGAGACTCTAGAGACAATATTTTGAAATCAGCCTCTAGCACATGTACAATCTTGTATGGATATGTGATGAAATGGTCTCGACCTTTTTTCTGTATTAAGAGCCATTTCATGAATGTAAATTTCGTGATTCATTCAGTCAACATTCTAAATGAACAAAATTGTATCTGAATGATTCCACTGCTTTAAAACGTACAATATAATACTAATTTTCGCGTATCTATACCATTTCAAATGCATTTGATGTATTTTGGGGTGGGCTGGAAAACACATGCATACTTATATGTTTATATATTGCTTAGTATTTAGTAATGATGGACATTATACGTGGAGTGGTTGTTGTGAACGTATCTAGGACGCTAATTAAATATTCCCGATTTATGCCCTTATGTGGTTATAACAAATCCTATCCTTATAAAGATATAAGAATCATATCCATATTTAGTAATAGCCAATGCAGTCCAAATACAGCAAGGCTACTTCCTTAGACTCCTAGAAAGTACAAAGAGATCTTTAAACATACCAAAACCTCCAGCAACCCCGGAATTCCCCCTGCTTTTGTTTTGATTTGTCCTAGAACTCCTGCGAGTCCTGAAAGAACTGCCAGTTCTTAGTGACATCTCTTATTGACGTCTTATGTCCAACCTTACGTCAAAGACAGCACCTTCCAGGTATAAATATACCAGAGTTTGCCTTAAGCAACACACGGTGGTTTGGAGCAGAGCGGCTATCTACTTACCCGAAGCCCAGCTGAAGCGAGTGCCAAAGGAAGCCGTCCCTCCCTTTTGACGCACTGAGAAAGACGCTGTCTTTTTCTCCTGCCGAGAAAATCCAGCTCCAGTGTTTCCAGTCACCCTTGCGGGTGACTGGGAGATCGAGTCCTGAGAACGAGTTACAAGACCTCCTTCATTTTAAAACCAAGGTACGGAGCTGTTTAGATCTTTAGAGAATTCTTGATACAGAATCTTGGCAAAACTAACTTAACTTAAACTGCAACTCCCGTACTCCTTCCCACGTACTAGGCTTAGGTTAGGTACACTGGGGTAGGCGTATTTAGAAGCACCAGTTGAGTACGTTTAGTCAACTTTTATCATTGAATATAATTGTATATATTTTATCCTTTTAAAGTATCATATGGCTCAGCAACCATATCAATGCTTTTACAGTATTATTTCATAATACTCCTTTTACTGTAAGCACTTTACTTTATGACAAGTATTGCAATTGTGGCAATTCACTTCTCTTGCATGTGAAAGAAGACTGCTCAATAAATAACAACGTTTATTGAAAATGCCCGTCTCTCTATTTCTCTGCACTCTGGTGAAACTAAGCATGCACCATTGACTGAGTGAAATAGCTATCTATTGTTTTCACACAACTCTGGAGATATACTCCTTATTCTGGAGGGAGCAAAGTTGTCATGTTTATGCGGTTGTCAGAAGCTAATCCCTTCTTGTCTAATCAGGGAAGTTAACTCCTCCCTGTTCATTCGAGAAAGTTTCTAGTGACCTCTGAGCTAGCTGGCATACCTAATTAAGTCTAACATATTCAGTAGAGACCTAGTTGACCTCAGTCCTACATCTAAACTGCCGTTTATGTTATTCCAATGCGCAGAGCCTATTGGGAATATAGAAACTACACTACAGCTGAAGGTGATGCTGGAGCAGTGCAGCATTTGCACTGTTGTGTGCGTACTGTTACATGCACTGTGTAATGCATGGCACACAGTGCATGCACAAAAGTGCCAGCAAAGGGGGGCACAACATGTGCCCCCATGAATCCCTTCGCCGGGCTGAAATGCAGGTAAAGGGGCACCAAACAGGGCCCAGACAGGTACCCACCATGAACAGCCCATCAGAAGGTAAGTCATGATCTGCATGGCAGTGTACAGCCACCACAGACCACCGTTGCTCGAAACATGCCCCGTCGGAATCCAGAATTTTGGCGGCGGGGGTGGTCTTGTGAATGGATGGCATTGGTCTGACCGCCAAACTTGTGATCTGGAGGTCGGACCGGTGAGGTTGTGACGATCAATCCGCCACTGATGCTAGCGGGTGATCCAACCACCAGGGTCGTAATGAGGCCCTTAATCTTTCATTAAAAAAATGCTTTCTTCACTTTATGTTTCTCCCACCTAAAAAAATAACTGTCTTTTTCAGTTATAAATATGGCACAGTGTCTACTGGCCCTAGGAGCAAGAAATATTTTATTTGTAAATATGATAATTTGAAATGGGAAAAAAATTAAAAAGTAGAGTTAACAATCATAAAGTTAACTCTTTTTAAAAAAACATTTTATTGAGTTTTACAGTTGCAAAATTAAATATAACAGCATAGCTTTGCAGTGCATGAGTCAAGAAAAACAAGGTAGAAAAGCATCTACATGGTCAAGTAGCCAAGTGCACTTTAAACAAGTCCCATATAACAATAAATACATAATCCGTACAATAGGGAAGAAGTAGGGTAAACAGTTAAGCACATAACAGTTCCTATAATGATGCATTCACATCCTCTATGTCACTGTTGGTTACAATGCTGGTGGGAGCAGGCTGCCCCTCCGATGGGGTGTTATCACCATCCCGCTTCATCATGAGATAGGTTTGGAACGGTAGCCAAATATCCACTGGTCTGCAGGCCGGTGGCTGCAACAATGCATAGGTGACACTGATGGTGGTGCAATATGTCATACTGAGTAGCCAGGTTTGAAGTGTGGGTAAGAACGTGCACGCCTATCGGATGGCAATCTCGCACTTTGCAATTAGAAGCGCAATGGCAACAAAGCGACGCCTAGACCTAGGGAGGTCATGCACGTACCCCAGTAGTGCCAACAGGGGTGATGGTTCAACCTCCATCTCAACCAAATTCAATCAATAAGTCAAGCAAAAAACAAAACAAGATTTTTTTGCTAATTAAATTAACTCGGCAAAAAACTCAACGAAAGAACTATTCAAGACCGTAACTACCCTAGCACACCCAGCCCCCCCTCCTGCCAGGAATTGTGTGATGAAATAGCAAAAATTTTCTTCGACAAAGTTGAGGATATATTTTCTATATTAACTGGCTTAACAATCAAAACCACTTGGGCCCAATCACCAGAACCCATGTCAGTACAAAGCTCTTTACCATTGTTTGACAATTTCAACCCAGTCACCACCATAGAGGATGATAAGCTTCTTATGACAGCAAAATCGGGCTCACCATTTGATCCATGTCCACCTTCAGTATTAAAACTAGCACCCGAGTCAGTTACACGAACACTGACCTCCATCAAAAGTGCAGTGTTTGCTGAAGAGTATTTCCCTAAGACATGGAAAAGTCCATCCATACAGCCTCTGCT
Source organism: Lissotriton vulgaris (assembly GCF_964263255.1). Taxonomy (NCBI): domain Eukaryota; kingdom Metazoa; phylum Chordata; class Amphibia; order Caudata; family Salamandridae; genus Lissotriton; species Lissotriton vulgaris. Next base: position 153,989,552 of record NC_141690.1, on the reverse strand, counting down.
AAAAAAATCGAGTCTAGATCCTAAAGACTCTAATAATTTCAGGCCCATCTCTAGACTCCCACTTCCTGCTAAGATTACAGAAAAAATCATGAATGCACAACTCAGTCAGTTCTTGGAGGAAGCCCAGGTGCTGGATGCCACCCAGTAAGGTTTCCGAGGGGGGCACAGCACGGAGTCTGCTCTACTTAAATCAACTGAAGAAATTGGGACTACCCTCGACAGAGGAGAAAAAGATGCCTTGATCATGCTAGACCTCTCAGCGGCCTTTGATACGGTCCATCATGCTCTATTGATGGACCAGCTGCATGAGATTGGAGTCCAAGGCACTGCCTGGAAATTACTCAAATCCTTTCTTTCCAATAGAGTACAAACTGTGGCCCTTGGCGAATTCCATGCCAAACCTTTCTCTTTGCCATGTGAAGTTCCTCAGGGATCTTCCATAAGTCCAACTCTTTTTAAGGTTTATGTGTCACAGCTAGCTCCCCTGATAGAATCCTTTGGCTTTCATTTAAGATCATATGCAGATGACACCCAAATTGTAGTGTCACTGCCGCCAGGAGGAGTTCAAGGAACAGTGTCCCATTTCCATGACTGCATGACAGCTGTGGGTAACTGGATGGCCCAAAGCTGCCTGAAACTTAGCTCCAACAAAACGGAGGTGGTATTGTTTGGCAATGATCTCAACTTCTGGACCTCGGCTTGGTGGCCAGATACACTGGGTCCACTCCCTACTCCTGTTAGGAAGGTGAAAAATGTGAGAGTTTACATAGACAACAAACTTAGTTTTAAGGACCAAGTGAACACGGTAGTCTCATCCACATCGTACACTCTGAGATACTGCTAAATAATTATGTCATTTTTGCCCAAAGACAGTCAAAAACAGTCATTACGGCTTTAGCTATGCCCAAATTAGACTACTGCAACAGTCTCTATTTTAACATTCAGCAAGGCCTTATGAAAAAAACTTCGACATTTGAGGAATGCAAAAGCCAAATTACTGACCGGCATACCAAAATACTCTTTAATCTCGGCTGAGACTAGAAAGCTCCATTAGTTGCCCGTCAATAAGCATGTTCAGTTTAAAGCTTTGTGCTTGGTTCACAAAGCCCTTCAAGGAAATGGGCCCCACTATCTAAAATGGCATTTCCACTGGTATATACCCAGAAGATCACCGCGCTCAGGAGAAGTAAAATTGGTATTGGTGCCATTTCGAAGAAAGCCAACTGGGGTGGCAGAAGCTTTGTGGTCGGTGCAGCCAAGGCATAGAACGAACTCCTGTTGCATCTTAGAGGCATGACTTGTCTACTTGATTTCAGGATGGCCTTGAAAACATGTCTTTTTACCATTTTTTTTTTTGGTGTAAGACCTTTATTAACAACATTCAGGTTACACAGCCACGAGCCTACAACCCGGGGCCGGCTTGCAATGTGTTAGCAGATACTTAATAAAATACAGTTATAATAAAAATCATTCTTTTCCACTAGTCGGAGCCGCCCCTGGCTTAACCTCTGCAGAACTCGCTGCTAGCATTTCAACATGAGCCTTACATTTTGTTATTTTATAGATAGGAACAGTAGTAGAACTCAACTTCAAGACCTGACATCGAAACCATCCATGTCGGACTGTACGTTCATATTAACGGATCTGGTTCACCTCTCCGGACTATTTAATAGCCGTGTTCAGCCTGTACATAATATGTTACCACCTTTTCATGTAACGGTAAATAGTTTACACTTCCATTTCCTCCTCCTGGGAGTTAATATAGTCTGTTAGGAAGCACCAGTAGTCCTTTGGTCTAGATTTCGCTGGGAGGTTCTCTTCGTATGTCATCAGCTTGTCTCTACATATGGACATGTCATGGAGCCATGTGGACTTCTTGGGTACCTTCCGACTATGCCAGCACTGCGCCACCTGTCTTTTAGCTAGTAATAAAGATATAACACAGAACTTACGCTTTAGTGCACGAAATTGTGGGACAATCCCCAGGAGACAGATCTGTACTGTGCATTGTACCTCCTCCTCTAGCATGATAGTGAGTGTGGATGTAACGTCCACCCAGTACTCTAATATCTTGGCGCAATACCAAGCAAGATGTGTAAAGTTCGCACCTTCCCTATTGCATCTCTTGCACCTGTCCTCATCTTGTAGTCCAAATTTAAGCAGTTTTGTAGGGGTATAGTATGCCTGATGGATGAATTTGTAGTGTATAATTCTCAAGTTTCCGTTTGGCGTAATAATCTGTGTCAGGGCACAGGTTTGTTGCCAGTCCTCATCTGTTAATGGAGTCTCCAGCTCCGAATCCCACTGTGCCTTAGCCTTTGTAGTAGGCTGCACCAACTCTGACTGCGCTGCCGCGTATAATCTAGACACCGTCTTTTTACCATTTAATCAGGTTTCATTACTCCTCCCATCTTAGGCCTCTGTAGGACTTCATTCTAGCGCCAGAACACCCTCGGGTAACAGATGCGCTGTAGAAATATCAATAACATAACATAACATAACCATCATGGATATTTCCCCAAAGACCGACCTTCAATAGCGCTCTAATCTGGTACAGGTCCATGTCATGTGTGCAAAGTCGGCCCCTGGGGAATAACATCTCGGGCAGGTACTCGACCGGGAGGGGTCAATATGATGCAGCTTGCGAGGTGTCACATCTGCCCTCCATAAAAACTTAAAATGTAGTAACTTGTGCCGTGGTTAGCGGACACTCTACGTATCTGTGCACAGCATCGACTCCACTGCCCATACGTAAGTGGGTAACCAAGATCATGCCCCCACGCCGCCCACCCATCTATATCATGGCACGGAAGCAGCTGTACAGCAGCCTTGTACATCTGAACCACTAAATGGCTCCTGTCCTCATCCTTAATTACACCTGTGAGGGTTGGGAATTCAGTAGGCCCTAAGGGGTAACTACTTAAGCATGCACGCATTGCCCTCTGTAGTCTAGGCACAAATTGGTCTATGATGGTGGTGTTTCTGAAACGTGGGTCCTCGGTGTGAGAGAAAATCCAAATGTTGTGAGATGGTTTTTAGCCAAAGTGGTGTTCACTAGATTCTCCTGAAGGATAGGTACCCAACCAGTGCCCGCAAAAGGTAGCGCAGGAGAGTACAATATACGGGAACCCGTTACTCGCAGTAACTTGTGCCATGCCCAGCTGGTTGTGGATAGTGTCTGAATATCTTGCGGGTCACGTGGGAACCCAGATGGCAATAAGGTATGGAGTGGCTCCGAAAGCGCCAAGTCGGCCTCAGGTCTATGATATGGGTTCCCAGCATCCGCGTGATACCAGTGGTGGGCAAAACTTGCTTGTGCCACTAAATAATAAATCTGAAAGTTCGGTACCTCAAACCTGCCCCTCTCGTAGGATAACACTAAGGTTTCCCAGCAAACTCGGTGTTGCTTGCCACCCCTCACCAGCCGTAACAGCAGTCTACGCAAGGTTGCGAAAAAACTGTTATACCGGAATAGGGATATTTTGGAAAAGATATACGAATTGCGGTAATACTGTGGAAATGTGCCCACCGGTGCAGGGGTCACCCTTATCTTTGTCCACTGGTCCTTCAGACCAACATAATAGAGATTGACACTGAAGCTGAAAATTAAAAATAACAAGTTTATTCACTCATGAGTGAGACCACTTCCATAAAACACCCTGGAGTGTTCCAGGGGGTTGTGACTTGAATACACAGACCATGGGCTTTTTATACTGAGTTTGTCGCAGAGTAAGCATGTAGACTCAAATAGAAGGTACAAGCATTCACAGGAATAGCACCAACAAACATGGGCCGATGGATATCACTTAGTCAGCAGAGTGGGAGGGGAAACAGAACTGCTTATGGCAGCACTAAGAGATTGACAGTTGATTCTGAGACCAGGTGTTCTGGCAGCTACAAACTCTTTAGAATGCAATATACTTTTTGCTGAGTCAGGAAGTCAACTAAAATAGACAGCTCAGGCAGGGAAATAGACGAGCAACAGGGGATCGAAGAATTACATAGCTGACAAAATGGATGCCACAAACAAGATGCCTTCAGCACATGCTAACGCCAATTATTTTCGATTTCCACAATACCACCATTTTAATTAGAGCTATTATCCCAGCCATCGATAAGGACAGTTTTAGCCAACGTTCTACGTTGCATCTCAACTTTTCAATCACCGGGCCATAGTTCAGTTGGAGGATACGATCCCTCTCCCTGTGGATGTGGACACCTAGATATCTCACAGAGTCCTCGCACCATGACAGTGGATAGTCCTCCGTCTTGCAACAGCTAGCCTCAGTCAGTTGAAATACATCTGATTTCTCCCAGTTAATGCACAGGCCTGACTTAGTACCATATCTCGTCACTTCCTGGAGTAGAGGTGTTAAGTAAACGTCCGGGTTGCATACTTAGAGGATACTGTCGTCGGCATGTAGCGTGAGTAAGAGAGGGCCGGTGTTAAATTGCAGTCCACAGTGACTATGCTGTTCCAACAGATGTCTCACTAGAGGGTCAAGTGCTATGACAAACAACAAGGGGGATAACGGGCATCCCTGACGGGTTACCAGTGAGAGCTGGAATGCACTTGTTAGGGTACCATTGAGACGAATACGAGCTGTAGGGGCGGTGTACAGCAATCTAACTACTGGCAGGATTCGCTCTGGTACACCCATCCTCCCCAGAGTGGCATATAAAAAAGGCCACTCAAGCAAGTCAAATGCTTTCTCAGGACAGCGGCTGCCGAGACCAGTGGTGATATCAGTGTGGCATACAGGGTACGAAGATTGAGAGCCGTCGATTTATGGGGGATGAAACCCGATTGTGCCTGGGGAATCAACTTTTCCAAAATTTAGGCTAACCTGGCGGCTAGTATCTTAGCTAATATTTTGTTATCAAAATTTAGGAGGGAAAGGGGTTGGCATGAGCCACATTTCTGGACGTCTTTCCCGGGCTTGGGCAATAAGCTTATAACTGCCTCCCGTAATGTGGGTGGGAGCTCTCCTGCCTCTACGGCCTCCTGATACAGATCAATGACATGGGTTGCTCATGTACATTTTATAAAAACAGTCCGTAAACCCATCGAGCCCTGGTGTCTTGGAGCCATCCAATGCATTAATAGCCTCAGCCACCTCATCTTCGGTGAAGGATCATAAAGTTAACTCTTCATTTTAATTTTTTCTTTTTAAGACCATTCAGAAACATCATTTTATTCTCATGTTCCATTATTGAATTGAAAAGGACTTTTATTAAAGAGTTAAATACCTCAGTGTTTAATGTCTTCAGTTCCTTTAAAAAAAAAAGCAAAGGGTCACATTTCCCTTTTGAAGTTAAGGGAAGGCAGTATTTATTTTAAATTATTATTGTCAGGCTACAGATAGCAGGGCCTTATAATTAGCCATGCTGCGGCACATAAGGGAAGTAGTGAAGTATTGAGATATTTAACTCTTTGATAAAAGTCATTTTCAACTCAATATTGGAACATGAGAACAATATAATGTTTCTGCTTTCAAATGGAGAAAATAAAAATTTTAAGTTAACTTTATGATTAAGTTAACTCTTCAGTTTAATTTTGTTCCATTTCAAAGTGTCGCATTTAAGCATGGGCGGAAAATCCGTTCCGCTCGCGGATTTTGCGGATTTTCGGTAAATTCGCAATCCGCAAACGCTCGCGAATTTAACAAAAATCCGCAAATTCGCACGCAGCGGATTTTTTTTTCTTGGTGATACAATTTTGCGGTGTGCGGCGTTCACTTACCGTCATTCAGCGTTTGCCGAGTTGTTTTTCTCGATATTTTGCGAGTGCTGCGCCATTTTGGATCTTGCTGCGGGATCCCGCTGGAGTTTGGCGACGCATCGCGAGAGTTCGTAATTGCGAACATGAAGGTGCGGCGGGCAGCAACAATCTCGCACTTGCGAAATTACTAAATTTGCAATTCTGCACAAGAAACCCATTAGCAAGCAGCATAGACCTTCTGAAAATGATGATTTTTATCAGAATAACTCCTGAGGTTGACATTTGCCTGCACTTTTTTGGATTTGAGGCCTTTTGACTTTTTTTGGATCACTTTTGGATTAGAAATCAACTTTCACAAGTAAGTTTGTTTGGGGCATTACAGTTGCTGTTCTGCAGAAAAACGAGTTTTGAAAACTGAAAGCACTCAGCAGGTGCAAAAGTTCACTCATCATTAGTAACCATTCCCTGTAGTACTTCCTGATGGGCCCCTCCAGAGTTCAGTTGCCTATGTTTGTTTGGGGCATTACAGTTGCTGTTCTGCAGAAAAACTAATTTTGCAAAACTGAAAGCACTCAGCAGGTGCAAAAGTTCAAACTCATCATTAGTAATAGTAACCATTCCCTGTAGTGCTTCCTGACTGGGGCCCCTCCAGAGTTCAGTTGCTAGTTGCAACAATTGTATGACCCTGCTCTGACCCTCAGAGCAGGCTCATAGAATAGCTACAAGTAGGCCACAAAGGTCCTGGAAAAAAAAATTGCACTGCAACAGAAAGCAAATTACAGATAAGGAAGCAGGTGCCAGACTGGAATTTTAAAACAGTGACACATTAATAAATCAACCCCAAATTAATTCATGTCAGTTGAAGCAGGGCAGGTGTGCTTGCTTTTCCCACCATAATCTACAGTGATGATGAACCTGAGGGTGGCATTGATGTACCAGAGGGTGGCATGGGTGAAACAGAGGGTGGCAGTGGTGAAACAGAGGGTGCTGGGAACCTGTGATGATGAACCAGACGTAGAAACAACATAGTCGCGACCGTTGCGAGCCGACAAGTAAGTTCGCAATTGCGAACTGGTACAAAACCCTTGCAAACTGGCAGAAACCCTTGCGAACACAAAACAAATCTGCAAATTCGCGAGAATTCGCGGATTTTGCGGATTGCGAGCTCGCAAATACGCAAATTCGCGAACGCCAGATTCGCAAAATTCGCCCATGCTTAGTCGCATTTACAAACAGCAGGTCTCTTAGTGGCCAGTAGACACTGTGCCATATTTATAACTAAAAAATACAGGTTTGTTTTAAAATGGGAAAAATATAAAGTGAAGAAAAACATTTTATGAAAAATTAAGGGCCTAGTGTCGATGGGGGTCCAACCGCCAAATGTTGGTGGTCCGACCACCCGATTACAAGTTTGGCGATTGGACCGCCACCACCCATCCACAAAATAGCCGACTCTGCCAGGGTTCTGGATCCCGACAGGGACGGGGTTTGGCCAGCGCTGGTCTGTAGTGGTGGTGCACAGCCATGCAGATCGCAATGTGTCTTTCCAACGGGCTGTTCATGGTTGGGACCCCACCATGTAAAGCCCATCAGAAAGGATGGGAAAGGCACACTAAACAAGGCCCCAGGCATTTCAGCTTGGTAGAGGCATGAGGGCACATGTTGTGCCCTCCTTTGCTGGCACTCTTGTGCGTGCATTGTGTGCCATGCACGACTTGGTGCCTGGTAACAGTGCTCACATAACAGTGCAGGCGATGCACCACTGAAGCATAGCCTTCAGGTTCACATACGTGAGCCTGAGAATGCCGCTGCTGATAGACCACCGCCGTTGCAGCAGTCATGTAATAATATGGCAGATGGGATGCCATCAGCTTGACAGCGATCTCCTGACCGCCGACGCTATGGTTTGACGGTCTGACCGCCATGATCGTAATTGAGCCCTAAGTCTTAATGTTTTTCTCCATTGCCAATTAAGCCAATTACGTCTTAATATTTTATGAAGAATGTTTCTTCATTTTAAAATACTACCCTATAAACGAATGACTGTATTTTTCTGTTATAAATATGGCACTGGATGATAGAGGCCTGCTGTTTGTGAATGTGACACTTTGAAATGTATGTATGTATGTATTGGTACTCTTTTATAGCGCATGTCTGTCACCCAACGGGTATCCTGGCGCTTTGACTAGAAGGAACCTGCTTCGCACCATGCTGACTTACAAGAACTAAAGTGATCCAACCCTAGGAAAGAGATGTGTTTTTAAATTTTTCTTAAAGGAATTGAGATCATTCATGCTTCTCAATCCTAGCGGAAGAGCGTTCCATAGCCTGGCTGCCGTAAAGCTGAAAGATCGGCCGCCCAGCTGCGATCTCAGAACTTTAGGCACCACAGCAAGGTAAGCAGAAGCCGAACGAAGGGGTCTGGACGGAGTGTACCAATGGAACATATTCTGTAGTGGCACTGGGCCTTGTCCATGAAGGGCCCTGAATACAATACATAAAGATTTAAAATCGATCCGCTGAAGGACCGTAACAAGTGAAGGTCCCTTAGTGCCTGAGATGAAGAGTCAAGGCGGCGACGAGCAAGCGCTAAATTGGCTGCAAGGTTCTGCACCTGTTGCAGTTTTCCTATCAGAGTAGATGGTGCTCCGAGAAATAGAGCAATACAGTAGTCCAAGCGACTTACAATAATGCTCCTCACCACCTCTGGCCTGCTGTCCATGGGAAGCATCGGAAGGACCTTTCTCAGCATGCAAAGCAGTCCCAAACAAGTGCTCACTGTTTTATTGACGGCTGCATCCAGTTGGAGGTTGGACCCAAACATCACTCCCAGATTACGGACCGAGGTGGCAGACACAGTCGTGCTCTGGAAGGAAGGCGGCCAAAAGTCCGGTGGGAGAGGTCTAGGGACGCGATCAGTAGTGCAGTGTAAGACTCCTGTCTTAGAGCTGTTAAACTGCAGCGAATTCTGATTTAGCCAGTCCGCAGTTGCGAGCATACAACGGTGGAAGGTGTCTAGCGCCACTGCTTCCTTGCCCTCAAGCGAGAAGACAAGTTGAGTGTCATCCGCGTAATTCATCACCGCTATGCCGAAAGATCTAATCAACGCAACCAGGGGCCGCAGGTACAGGTTAAAGAGGATAGGGCTGATGGCCGACCCTTGTGGAACACCTTGCTCCACTCTTCTGATGTTAGATTTGAAAGGTGGCAATGACACTACCTGATGGCGATTTCCAAGGTATGATGTCAGCCACTTCAGGGCATGGTCTGTCGCCCCTACTTCCTCTAATGTTTTAATCAGAATTGCGTGACTGACTGTGTCGTACGCTGCCGACATATCAAGCAGCACTAAAAAGGCTGCTCTTCCATGGTCGGCTCGCATCCTGAGATCGTCTAGCACAGTCACCAACGCTGATTCCGTCCCGTGGGCCGGTCTAAACCCGAATTGAACCTCATCCAAGCAGGACCCGGTCTCCAGGTACTTAGAAAGATGTTTTGTAACCCACTTTTCCAGAATCTTTATTGGAAACGGGAGCAGGGAGATAGGTCAATAATTCGCTGGGCAAGCCAGGTCCAAGGTGTCCTTTTTAAGAAGAGGGGATACCACGGCTAATTTCCAGTAGTCTGGTACGCGTGCTGAAACCAGGGACTGATCACAGATGGCAAACAGCGGGGGGAAAAGTTCTTCCCGGAACAGCTTCCAGTGTTTATGTGGAAGCGGGTCCAAAGGTGATCCCGACGAGTAGGCCCGGGATGCGTTTCGTTACATCCTTGAGGATTACCGCTGGATGTAGCGCCAAGATTGTTCAAAATGGCTGCGATTTTGTCCTCAAAGGCCTGGGCAAATGAATCGCACAGAGACTGAGATGCGGAGATAGCATTAGCCGCACTAGGAGGGCATGACAGGTCCTTCACAATCTTAAACAAGGTCTGTGATTTGTTTACTGCCACCCGCAAAGACTCTTCCAAAAACCTGGCCTTCGCACATTTAATCTATGCTTTATAGATGGACAGGGCCTGTTTGTAGAGAGCCCGATCGGAGTCCAGGTAGTTCTTTCTCCAAGTACGCTCGGCCCGCTTACATTGGAGTTTAAGTTGAAGCAGCTCCTCGGGAAACCATGGCATAGCCGGAATAGGCCTGTTTCTGATTTTCCGTAAAGGGGCCAAGGAGTCTAGGGAGGACACGATCCGTTGGTTAAGCCTTTCGTAGCTCAAGTCTACGTTTTCCTCTAAGGTGAAACCCTCTGAGAGTAGTGATGGTAGAGGGGACTGACTCAAGAGTTTTGACCATTGTCTGGTACTTTTAACACCACTTGGATTCCTATTTCTCCCCTGCCCCACCTTGGGCGTAAGAGAGAAATGCACCAGCGCATGGTCCGTCCAGCACTGGGGCAGGATGTTCCGTACAGTTACGTACTCTGGATCTGCGAAAACTAAGTCCAGTATGTGGCCCTTTAAGTGGGTATGGGTGAGGACCAACTGCTGCAGCTGAATACTCAGGCAGGTCTGGGTCAGGTCCGTGAGCGCTGTATCTCCAGAACCGCCTAACCAGAGATTGAAATCTCCTAGTACCATTAACCTTGAGTGCGAGGTGGATAAATCAAGGATTAGCTCAATCAGCCCTGTCACGGCCGAAAAAGGGCTGGATGGAGGTCTATAGCAGAGCAGACCGGTAAATAGAGCGCCCCCCTGCCCGTTCAGAGAGAAGGCTAGTAGTTCACAACCAGGTATGGTCTTGATGTCAATCAGGGATAGATCTATTGACTCTCTGAAAATTAAGCCCAGTCCTCCCCCTCTAGCACCAATCTGAGGGATGTGCCTGATTTTATATCCAGAGGGGCAAGCCAAGCCCAGCTCCACTGCACAGTCCGTGCTTGTCCATGTCTCTGTCATGAGTAGAATATCTAACTCATGGCAGTCAATTATGAAGGCGATATCTCCGTAATGTGAACACAGCGACCTTACGTTCAGAAGGCCGCAGCTAAAAGAGTCTGTCTGCTTCCCCGATGCCACTGCTAGTCCCCTTAGCGAGGAACTGGTGTTAATGCATAGGAGTTCATCTCGAGTGTAGGTGATAGTCTCCTGAGATGGTAATCCAGGGGGATCGGCCCCCGGCGCGTCCGTTGCGCGAACGGGCGCAAACGGGCTTAACTCTGGCACACCTGCGCACCGTCGCTGCGCGCCTGTCTAGCAGCCATCTTAAAAGCCAGGCTAAGAGATCACGTGGGTCCTGGCAGGGCGAGTGGCTCTCCCTCACCCAAGATGGCGCTCCGTGAGGAAATCCTTCTCCCCAATCCAAGATGGCGCTCTGAAACCGGTGCGATGATTACACAGTGCCCCCGAGTCCCTTCTACCCCACGAAGTATGGGTGTGCAGGAATTAAATGCGGGTAAGAGCTCCCTGTAATTCCCTCTAAGCGGCGCAGGCAAAAGAAATGTAGAAAGAGCGGGCGCTCGGCGCAAAGCAAAGGAATAACAGTTTTAAAATATTAAAATGCAAGAAGAGCGTTTTACACGCAGCGCGAGTGCTGGAAGCTTGTAGTCTGCCTGAGCGAGGTAGGAGGTCCTACTTTTATTACCTCCTCCTCCAATGCGTGGGTCCTGGCAGGGCGAGTGGCTCTCCCTCACCCAAGATGGCGCTCCGTGAGGAAATCCTTCTCCCCAATCCAAGATGGCGCTCTGAAACCGGCGCGATGATTACACAGTGCCCCCGAGTCCCTTCTACCCCACGAAGTGTGGGTGTGCAGGAATTAAATGCGGGTAAGAGCTCCCTGTAATTCCCTCTAAGCGGCGCAGGCAAAAGAAATGTAGAAAGAGCGGGCGCAGTTTTGGGAAAAGTTTTGAATGAGGATATTTATGGAATCCATAGAAACATAAAGTTAACCCTTCAGTTCAATTTTCGCCTGTTGCAAAGTGTTGTCTGTAGACACAGCAGGCATCTTGCTACCAGTGGCTGGTTGACACGGTGCCATATTAATAACTGAAAAATTCAACCACTATTTTAAGAGGGAGTAATCCATTTAAATTGTCGAACAATATTTAATATTATGAAAATTTTTGAATAGTACTTTTCTTCACTTTAGATTAAGTAATGTGCTGTGCCACAGGTACATACGACAAAGGCTCTCAGTCACCCATACACATAAATGCCCTTCATATACACAAATGTTCACCTAACCCCAAAGACCACACTCTCACTGACACATGGCAACCCTGTCATAGTGCCCCTGGTCAAAGTTTTTTAGTGAATGGAACTGAACGTGATGGTGTCTGGTAACAAAGCGCACATTGCTTGGCCTTCACTAGCTCATGGTGATTTTAACTGATCAGAAGTAGCTCTCACTGCAGAAAAGGCTGGAGACCTCTATACAAAATGCTACTAAAATGCATGTTATGGGAGGGCAGGGCCAGCGTTAGGGCAGTGCGACCATCCTGGAGGCTGACCTAGGAATGGGGCGCTGACCTCTGGGGCGGCTGTGCTTAGCAATAACTTAGCAATAACCTATTATTTCAAAACACCTTCTGCAGAGTTCTTGAGCATCCAGCTTTGAGACAGCAATAAAAATATCAAGATAACTCTTGTGATTAATGTTCCTGTTAGAGAGAGAGATCTGGATTTTATCTAGTGGCATAAAGTAGTGCAAAGTGTTAATATCCGTGCTGCACAGAACATGTACTGTGCAGATCACAAATCTGTATTTTGTATAGAAAGGTGAGTGGTTTATAGAACATCGACTGTTACAAATTTTTATAATGGAGCTGAATGCAAACTGTATAAAATAGTTAGGGTGTTATGTTTTTTCCCCAGTCTTTCATCATTTATTCCTAATGTTGCTAAAAAGGGTCTGTTTCAGTAGATATACATTCTTATTAGTAAAGCCAGCCTTTACCAGTGCTTTAAAGTGAATGAAATGTATGTGAGAAAGGGGCTATGCAGAGATAAAGGCCCCTTTTGCAAAGTGGTAGTTAGGGAATCCGAAGAGGTGGTCATGGGGGGGCCAAATCTGATTGTCGCACCTGTGGGAGGGTTACTAAGAAAAATTATGTTGTTAATAAAATGACAAAACACAACCACCCCCAAATGTCACAGAAATCGAAGCAAGGTATTTATATAAAAATTTAAGAGAGGCAAGCACTAATTTCCAAGAGGCCACTACTAATGTTCTAAAAAGATATACTCCCTAAAGTACTTGAACACATCACAGGTACTTACCACTACTTTGAAGACCCTTTTGTTGGCAGGCTGCATCGCTCTAGACACAGAAGCCAATCCAAATTCCAAATACCATTATGATAGCACCATAGCTTGAGAAGCCAAAACCAACAACACAGTAGAAGGATGGCACCATGCCTTTAATGCCACACTACCAAAAACCAAACCTACCCTGTACAAATTCATAGCAGCCCTACAAATAGAACAAAGCTACCAACAACTAAGAATAGTGTAATCATTAACCCAAACTAAACCTAAAGTAAGTAAACAAACCAGGGTAACGTACAACATGCTACAATGTAAAGTCAGAATCTTTATAAACAACAAAGGAGTGCACTACTGCGAAATAATTGCTATTTATTTATTTATTTTTTCAATTTGTAGGGCGCAACAGCTACCCAAAAAGGGTTTCCCGGCGCCTAGACACAGCTAGTTAGAAAGACAGGAGAAAGGGTATTGGCTATTGAGATTTATTGTTCAAATAGCCAGGTCTTAACATGCTTTCTAAACCTGGCATAATTTTCCTCCTTTCGGATGAAGGGAGGGAGTGTGTTCCAGAGGGATGGTTCCAGATGGGCGAAAGATCTGCCACCTACTCTTGCCCGTTTGAATCTCGGCACACAGAAAATGGCTGCCGACTGCGACCGATGGTTACGCTTGGGAGTGTAGGGGTGGGCTAGGGCTAGAAGATATTTAGGTGCCGTACCCGCTTTAATTCTGAACATATAGTTCAGGGCTTTAAAGCGGATTCTGTTTTCAATCCTAAGCCAATGGAGTTCCCGGCGGTGACTCGAGACTCCGGAGTTTTTAGGAATATTGCACAATAGACGGACTGCTGCGTTTTGAACCAATTGTAGTCGGCCGACTACTGATTTGTTGGCGCCCAGATACAGAATGTTGCCGTAGTCAAGCCTCGATGTTATGAGGGCATTGACTACGGTCTTCTGCGTGGGAAGAGGCAGCATCCAGAGGATTTTCCTCAACCATTTGACTATGGTGAGGCATAGACCAGTAACTTTACTGGCCTGTTGATTCATGGAAAGGGAGTTGTCCAGAATAAATCCCAGATTTCGAACATGGGTCACCGGGGTAGGAAGAGAGCCCATCTGATCAGGCCAGTGTAAGGGATCCACAGATCTTGATGTTTTCCCAGGACCAGAATCTCTGTCTTGTTATCGTTGAGTTTTAATTGGTTTCTCGTCATCCAATTCAGGATGTTTAGGAGTCCTGCTTTGAGTAGAGAAGGGGAGTTTGGACAGGATTCGGATAGGGAAAAAATGATTTGGGAGTCGTCGGCATAGCTCATAAGAGTGAGACCAGATTCTTCAACAAGGTCGGCCAGGGGTCTAAGGTATAAATTAAAAAACAGAGGACTAAGAATAGATCCCTGAGGCACTCCATGGGGTGCCAACAGGGTATCCGAAGAGGCTCGTGAAGAGGTAATTTGGAAGGTTTGTTTTGCCAGGAAAGACCGGATCCATTCCAGTGCCTTTCCGCGTAAACCATTTTTGTGCAATTCCTTGACGAGAGTTTTGTGGGAAATGGTGTCGAAGGCCGCGCTCAGATCTAATAGCACGAGCGCGACCGTCTGACCTTGATCAAGGAGCTTTCGAATGTGTTCAGTGACTCCAAGCAGGGCGGTTTCTGTGGAGAAACCGGCCCTGAAACCCGACTGTGAGGGGTGCAGAAGAGAATTCTCTTCTGCGAAAGTAGATAGAACTGAATGCACGTGCCTCTCCAGACATTTGGAGAAGGCAGGGAGCAGGGATATGGGTCTGTAGTTGGCAAGGATTTCCGGGTTTGCAGTTGTTTTTTTTAGAAGAGGCGTAACCATGGCATGTTTCCATAGGGCTGGGACAGTGGCAAGGTCAAGAGAGGAGTTCAGAAGGTTTGCAATGATTTCCAAGGAACTATCACCAAGTTGTTTAATGATTTTGATTGGAATAGGGTCCCTGGGGGAGCCGGATTTGATGGTCTTAAAAATCACTTTCAGTTTGTCTACTGAGAGAGCAGGCCAGGATTCCAGTATGTTAGCACAAGAGGGAGTTAATTCTGAGTCAGAGGAAGAGGGAGGTTCTTTATTGTTAGCATTGATATCTAGGATGATTTTATCAATTTTTTCAGTGAAAAAGCATGCTAACGCCTGGCATTGTTGAGTGTTTAATGGAGGTGCTGCAGCTGTAGTGTGAGCACCAGCCAGTTCTTTAACTTTGTTGAATAGGGTTTTTGGCATATTAGTGGCTTCCATGATGGTTTTTGAGACGAATGCAGCTCTTGCTTTTGCACAGGCCGTGTGGTAAAAATTCCTGGCTTCATGATAGTTTTTCTTAGCGTCAGGGGCGTAGTTTTTACGCCATTTGCGTTCAAGCGCTTTACATTTAGATTTTTCGGTTTTTAGGGTATCATTAAACCATGGAGCCGGGTGGCGGTGTCTGCTCCCTTTAATGCAAGAAGAGGGCAAGCATTTGTTAGCGGCATCACTAAGCCACGTTTGTGCTGCAGCCGCTAGGCTGTCCATGTTTAGGCTATTACTCGGAGGGTTGTCTTGTAGTGTCGAGTTTAGCATTTCTAAGTTCACTAATTTCCAATTTTTCCTAGGTGTGTCTGGGAAGCCATATTGTAAATTGAGGGTGGGTGGAAGAGTAATGCTGAATTTTATTAGATGATGGTCAGACCAGCATATGGGCGTAGTGGCGAGACATTTTAGTTCTCTGATGCTAAACCCTATTATAAAACACCTATGGGCGCATTACAATGGTGGTCGAACGAAAGTCTGACCGCTATCTAAGCACCTATCCCACCTGCCATATTTTCACCAGACTGCCGTATAGGCAGTCACGAAATGCCGTTTTCTAATGCTGCTTGTGCTGCGTCCCGGAAAAGGGTAGAAAAAGGGTTTTTTCAAACATCCATGCACTGTGTGCTAAGGACCATGTGGTGCCTGACACACTGTACCTGGATGTTTGGGGGGGGGGCACCAGTTGTGCCACCCTGGCCACTTAGCCATTGCCCACGGTGGGCGGGTCACTGCTTGATGCTCCCAAAGACCAAGTCCGACAACCTGTAGGAAATGGACATCGTTATCCAGACGGCGGTGCCTGAGCAGGCACCTCCTCCATTCAGGATCATGATTCCAACCGCTGCCCCATCGTATCAGTAGATCCTGGTGGAGGCGGCGATTTGTCCACTGATATTGAATGGTTGGACCTCTTGCATCCTAATGCAGCAGTCGGCCTGAACGGCTGTCTGTCGGTGGGACTGCCACCGATGGCCTGCCGGTGGCAGTCCCACTGGAATCTTGATGTGCCCCCTAGTTACTAACTAAGGGCCACATTACAATGCCAGTTGGACAAGCATCTGACCGGCATCGTGTTGGAAACAGTACCACCTGACAAGGTGTTGGTGGTCCTTCTTCCCTAATAAGGATCTTAACACCTTCACGGCGATCGGAAAGTGCATATTTCCTATTACGACTTGTGCTGCTGGCTGCAGCACAAACCACATTAGAAAATAGGCACTTTTTAAACATCCCATCACCATGCTGTGCCTGCCACACGATGTAGGGATGCTGGTGCACCCCAAGACACATAGTAGAGGGCCATGTGGGAAGGAGACCCTACTAGGGGCCACCAAAGTCACTTTCTACCTGCCTTTTCAGGGTGCTCGGACTGCTATGATAGGGCAGGCGGAAAGCAAAATCGTAATCCCAATGGCAGAGCCGAGGCCGGCTTTGGCGCCATTTGGAGATTACTTTTCTGACCGCTGCCTCTACGGTCTCTGTGAGCCGTCAGAAGTGGAGCGGAATTCCCCTGTGTCCCTCCGATCACCAGTATCGTAATACAGTGTTCGGATGGAAACCTATGATGTCGGATGAAAAGCTGCTGTCGGATGTCTCTCTGCACAACATCATAATGAGGCCCAAAGTAACTAATAAACCTTAACAAAGGTACACACTACCATAACTTAAGGATTTTAAAATAAATACGAAACAATATATTTCTATACATCAGTCAAGAAAACATAGAAATAATGTAAAGAAATAAAGAAATAAAAGAGTTTAATAATTAATTAAAAATCAACACATCAACAATAACAATGCACATTAGAAATAAACACAAAATGAAACCAAGTAAGTTCAATACATAGAAATGTTAAATAATACATTACGATAATGGGCAAATACACAGATAATAAAATATAACATTTCCCTCACACAACACAAATAAATAAATAAACTTACAATTCTGTAGCTGTAGATCTCCATCCATATCCACATTCTCAAAATATAATCCCCCAAAAAGATAAATTGTAGTTCAAAAACACCCCAAAAAATGTAGAAATGAAAATGTTTAAGGCATATCCGTGGTAGTAATCTAAAGTCACAAGAAACCATAAAACCATGAAAAATCAAAATAGAAATTAAAAATAAAAATATTGGTTTACTAGAAACCAAATTAATTTCCTTTTAAAAAAACACGCAAAAGCCCAAGTACACATGAAGCATCTGATCCGTAAACCTGTAAAAAAAAAGACTACGCATCCACAAAAAACGCTATGTTAAAAAAACAAGATGAACATAACATTAGGAAATGTAAAAAACGCAAATTGTAACATTACAATATCTAAAATAACACTACACTACTACCAAGTTCTAGGTAGGCCTAATGCATAACACATCTAAACAGGAGAAAACCTTAAAAAAAACATGTAAAATGGTATTACATTATTCGATAATCAGCAGCGGGTAATTGCAACTAGCTTCCGCCAAATCCGATGAAAAGTGACACAAATAGATCACAAAAGTAGACTTAGGCCCTGATTATGAGTACAGCGGTCTTGAGACTGCTGTACCGTCTGTGGCGGTCGATGGTCTGACTGCCCAATTATGATGAGGGCAGTCGGACCCCTCCAACACCACCGCAACTTCCAGGATCTTGGATTCTGCAGCGGCGGCAGCAGTAGGGAAAGCGGCGCCTCATGGAGCCGGTGCCGATGCCGGCAAAGCCTTTCCGATTATGACGTGCATTTTCACTGACATTTTCCCATGAAAGGGTCAGCAGAAAAGCAGCAAAAGGGGCCCCAAACAGTCCCTTGGTGATTTTGCCCATTGGGCATTATGGCTGGTGGCATATGTTGTGCCCCCCTATGCCTGCCCTGTTGTGCGCACACTGAGTGCCATGCATGACATGCGGCATGGCAATAGTGCACACATGACCGTGCAGGTGCTGCAGTTTGAAGGCATTACCTTCAGGCTCTCTTTGTGAGCCGGAGCATTCCGCTGCCACAAGACTGCCGCCGGCACACCGCATGCGGGTGGTAAACTCCAAATGCGGCGGTCAGGATGCCGCTAGCTTGGTGGCATTCTCCCGACTGTCGATGCTGTGGCCTGGCGGTCCTATAGCCAAGTTCGTAATGAGACCCTTAGCGTAAATAAATGTTTAATGTCATTAAATGAAAACAAAGAAAGACTATCTTCATATAAAAACAATGTAACAAAAAATTGTAATCAAATGTTTGAAAAATATGCAACAATATTACAATATGCCAATAAATGTATAATGAAAATTTAAATACGTAAAGTATAACATATTAATATAATATAGTAGCTTATAATATATCTTAAAAAGTATATCAAGCTTGTTATAAATGAAAAATGGATGAATTACAAATGTATATGGTTTAAAAAATGTACCATAGTCTGAACATTTTTAAAAGTGCAAATATGTGAAACAATGTAAAAAACTATATAACATGTTTATATTTAAAAAAAATCAGAAATATCTATATGTTAAACAATGTTAGAAAAATATATAAAATGTTTTGTGTGACAATAAAAATCAACAATATTTTGAAACAAATAACAATATTTTTTAAGATTCAAACATATGTGTATAAAAATATATAAACGTCTGTTAAATAAAGTATAATAATTTTAATAAAAAAATACACAACGAAAAAATTGTGTCATTTACTATGCTTTTAAAAAAAGGGAATACTAATGATGCATGACACTAAAAAAAGTGACATTTTACTGTTCCCACTTACATCTACATCACATAGGGGATGTTGTTGCACACTAAAGGGGTGACATTTGCTATTCCCACTCTCTAAGCCATTTAGAGGAAGGTGCTGGATACTAAAAGTATGATATTTATTATTCCCACTCCAATCTAGAGGTAGGTATTGAACCCTTAAATTGTGATATTTACTATTCCTACTCCAATCTAAGACATTTAGGCCCTAATAACAAGTCTGATGATCCAGGGCGGAACAACCTTAGTGGTCGTTCCGCCCTTGGACCGCTGTTCGCTGGCACGGTGGCACAGAGGCCGTAAAATGCTTGGTGGGATCGCAATGGTCCCGCCAAGCATATTAAGGGTTTTCTCTATGCCAGTGTTTTCATGGCAGTTCCGGTGAGGAAACACACTCTGTGTATGCACACAGGGGGCACATGCATGCATGCATAGCATTTCAGTCCATGCTATCCACGAACAGTTGTTGGCATTCCCATTGCAGTGAATACCAACAACAAGGAATGGGTCAAACAACAAACTATCTACAAATTATCTGTGTGTCTATAGGATACAGCCGCGAAATCCACTGAGAGTATTCCGTGGTGAGAAAATTATTCCCATCAGATTACTGGCCTGTACCGCCCTACATCATTTGGGATCCTTCACCATGAAGGAGAGTGGTTTTACCCACAGTAGATTTGGCAGGTCGTAGTGATGGAGCAGATTTCCTCTGCAGTCAGGCATTGTTTTATTTTTGTGCTTCAGACAGACTGCATTTAAATTGCCACGCACATTTTGGTGCAAGTTAAAAACATGGCACAATATGAAAGTGAGGCCAATTTAGTCTGACATGCTTTTGCTGAATTAACATGTGTTTTTGCAGTGTAGAGAAAAGTGGCCTTTTTAGCTTTGAAGATTAATAGAATATGTTTCTCTCTTCCCAGCTCATCCCATGCAATATACATTCACTATTTCTGTCTTAAAAGACTTTGACTTGTTGCATATTTTGATAAATATTTTCAGTTAATAACACCTCTTTTACTTTGTTGCACATTGCACCTTTATTTTGCATGTTGTCATAAATAATAGAAAAGCTGCTTTACACTAGTAGCTTGGCTAGGTAAACATTTATACATGACATTAATATTATCTTTTTTGTTTGTTTTATTTTGGGGCCTACCATTAAATGGCTGCCTGTGAAACCATCGAAAGCTATCGCTTGCTTTGAATGAGAAGGGAGCATGCGCAGACCGTGGCAGCTTTCCTCATGCCAAGAAGTCAAGAACACCTTGAACTGTACATCCTTGTGATTCTGCCAAAATGTACCAGTGTTAGTTAAAAGTGTCCATCTGACTGCGCTTTGGCAGGAAGGAAGGAAGACTATTGAAAATGTTCCCTAGCAATTGTTGCAAACTTATAAAATGTATTTGTTATGTATGCTTCATTTGTTAAAAACTGGCATGGTCAGGTTTTTAGAATGCGTCAGGGTGATGAGAACTCATGCCACCATGACTGACCAATCAACGTACAGGTTTTCCTGAAATGCAACATTTTGTGTAGTCTGCCAAAATGTTGTGTATAAAAACTGACAGGGGCGGGCTTTTCTCAGCTCAGCTGGCTTCTTGCTCATTTTGGCTTAGGCTTCTATGGGTTAGGTACGAGAAACGTCCCGGGAGATTGCTGAGGGTTTGCGTCCGAGGAGAATCAGGGGGAGGTTTCTTGCTTCCACGTCATATCTTGGCCACATTCCTTTGAGGTCTCGTGAAGGGCGGGCTGTCTCCCTCCCTGCTTGCTCTTTAGACACAGACAGATGCAGAAGAACAGCTGATTAAATAGAATTAGATGCTAAACTTCAAGTTTTGCTTTGACTAATTAATTAGGTCTGAAAAGATTTATTTGACTTATGCATTTATTTTTCTTAATGGGAGATTTTTGCAAACTATTTGATTTTTGATTAGCCTTGCAAGACTATATTTTTTCTTAGAAACTCTTTAACAATCTTGAATGACATTTTGCGCCACATTCCTACATGTTATGCCTATATGCAGACTGTAATGTGTTCTGTATTAATGCTAATTTTCCTGTTTTCCAAATTCTGTAACCTGATTGATATTTTACTAATGAATAAAGGGTCAGAGAAAAATTAACTTTTTACTAGAAAATAAAACCCTTTAAACACTCAACAACTCTCTTTATTGGCTTAAAATAATAATTGCATTTTTGACTGTTCATGATTATTAAAGTCTCCTGAAGGTAATACATGGTGTGAAGGGCCCAACACCTTTTGAGCGGTAAATTAGAGGTAGCATGAGGGTTTTGCATTGAGAAATTACCAGAAGAAATTACCGCTCCATCAGTTTTTGGTAATCAGAGGATGGTCATTATTGATTAGTTTGGTGATTAATGATTATTGATTTCACCATCAACTACTCAACTAATGGATCATTGACCTTAGAAAGAAAATAAAATAATTGCCCAAGTTAGATAAATGTCCAAGTCCTGATTCCTGACTCCAATGCTCGGAACCTGAAGATTGGCAAAGCAGTACTCGAAGGTGATGCAAGAAGTGGTGTGAGTATAAATAGGGTTGTGAAATGTTGTTAATATGCTAGCATGCATGCATATGTATTTTTGAAGTGTTGAAAATAGTAAGGATTTTTTTACTGTTGGTGACATTTTGCTCATTTTGAATTGATGGTGTTATTGATTATATTGGTAATTTCATAGGACATAATTTTTGGTTATTGATTACATGTTTTAACTCTTTATGTTAAGTTAGTGTCTTGTTCTATGTTGTCTGAACACGCAGGTATGCACACCTGTGGAATCCCGGGAAGGAATAGTGGGTGGTAAATGGAAGCCACACTGCACTGAGGTTACTCGTCTGTTGGAATAGCACTGAGAAGCTAGGTAGGGCTGGCAGTGTTAAATTAGGGACTATTTTCTGTGTGAGTGATTGTAGCAAAGAGTTCGCTGGTGAAACTTTGGTCTGATATCACCTAGAAAGGGTCACACCAAAGGAGTAGCAGGTTCTTCTGAGCTTGAGTGACAGCAAAAGGGTTCGCTGGAGAAACTTTGGACTAAGATATATCCTGAAGGATAAGTCCAAAGGAGTAGCAGGTTCTTCTGAGCTTGTGTGACAGGTAAGCGGAAGGGATTTACCTGTAGTGTTTGAAGAGTAAACGGAAGGTCTTACTTTGTGAAGGGTAAGCGGAATGTGTTACTCGCAGTGAATATAAATCTATCCTTTATTTAGCACAACAGACAGAGTAGCGAATGTATTTATGTTGTTTCTAACAGAGTTATTGATTACGAAAATATTGCAGTAAGGTTTTGTGGAGGGTCAGTAGTAGGAGTAAAACTGACTGAAATTGAGACTGACAGCTTTGTAAAAGAGAAATTGCATTGAACTATTGCAAAAATGAAATTGTTTGAAGGCTTAAAGAAGCTGTTAGGAGGTAAAGTGAAAAATTCGTTTTTTATTGGTGATGCTCCTGAAGGAACACCTGTGCATTTTATGTCTACCAATTCGGGACAAAATACATGTATGTGGGTTCACCAATGGTGCAAGATTACTGAAAAAGAGGGTGTTTTGAGGTTTCCAAAAGATGGTACTTTTGAACTGCAAATTATTGACAAATTAAGGGAAGTGTTATGTGAAATAAATACACCATCTAAAGCTGCACAATTTGAGGCCTTAAGCCTGTGGGAAAAGACAGCAAGAGAGAAAGCAAGTGAGGATAAAAAGGTAAAGCACCAAATGCAGGAGAAGAGAATTAATGATGATAAAGTGCTTCAAATAAATAATGATTCAGGGGATAAAATAATGGATGCATTGTTAACTGAGTGTCCACCACTTTATGTGGTTCCCATTAAAAATACTGAAAATAGTGTACTAGTAAGCACTACAGTGGCTACTGCTTCTGTTGAACAGAGAAAAACACAGATTGAGAAAACTGTGCAAACATTTCAGATTGACCCATTACCTGTTGATTCAGCACTGACAGTAATACCTCCAGGTGTTGCTGCTTCAAATGTGCCTGATTCAGTCCAAGAATTGCAAAATGCAGATGCACAGATAATGCATAGAAAAATTATGACTGTCCCAATTAATATGGTCCCTACTGAAAAGGTTCAAAGAACTGCAGAAGGAGTGATTATGGCAGAGTTTATTTCAGAAACTCAGAATACACAGATTATTGAACAGAAATTACTCCAAGCACTGAAAGGTGAGGGAAACATGGTATTTACAACATCTGCAGCTCAGAATAAAATAAATGTAATTGAAAATGTGATTTTTCAAACCTGCTTAGAGGAAGCAGCAGTGATTAAAAAGATAGAAAACATGGGAGAACATATTAACACATGCCCTGAAAAAGAGAAACAGCTTAGTGTTTTAAATTCAGCACTAGAACATGGAAAAAATAACAGTCCATGCTGTTTAAATAATGAAAATGTGAACAAGTGTCAGGAAAAAGAATTAATTTCCCTGAGTAAGGAAACAGTTGCATGTGCAATAACTACACATAATGGCCTGACAGATTTGGCTCAAAAATATGAAACTGATGTTTCAGGAAGTTTCCCATTTCAGAAAAGTTTCAGGGTACATATGGATGATGAAGCAAATGAGAAAATGTGTTCTTCAGAAATGCAACTGCACATTGCAGAAATAAAATATATTTTTAAATGCAATGGGTTTGAGAAATTAGGAGACAAATGGGCAAGAAAACATGAGAAGAAAAAGGAACCACCAGACCTAGCTAGGAAACTGGATAAGGAAAAGAAGCCACCAGATTTAATTGAGAAAAATAATAAGCAGAATGGGGGAGAAGCTTTTGCTTACTCATTGAGAGAAATGGTGGGAAAAGTGCATGTTCCTATGCCACAGAATAAAAGTGAACTTGCAGCATTTCTGAACACAATCCCACAATTGAGAGACAGAATTATGCTGTGGTACCCAAATGTTGATGGATTTGTTGAGATTTTAAAAGAGCTGTGCATTAATTTGGAAATGTTTTTACATTGTCATGCAGACTGAATTGTGGTTTGAATCTAAAGTTTTGCAAAGGCCAGGTGAGGAGACAGTGAAAAGGGTTTGCATGAATGCACCATTATTTTCTGTTGTTATGGAGGAAAATATAGCAGTGATTACTTTCCTGAAGGGTGGAGTGCCAGCAAAGGATGTTGATTGGGTACAGATTAAAAGAACACAGGATGGAAGTAAAGTTGGTTTGGTATGTGCATATTCAGGTATGGATGTTGTACTGCAGGAAAATGTGTCCTTTTGCCATCTTTATAGCAGATTTGAGCATTGGAAGAAGAAATATAAATTTAAACATGATGCACAAAAAACATGGAGAAATGCAGATGCGAAATATGCAAGCTAAGCAAATGCAAATGTCAGTTCTGAAACAGGTACCTATGGCAGGAATTTTCCAAGCAAAGATGGTCCCACAAAATATGGAAAATGCTAAAATTAATTTAAATAAGATGTCCAGAGCAAATGTGAATTATTTCCAGAGACAAAATAAGAACCCAGTCCAACAGGTTGCTGTGTTTGAAAATGAGAGTTTTAACCCTCACAATTCTGGATTTACCAAGTCCATTGTGAAGGTAGTGGAAAGTCCAGATTTAAATGCAGGAGGTTTAAACAAAGAAATTATAAACCCAGTTTTAGAAAAATTTGCACCGAAATTAGGCCCATTTGAGGAAAACTGCAAAACTGTTGTCTGTGACTCTGGCCTAGCAGAAAAACAATTGTTTTGCAAATTAAACAGCACAGAATACTGTACATCAGATAATGTTATTTTTCAGATTCCTGATGAGAATGTACATTTTAAAATGGCCCAACAAGAAACAGTTGTAGCATTATCTTCAGAAAAGACAGTTGAAAAATTACCTTCTGTTTTTGAAAAGGTAATAAACACTGAAATAAGAGAGTTCACAGAGAAGGATGCCAAATTAATAAAATGTGCAGAGCATGTCTTATTAAAATTAGAACCAGATGACATGTATTCAGGTACACCATCAGTTGCAGAAATTTTACCAATAAAAGGATTTTTGATGGAATTGATTGGAAGTTTGTTTAACTTTCTGATCATAGGCTCACAGAAAATAAATGAAAAGAACAGAATAGTGCAGGAGATTAAAAGCATATTTTTTCCATGTTGTCCTGTGGTACCGAATCCAGCCAATATATTTTTTCACATTCCATGTGCTGAAGAATGGCTTAATTTTATTGATTTTTGCAAAGTCCGTGTAACAGTGCCATTGCATGAGAATAGTCAGGAGTACTGTCAAAAAGCAAATGAATATCTGGGACACAAAATTGGAAAGGGAGGTAGAAAGGTGTCACCAGAGAAGGTGGAAATAATTTCCAAGATAAATCCACCTCAAATTCAGAAAGAAGTCAGGACATTTTTGGGAGTGGTTAGCTGCTGTAGAGAGTGGTTAATAAACCTTTCCCTAGTAGCTAAGCCTTTACTGAGGCTGACACACAAAGGTGTGTCTGATCCGCTTCCATTGGACAACAATTGCACAAAAGCATTCCTAGAGTTGAAAGAGAAAGAATGTTGCGCCCCAGCACTAGGAATGAAAGTTTATTTAAAAGAAAATATACCAATTTGCAGTGAGAGGGAGGGCTGCACTCTCTCATTGCCTATTCAAAAAGATGACTGTGTTCAAAGCTCTGTGATGTATTGCCCAATGACCTTTGACCCTAACTTCACAGAAATGTCAGCAAATTATTTGATTTGTGATGAAACTGAATATGAGTGTCTAAATATCATGAAAATATGCATAAAGCCAAATTCAGACTTTAATGATGAACGTCTGAGTCAGCCCAACAATGTCCAATTTGTAGATGGCCCATGGTTGAAAGGTGACACATTAAAAGCAGCACATGCTGTGCTCCTTATACATTATGCTGTCAAAGCTTCATGGCTCTCAGTAGTTGCCCCAGTCCAAAATTCGAAATTGATTGCCCTTACCATAACATGCAGTATATCTGCTCAAATAAGAGTCACTGTTGTCATGGGAGAGAGAAACGCTTATTCAGTTGCACACATGTGTGTTCTGTTAGCATGTACATTCTATGGAATCTTCACAGTTGAATTAAAAGAGGCTCAAGAAAATGTTTTTGAAGCAGCACTACAGGGTTGTATCAGAACTGTTTTTGAGAAAAGTGACAACTGCATAGTGGTAAAAGTGTTATTGCAAAGACTGATGCCAGGGTACAGATTGCCAGTTTCTCTGAAATCAGATCATAATGTGGTCACAAAGATAATGAGTGCAGAACAACAGATTGGACAAGGAATGGATTGCAGCTATCTGCCTAAAGTTTCAAGCATAATAAAGCAACACAATGGCAGCACTGAGTTACCTTTTGCCAAAGACGGTGTCTCACCAACACCAAAGTGGCTTGAAAATGCATATGCAAATGCACTTGTGGAAAACACTAAGGAGAACACTAGCCATGGCTGTGTAGGTCAGTTTGATGTACAGTGTGCAGTTTCTCACCAGATTGCAGCTGCTACACAAGATCTGCATAATGGATGGTGCAACGGCTTTGGTCGGAGAGATGAAGTGGTGAATCATCTGAATCTGATCAAAGTGAAGATAAGAGTGAAAGGCATTGATTGAAAAAGTGCCAAGGATTGATGGTGCTCTGTCCGAGTTTCTCAGCACCTAAGTAGTCTAATTTGCATTGAAAAAGGTACAGAATGCCAATGAGCCATTCTGATGGCAAGCTGATGACAAAGAGAAAAGAAATGCTGAAACTGTCCTGTTGAATTCCTTTTTTATTATTTTAGTTACTTATTTTAAAGAAGATTAACTGTTTCAAGAAGCTACTTACAGAACTCTGCACTACAACATTTGAGCTTGGCTATATATGATCTGAATACAGATAGACTTGTGTTTGCCTTAGAAATAGATTTAAAATTGTTATATGCTCAGCTTTTGCAATTTTAAAAAAAAATGTCACTTGTGAAAATGAAATATGTGTGATTAATTATAAATCATTTTATTATGATTTGAATTATCAGAAGGGTGGATTGATGGAGCAGATTTCCTCTGCAGTCAGGCATTGTTTTATTTTTGTGCTTCAGACAGACTGCATTTAAATTGCCACGCACATTTTGGTGCAAGTTAAAAACATGGCACAATATGAAAGTGAGGCCAATTTAGTCTGACATGCTTTTGCTGAATTAACATGTGTTTTTGCAGTGTAGAGAAAAGTGGCCTTTTTAGCTTTGAAGATTAATAGAATATGTTTCTCTCTTCCCAGCTCATCCCATGCAATATACATTCACTATTTCTGTCTTAAAAGACTTTGACTTGTTGCATATTTTGATAAATATTTTCAGTTAATAACACCTCTTTTACTTTGTTGCACATTGCACCTTTATTTTGCATGTTGTCATAAATAATAGAAAAGCTGCTTTACACTAGTAGCTTGGCTAGGTAAACATTTATACATGACATTAATATTATCTTTTTTGTTTGTTTTATTTTGGGGCCTACCATTAAATGGCTGCCTGTGAAACCATCAAAAGCTATGGCTTGCTTTGAATGAGAAGGGAGCATGCGCAGACCGTGGCAGCTTTCCTCATGCCAAGAAGTCAAGAACACCTTGAACTGTACATCCTTGTGATTCTGCCAAAATGTACCAGTGTTAGTTAAAAGTGTCCATCTGACTGCGCTTTGGCAGGAAGGAAGGAAGACTATTGAAAATGTTCCCTAGCAATTGTTGCAAACTTATAAAATGTATTTGTTATGTATGCTTCATTTGTTAAAAACTGGCATGGTCAGGTTTTTAGAATGCGTCAGGGTGATGAGAACTCATGCCACCATGACTGACCAATCAACGTACAGGTTTTCCTGAAATGCAACATTTTGTGTAGTCTGCCAAAATTTTGTGTATAAAAACTGACAGGGGCGGGCTTTTCTCAGCTCAGCTGGCTTCTTGCTCATTTTGGCTTAGGCTTCTATGGGTTAGGTACGAGAAACGTCCCGGGAGATTGCTAAGGGTTTGCGTCCGAGGAGAATCAGGGGGAGGTTTCTTGCTTCCACGTCATATCTTGGCCACATTCCTTTGAGGTCTCGTGAAGGGCGGGCTGTCTCCCTCCCTGCTTGCTCTTTAGACACAGACAGATGCAGAAGAACAGCTGATTAAATAGAATTAGATGCTAAACTTCAAGTTTTGCTTTGACTAATTAATTAGGTCTGAAAAGATTTATTTGACTTATGCATTTATTTTTCTTAATGGGAGATTTTTGCAAACTATTTGATTTTTGATTAGCCTTGCAAGACTATATTTTTTCTTAGAAACTCTTTAACAATCTTGAATGACATTTTGCGCCACATTCCTACATGTTATGCCTATATGCAGACTGTAATGTGTTCTGTATTAATGCTAATTTTCCTGTTTTCCAAATTCTGTAACCTGATTGATATTTTACTAATGAATAAAGGGTCAGAGAAAAATTAACTTTTTACTAGAAAATAAAACCCTTTAAACACTCAACAACTCTCTTTATTGGCTTAAAATAATAATTGCATTTTTGACTGTTCATGATTATTAAAGTCTCCTGAAGGTAATACATGGTGTGAAGGGCCCAACACCTTTTGAGCGGTAAATTAGAGGTAGCATGAGGGTTTTGTATTGAGAAATTACCAGAAGAAATTACCGCTCCATCAGTAGCCTTATCTAATGGATAGCCTCAAATGTGAGTGTGGTGTACTATAGTATCATGGGGTAATCTGACTAGCAGTGCTAAATGTGATAAATTAATATGTGGTAAATGTAGAAAAATCTTAAAATTGGGTAGTAGAAGTGGAAAAAAGAAAAATTTTAATGAAATCCTATCCACTCCCAAGATAAAACCAGTGCATAGTAGTGTAAACAAATAACTACTGGAAAAGATGTTTGGTCGACTTGTTTCTGCAGTAAAGGCAGGTAACATATGTATTACATTTTATTGCCAACTAATTCTGCTGGTCACTGGTTCTATTAAAGTAACCCATTAGATGCCTTGTTACTGTTTGGGCAAAAAAAAAATGTGTTTTCACTCACCTAATTTTTAGGGAATGCACGCCCCACCTCACCTGGCTACAGCGCAGGTAAAACGGAGCACCGCTCTATTGGAGGGAAGAGAAGGAAAGTAAGTGAAGGACTTATATGCTGCAGTGTTTTTATATTAGACGAAAGCCCAATTTAGCCGGGTCGTTGTATGTTGCTCAAACACTCGGTGTACAAAACCGTGTTTTCTCTCAATAATACGACTCCGCAAACGGGCATTGACGTTTTCGCCATGATAATAAATATAAAGTGGCGCCCAAAGATGATAATGGCGCCGTTTGTTATTGTTCGCTTAATGTTTAACATGCCCAGGTTTCAAAAACATGGGACGCATAGTCGAAAGCATACAATTTACGCGTTGCACTCAACGGGACATACTGGTAATGTGCAAGGACTGTTAGGTAGGTCTATCGTCTGCGAACGAGTAAGTAGAGTCTAATACTCGATTTACGCGTTACATGCCCGTGTTCAAGCTAGGCGCTTACCTGTCCGTCGGTACCCCGGACGTCCGTCTAGGCTGTCTGTGGGGAGGTACCCGACTGAACAGGAAGCAGCTATTAGTATCTACCGCCACGTGATTCACGCAGCACGTGCTCTTACGTCGTGACGCGAGAGGCGCCTGGGAGTTGTAGTTTGTTGTCACGCGGCTTTCTGAAAGGCGAGCTAAATAACCTCTGTATACCGGTCACCATTATTTAGAGTTTGAACGCACCGAAAACGCTGTTGGTGCGCCTGTAATTATCGTTTGATGGTGTATAACATTTTACAGACTAATCATTCCTGTAAGAGTCATTAATAATGGAAGTAAAAGGAATGTGTTTGTCTTCGGTTGTAGTCTAATGTGAAAAGGCAAATAGACAAACTCATAATCAGGCCATTAAGGGGATAGTTTAGGACTCTAAAGGAGTGACATTTACTATTGCTACTCCAATCCCCTCATTTAAGGGAAGAGTCTTGACACTGAAGCGGTGACGTTTACTATTACCATCCCAATCTAATCCATTTTGGGATAGGTGTTGGACACCATAGAGGTGACATTTACCATTCACACTCCTATCTAAGTCATTTATGAGAAGGTTTTGAACACTAAAGGGGGAAATTTACTATTCCAACTCCAGTCTTTAAATTATTAGGGGGAAATGTTGGATAAAAGTGATTACATTACTCTACTGCAAAATAATTATTAATGAGTGTTAAACACTAAACATAACACATTTTTTGTTTAACATTCCAAAGAAAATTATAATCATATTGACTAAATATTATTACATAACAATATTAAAAGTCATACATATTTTATATTAAAAAGTAAACTTAGAAATGTTAAAAAAATGTAAAACATACAATAATAATATATTACGTACTTCAAAAATATTTTTTATTTAATAAATACAATATATACATATAATCAATCAATCAATGACACTTATAGAGCGCGCTACATACCCGTAGGGTCTCAAGGCGCTGGGGGGGGGGGGGGGGTGCAGCTACTGCTCGAACAGCCAGGTCTTCAGCTTCTTCCTGAAGGAGAGGTGGTCTTGGGTCAGGCGCAGGTCGGGAGGGAGGGAGTTCCAGGTCTTGGCGGCCAGGTAGGAGAAGGACCTTCCTCCTGTAGTCGCTCTTCGGATGCGGGGGACGGCGGCGAGGGCGTGGTTGGCTGATCGGAGGTGGCGTTTGGGAGCGTAGAAGTTGATCCGGCTGTTGAGGTAGCTCGGGCCTTGGTCGTGTAGGGCTTTGTGTGCGTGGGTGAGGAGGCGGAAGGTGATTCTTTTGTTGACGGGGAGCCAGTGAAGGTCTCTCAGGTGTCCGGTGATGTGGCTGGTTCGTGGGATGTCGAGGATGAGTCTGGCTGAGGCGTTCTGGATCCGCTGGAGTCTCTTCTGGATCTTGGCGGTGGTACCGGCGTAGAGGGCGTTGCCGTAGTCCAGTCGGCTGGTGACGAGGGCCTGGGTGACGGTCTTCCTGGTCTCGGTGGGGATCCACCAGAAGATCTTCCGTAGCATGCGTAGGATGTTGAAGCACGCCGAGGAGACGTTGTTGACTTGCCTGGTCATGGAGAGGGAGGAGTCCAGGATGAAGCCCAGGTTGCGTGCATGGTCTGTCGGTTTGGGTGCGGTGCCCAGGGCGGGAGGCCACCAGGAGTCGTCCCAGGCGGCGGGTGAAGAGCCCAGGATGAGGACCTCCGTCTTGTCAGAGTTCAGTTTCAGGCGGCTGGTCGTCATCCACTCGGCTACCTCTTTCATCCCTTCGTGCAGGTTGGCTCTGGCGGAGGCGGGGTCGTTGGTCAGGGAGAGGATCAGCTGGGTGTCGTCGGCGTAGGAGATTATGCTGATTATAATCATTTAACATAACACACAAACTAGTTCAATAAAAAACGCAACAATTAACAGAATATATAAACAAAAGACAATTAACTTACAGAAAAAAATGGTTTTTCAAAATTATAAATAATGACAATTTAATTTTCAAATACTAATTTAAAAAACATTATTTAACATGAAACCTATAAATTATTTACAAAAATACTTCAACACACTTCAGAACAATATTACTCATATAAAAACATATGTTTTACTTTTATAATCCATACTAATATAATAAAGAGAGAGCCCAAACCTTTGAGGTGGGTAATCTCAGGAACCACAGCACCAATAACAACACCCAATACAGCGTTGGAAAGGGCAGTTGCAGCAGAAGGACATAGGCTATGCAGACACCCACCATATACATTTTAAAGTTAAAAGAACCGTGCCAGCAAAGTAGTCCCTTGTGAGCGTGTCTGTGTTGTGCTGCGGGCGTGTGCTGGGGGCGTGACAAAGGTTGGGGCGTGTGGGACGTTCCGCCCTTCATGCCATGTCTCATATCGTGTGCTAATCCCAACCTGCTTCCTTTAAATACCCCTCAACACCATAATCATAACCCACCCTTACTCCTTAAAATACCCCAACACCCTTAAACACTAACCCATCTTAACCCTATAAATATTCCCTGTACCCCAAAACCCAAACCTATCCCTAAACCCTAAAAATACCCCTGTGCCCCAAAACCCAAACCTATCCCTAAACCCTAAAAATACCCCTGTGCCCCAAAACCCAAACCTAGCCCTGAACCCTATAAATACCCCTGTACCTCAAAACCCAAACCTACCCTTGAACCCTAAAAATACCCCTGCACCCCAAAACCCAAACCTAGCCATGAACCCTAAAAATACCACTGTACCCCAAAACCCAAACCTAGCCCTGAACCCTTAAAATACCCCAGTACCTCAAAAGCCAAACCTACCCCTGAACCCTAAAAATACCACTGTACCCCAAAACCCAAACCTACCCCTGAACCCTAAAATGCCCCTGTACCCCCAAACCTAGCCCTGAACCCTTAAAATACCCCTGTACCCCAAAACCCAAACCTACCCCTGAACCCTAAAAATACCCCTGTACCCCAAAACCCAAACATAGCCCTGGACCCTAAAAATAACCCTGTACCCCAAAACCCAAACCTACCCTGAACCCTAAAATACCCCTGTACCCCAAAACCTAGCCCTGAACCCTTAAAATACCCCTGTACCGCCAAGCCTAGCCCTGAACCCTAAAAATACCCCTGTACCCCAAAACCCATACCTATCCCTAAACCCTAAAACTACCCCTGTACTCCATAACCCAAAACTATATCTGAACCCTTAAAATACCCAAACACCCCAAAACATATACCTCAGTACCCCAAAAGATATACCCCTATACCCATACTTACCTTATCCAAACATTAAAAAAAACATGCTTTTACCATTCATGCATTTACAGCGAATTTCGTTGTAAATGTGTGCGTGGTAATAGCATATAAAATGTAATGGCATGCGTTATAATGGCATTGCGGAGTCATGGTACTTTCGTAATGAAAGTATGCGGAGTGATGGTATGTGGAAAGAAAGTTGCTGAATAATGGGTGTTTACCCTCCCCTGGTAAGTACATTGGTGGCACGGCGGCCCACATCTCCAGCAACATACTCATATTTTTTCACCACCCATTTGAAAAATGCACAGGTCTCTCTCATTGATGGCCAGCACCGGCATACACTTTTAGACACACCTCCCGACACAAGTTCTAGAATTGCGAACTTTAGAGCTGGGGAGCTACGTTCGAATCTCGGCATCAGCTCAACATCCTGTGATTCCAGGCAAACCGCTTTGTCTCCCCGTGCCCACCACAAATGAATGTGTTCTTCTGTAATGTAAATTGTGCTCATGCCATGTTGTCAAATTCGCGCTATATAATATTGCAAGGGAAAATAAAGTAGGGAAACTCGAGTTCACACACTACTGAACGCGCACTCTTAAGTGCATCAGCAGTGCTCTGTGAATCGGAGCGTTTCACAGGCCTGTCACAGATTAGAAATGCTATCAAAACGAAATCCTACAAAACAATATACTACTGGCCGGCAGCAATTCATACCCGGACAACGTCGGGACGGGCTGCTAGTGAGATATTAAAAAAGTACTTGTAAAAAAAATTATTAAAAAGATAAAAATTGTTAATTAACAATATAAAAGTTTATAAATATTCAACAACAAATATATATAGTAGTAAATAATTTGTTTAATATTTAGAGGTTTTTACAAATGTTAAAAAAAATATACAAAATGAAAACATTTGAAAAAATATAAACCATCACTGGAAGGCCAAGTTTCTGAATTGTCACCAATAAAATATGCCACTTCAGGGAGTCAGAGGAATTTTCGGCATCTAGCAGGGCAACTGCAGCTTGAACAACTGGGGATATGAACAGGGGATATTCTATTCAGAATGGAAAACAATGTGTGCAGGTTAATCGATGTGGATCAATGTGGAATAAACTCGTATTGGAGAGGAGAGACAATTATTTCACGATGAAGAGAGAGTCTAATGACAAGTATTTTCACAAGGACTTTATCATCACAATTCAGTAGCGATATTGGACGCCAGGATTGGAAAGACTTGGAGTCCTTCCCAGGTTTCACCAAAAGGACTACAATCACCTCCCTCAAGGTAGAGGGGAGAGTCCCCATCTCCAGCACCTCGGCATTCAGTTCCAGAAGGTGGGGTGCAAGCAAATGTTTATACATTTTATAAAATATTCCCGTCAGTCTATCGGAGCCTGGGGCTTTAGACTCATCAATGCAGTCTATAAGAAAGACAATCTCTTCCACTCTTATTGGTTCACTAAGAAACTGCTGCTGTGGGGATGATAGCCAGACTATTGCCTCCCCGGAAATGTAATGTGCAGGCCCGTGGTCCAACCCTGCGCATCGGCAGGTATAAAGTCCAGTATAGTATATGCAACAATTCTGCCAAACCTCACCATTATATGAGGTCTGAGTACCATCTGCAAGAGTAAATTTGGGAAAATAGTCACTGCCCCTTTGCAGACGAAGCAGTCTTGCCAGTGTATGACAAGGGTGCTCGCCCTCACCATACCGTTGTGCCCTGGATTACTTCCCAGGGAAGTTCACCTCCTGATCTGAATGGTCACAAATCTCAACATTTGAGCCTGGAGCTGTAACTGGGCATTATCGAGTCCCTGGGCTGCGGCGATGTTCATCTGCTGAAGAGCAGACTCAACCAGCACCAGGGAATGGTGGATATCACGAGGTATACCACACTGTTAGCTATTGTTACACCACGGATATATACCTTGAAAGCTTCCCAAAGGGTGTCTTGCGTAGAGACGGTGTCTTATTTGAGCACAAAGTATTCAGTTATAGTGGATCAGAGTTTGTCTCGAGAACCTAATAGGGAAATCTCCAAACATACTCCACCCTCCTCCCTCCCAGGAATGGAAAGGTTAGCATTATGTACACAGGGGCATGATCTGAAAACATACGGGGAGGCAGTTCACCTTACCCAGCCACGGCAGGAGCAAGTTCAATAGGATACAATAATCTAAACGGGACCATGTACTGTGTGGTACCGAGTAGAAGGTATGCCCCGCGGTTAACACATGCCGATGTTGCCAAGCATCTCTAAGGGAGTATGCAGTACATATATCCTGTAAAACCTTAAGTGCATAGGATTTCCCACCCAGGCTGCTCCCCATTGAGTTGAAAGCAGGACTAATGCATAAATTAAGGTCACCCCCCATCATGATATGATTTACATCCACCCTTTCCAGTATAGACACTAACTCTTGGAAAAGGTCTGGTGAATCTGCATTCGGCACATATACATTTAATAACTGCACTTTCTGGCCCGCTAGGTTGCCCGTGACCACTACGTACCTCCCCTCCCTATCACTGATGTAGTCTATAAGCACAAAGGGAACTGAATGATGTATTAAAATATTAGCCCCGCAGGTGTATTCGCTCTAGGTGGAAAATAAACTATGTGGGAAGCGTAGGACAAGGACGAACTAGGAGAGAGAAATGTGTCTCTTGTAAAAACCTTACCTTCACTCCATGCTGGACTAGGTATTGTAGTTCTAGCTTGCCCTTTCTGGGATTATTGATACCCTTAATATTCCAAGTAAAAAAATGGAACCTTCAAGCCTTGGTCGTCACGTTATGAGGTATGGGCTTGCCTTTTGGTCTCCATGTAGAACCTATGCTCTCACAAGTCAATATTATCCGTCCAATGTGGTATACAATCATATCTGTCATAAACAACCGTTAACCCATCTCAGGCAAAAAGTCACCCAGTGAATCCCCACACTATACAAAAAAAAAGAAACATTGCAAACAATTACCCATAGCATTGTACACCTTGGAGGGTGGGCGATGCCTTGACAGGCAATCCCAATAGTATATTCTAAACAGCAATTATAGTACTAGATAAAGAATTACATGCGAGCACAATTGGAACCATCAATTAACTTTAATAACCATGGAGGTGGAGTATAACATGGCAGTGTGATACCACTAGGCAAATAAGAAGATATCCTAATGTTGAACCACCTGTGGTGTAGCCCCGCAGCTATTCTGTGGGAAATAAGTCTGAACTGTTCGTAGCATGGAGGTCCAGGGGAGAGCATCCAGGAGAGCTACCAGTGTCTGGTCAGCATTCCTTGGCATATTCTTTTACAGGAGATCAGAATATCCATGGGGAGTTGAATAAAAGTGGTTTACCCTGCCCATCCACCTTTGAAAATCCCAAAGTGGTATTTTCTTTTTTAAAATAATAAAACAAAGTCCCCATCGCCATGGGGGCCTCCCATGGCAAGGGGAGCATTGAGCACCTTTGGATGTCCCTTATTGACAGGATTTTCCTGGAGGTGACAGGCACTGAAAATTGGCTGTATGTCTTCCCATCTAAATTAGGTGTGCGGACATATAGCTAAACCTTTGATGATCCGACAGAGTGAGGTCCATTGGAGAGGTTTGAACACATTGAAGATGAAGTAGTTTCAGCAGTTGTCAAACCTATTGTCAGTCTGAATTTTAATCGGTTTGGCGCCCCATAATGTTGGCGGGGAGTGGACTTCAGGGTTCCCTCTTTGCCAACATTTAAATCGGGATCTTAGTTTCTTGGCACTTGTGCAGACTTCAGTGTTATATGGGCTCCTACCGTTACATACAGCTTTGGGATGCTTGGTCTGTGCACATGTGCACCATGAGTCCCTGTACATTTAAATGGCAGGTTGGTGAGTGGAGAGAGTTCGTGGTTCCTTCACTTCCTGTCTTGTTTGCCTGCTTTTCAACTCTATATGTATTAAAGCTTTTGCACTTTCCCGGTTATCTGCATCATTTCCTCAATCACCTATGGTTGTGATTCGACAAGTAGAGGTTCTTTGCTAGGGCTCTTAATTCTTGAAACAGAGAGCTACTGGAGGATCCGGAAGGTGTGTGCATCATCAGGGAGGTGTTCAAAAAGGGAACTTCAGTCTTAAATCCTTCCAATCAAATTGTGTAAATTTTGAGTGTGTAATATCTCCATTATTTACTGGCAATCTTAATTACGCCTAGTTCTACTGGTTTTATTTCCGGTACTTTTTTATGACTTAAACTTTCACCTCAAAATTAATGACTGCTATCACCTCCACAGGTCCCTGTCATCCTCCCATTGAATGCAGGTGACTCTGCAGTGCTGTTCTCTCAATTTTTGTTGTACTGTTCCATACGCAGCTACCTCAATCCTCTGAAGTACCTCAGCACTGTCCTTCCCTTTTTTGGCTTCCTTGGACCATACTTTCAATACTTTGACACTGTCAGTCATTTTCTGCTCTGGCTGCCAGCGTTCAGTTATGCTAAAAGCTGTTGATGGTGCTCTGCTTTTTTTAAATCCCAAATTATTAATTTTATTTTTGTAAGTTAAACATATAAACAGCATTTGTGGCACAACATTATCTCCAAGGAAGTTTATGTACTCTGAATGCAGAGTTCCTCCCTGAATTTCAAGATTCTAGCTACCGGTGGGCTAGATCACAAGATTCAATCAATCAATCTAAGCTTGTAAAGGGCAGCCACTCACCGGTGAGGGTCTCAAGGCACAGGGAGGGGGGGCTTCTGATCCGTCTGTGCACTGAGGTTCAGTCGAAGAGACAGGTGTTGAGATCCTTCCAGAATTGGGTCTGCGACAGGGATTGTCTGAGGAGGAGAGGCAGGATGTTCCAGGTCTTGGAGGAGAGGTAGGATAAGGATCTCTCTCCGGTTCTAGTCTTGTGGATCCGAGGGACAGTGAGCAAAGCCAGCTGAGCGGAGCGGAGTTGTATTGGTGGGTACGTTGAATGAGAGGCGGTGGTTCAGGTACGCTGGTCCTGCGTCGTGGAAGGCTTTGTAGTTTATTAACTTTCTTTGAATTGAGGGTGCTTTGGAAGGACTAAGATAAGGGATTTATATGAGGTTTTATAATATACCAGGGTCAGCTTTTGTATGTAACTGCACCATTGTCTAAAGCCTTAGATTTGACAAAACTGTATATTTTGATAACTCTGCAATGATGAAGAAGCACTTAGGGACTGACTATGAGTCTTGCGGTCCATGGATGGCCAGACTAGTGGGGCACGGGGATGGCAGTCTTCCGACCGCCCTATTACAATTAGGGTGGTCTGACCTCCATTGCCTGCTGCAGCCACCAGGGGACTGTAATTTCCTGGCAGTGTTGTGGCAGTCAGGAGGCAGCAATATGTTTGGCGGGACCACCACAGTCCTGACAAGCATATTACAAGTTTCCTCTCTGCCACGGTTTAGATGGTGGTTCCTTCTCGATGAAAACAGTCGCAGAGAGGAAACAAAAGGGGCCCCCTTTTGCCTTTGCACTATGGGATACATGCAGGGGGGCAGCATGTACCACCCTGTGTGCATTAACCCCAGTTCCTGGTGTTCCCATTTTGGTGCCCATTTTCAGGGCAGCGCTGTGGGAACATAAAAAAAAGCCCTACAGGCACGAGAAACACTTGCAATCTGGTGGGTGGTATCCGCGGGGCGGACCTGGTGCCTCTGTGCCAACTCGTAATCAGGCTCTTAGTGGTTGGCAAGGGAAGGCTGTTTACCTCCTGCACAACATCAGCATTGCCCTGTTTAAAGAAGGCGCCTCATTAACATGAAATCAAGCCTGGCCAATATACCCTCCACAGAAAAGAGTGACGAATCTGGTAGTATAGATTGTGGAGATTTATTTCTTAAGGAACTTTTTGAATGTATTTTTTCTACATTCGGAGCATCATATGGGTATTTCGCAACTGTTAGTGCTTCTTATTCCGCATATCAAAAGGCAGTTTCCTCAAGACCAACCCACCAGACTTTCCCCCCAGAAGGTCAGATACCTCCAGAAGTTCCCATCATGAAATGTGGAACTGAATACTTACAGAGTGGTGCACTTTAAGACCTCACTTCAACCCCTGTAAAGGAAGCAGACTTTCCTTTTTCATGTATGACAGGGCACTTAAACACTTGAAACCATTGGATCTTGCATTTGGTTGGTGTTTACCACACAGTTAGTAAGAAACCTGTCTCAACTCTAATTGCTACCCCATTCCTAACATTCAGGTGTCTAGTGCATTAGACAAATGCCTCTCCTGGTATCATCAGTTCGTTCCCCCTGTCCTGAGTCTCCCTCCTCCTAACGATGTCTGGTCAGCCATTTCAAACTGGAATGGGGTTCGCCTCCTACACGATATCCTGTTACAGGGGATTTCCTCACCAGGGTAGACCTCAAAGTTGCATACTTGACAGTTTCCATTTGACTCCCATTCTGTTTCCTCTTTCAGTTTTAATGGATGGGCAATGTCGGATAGTTTACTTGACTTCTCCAAGACTACATTTAAATTCCTAGTGTTTTTTTGTTGTTGAAATTGCTCCCAACTGGTTTAGTTCCCTCAGGATTAGCCTGTACGAAATCTTTCTCAAGGCTCAGTACCTCTCTACTGCAGGTGGCAGTATGGATTGCAAAGGATACAAAGCAAATTTATTTGGTAAAGTGGACACATTGTTTAAAGCAAATTCTGAAATCACTTACCCATTCAGCTGAGCTTGATGAAGAATCAGTACCTCTTCGCTCATCATTGCCTTCTAAATGAAATTCATGTATTTCAATCTCTTCAAGGTGTGCTTCCTCTGTAATCCTTCTAGCTGGAATGGTAAAGTTAATATGTTTATTTAGTACCACATTCATACAACGTGTATGAGCGGAGTATCCGTTCGAAAAGCTAGTGCCCCAGTGAATTGCTTTTAATATTTAAAAATATTTTTCATCACCGAATACCATGAATGACTGGACTATTAATATCATCTGACTTTAATCAGATTCTCCCTAGTTACATTTGTGCTATATAAGTGCCCCTATTTACATACGTGGATGTAATAGAGAGTAGCATAACATAACAAAACATGAAACATAACATGAAACATAACATAACATATAACATAACATAACCACTTCATAATGAAATAAGATGTTTGTTTTGCATATTATGTGTTAGGATTTGGTTCAAGGAACTGATCTGGAGCCATTGTAATGTATGGGAATAGAGACAAAGGGCTTGAGTAAGCCTAGGCAAGCTGCCCTCAGAACCATTGTGGCAATGCTGCGGCTGCCTTAACTAGCCAAGGCGTGTACGGGCCACCACATGCAAAGTTTTCTTCTGGGTCAGCAGTTTCTTTTAAGCAAGGCAGTTCCCGTAACCATGGCATCATCAGCAAAAAATAAGAGTAACAGCCAGTTCACCTGCAATAGTATAAATGACTATATGGGCTTTTTTTTTTCATTTTCAGGAGTTTTCTTGGAGCACCTAGTGGACATTTGTTTATAGTTTCCTGACCGGGTCAACTATAGTGTTCATGAAGGACCCAGACATGAATAAAATATAACAATATGGTGTTGGAAGTGCCACCATTAAAGGACTGCCCTTCTGTCGTCATGTCAGCCTCCAGATGTCACACTGAGAAGGTTTTTCCCAATGAGGAGCCGACTGCAGCTCCACCATCAGGACAACAATTACCCCCCAACCTCTCAATGAGGCCGTTATGTGAGGCATAAGCAGAGTGGACGGCCTAAATTTGTTTTTGTTGACGTCCTATTGCCGTAGGAGTACCTTAGAAAACCCTTTTGGTTTTGACCCTTGAGCTTGTCGGACTGGTTGTGGCGTTCCTCAATCAGCATGTTATGTTATGTTAAATGAATTTGTTACGCGCACGGCTACTCAGGAGTGTCCCGGCGCAAGACCAGCGTAGTGTGGCAGTGGACTTCACGTGAATAGGTGTGTTTTCAATTTTGTTTTTAATGCAACTGGACACTGGAGGGTATGCATTGCCTGCAGAAGAGCATTCCAAGCAGCTGTTGCTTTAACTGAAAAGGAGCTGCCCCCCATCCTCTGCCTCTTAAAACGTGGGACTCTTGCAAGGGGTAGGGACCAGGAGCGCAAAGAGCACGCAGGGACATAAAAGGAAACCCGCCTCTGCAAATAAAGAGGACCACATCCATGGAGTGCGCGATGAGCCATGATCAATAGTTTATATTTCACTCTGGCTGCTAAGGGCAGCCTGTGGTATAGGCGTAACTGGTTATGGACACTGTCCCTGGCTGACAAACCTGACAACAATCTGGCTGCAGTATTCTGGTTCATCTGTAGCTTCTTCAACAGGTAGCCCGGGATGCCAACGAAAAAGGCATTGGCAAAGTCCATCCTGGATATGATCAGCGTACATGTGATCGTTTTTCTCGCCGGCGCTGTTAGGAGAGGAAAAAAACTTCTAAACGATTTAAGCAGGCCGAAGCAGCCACCGGCCAACTTCTTAATGTGTACCGCAAAAGAAAGCTCTTCGTCAAACCAAACCCCAAGATTTTTTGCTGGCTTCCCAGTGGAGGTCGGACATGGGTAATCGGAAGGCCAGAGCTGCTCTCTGAAATTCGAGGGAAATGTACCAAACAGCAGAATCTCTGATTTCCCTTCATTGCATTTGAGCTGTGCATCCGCCATCCAATTAAAAATTGGGTCGAGGCAATGTTGGGCCTGAAATACGGAGCCGGCCCCTTTAGCCCAGGTGAAGAGCAACTGGGTGCCATCCGCATACGCCATCACCTTAACCCCCAACTCCTCTGCTGAATATATATATCAGAGGAGTCATATAGATGTTAAATAGGAGGGGACTAAGGACAGAACGCTGGGGGACACCCGTTGTGACCACCTGAGGAGAGGAGGAGAAGGGTGGGATCCAGATCTACTCTGATCTACTGAGATCCAGATCTACTCCACCATTCCAGAAAGAAGCAAAGCCAGCCCCACATGGTGCCTGACAGACCAATCCTGGTCAGCCGAGAAAGAAGCAATGGGTGCGGGTCCATGTCAAACGCGGCTGAGAGGTTGAGCAAAATTAGCGCCGCACTCCCGCCTGCATCCAGACAGTCTCGTATAGCCTCTGCCACCTCAACCATCACAGTTTCAGTGCTGTGTGACGGGCAAAACCAAGATTGCGCTGGATGTAGAAGTCCCTCCTTTTCCACAAAGTCGGTCAGCTGTTTATTTACCGTCTTTTCACATACCTTTGCCAATGTAGGGAGGAGGGAAATAGGCCGGTAATTCCCTGAGCAAGGGGGATCTAGTGATTACTTTTTGAGGAGAGGGCGAATCTTAACCTCCTTCCAAGCCAAAGGGACCACCGCTTACTGAAGGGAAAGATTGATAATGGCGGTCACTTCTACATTAACAACCTAGCCGGACACGGGTCAGAAGGTGATCTTGATTTTAAAGCTTTAAGAATTTTAAGACATTTCAGCGGGACAACTGGCCTAAATTCGGACAGTGAACATCCTGTGACTTCTGGGGAATAGACCAGAGCATCCTCTGCGTGGATAGTCCGAGGAGTGAAAGTTGCTTGAATCCCTAAGATCTTAAAAAACAAGTAAGAGTGTTACACAATGCAGGTGAAGATGGCATTACACTAGCTTGGGCCACAGGAGACATGAAACTCTGGACAATCGTATACATTTCCCTAGAGTTATTGTTGGCAGCTTCAATATGAGCGGAGTAAAATTGCCCTTTGGCCAAATTAATCGATGCATAGTAGGACTTCTGCTCATCTCTAAGCTTGCTCTTGTCCGCTCGGCAGTAGCCACCCCTCCTCCATGTCCGTTCAAGAATTTTACATTTGTGCTTCAAGCCTTTAAGCAAGGAATTAAACTAGGGTTTAGACAGTGATTCTCCAGCCAGCCTGGTCGAGGGAGGAGTGGCCACCGTCGCCACTGCAGACGAGACCCAGCTAGAAAACCCGCAACCTGATCGTCAAGCTCTCCTGCCAATCTCGGTTTAGAGGCTCCCAGAGCCGTATTAAGTGCAGACGGATCAATTTGACCAAAGACTGGTTTGTGGCTTGGATATGATGAGGGCTCTGCCTTGGACACTTTCTACGAGAAATTGATTATATAATGATCCGAGCAGGTAACCGGACTAGGCTTCTTTAATTGAATCGGAAAATTAGTGCAGATGGGATCTAGAACATGTCCAGCTTGATGTGTAGGAAAGCTGACATGTTGATTAAGCAGAGCGACATGCAGCCCATCAAGCAGGTCATGTGTGTCCTTACTATCTGTCTGGTCCAGATGTATATTCAGTACGACCAGGACTAAAAAGTGGGAGAATCTGACCGCCCTGGTAGTGATAGTGTCACCCCATTCCTGGAGAAACGTCCCACTGGGCCCGGAGGACTGTAAATCAGTGAACCTCCAAGAGTGAAGTGTGACAACAGCCAAATACTAAAGTCTAGGGCTTCACAGCTACCCCAAGAGGAGGTCTCTTCCCTGCGAAGCTCCCACTTAATATTATATATGATCCCAACACCACCCACTCGCCCCAACGGACGATCAACTCGGGAGATTTTATAACCTGAGGGTGTTGCCAATGTAACAATCGGGTCGGAGGAGGGGTCGAGCCAATTATCTGTCAAAAATAATAACATGTGCGACATGTGCAACAGCGGATAGGCCTTGGCAGAAACAGAATGGGGGAAGGGCAAGATACCTCAAAAGAGGAGGCAACAGCCCTAAATATCCTGTGCTATTGGTTTCAAACTGCCTTGCAAAAAGAGGTGAATCCTCAGAACACTTGCTGCCTGTGTTTATACCAATTCTGGCCGTGTTTACACCACTTTGTGA
Source organism: Lissotriton vulgaris (assembly GCF_964263255.1). Taxonomy (NCBI): domain Eukaryota; kingdom Metazoa; phylum Chordata; class Amphibia; order Caudata; family Salamandridae; genus Lissotriton; species Lissotriton vulgaris. Next base: position 153,945,973 of record NC_141690.1, on the reverse strand, counting down.
GCAATGTAATAACTCAATGAACTGGATGAATACAACTTCATGAAATAAAGAATTTATTTGGATTGAAACTCGAATGGAATGAGACTATTCTTATATGAGGATACTATACGTTTTGCAACGCGCCATTAAGGTTTTGGTGCAGGAAGAAAGAAGGCGCTGAGCTAACATTCCTTTTACCCTACCATTCGATATTGCATAGTGGTTGTACTGTTTTTATGATGTTGTACACTGCAATGTTTTCCGTGGACATTAGTTTATACATGATTGCCTTGTCACCCCTTGGGGCTTGTGCTCAAAAGTCAGCAATGTGGAGACATCTGTGCGTTGCAAGAATACATGGTTTGAAAGTTACAGAGGCAGAGAAAACACCATTAAATACTTATGATAAGAAAGATCCCCATGACCTTTAGTATCCCTTCAAAAACCCAGGACATCTAACCCCAGGATATGAAAGTGAAACCCACCCAAGGAAGGCCTTGGTTGTTCAGTGTCTGTGAGATAACTCAGCAACTGGTCACTGTGCGGTAATGCTTAGAGGATTCAAACACTGACAAACTCTGAAAAGAGTAAGACTGTAGGGTAATTTTCTAAAGAAATTCTCTTTTCTGTAGGGGTTTTCTGAAGATAAATCTTTATATTTAAAAGCCATGATAACTAAACCCACTTGCAGTCACCCACTACTAATACTGATCTGCCCGTGGCATCGGCAAAATGATTGCCCTCCATCCTGCAAAATGTGTTGACAGGCACTAAGAGACTCATATATCTCACGTAAACGGATAGGTCTTAGACTATATGAGGGTCCCAAGAAGGGAGAGGGGCCACTTGCACAGCAGGGACTTATGCAACTTTGCAACTACATTTGATGATGGATCATTGAGTTATGGGCTAAAGACAGTCATAGACAAGCAGAGGGAGTTAGACTCAGAAAGTTATTTGGAATGGATGAAAAAACTTTCCCAGAAGAGCGAGCATTAGAATACGTAGGAACGAGTGGATAAGCCAACAGAGTTAGGATCACACGAGAAAATATAAACCATAAAATAGGCTATGTTAAGGTTCCATATTGAATTCTTTTTTTAGGGATATAGAATTAAGTTTGGGGAAGTGACCTGAAATGAATACAGGCTATATTTGAAAGCTATGCAAGCTCAGTCCATACTTGCAAATGGTGTAAATTAATTGATAATGGATTGAACTCCACAGCCAAAAGCAGTAGGCCTAATACCTATTAACAGTCCAGACATGCATAATGTTGCTGCAAGTACACCATTTGAAATCAGATACACGCACAGATTGAAACCTAGGATCTTCCCAACACAGCTATATTCTGCAACAAGGAACATTATGTGTGATGTAGGGGTATTCAGATATGAAGATGCCCTAACAACTGTACAGGACATCTGACAGATATAATAATCTGGGGATGGGGGTTGGAGAGGTGGTTAATCTGGATAGTCTAGATATAAGCCTCTACTAAGGTACAGGATCAATATTCCATCTAGTTATGCATTGGTAAGATTATCAAGGGTGAAATAGTCCCTGTCATGGAGTGAAATAAAGTCATGGATGTTAAAGAAAATAGATCTGGGGAAGAGAGTGACCACAAGAGTAGCCTTGGTGAATTCTAAGAATGTTTGAGAAACATGGACTTGCATGATGTATGGAGTCGGAGTATATAAGTCTTATAAAACAGACTGTTAATCCAAGGCTTCCTAGTTTCCAGCCCGGAATAACAAACATAACCCTTCTGGAGAAAATACCAACTTAAATTTTTTTAAAGCATTAAAGATTTAGATATATCTCATTGCGTAATAACCAAGTAGTAAGCAACAAGGGCAGATTTTCTTTTCATCTTTAGTAGAATGTATGCAGCCAGATAGTAGAAATCCCTGCCTCCCTCTCTGGTTGTGTTTGTTCTAGGTGCATGTAAAGGTTTTTTTGATGCTGGTATAAGCAAACTGTGTTGCCCAGTTGTAACAGGTTTGGATTAAAGAAAAATAGAACAGTGTGCCATATGCACAGCCATCACCCCTAAGCTGCAGAGATTTTCCTGCCCCAGTGCTAATCCATTTTTTTAATGTTTGGGGCACTTCATGCTTCATAACCTTTTCCACAAAATGTATCCATGCCACATGTGTGTGCTTTTTGCCCTCGGGTTGGGGATTCTAGAGTTAATCAGGGTTTGTGGATTCCTCAGGAGGAAAACAGGTAAATAGCCAAAATATAGCATAACTATTTTATGAAAAAATGGGAAAAAGTGCTGTGCAAGAAGCCCAATGTTGGAATCAACATACCTTTACACCCGTAGGACCCTTCTGGTCACAGGGCTATATAGTGTTGGTTGGTTGTCCAAAAACATGCAATTCCCAGAGCCAACAACTTAGCTGGCAGTTCTTTCTGAACCAACCATGCAGCAATTCATATGGTAAAGTGTAATGAACAAACAAATGGGTATGAAGGAAATCTATGTATTTTTGAATGTGCATTTGATATTGGGATACCCATAATATAAATATTATTCAGAGGGCATTTGGAAAAATTTGCTCTTTATAGTGCACATTTATTTGGAAGGCAAACATTTTAAATAATCCAATTAGTAATAACAAATGTTTTTTGATTCTGTGTTCCCAAACTTAGTCTGATATAGAGGTACCCCACTTGTGTGCCTGGCCTAAATGCAACATAGATACAGAACATTTTTGGCATGAAAAACAACCCCTTTTTGGCGATGTGGGTAGCTGCACAATTTAGGCCCAGACTCAGCCAGTACCCCAGCAGCCCTACTAAAACCAGACAGGTCTGAAAACGAGAGACCTAGGTGACTCCTGTGTGGTGTTACTTACATGGATACTACTATGAATGTTTTCTGCGTCACAGTGCTCTGCATCCTCAAACCTTAGCTAAAATCACACACTTTCCTCACATTTCTGTGGAGGGAAAGTTTGAGAATCTGTTAGTAGCCGTAAAAATGCCTCACATTTCTCCTAAAACAATAGCCAACGTGTGTTGCTGGGCATAGGACTCACAAGAGGAAAGCCCCCAAAACGTGTTGTGGAGATATCAATTTTCTGACATGAAAACTAACCCATTTTGGTGAAGTGGGGAGCTGTGGAATTTGTGCCTGAGCTCTTCTCCCACCAAAAAAAAACATAGCAAACCCCAAAATCTCTGAAAACTGGACACACAGGGGAGTCTAGGGTGGTATCGATGGATTCCCCTGCGTTTTTGTACCTAGAATGCTTGCAAACTGCAAACTTGAGCTAACTCCACAAGTTTCTCACATTTCTGTGAGGAAAACATCAGGAATCTGCACAGATCCACACAATTCCTACCTCCCAGCGTTCCCACACTTCTCCTGATAAAAACGTGTGTGGCTGGCCTAGTGCATGTAACAGGAATGGAACAAACCAGGGACCATGCGAGTCTTGCATGCTAGGGCCATTGACTGATATTAGGGATTTTTGTTGAGCAGCATGCTGCACTACTCTACCCTTCTGACTTTGATTTTCAAAAATAAAATGGTTGATTTTCTTTTCCGGTGCAGAGAATGACCTTATACTACAGAGGTAGAATGCGGAGGATGTCAACTGGTTGTCCTCTGCACTAAGGAAATAAATTAAATTCTGAGATAGCTTGCCTGTCTGTTATAAATTCTTGGCCTGACTCACAAAGGTACACTTGCACTTTTCTATACGTTTCTGTTTGTTTTGGAATTCACAGAACTGCATTATAATAGTAAGTGTACAAGTGTTGCGCCTCCGCAATCGGAGAGCAGAATTCCGCACATAAAAAAAATACAACATGCTTAGCTTTTAATTGTGGAGTTTTCTGCTCCAACTGTGGAGACTTCGCACTCACAAACATACTATTAAAATGCAGTTTTTGGGAAATAAAAAAAAAAAGGTAAACTTACACATAAGTGTTAGTTTACCTTTGTGAATCAGGCCCATAGATAAAAGCTGGTATTTGGAATGGAAATATGCTGCCATGTTTAGTACCATATGCAGGCCATGGATTATCTATTTTATAAGTCGCAAACAGAGATAATTATCATACTCAAACCTTGACAATACTGGAGTATTTACAAATGATTATATTCTTGTCACAGGAACTGGAGAAAGATGTTCTTAAATACCCATTGCAGTTTGTTTGCTAGAGGTGCCAAACATAGTTTACTGTCATGTAGAAATCTAAAGCATATTATTATACAGTTCGTTAGGGATTATGTGTTGTCAAATTGTATTCGGTTTCAGCCATCCAACTTGCATTCCTAAATCTATCTTCAATGTGACCCATATTGCCTAATTACAGTGTGGGTTATATTCACAAATGGTCCAACCTAATTTGATGTCATCCAATACTGAGACTAGAACTGGTTCAGAACTGATTCAAGGGTAGAAGCTTCCTTGAGCAGAATACACAATGCTGTGTTTATGCAAGACGTTGGTGGTACATTTTGTTACATGAATTTTGCTAGTGTGTGTTTCAATATATGTATGTACTATACAGCAGAAGTTGCACAAACCTATCTTAGAAGCAGCTGAGCGCAGACTAACAGACGAGAGCCCAAGAGCACAATTCACATTGCATACAAAGAGACAGAATACAAGTAAGTAAGATATGGTGGGTAAAGCTCTTTGAAGAGCTATGTCATCATCTTCGTTGTAAATGAATGAATGAATGAATGAATGAAAAGGTTTTCTATAGCGCGTATCTACCCTGAGGCCTCGTAGCGCTTATGATCTGGTAAAGTGAGTAGCACTAAAGAGGTAGGTTTTAGCAGTTTACAGAAGATTTGAAGATTGGATTCCCTACGGAGAGTGAGGGGAAGAGAATTCCAGAGGTTGGAGGCATTCAAAGAGAAGGAGCGCCCGCCCCATCTGGATCTTTGAACCATCCTTGTAGAGGCAAGGAAGGCATCGCTGGAACGAAGACTCCCGGACGGATGGTATGGGGACACCAGAGGGTGGCGAATGGCCGGTCCGGGTTTCCGAATAGCTCCATGGGCCAGACACATGGCCTTGAAACCTATTCTAGATTGGATGGTAAGCCAGTGAAGTGTCCTCAATGCGGGGCTCGCAGACTGCCTCCGAGGGATCTGGAGGAGCAGGCAGGCCGAGCAGTTTTGGATCACTTGAAGTTTTTTGACAGTGGCAAGAGGGGCGCCTAAATAAAGGGCGTTCCCGTAATCCAGACGGAACAGGTTAAGGGCTTGCACAAGAATCCGGCATGCCTGAAAGGGGGGTAGAGGAAGGATTTTCCTTCACACCCTCATGAGGCCAAAGCACATAGCTGAGAGATTGGCGGCTTGATGGTTGAAGCCGAGGGAACTGTTGAGCCATATGCCAAGGCTCTTAATCTGCTGCTTTGGAGCAGGCATGGTGCCAAGACAGGTCGAAAAAGTCAGGAACCCACAGTAACGGGTCCAGAGATCTAGTTGGTGTGTATGGTTACTGCGTAATTCTGTCAGTATCTACCATGAGAAGAAAGAAAAATTTCTTTCTAGAGTCCCCTCACTCACCGGGGTTTCCCCACGGTGACATGCTTCATCATTGGGGCCATCCCAGTTCTCTACGAAAAGGGGCGTGCTGCGACTAGCGGACTACGCAGGAGCACTGTATTTGTGAAAGGCTATGTGTGGTGTGAAGTGTTGTGGTGGTGGAGTGGATGTGTGATTAAAAATACCGTGCTAGTGGGCCTCAACAATTTATTCTGCTCCTAGTTTGGTATATTAAAAATGGGGTAACACTGTTATCTAACCTTGAATTGGGCTAGATCAGTGTCTCGTGGTCGACATGTTTCAAGCTCCCCAAGCTTTTCATCAGGACCATACAGGGTCCAGCCCTGTATATTCCACTCCTATATTTAAATAAATAGGATTGATTTAATATTTTACTATTGCGCTGTTAATTCTTAAACATGCGTTTTTATACATACGATTTGTATTTCAATGGCGTATATGTAAAAGAGAATGACACTTGATTAGTGGCAAACATCCCCCTCAAAGGGCAAGGGGATCGCACATGCAGCTCACATTGTCTAGGGCGTGAGTGTGCCTTATGCACCTTATTGGTGCGTGTAGGCTTTCAAATCCAGTGCAAAGATAAAAACGTGGTTTTGTGAATTCACACATATGAATAACACAGGACTTGATGTGACGATAGACAAGACACACGAGACTACAGACTATAGAAGGGAATGCCTTCGCCTTCTAGGAGACACAAGAAACTATATCATACTAAAAGAGGATCCCACTGAAAGACTGAGAATTTCAATAGCTTATCTAACTGAGGAATGCCTGACCAATGATTGGCTTAGTAGAAAAGAAATAGAATTTCTAACCAACAAAAAACCTATAACACCTTACTTTTATACAATCCCAAAATCCACAAGAGACTTGAGAATCCACCAGGGAGACCCATAGTCTCGGGGATAGGTTCAATCTTAGAACCTCTGTCACAGTTTGCTGACGCCTTCTTAAGACCCTTTTTTGTCCACCATAAGCGTGGAAGGGTATACTCAGATGTGAGTCCCTAGCTCATTGCAACATCAGGATTCAAGCAAGCCGGGCCGAAGACGGCTGAAATGCCAGAAACCGGTCCCCGGTAGCTTGTTTCCTTCCCAGTATAAGAATTGGCTTGGTAGCTTGGTCTGCCCTGTTCCCATGATGCACTGGGCCAGGGTCAGACTAATTTGCATATAGCCAAGTTCTGAGCTGGGATGGTGCAGTGAGCTAAAAAACGGTGATGGATCAAGCCCTGATCTTTGGACTGGGTAAGAGTGGTCTGCTTAATTCAGACACTCTGTTCATCACCACCCCCTTTTCTGAATCATTTTTGTCCACCATAAGCGTGGAAGGGTATACTCAGATGTGAGTCCCTAGCTCATTGCACCATCAGGATTCAAGCAAGCCGGGCCGAAGACGGCTGAAATGCCAGAAACCGGTCCCCGGTAGCTTGTTTCCTTCCCAGTATAAGAATTGGCTTGGTAGTTTGGTCTGCCCTGTTCCCATGATGCACTGGGCCAGGGTCAGACTAATTTGCATATAGCCAAGTTCTGAGCTGGGATGGTGTAGTGAGCTAAAAAACGGTGATGGATCAAGCCCTGATCTTTGGACTGGGTAAGAGTGGTCTGCTTAATTCAGACACTCTGTTCATCACCACCACCTTTTCTGAATCATTTTTGTCCACCATAAGCGTGGAAGGGTATACTCAGATGTGAGTCCCTAGCTCATTGCACCATCAGGATTCAAGCAAGCCGGGCCGAAGACGGCTGAAGTGCCAGAAACCGGTCCCCGGTAGCTTGTTTCCTTCCCAGTATAAGAATTGGCTTGGTAGTTTGGTCTGCCCTGTTCCCATGATGCACTGGGCCAGGGTCAGACTAATTTGCATATAGCCAAGTTCTGAGCTGGGATGGTGCAGTGAGCTAAAACACGGTGATGGATCAAGCCCTGATCTTTGGACTGGGTAAGAGTGGTCTGCTTAATTCAGACACTCTGTTCATCACCACCCCCTTTTCTGAATCATTCTTAAGACCCTTGGTACAGAAGACTGACACTTACCTAAAGGATACCAAGGATGTACTTTGCCTTCTAAAAGATCTGAATTTTGACCCCACATCCAGCATCCTTATCAGCCTGGATGTGGAGAGTCTATACACTAGTCTGCCACACAGAGAGACCTTACAAATACTGGAAGAGGTACTGTTTGAGAATGAATGGGAATACCACACTTACATGTGGTAATGGAGTGTTGCCAACTAGCACTCTCTGAGAATTTTTTTCGCTTTGAGTCCACGCTATACAAACAACAACACAGGACCAGCATGGGCAGCACTTTTGCGCCGAGCATAGCGGGCCTGTATGTTCACCAACTGGAGAAAACTAAAATTCTCAATGAGAGAAATTCCCACAGACACCATATATTGGAATGGAAACGCTACATAGATGACGTTTTTTTAATCTGGCAAAGTACAGAAGAAGAAGCAAATTCTTTTCTCAAATGGCTAAATACACAAGACCCCTTCCTGAATTTCACGAGTTCTATGAGCAGGACCAACTTAGTGTTCCTAGATTTGAACATATGTGCAGACTCAGGAAAACTTATCACTACAACCCATTTCAAGGAAACAGCCCGCAACTGTCTATTAATATATGACAGTTTTCATCCTCGCCACCTCAAACAGAACCTCCCTTTTGGTCAATTCTTACGACTACGTAGGAATTGTAGCCACAAAGAAGACTACATGATCCAAGCAGAAGACTTGAGCAAAAAGCTGAGATGCAGGAAATATCCCAACAAACTAATAAAAGAAGCTAAAAAACGGGCTGGAAACAACAACAGAGATGCCCTGCTAGAACCAAAAGAAAAATCAGAAACAGAAAACACCAGACCAATCTGGATCACAACATTTAATCAAGTATCAGACACAGTGGCCAAGATAATCAAAAAACACTGGCCTGTGGTCAACAGTGGTGGACTGACAATACCCACCCCTATGTTCAGCCACCGCCGGGGAAAGAACTTGAAAGATTTCCTGGTCCATACTCGCCCAACACTCACAAACCCCATAGTAAGATCTCAACAACTACCAAGTGGACATTTTCCCTGCAATAATTGCAGTGTCTGTCATTTAACATCAGTAACGAAAACTGTAATTTTCAACAACAACACAAAATGGGAACTAAGAGGTTTTTCCAATTGTAACACCTGTGGAGTGGTATACCTGATAACATGCACCTGCAACTTACACTATGTAGGTATGACCACCAGGAAGGTCAGTACCCGCATAGTGGAACATAGGAGCAATATTCGGTGCAAACGAGCCACTACCCGAATGACGAACCACTTCATCGAACAAAACCACACACCCAATGATCTGACATGGGTAGTGTTAGAAACTGTAAAAAACAAAGACAACCTGGATCGGATTCTGCATGAACATGAGCAAAGATGGGTGTGCAGATTACATACAGACACCCTTGGGTTGAATGATGAAATTCCATGGGGTGCATTCAGAGACTAAAGTGGCCCCTGATTAACAAAATCATACCATTCAGAAACTGTGGGTATCCGTTTATAGTCTCATTAGATCATTCACAAACACCATCGGGCTACATGATGACTCTACTTTAAACGGTTATGAGAACATCACACTGAGTCTCAATCAACCCAGTGCTCCTAGAACTCCAAACCTAATAATTATTAATGAACCTAGTGCACCAATAACCTTGTCCTTACAAATCCAACCATCCACTAATCAAAGATTTATATTATCCTAACCCATGTCTTTATTGAACCAAATGGACCAAGAACCTTGTCTTTATCAACCCCATCTTCCCACTCATCAATGTTTTGAAATACCCAATGTTTCTTCTTTTTTCAAAATTTCTTTTTCTAAATAACACAGAAAAGAAGCAAACCATTGGGACACACACGATAAAACTTTGTATTTAGAAATCTCCATGTAAAACGGCATCTGCGAGCGAGTTTGCAAATACACTCGTCCCTCCACATTTGCATCCTCCCAATATGGCCGCTATACGTCAGACGGTCTAGCCTCTAGAACTCTGAACCTGGAAGAGCTGTGTCATCATATACACCGTTCTGCCCGATCACTGTCAATATGCGGTCGGGTGAGGACTGAGCAGGTAATACCGAGCGGTTTCGCCGATAAGGAAGTAAGTACAGCAAAACGGAACGCAAAGAGGGTATAGACTCTTTATTTAACAACGCGTTTTTTCTGATGAAACGCGACTTTAATTATTACTTTAAAAACCCTACAGCAATGTTTCCACGAGGTGATCCCGCCCTCGCCTGAGACCATGAAGTGCAATTTAGCATCAATACATGTAAATATGCCCTCTGCCATGACAAAACTATGTGTATATATATGTCGTGTGTCTTGTCTATAGTCACATCAAGTCCTGTGTTATTCATATGTGTGAATTCACAAAACCACGTTTTTATCTTTGCACTGGATTTGAAAGCCTGCAAGCACCAATAAGGTGCATAAGGCACACTCACGCCCTAGACAATGTGAGCTGCATGTGTGATCCCCTTGCCCTTTGAGGAGGATGTTTGCCACTAATCAAGTGTCATTCTCTTTTACAGATACGCCATTGAAATACAAATCGTATGTATAAAAACGCATGTTTAAGAATTAACAGCGCAATAGTAAAATATTAAATCAATCCTATTTATTTAAATATAGGAGTGGAATATACAGGGCTGGACCCTGTATGGTCCTGATGAAAAGCTTGGGGAGCTTGAAACATGTCGACCACGAGACACTGATCTAGCCTAATTCAAGGTTAGATAACAGTCTTACCCCATTTTTAATATACCAAACTAGGAGTAGAATAAATTGTCGAGGCCCACTAGCACGGTATTTTTAATCACACATCCACTCCACCACCACAACACTTTACACCACACATAGCCTTTCACAAATACAGTGCTCCTGCGTAGTCCGCTAGTCGCAGCACGCCCCTTTTCGTAGAGAACTGGGATGGCCCCAATGATGAAGCATGTCACCGTGGGGAAATCCCGGTGAGTGAGGGGATTCTAGAAAGAAATTTTTCTTTCTTCTCATGGTAGATACTGACAGAACTACGCAGTAACCATACACACAAACTAGGTCTCTGGACCCGTTACTGTGGGCTCCGGACTTTTTTGATATAAACTGGAGGCTGACCTAGCTTTGTTTATCCTCCTTCTCCCCCCTCTTTCTCTTTGCATTTGGCAGCCACGGGCTGCGGGAGTTTTTTCTTGACAATATCACAATAGGTCACCTGAACGGCAAAACCCAGATGACCAAGTGACTAGACGACACACACAAAAACTACACTAAGTTATCATGGCACAAAACACAGGTCTGTCTTTCTCAGAAGACGAAGTAGACAGGGCTATTGCCTCAATGCTACCCCATGCAGGGGCACCTAACGGAGAGAACAGTGACGCAAGTCAGTGTTGGGATGAACTCACAGAGCTAAAAAGAACGCAGATCAAAACGTTGATACATGGAATTATGATGGCAGAATATCTACAAGCCAATGCAGCACCAAGGGGCCTGATAGTCAGAAACAAACCTTTCATATTCCAACATGATAAACAGTTTAAGCTGGATTGGTCACAAATATCGTGGCACTGTACCAGGGACTGGCTGGTTTTAATTATCAAAACAGCGACAAGACTAGTAGATTCCCTAAAGGAGGAGATTCAATCCATGGAGATTCGCCTGAAATCCTTTCAAAATCCAATAGAACTTGAAAAAAGATTGGATGAGCTTAACAAAACCATGGCCGATTTTGAGATAAGTCTTAAGGACTCAAAATATATCAAACTATCTAAGGATAAAAAGACATTCTCACACGAGAAAGTATATCCGTATGTCAGGGATGACTACAGAACAAACAATAGAAATCCAGGCTACAACACTGACAGCGATGGCTCAGATACAGGATCTGACAGCTCAGGGGGAATAGGCAATTACAATACCACCCCCAACAGAAGACCTAGACGAGGAAGAGGAAATATGAGGAACCAAAGAGGGAACCCAGCACCCATGTGGCCTAGGTATCAAGATCCCTATACTTATGGTCCTCCACCACCACCTTTCTTCTACGGCCCACCTATGTACCATCAACCCAATTACCAAAACTGGGGTAACAACCAAGGAAATCAAGGAAAACCTTTTTTAGGGAGAGGCCGCCCAACCCAACGAGCAAAAAACAAACCCAATCAGGTTGTACAGTGGGCAGAACCAGTGGTAACAGGACGCCACACACGGAGCAAGGGACCACCATGGCCGACTACGAGCAACAACCCAGTCTAGTGGTCAATTTATCCTCCCTAACGCTGACGGATATACAAATACAAGTACTGAACAAGGGTCTAGGTTTCGTACCAACTCCAATCACAGACAAATTTAAACTTTGCTGTGAACTAAAAGAATTCCTCAGAAAAATTAAACTCCAGGTATTCTTCAAAGATAAGAAACCGGAGGAACGACCAAAGAGTGACACAGGATTACAAAAAAAGTCGAGTTTTGTTCCACCAGCCCACAGTTTACCAGTGGAAATATTAGCTCTTGAGAAAGCAGTAATGAAAGAGGTACAAGAGCTGGATAGACGTACAGTCAAAGTCTTCCACAACACCAGCAAGGCAGAATTCACAGCGATACAAGAATTATCCAGGAATGACCAAATTACCATCAAACCGGCCGACAAAGGCGGAGCAATAGTCCTACAGGACACTACAGACTATAGAAGGGAATGCCTTCGCCTTCCAGGAGACACAAAAAACTATATCATACTAAAAGAGGATCCCACTGAAAGACTGAGAATTTCAATTGCTTATCTAACTGAGGAATGCCTTACCAATGATTGGCTTAGTAGAAAAGAAATAGAATTTCTAACCAACAATAAACCTATAACACCTTACTTTTATACAATCCCCAAAATCCACAAGAGACTTGAGAATCCACCAGGGAGACCCATAGTCTCGGGGATAGGTTCAATCTTAGAACCTCTGTCACAGTTTGCTGACGCCTTCTTAAGACCCTTGGTACAGAAGACTGACACTTACCTAAAGGATACCAAGGACGTACTTTGCCTTCTAAAAGATCTGAATTTTGACCCCACATCCAGCATCCTTATCAGCCTGGATGTGGAGAGTCTATACACTAGTCTGCCACACAGAGAGACCGTACAAATACTAGAAGAGGTACTGTTTGAGAATGAATGGGAATACCACACCCCACGTGGTAATGGAGTGTTGCCAACTAGCACTCTCTGAGAATTTTTTTCGCTTTGAGTCCACGCTATACAAACAACAACACGGGACCAGCATGAGCAGCACTTTTGCGCCGAGCATAGCGGGCCTGTATGTTCACCAACTGGAGAAAACTACAATTCTCAATGAGAGAAATCCCCACAGACACCATATATTGGAATGGAAACGCTACATAGATGACGTTTTTTTAATCTGGCAAGGTACAGAAGAAGAAGCAAGTTATTTTCTCAAATGGCTAAATACACAAGACCCCTTCCTGAATTTCACGAGTTCTATGAGCAGGACCAACTTAGTGTTCCTAGATTTGAACATATGTGCAGACTCAGGAAAACTTATCACTACAACCCATTTCAAGGAAACAGCCCGCAACTGTCTATTAATATATGACAATTTTCATCCTCGCCACCTCAAACAGAACCTCCCTTTTGGTCAATTCTTACGACTACGTAGGAATTGTAGCCACAAAGAAGACTACATGATCCAAGCAGAAGACTTGAGCAAAAAGCTGAGATGCAGGAAATATCCCAACAAACTAATAAAAGAAGCTAAAAAACGGGCTGGAAACAACAACAGAGATGCCCTGCTAGAACCAAAAGAAAAATCAGAAACAGAAAACACCAGACCAATCTGCATCACAACATTTAATCAAGTATCAGACACAGTGGCCAAGATAATCAAAAAACACTGGCCTGTGGTCAACAGTGGTGGACTGACAATACCCACCCCTATGTTCAGCCACCGCCGGGGAAAGAACTTGAAATATTTCCTGGTCCATACTCGCCCAACACTCACAAACCCCACAGTAAGATCTCAACCACTACCAAGTGGACATTTTCCCTGCAATAATTGCAGTGTCTGTCATTTAACATCAGTAACGAAAACTGTAATTTTCAACAACAACACAAAATGGGAACTAAGAGGTTTTTCCAATTGTAACACCTGTGGAGTGGTATACCTGATAACATGCACCTGCAACTTACACTATGTAGGTATGACCACCAGGAAGGTCAGTACCCGCATAGTGGAACATAGGAGCAATATTCGGTGCAAACGAGCCACTACCCGAATGACGAACCACTTCATCGAACAAAACCACACACCCAATGATCTGACATGGGTAGTGTTAGAAACTGTAAAAAACAAAGACAACCTGGATCGGATTCTGCATGAACGAGAGCAAAGATGGGTGTTCAGATTACATACAGACACCCTTGGGTTGAATGATGAAATTCCATGGGGTGCATTCAGAGACTAAAGTGGCCCCTGATTAACAAAATCATACCATTCAGAAACTGTGGGTATCCGTTTATAGTCTCATTAGATCATTCACAAACACCATCGGGCTAGATGATGACTCTACTTTAAATGGTTATGAGAACATCACACTGAGTCTCAATCAACCCAGTGCTCCTAGAACTCCAAACCTAATAATTATTAATGAACCTAGTGCACCAATAACCTTGTCCTTACAAATCCAACCATCCACTAATCAAAGATTTATATTATCCTAAACCATGTCTTTATTGAACCAAATGGACCAAGAACCTTGTCTTTATCAACCCCATCTTCCCACTCATCAATGTTTTGAAATACCCAATGTTTCTTCTTTTTTCAAAAAAAAAATCTAAATAACACAGAAAAGAAGCAAACCATTGGGACACACACGATAAAACTTTGTATTTAGAAATCTCCATGTAAAACGGCATCTGCGAGCGAGTTTGCAAATACACTCGTCCCGCCACATTTGCATCCTCCCAATATGGCCACTACACGTCAGACGGTCTAGCCTCTAGAACTCTGAACCCGGAAGAGCGGTGTCATCATATACACCGTTCTGCCCGATCACTGTCAATATGCGGTCGGGTGAGGACTGAGCAGGTAATACCGAGCGGTTTCGCCGATAAGGAAGTAAGTACAGCAAAACGGAACGCAAAGAGGGTTTAGACTCTTTATTTAACAACGCGTTTTTTCTGATGAAACGCGACTTTAATTATTACTTTAAAAACCCTACAGCAATGTTTCCACAAGGTGATCCCGCCCTCGCCTGAGACCATGAAGTGCAATTTAGCACCAATACATGTAAATATGCCCTCTGCCATGACAAAACTATGTGTATATATATGTTGTGTGTCTTGTCTATAGTCACATCAAGTCCTGTGTTATTCATATGCGTGAATTCACAAAACCACGTTTTTATCTTTGCACTGGATTTGAAAGCCTGCAAGCACCAATAAGGTGCATAAGGCACACTCACGCCCTAGACAATGTGAGCTGCATGTGTGATGCCCTTGCCCTTTGAGGGGGATGTTTGCCACTAATCAAGTGTCATTCTCTTTTACAGATACGCCATTGAAATACAAATCGTATGTATAAAAACGCATGTTTAAGAATTAACAGCGCAATAGTAAAATATTAAATCAACCCTATTTATTTAAATATAGGAGTGGAATATACAGGGCTGGACCCTGTATGGTCCTGATGAAAAGCTTGGGGAGCTTGAAACATATCGACCACGAGACACTGATCTAGCCCAATTCAAGGTTAGATAACAGTGTTACCCCATTTTTTAATATACCAAACTAGGAGCAGAATAGATTGTTGAGGCCCACTAGCACGGTATTTTTAATCACACATCCACTCCACCACCACAACACTTTACACCACACATAGCCGTTCACAAATACAGTGCTCCTGCATAGTCCGCTAGTCGCAGCACGCCCCTTTTCGTAGAGAACTGGGATGGCCCCAATGATGAAGCATGTCACCGTGGGGAAACCCCGGTGAGTGAGGGGACTCTAGAAAGAAATTTTTCTTTCTTCTCATGGTAGATACTGACAGAATTACGCAGTAACCATACACACAAACTAGGTCTCTGGACCCGTTACTGTGGGTTCCTGACTTTTTTATATAAACTGGAGGCTGACCTAGCTTTGTTTATCCTCCTTCTCCCCCCTCTTTCTCTTTGCCAAGACAGGTCGGCCAGGATAGTGTTGAGGGGGGTGAGGGTGATTTGCTCAGGAACATTGGTTCTGTCTTGTCCCCATTTATCTTGAGGTGAGATAGTTCCATCCATTCGGCAATCGCCTCTAGGCAGGTGCCTAGAGCGCAAGATGAACCCTCCGGGTGGTTGAGTGCCACCACCAGCTGGGTATCATCTGCATAGGTGATGATATGAATGCAGAATGGAAGTACTATCCCTGCCAGAGGAGCCATATAGTTGTTAAAAAGCGTGAGGCTCAGGGAGGAGCCACGGGGGTCCCTACAGCTAAGAGGCCAATGGTTAGATGTTACGGTGTCCTCAGTGACCTCAAAGAAGCGATCCTGTAAGAATGACTAGAACTAAGTGTGCGTCACTCCAAGATTTTTTAGACGCTCAAGCAAGATGGTATGCTCAAGAGTGTCAAAAGCGGCACTGAGATCCAGCAAGATGATTGCTGCTGAGCTGCCCTGGTCTACCAGTCTCCTGTCTTCTTTAGTTACTGCCAGTAAGGCAGTCTCTGTCCCAAACATAGGACAAAACCCTGTTTGGGACTCATGGAGTAGATTGTTTGACTCCAGGTAGTGGACTAGAGTAGAGTTTATGTGTCTCTCAATCAGCTTACTCAGCCAGGGAAGAAGAGAAATGGGCAAATTACAGGAGGATTCAAGAGGTTCTGATTTAGAGGCTGATGCTGTTCCAGAACCTGGGAATTTAGATAAGGCGGGTCTGCCTTCTGACCTTATCTTTCTTTAACTTTGTTGTGCAATGCACTGGCACTGTGCGGGTCTTAGCTGGTGGCCTCCTGTCTTCTTGTGTGCATAGTAGCTAGATTGATAAATAGTTTGCCAGAATACTGTAGCCTAGTTGAAAGAATCTACTTACAAGGCACATGTGAGTAAAGGAGAGTCGGAGGAGCGGAAACCATTGCGGAGTTGGCTGGCAGCTCCCTCCTGGAGTTACCATATTACTTGAAGGAAATAAATCTACTTTACTCACATGTGCCTCGTGAGTAGCTTTATTTCACCGGAATCATAATTCTAGGAGGGAGCTGCCAGCCAGCTCCTCAACGGTCTTCGCTGCTCCAACTCTCGAGCCTTTCCTACATTTTAACCCATGGAATCTCTACACAACACCATGTTGTGTATCTGGAGAACCCAGAACCAACCCAGATACAACACCTACATTGGGATTATTTATTAAAAGAATAACAACAGTTACTATGAAAAAAGATTAAACAGATCTGAAGGAAAATAATCATACACTAGTTCTGCCTTTTTAGCTTTTGTATGTGGCAGACATTTCATTTGGATCCTGATTTTAGTTATAGAAATAATATGTTGACTTTTGTTACGAAGATGGAGGAAACCTCTATTGGTAGTGGAAAGATTGTTAAATACTGATTTGTGACAGACATATTTTTACATCCTGAATCATTGTCAAAAATAAATCCAATAAACCTTTGCAAACAGCTTGACTTTTAGGAATTTAATTTTCTACTAGCTTGGGCTGTTTGGAGGGTGAACCAATGTATTCACAATTTACACAACTTCTCTTACTGCGTTCCAGAGATTGAGTAAATAGAAGTGGCAAAATTGAGATTTTTAAATCTTTGTTATTTTAGGAATTCTATTATATGCCATAAATTTAGAGGAATATGAAAAGGAGAAAGTTCGCCAGTTTATCATTGACGATGTAGCAGTAGGTTAGGTATGCACATTTACTGTGGGTGCTCAAAGACCATGACATGTGATCCTTTAAATCCTTTATTATGGGTAAGACATTGTCCATTGCTTCAAACCATAACTTACCCCACTGTTGGTTGCTAGACTAGATAAATTACTCCTTGTATGAAAGCAGTATTTCTACAAAAAGCTGAGATAAACATAGAATAGACCACTCTAATAAAGACCAGTAACAAAACACTATCGTACATACTGTCATATAAAGAGTACACCCTTAAAGCTTTCCATCTGGAATGTTGTACTGTTAGAAGGGAAAGATAAGAAGTCAAGAAGAATAGTTGATGAATGTCTACCTAATAGGGGTCACAGTGGAACAGAGCAATACTCTTTATACAGTGATTAACAAAGTTTTCAGCCTGAGGATGATGAAGAGACTCAAACCTTGTACGACTCCAAGACCAGCCAGCCTTACGGGGGACATTTATAAGAGTTATGCATTTCTGTAGTGGATTCATAAAGCTCTTTCAGGGCCTCATTTAGAGTTTGAAAATGCAAAGCATTTTCAGAAAAAATCGCAAATGCCTCATCTCCCAACTTTATGATTTATTTTATTTATTTATTTATTGAGCTTGTAGAGCACAACAGCTACCCACAAAGGGTTTCCCGGCGCTGGACGGTCAAAGAATTGGTAACCTCGGTACTACAGAAAGACAAAATTATTCGTTAAATACCCAGGTCTTAAGGGCTCTGCGGAAACGTATGTAGATGGTTTCTTTGCGGATGTCAGGGGGGAGAGAATTCCACAGTGTTGGGCGAGGTATGAGAAAGAACTGCCACCCATCCTGGCGAGTCTAATTCTGGGTACAGTGAAGTTACCATGAGAGGCAGATCGGAGGAGGCGAGAGGGAGTGTAGGGAGGGACAAGGGATTGTAGCTATTGTGGGGCAGTGCCCGTTTTGATTTTTAACATATAGCTCAGGGTTTTGAATTTGATACAACTCTCTAACCTGAGCCAATGTAGGTCGCGAAGGTGTCCGGAGATGTGGGCTGTTTTGGGAATTTTGTATAGTAGTCTTGCACCAGCGATTTGCACTAGTTGCAGTCGTCTAGTCACTGCCTTGTTAGCGCCCAAGTAAAGGACATTGCCGTAGTCCAGCCGGTATGTTATAAGGGCGTGGACTACAATTTTTTGGGTATCACTAGGCAGCATCCAGATGATTTTCCTGAGCCAGCGCAAGATAGTAAAACAGACTGCAGAGACCTTGACTACCTGTTGGGGCATGGTCAAGGCATCATCAATCGTAATTCCCAAATTACGGACATGTCTGGAGGGCAGCGGGAGAGGACCCATCTCAACAGGCCAGTGAGTCGGAGTCCATAGTTCTTTCTTTTTCCCGAGAATCAAGACCTCGGTCTTCCCGCCATTTAGTTTTAGGAGGTTGTCACTCATCCAAGTGGCGATTTTCCCTAAACCTGCTTGAAGAAGGGAAGTGAAGCCGGGATCACTGTTTGAAAGGGAAAAGATGATCTGGGAGTCATCTGCGTAAGTGAATAGGGTTAGGCCGGCTTGTTCCGCTAAATAAGCTAGAGGCCTGATGTACAAGTTAAAAAGCAAAGGACTGAGCACTGAGCCCTGGGGTACCCCGTATGGTGAGGAGTGAAAGTTGGAGTTGGAAGTGGTAGAGAAGATTTGAAACGTACGGTGGGCAAGGAATGAGGAGATCCATTTCAGTGCTGGGCCACGAATGCCCAGTGAATTTAGTGTATTGATGAGTATGGTGTGTGAGATCGTATCGAACGCTGCGCTGAGGTCGAACAGTATGAGCGCCGCCGTGTCTCCTCTGTCAAGGTGTTGGCGCAGGTTCTCTGTTACTCCCAGTAATGTGGTTTCGGTGGAGAAACCAGTTCTAAAGCCAGACTGAGAGGGATGAAGAATTTGGTTGGATTCAATATACTGGGAGAGGTGTAAGTGAATGTGTCTCTCAAGAATCTTGGAGAAGGCTGGCAGTAGAGAGATTGGGCGATAGTTGGACAAATCTCTAGGATCAGCTGAAGGCTTTTTCAGGAGGGGTGTCACCATGGCGTGTTTCCGAAGAGCTGGGACTGTGGATTCAAGCAAGGAAGTGTTGAGGGTGTTCAATATCAGGGATAAACTGAGGTTGTCGAGTTGTTTTAGTATAGGGATGGGAAGAGGGTCCTTGGGCGAGCCGGATTTTAATTTCCCTAGAATGTTTTTCAGGGAGTCCAGATTGAGAAGTGGCCAGGAGTCCATGTGAGGGTAAGTGTGAGGAGAGTCAGTTGTAGATGGGCAGGTAGTGGCGGGGGATGTGGGAGTATGTGGTTGTGGGGTCCGATCGGAGTGCGATTTGGCAATATCCAGGTAGATATTTTCAATATTTATTTGTGAAGAACTGTGCGAGCTCTTCGCACTGGTTGTTGTTCAGGGGCGGTGGTTTAGTAGTGGTCTCGGAGCCAGCCAGCTCTTTGACCATACCGAAGAGAGTTTTGGAACAATTTGTCGCATCAGAAATAGTTTTAGAGACAAAGCTGGTAGGGGAACAGCAGGGTTTATAATGGCAGATCTTTAGCTGGATATGCAAGTAGAAACCCAACCTCAATAGTGGTCACAGTAGTGGTTGTCCTGAACTATTTAGGATATTCTAACACAGTTCTAGGCATGGCAGTCCTGATCAGGGATAACACAGAATTGCCCTGCCATACAGGAAGAAAACCTTCTGTGCATCAGGGCCTTCTATTGTTTTATTGAATCAACCTTTGTTGTGTAGCATTTTAGGATCCTAGCGCAATTCTCCCGATTCATGCCCTTATATAGGTATAATTCATCTTGCACTTATATAGGCATAGAAATCATAACCATATTTAGACATAACCCATCCATTCCAAATACAGGCATGGCTACTTCCACTAGTTCCAAAAAGCCACGATTTCTTGGAAAACTCGGCTTCAGCAGTCAGGGACATACCCTTTCTTGAATATTGATTTGTCCTAGAAATCATGGCGTTTTCAAAGAACTACCATTCCCTTGGGGTTCTTTGGTGACATCATTATGTCCGACTTTACGTCAAACCAGGCACCTTCAAGGTATAAATGTGCCTACACTTGCCCTAGCAAACACACAGTGGTTTGGAGCAGCTCGACTATCTACTTGCCCGACGCAGCTTGCTACCGCAAGTGCCGAAGGAAGCCGACCCTCCAGCTGACGGACTGACATAGAGGCTGCCTTTCTCGCACTGAGAATCCAGCTCCAGTGTTTCTGAGCTCCCATCGCGGGGTGTTGGGAAATTGAGTCCTCAGAGACAGAGATACCAGACCTCTTTCATTCTAAAACCAAGGTACGGAGCTGATTAGACCCTAAGAGAAATCTTAGATAGATTCTCGGCAAAGAAACTAAACCTATGCTAAACCTTACTTACTTCTTCCCTCGTACTAGACTTAGGTTAGGTACATTGGGGTAGGCGTATATTAGAAGCACCAGTTGAGTACTTTTAGCTTTGTTATTTATCTATGTATTTTATGATTTAGAAACCATACCATGCTTTTACTGTATTATTTTATATTAGTCTTCTTGCTGTACGCATTATACTTTACAATCAGTATTCCGATTGTAGCAGTTCATTTCTTTTGCATGAGAAAGAAGACTGTTCAATAAATCCTTTTTTTGAAAATGCAACGAAGCAGGCATGAATGAGTAAAATATCTATCTAGTGTTTCCACAACTCTGAAGATACATTTTATCTTGGGGAAACAAAGTTGTCATATTTATGCGGTTGTCAGAAACGAATCCCTTCTTGTGTATTCCAGAAAGTTTCTAGTGACGTCTGAGCTAGCTGGCACTCACAATGAAGTCTAATATATTCGATAGAGACCTAGTCGACCTCAGTCCTACGCCAAATCTATAGGATATATTATTCCAATGCGCAGAGCCTATTGGGAATATAGGAACTACACTACACCTCCAGTTTGCTCCCTCAGTGGAAACCCTTATATGAGAAAATTGCTCACCAGTCTCAGGTGATAGTATGCAGTAACAAGCTCCAAAACCCACCAGAATACAGGTATAGAACCCAGGAAACCTCACTGTGTTAGGGTACAGCAACCAAGGAGGGAAGCATGGAAAACACTATGGGGCCGATTCACAGAACTAATCTGAGACAAAACCCTAAACTTACTACTTTTGCTATTCAAAGAAGGCATTTAGCTGTAGTAAAGTTAGTATTTTGTCTTAAATTAGTATTTTGTCTTAAGTTCGGATTTTGCTTAAGTTAGTATTTTGTCTTAAATTAGTGTTTTTGTCTTACACTAGTATTTTGTCTTAAGCTAGGATTTTGTCTTAAGGTTTGGTCTTAAGACAAAATCCTAACTTATGAAAAAATCCTAACTTAAGACAAAATCCTAACTTAAGACAAAATACTTACTTTACTACTACTAAATACCTTCTGTGAATACCAAAAGTAGTAAGTTTAGGATTTTGTCTCAGATTAGTTCTGTGAATCAGCTCCTATGAGAGACACAAAGAAGCAAAGCAAATGGCTACTGGGGAAACAATAATGAGGGAACTGAAAATGGAGAAAACAACAAAGCGTATGAAATGCCTTGTCACAAAGTCATGGACGCGAGATGCCGGAAGCAACTCACAAAGCATTACCTGCAAAGGTATACTCCACAAGATCCCTTAGTGTTCTGGTTCTGGCAACCCTGCTCTGGAAGTAAATCAGGCTAATGCGTAGGTCCCGCCTTATTGTCTCCCCGGATGGCTAGCCATTACAGGCCTGTTCTCCACAAACTCCAAGCTTCTGCTAATTCTATAATTCTATAAGGTGAACTAAATCACTAAGACCACTAAATCCAATACGGTGGTTCTGTTTTTTGCTGTTTTCAATTGAATTGTAGCACCCATACACTGTGTAGTTCTGTTATATATCATTGATGCCTAGTGTGGGTGCTGTAAATGGGCCCAACCCCTCCTTGTTCATAACTGCTAATTCTAGAGGCAAGACAAGTCTTATGTGGTACATGAGGGGGCATGCAGAGTGTATCGAACTTTGTGGTGCTTAACTGTTCTGGTAAAATATCTTTCCCATGTTCCTTGCTTCATCCTGAGCTCGAGATCTGACAAGGGCCTCCCACATGAGGTAGGAAAATGAAACTATGGCCACAATACACAGGGATAAAGTTCACTGCATGACAGGGCCATTTATTTTCAGTTTTACTGAAAAAAGTTTCCTGAGTGTGACAAAAATGACATGGGGTCTGCTCAGCAAACTGCTTTGTCTACAATGCATCCTCGCCTCTAGATGCAATGTAATCTGTGAGAATCAGGCAGGCAAGCAGGGATCTATAGGTATGGTGACCTGGTAGTCAGGTTCTAATTGAGACACTTAGGCCAGTGATCCTTAACCTTTTGACTTCTGGGGATCCCCACATAATCATTACTGAAATTTGGAGACCCCCACTAAATCATTATTTGAATCTGGAGCCCCTCACTGAGTCATTACTGGAGACCGGAGCTTAAGGAATTTGATTGATTTGAACCTCAAAACAATGCACAAAAATATAGAAAGAAGCATTCATGAGACTTCTACACAAATGATCAAATATGTTATTTTAACGGGAAGGTTGGGTTTTCCTAATTTCAACTGAAGCCACCCATCGTCGATACAGTATTCTGTTCAATGCACATGCACTGCTCCCACAAATCAATCTGAGGACACCAACTTCATTGTTAGCCTCTAATTTCAAATCCCTTAACATTTATCAAACTTCTTAAAATTTTAAAACTACATTTTGCGTCTTTATTAATATACACTTTAATATTCTGTTAGTATTAGCTATTTTTGAAGCAGCAGTGGATCCCCTGAGTAGGTGTCATGGACCTCCATGGGTTCCTGGACCACAGGTTAAAGAACCAGTGACTTAAACTATCTTTTCTCCTCAAGCCAGTGAAGCATTTCAGTGCTGGGCCAAAGCATTTCATTTTCTCTAATCTAAAATGACTGGACAAGATCTGTTGGGGGCGTGGCTACGGAGCGGATGTGGCTGGCAGCATGAGCTGAGAGCTCCGCACCAACCCCATCAATTATCCTGTTTCGGGCCAAAAAGACACCCGGTGGCGTGGCATGCACTCCTAGAGGTCCCGGTGTCATTTGCTGGCGGGCGCTACTTCGCCGTTGTGGACCGGGGACAGTTATGCAATGGGACCCTGGTCGCTCAAAATGGCACTGGGTCCGGCCGCAGTGGGAGGAGCTGAAGGAAGAGAGGCGGAGGTTCGGTGCGGCGGCGGAGCGGGTAATCAGACCGCCGCTACTGCTTGCTGAGCGTTGGGCACTACTGGTGTGGTTGGTGCAGGAGTGGTGCGGCAGAAGCGGTGCTGGGGAGGCGGCACCCACAGTGAATAGCAAAGCCTCCCCCCCTCCCTTTCTGACCCTCGCCTCTCGGTGACGTGCGGAGTACCCGGGGGGGGGGGCAGCTAAGCGGGGGAGAATGTCATTGCGGGGGCCCCGGCGCACCACAGGGACTGACTGGGGGCATGTTGAAGAGGGTTTCCCTCGCCTGAGACTACGGGCTGAGCGGGGCATGGCTGCTTGTGGTCCCTGCGCAGCCGCCATTTTGTGCCTCAGAGGAGCGGCGCCGCAGATCAGGTGCCTGCCAGGATTGTCCTTGACTGTTTTAGCAGTCGGAATGCAGGGGGGAAGACCCATGCGCCCTTGGCTTCTGCGAGGCAGAGCAGTGCATCGGCAAGTCACGCAGGAGCCCACAATCAGTGGCTCAGGGCTAGAGGAACTGTCCAGGACTCTGCTGTAGTGCCGGGAGAAGGCGGCGAAGTGGCATGAGTGGACACACTGAGGCAGGAGGAGGGTTGTCGGGAGCTGACACCGGATCTGCCTACCGGTGGTGGCGAGGTGAGAGCGACTTCTACCATTGGAGGCTTGGAGGGATTGGCATCTGATTGCCGGTCCGTGGGGATCCATTCCCAGTGCGGCGCCAGGACAAAGGGAACGGAGGCTATTAGCTGTGGGTTCCGGCCAGGGCGTGGAGATTGGGGGCCCTGGATCACTACATACAGCCAGGTGAGGTGGCGGCGTGTTGGGCACTCTGTGCCAGGAGCATTGCGCATGCAGCATGGATGGTTGCAACCATTGCTACTACACACAGTGTTGAGGGATGCGCCTGGAGGTGGACTCAACAGGAGGATCAGGTGACTGGTTGGACGCCACGCCGGATGGAGTCGAAGCTGGCAGAAGGAACCCATTGAGAGTGCCCTGAGAGCATTGTGGGCCGTGGAATGCCTGGATTCTACTGAGAGGTGGGGGGAAGATGCCTCGCAGTGAGGAACATTGGGCACTATCACCGTCAGTAGCTGGGAATTGTTGGAGATCTGGTAGCTAGCCACCGTGACCAACGTGCCTGGGGAACGGGCGACAATGGGGAAGCCACGGAGCAAGCAGGGCAGTGTGCCTCCAGAGCTAGAAGAGGAGGTTACAGACACTCAGGTGATAGATGTGTTGGAGTCGCGACCTGAGGGGATGGTGCAGCAGCAAGTAGAAATGATACTCAAGGCCATCGCGGATACCAGAAGTGCCCTTCAACAGGACATAGCGCAGGTGTCAGTGGGGCTGGGCCTTCTCCGGGCGGACCATGCAAAATTAGCAGACCGAGTGAAGCAAACCGAGGACACTTTGGATACACTGGATCCAGCAAAAAAGGCACTTGAGGCATAGATGGTGGACGTGCATTGTTGCTTGCAAACCCTGGAAAAGAGAGCTGAGGAGGCTGAAGGGAAGAACAGGAGGAACAACATACGGGTGGTTGGACTGCCTGAGGGAGTTGAAGGAACCAATATGGCTACATATTTGGAGGCCTGGTTGAAGTCCGAAGTAGCCCCAGAGGGACTGTCCCCTTTCTTCACCTTGGAAAGAGCATATGGGGTACTGGGGCATCTGTTGAATCCTGGGAGGCCACCCAGACCTGTGGTGGCACACTTGCTTCATTACAAAGACAGTTATCTGCTGTTGAATAGAACACGCACTGTGGGTCCATTTAAGGTGGATAACAGTAATGTGACGCTGTTTCCCGACCATACCTTTGATGTGCAGCGCCAGTGATCCTCCTTCTTGGAGGTCAAGAAAGCCCTCCGCACGGAAGGTTTGCAATATACCCTGATGTTTCCGGCACGATTAAGAGTGGCCATGGATGATAAAACCTTTTTCTTCGGCACCCCTGAGGAAGCATGGGACTGGCTTGAGTCCTACAAGGCGGGATGGGGAGAAACTGGTCGAGGCTGGGGGACCGCCGAAGGGATGCCGCGCCTCCCTCGACCGCGACGTTCGGAGAGACGGCCGCTTCATTCTCAGAGACCAACGACGTCTCAGACGGAGAAAGAAAGAGCAGCAGCGCTCAGGGCAGTGACAGAGATATCTCAAGAGCAAGGACCAGATTCGAGGGGAGCGACTGCCTGAGAAGGGGTCAGCTGGGTCAGCATTGGAGGAACTGCAGACGAGTTGGTCGATGAGTAGCACAGTAGGACATTCTCCAGGACTGTGTGGCGCTTCTGTGTACTGACATTCCCCTTTGGTTTTTTTGATGGTGTGGAATAGAGGGTGATGGTGGCGGGGGTGGAGGGGTGCGGGGGAGGGCATGGGGTGAGGGCCCCCCACCAATTCGGAGTACTGCAGGAGGAGCTGTGGTTTTACAGGGAATGAGGTATTGTGTGAGGCGGTGGTATAATTTTGATTCAGCGGCGTCTGGCCCCTGGGCACCCCCCTGTTATTGTAGTTAGAGTTCCCCGGTAGCTACCGAGGAAGTAGTTTAGTGGCGAATTTGGATGGGTGCTGTTTTGTGAGAGCCTGTTCTTGGGAGGGGTAGTTGGGGAAGGTTGTGTGAGTTGTTTGTGGTTATAGAGGCTACCAGTGTGTCCATAGTGAAGATGCAGAGGTGCCAGGAAGTGGAGGACCACTATTGGGACCCTATTTGATGTGAAGTGCCTAACGTGGAATGTGAGAGGGATGCACACAATGTGGAAGCGCAACAAGGTGCATGCTTATCTGGTACAGAGGAGGGTACATATAGCCTTCCTGCAGGAGACCCACATTGATAGAGCGGAGAGCAGCGCGTTACATCGAAGGTGGCGGGGGCAGGTCTATTGTGCAACGTACTCGGCGTTTGCTAGGGGTGCTCTGTTATGGGTTCGGGTGGGGGGTGCACTTCCAGATGACTCGCCAGTTTGCTGACCCAGAAGGAAGGTTCGTAGTGGTGGGGGGGGGCGACTGAATGGTTTAGATGTAACACTATGTAGTATATACACCCCTAATGTGGACCAGATGTCCTTTTTTACCCTCCTGTCAGGGAAGCTGGCACTCTATTTGACTGGCTCTGTGATATTGGGAGGTGATTTCAACTCCATAGTTGATGTTGATATAGATAGGTCCCCCATTGTCAGAAGCCCCGGTACATAGAATATCTAAGGAAAGAAGAGACTGGCAGGATAGATGGGGATTGGTAGATACCTGGCGAATGCAACATCTTTAGGATCGCCTATTCTTTCTTCTGTGCATTGCATGTCCTGCGCTTGGATGCTATATTGCGCATGTCTGATGTACATGCAAAGGTGCTCACCAGTGAGTACTTGACTAGAACAATATCGGATCACAACCCACTACTCCAGACGATTAGGTGGGTTCAGGAGAGGCCTGAAATCCTGATGTGGTGCCTAACACCGGAGACGCTAGAGGACGCTGTTTTCCATGGGGATATAGAAACGAGCATTAAGCAATATTTTTCTGAAAACGAAGGAACAGCATCTAAAATAACGATATAATGGGATGCTTTTAAGGTGGTGGTGAGGGGAATGTGTATTGCCCAACAGGCGGGAGTAAGGAAGACGTTGCTCCGGGAGCCGGAAGCGGCAGAACCCGGTTGCGAGGGTTAGAGATGAACAGCCTGAGCGCCCGGAAGTACAGGATGAATTAGTGGCGGCAAGGGAGGAGGTGGCGATCAAATAGAGAGGCTGCATTGCCATGGTTATAGGGCTTACCTGGCACGGGCGCACACAGAACGTCACAAAGCGAATACGCTGCTGGCTTGGCTAGCTAACCTGGACCCTTCCGGGACTTCCGGTTTATATCCAAAGAGGGATTAACGACCTGTTCATAGAATATTATGATGAGTTGTAAAGGAGTCACATGGGGCCCTGATGATGCACTGGAGGAAATTTTGGCGGGTATACAACTGCCCCGATTAGAGGAGGAACAAGCGGAGCAGCTAGGGTAGGACATTATGCTGGGGGACATACGGAGTGCAATTAAGCATATGGCGCGTAATAAGACACCGGGTTCGGAAGGCCTCCCAATTGAATTTAATTTAACCTACATTGACTTACCAGCTCCAAAATTGGTGAGAATTTATAAAGAGGCCCGGACAGTGGGGAGGCTCCCAACTTCTATGAGGGAGGCTGTCATTGTCCCACTTCTGAAAACAGGAAGGGAAGCAATGGATAAGTCGGCGTACCGCCTGTTATCCATGCTGACATCTGACTATAAGATATTAAGCAGAATTCTGGTGACTCAGCTCTTGCCCCATATGGTACACTTAGTGCATCGTGATCAGGCGAGTTTTATTCAAACTCGGAACACAGCCGTTAATATACGGCGCCTCCTACGTATATTGGATGCAGATCATGGTGACGCTCCCAGTGCCGCGGTACTCTTGGTGGACATAGAAAAGGCATTTGATAGTCTGGAGTGGCTGTATCTCTACCGCGCTATGCGTACATTTGGACTTGGGGAGACATTTGTGGGGTGGACGGGATTATTGTAACAGGATGCGACAGCTAGGGTGTGGACAGGGTTGACTGTATCCTCCCCTTGTGCAGTAGGTCGAGGAACGCAACAGGGCTGCCCGCTGTCACCGCTGTTATTTGCGTTAGCTATTGAACCGTTGGCTGTACAGGCTAGGCTAGGGCGCCATTATCAAGGACTGACCCTGCGGGGCACGGAACTATATATATATCCCTGTATGCTGATGATCTACTAATTTTCTTGGCCAACACGGGGGTGGCACTAGAAGGAGCGACACAACGACTGCGAGTGTTCGGAGAAATGTTGGGACTGGGGGTTAATTAGGAGAAGACTTGTCTCTTCCCGGTGGTTCCAATGGCAGGAGGCCCTGATCGAGTAGTGGCAATTCGGTGGGACCCAACATGTCTGCCCTATCTTGGGACCAAGATTTATCATGCCCCTGTGGATCTGCTGGAAGGGAACTTGGGAAGGGCCCTACGTAGGCTGCGAGGGAACCTGACTTTTTGGAGTGCTCTGCCGCTCTTGGTTGCCGGGAGAGTGGTGCTCATGAAGATGGTGGCGCTCCCCAGCCTGCTTTAATACTTTCGGACATTGCCGATTTGGATACCGAGTGCACCCTTTAGGCAGCTTAGGTCAATGGTTAGTGGCTTCTTATGGGGAATTGGCAGGAAACAGGTGGCAGTATCTACCATGATGAGACCCAGAGTGGATGGAGGGCTAGCAGTACCGGATTTTGAACGTTATCCCCTGGCGGCTCAGCTGCAGTGGCTGACACAAGCAGTGGCTCAAAAATTTCGCGGCCCAGAGGGCCAAGAGTGTCGGTGGATCCTACGGCATGTACTTTCATTTACTGTGTTACAACAACCCTTGCACCTTGGGTCGCTCACTGTTGAAGAGCGGACATTAGGGCATTGTTGGATTCGTAGCCATTACAGAGTCAACGTTAGTCGCCCATATGCACTGGAGATTCCCCAGGGCATGTGCACTGCCCTCCCACATGGGGGGGATTGGTTGGCGCTAGCAGACTGGGAAACGGCAGGACTCCAGGTCATGAGGGATTTGTATGAAGATGGGGTGCAACTACCTTTTCAGACACTACAGGAAAGGTATGATTTGCCGCGAGGGGACTATTTGCTGCATGCAGCCCTGATCACAGCTATACAGCACCACTGGAAGGAAGGGTTCTCAGAGCCCCAAACTTCTATGACGTGTCAATACGTGGTGATAGCTGCTGGGACGTTTAAGGCGATTACAAGTCTCTAAAGGCACTTTTGCACGGAAGGCCTGCGCCCGTTGACGGAGTTACGAGGAAAATGGGAGGAGTATTTTGGGAAGGAAATACCGGAAGCGACGTGGGCTCAATTGATCCGAAGGGCATGGAAGAGCACACGGATTGCTAGGTTTCAATTAATACATTTCTTTATATTGCATAGGACTTATTTAACCCCAGCCAGAATCAACCGATATTTCCGGATGGATACCGCCCAGTGCCTGCGTTGCGGCCTAGAGGGGGCAGAGTTACCTCATATGCTGTGGACTTGTGGACAATTGGGAACATATTGGAAGGAAGTAGTCAATCTGCTTTGTGGCATTACAGAGTGCCGTATAGACACTGATATGTGTACCTGTATATTGCATTGGTTCCCACACACCCCTAAGACAAAGATCACAAGCAAGTTTCTGGACTTCGGCTTACTGCTTGCTAAGAGAGAGATCACAGCCCAATGGAAGTCACGACGGGGGGCTACAATAAGGAAGTGGAAATCGGAGTTAACAAATGGGCCAAAAGTGAGAGTTCAGTTAGATTGCAGCAGGCTATAGGTACTAATAATGAGAAGGCCCTGGAAGCAGCCAGAGCGTGGGAAGAATTAGTGGTAGCACTTCAGATACCGGACACTGATTTGGAGGTGGGCCCTGCTGAGGAGACTCCAGAGGGTTCCCCTTGATCGGACCTGGAGTAGGGAAGGTGGTAGGGGCCTGGTCTGGTGGTGAGTGAATGTGGTAACACATGGCGATGGGTAGGTATGGTCCCCAAAATATCCTGAAACGAGATTTGTCGTACCTGATGTACATATTGGATTCTGAGATTGGAAGATTGGGCACACCGGAAGCATTGCTGAAAAGTAGGCATAACACTATAGACAATATGCTCCTATTGAAATAGGTATATGTGCGATTGGACGATTATTGAGAATTGCCTTATATAGTAACAGCTTTTGATGGAGACATAGCTCATCCTGCGAACCTATGGGAGCGCAGACATTGCTATATGATTGCTATGTATGGCTTTATAAAACAATAAACACAGATTAAAAAGAAAGACTGGACAACTATTTAAAATTGGGCAGCCTATAAATTCTGAATACACTGTGATCAAATCTAACTTTATTAAGCACACCTTCTAAAGAAGTTTTTGCTGGTTTGAAAATATTTTGTAAGAATTGCTTTTATTAATTATGTTTCCATTATTGGATCAGGTGAGCCAGGGAAAACTTATGCCTTTGACCATTTTTACATACAGTTGTTCTTCATAAAATATTTCAAAGATGCCCACATTTTGGTTTATTTTATTTTAAACCTGAATTGAGATAGGCCGGCTTGGATGACATGTTTTTCAGTTTGATGGAAATTCCATATTAATTAAAAGAGGTACATAAAGAGACAACAGGGGTGCAGAAAGAAGCATGACAGGTGCAGAAAGAAGCATAGAAAGTGCAGAATGAAGCAACAGGTGTGCAGAAAGAGGCAAGAGAAGTGCAGAAAGGAGCTAGTGAGGTGCAGAATGAGCCAACAGAGGTGCAAAAAGACGCAAGAGAGGTGCTGAAAGAAGCAATGGAGGTGAGAAAGAAGCAATAAAAGTGCAGAAAGAGGCAAGTGAGATGCAAAAACAGGCAGGAAAGGAACAGAAAGAGGGAAGAAAAGTGCAGAAAGAGACAACAGGGGTGCCGAAAGAAGCAAATGAGGTGCAGAAAGAGGCAACAGACATGCAGAAAGAGGAAAAAAACTGCAGAAAAAGGCACTGAAAGTGCAGATAGAGACAAAAGAGGTACATAAAGAGACACCAGGGGTGCAGAAAGCAGCAGACAGGTGCAGAAAGAAGCATGGAAACTGCAGAATGAAGCAACAGGGGTGCAGAAAGAGGCAAGAGCAGTGTAGAAAGGAGCAAGTGAGGTGCAGAAAGCCAACAGAGGTACAAAAAGAGACAAGAGAGGTACAGAAACAGGTGAGAGAAGTGCACAAAGAGGCAAGAGAATTGCTGAAAGAAGCAACAGAGATGTAGAAAGAAGCAAGAAAAGTGCAGAAAGAGGCAAGTGAGATTGAAAAAAAGTCTGGAAAGGTTCAGAAAGAAAGAAGACGAGTCCAGAACGAGACAACAGGGGTACCGAAAGAAGCAAATGAGTTGCAAAAAGAGGCAATAGACATGCAGAGAGAGGGAAGAGAGGTGCAGAAAAAGGCAAGAAACGTGCAAAAAGAGGCAAAAGAGGTACATCAAGAGACAACAGGGGTGCACAAAGAAGCAAGACAGGTGCAGAAAGAAGCATGGAAAGTGCAGAATGTACCAACAGGGGTGCAGAACGTGACAAGAGAAGAGTTGAAAGGAGCCAGTGATGTGCGGAAAGAGCCAGCAGAGGTGCAAAAAGAGGCAAGAGAGGTGCAGAAAGAGGCAACAGACATGCAGAAAGAGGGAAGAGAGGAGCAGAAAAAGGCAAGAAATGTGCAGAAAGAGGCAAAAGAGGTACCTAAAGAGACAACAGGGGTGCAGAAAGAAGCAAGACAGGTGCAGAAAGAAGCATGGAAAGTGCAGAATAAAGGAACACTGTGCAGAAAGAGGCAAGAGAAGTTTAGAAAGGAGCTAGTGAGGTGCATAAAGAGTCAACAGAGGTGCAAAAAGAGGCAAGAGATGTGCAGAAATAGGCAAGAAAAGTGTGCAAAGAGGAAAGATCATTTCTGAAAGAAGCAACACAGGTGTAGAAAGAAGCAAGAAAAGTGCAGAAAGAGGCAAGTGAGGCGCAAAAACAGGCAGGAAAGATACTGAAATAGGGGAGACGAGTGCATAAAGAGACAACAGGGCTGCAGAATGAAGCAAATGAGGTACAGAAAGTGGCAACAGACATGCAGAAAGAGGGAAGAGAACTGCAGAAAAAGTCACGAAAAGAGCAGAAAGAAGCAAAAGAGGTACATAAAGAGACAAAAGGGGTGCGGAAAGAAGCAAGACAGGTGCAGAAAGAAGCATGGAAAGTGCAGAATGAAGCAACACGGTGCAGAAAGAGGCAAGAGAAGTGCAGAAAGGAGCAAGTGAGTAGCAGAAATATCCAACAGAGGTGCAAAAGAGGCAAGAGAGGTGCAGAAATAGGCAAGAAAAGTGCACAAAGAGGCAAGAGAATTGCTGAAAGAAGCGACAGAGGTGTAGTAAGAAGCAAGAAAGTGCATAAAGAGGCAAGTGAGATGCAAAAACAGGCTGTAAAGGTTCAGAAAGAGGGAAGATGAGTGCAGAAAGAGTCAACAGGGGTGCAGAACGAAGCATATGAGGTGCAGAAAGGGGTACCAGACGTGCTGAAAGAGGGAAGAGAACTGCAGAAAAAGGCAAGAAAAGTGCAAAAAGAGGAAAACAGGTCAAAAAAAAGGGACAACAGGGAAGCAGAAAGAAGCAAGACTGGTGCAGAAAGAAGCATGGTAAGTGCAGAAGGCGGAAAATGAGATGCAAAAACAGGCAGGAAAGGTACAGAAAGAGGGAAGACGAGTCCAGAACGAGACAACAGGGGTGCAGAAAGAAGGAAATGAGGTGCAGACTATGTCTTTTTATGCACCCTATTTATGTACTCATTACTATGTGCCAATGTGTTCAAAACTGCCTTTAATGCTCAATGAATTATTATCCTTCATTGTTCTTAAAGAGTGGCTAGAAATGCATCCCATTTTGATAAAGATGCCTGTAGGAATAACATACACCTCTGTGCATAATTACTTTTATGTTCTATTCTGTTCTCACTTCTCATCAATTTTTACTGGTCCGAGGTTCTAGTGAAACACCATTTGACACACATTTAATGAAAAAAATCTCAATGTTCCTGACTCACTGTGCTGTAAGAGAATTCATTGCCTATTAATTATCACAATAGTAGAATAATTCTAATACTTAAAAAAATACTGGAAAATGTGCTGTGTTTCAAAACTCCCACCATATTGTGATATGTTTAATAGATATTGTGATGGGTACCTGTCAAATCCAAGACCTCTTTCTGTTTCTTAGGCCATGCGCCGAAAAACATCTATCCCTGCTTATGGCCCGGCATAACAATGTACAGCTTGAGATTTTTTACATAACCCTTGAGATGAGGATGTCAGTAGTTGGCACAGACAGTCAGGGTATAGGTGAGAGAAAAAGCTTGGCAATGGAGCACTACTGACATGTAAGGAGGGGACAAAAAGTGATATAATGGCTGAATAAATGCTCTAATCCTGCATCAGACATAGAGCTTAATAAGACTGATAATCTCGAGGCAACATGAGAGTCATGAAAAATGTCCACCACAGAGACTGGATCGTACATGTGCTCCCAGGTTTTAATTGAAAAATATCATGATTACCTTTGTTTCTCGGCTTTTGCATCCTCTTGCAATAGAAACATACTGGTATTCCCAAGAGAAATATTAAAAGAATAGCCAATTTATTGTAATGCTTTTGTTCTCCATTTTCTGCAATTAAATTTCAAAGATACAATGAGAATTTCAATATTAGACTTTACAAATAAGACAAATACATTGGAACTTCTTTCATTCAAATGTTCAATTGAGTCATTTACAAAAAAGGACAAAAATAACAAAATTCACATTAGCAAAGTATAAAGAAATATATATATTAATACATATATTTATATTCACTGAAAAAAACACAGGTTTCAGGGACATTATAGTTAGAAATTAGCATTTAAAAACCTTTGAAATTCACTGAAAAAAAACATAGGTTTCAGGGACGTTATAGTTAGAAATTAGCATTTAAAAAACCTTAGAAATTCACTGAAAAAAACAGGTTTCAGGGACCTAATAGTTAGTCGGACATTTCACTCGTACAAAACCAGAGAAATTCGGCCGGTATAGTTAGTTGAGCTAACTATAACTCGCGCCCCCGCAATGCACTTCTGATGACGTCACATATTACATCATTCATGACATGGTCAGTGACATCAATGATGACGTCCCTTAAATTTATGTTTTTTTCAGTGAATTTCAAAGGTTTTTTAAATTGTAATTTCTAACTGTGCCTACAGAGGTAGGCCATGTGCAGAAAGAGGAAGAAAAAAGAAGCAAGAAAAATGCCGAAAGAGAACAAAAGTCCAGAAAGGTGCAGAAAGAAGCAAGAGATGTGCACAAAGAACCAACAGAGGAGCAGAAAGAGGTCTTGTTGCAAAGTCATCCTGTGCCCCAAACTTTTTGCTGACGGGTACTGGTGGTAACTGAGTCTGACTAACCAGGACTAGAGCCAGTGCTATGCTGAAAGACACTTAGAATACAGTTAAAACACCTACAAACACTAGGGTACACTATGGTTTGGGGTACCCCTATGATTGGTATCAGCTTACGTGTATGACCCTAGTACAATAAAGGCAGGGGAATTAAAACATCCTCTAACTAAGTGGTGCAGTAGGAGGTAAGGAAAGTGCAGAAAGAAGCAACAGAGGTGCTGAAAGAGGCAATAGAGCTGCAGAAAAAAAGCAAGTGAAGTGCAGAAAGAGGCAAGGGAGGTGCAGAAAGAAGCAAGTGGAGAAATAACAAACACAGGTGTAAAACGAGGCAAGAGGGGTGCTGAAAAAGGTAGGAGGGGTGTAGAAAGATGCAAGAGAGGTACAGAAAGAGGCAGGAGGGGTGCAGAAAGAAGGAAGAGAAGTACAGAAAGAAGTAACAGGTGCTGAAAGAGGCGCAAAGGGTGCAGAAAGAGCAACAGAAGTACAGAAAGA
This sequence comes from Lissotriton vulgaris, assembly GCF_964263255.1. NCBI lineage: Eukaryota > Metazoa > Chordata > Amphibia > Caudata > Salamandridae > Lissotriton > Lissotriton vulgaris. Next base: position 153,910,745 of record NC_141690.1, on the reverse strand, counting down.
GGCAAGAGATGTACAGAAAGATGCAACAGGGGTGCATAAACAGGCAGGAGAGGTGCAGAAAGAGGGAACAGGGGTGCAAATAGAGGCAAGAGAGGTACAGAAAGACAAAAGAGGGGTGCAGAAACAGGCAAGAAATCTGCAGGAAAAAGCAACAGAGGTGTTGAAACAGGCAAGAGTGGTGCAAAAAGGGGCAAGGGATCTGCATAAAAGCAACAGACATGCTGAAAGAAGCAATTGAGGTGCAGAAAGAAGTAAGAGAAATGCAAAAAGAGGCAATGGAAGTGCAGAAAGAAGCAGCAGAGGAACATAAAGAGGCAAAGGGGTGCAGAAAGAGGCAAGATAAGCGCAGAAAGAGGCAACAGATGTACAGAAAGAGGCAAGAGAGATGCAGAAACAGGCATGAAAGGTACAGAAGGAGAGAACGGGGATGCAGAAAGAAGCAATAGAGGTGCAGAAACAAAAGAGGGGTGCAAAAAAAGGAAAGAGATCTGAAAAAAAAGTAACATGGTTGCTAAAAGAGGCAAGTGAGGTGCAGAAAGAGACAAGAGATCTGTAGAAAAAAGCAACAGAGGTGCTGAACGAGGCAAGTGAGGTGCAGAAAGTAGCAAGGGAGATGCAGAAAGAAGTAACAAAGGTGCTGAAAGAGTCCAGAGAGCAAGAGAGGTGCTCAAAGAGGCAAGTCAGCTGCAGAAAGAAGCAAGAGGGATGCAGAAAGAGGCAATAGAAGCGCAGAAAGAAGCATCAGAGGTGCACAAAGAGGCAGGAGAGAGATGCAGAAAGAGGAGACAGAAGTGCAGAAAGAAGCAACAGAGATGCTCAAAGAGGCAAGGGGGGCGCATAAAGAGGCAAGAGCAATGCAGAAAGAACCAAGAGAAATACAGACAGAAGCAACAGAGGTGCAAAAGGAGGCACGAGGAGTACAGAAAGAAGGAAGAGAAGTCCAGAAAGAACTGAGGTGCTGAAAGGGGCACAAAGGGTGCAGAAAGAGTCAAGGGAAGTGCAGAAAGAAGCAACCGAGGTACAAAACAAGGCAAGAGTGGTGCAGAGAGAGGGAAGAGAGGTGTAGAAAGAGGCTAGAGAGTTGCACAAAGAGGGACAACGGGTGCAGAAACAAGCAACAAAGGTGTCGAAAAAAGCAAGAAAAGTATAGAAACAGGCAAGAAAGGTACAGAAAGAGGGAAGACAAGTGCAGAAAGAGACAACAGAGTTGCTGAAAGAAGCAAGACAGATGAAGAAAAAAGCTTAAAAAGTGCAGAATTAAGCAACAGGGGTGCAGAAAGAAGCAAGAGAAGTGCAGAAAGAAGCAACAGGTGTGCAGAAAAAGGGTAGAGAGGTGAAGAAAAAGGCAAGAAAAGTACAGAAAGAGGTAAAAGAGGTGCAGAAAGAGACAACAAGGGTGCAGAAAAAAGCAAGACAGGTGCAGAAAAGTGCAGAATGAAGCAACAGGGGTACAGAAATAGGCAAGAGAAGTGAAGAAAGGAGCAAGTGAGCTGCAGAAAGAGCGAACAGAGGTGCAAAAATAGGAAAGAGAGGTGCAGAAACAGGCAAGAGAAGTGCACAAGAAATTGCTCTGCAAGAAGCAACAGAGTTGTACAAAGAAGTAAGAAAAGTGCAGAAAGAGGCATGTGAGATGCAAAAACAGCCAGGAAAGGTACAGAAGGAGAGAAGACAAGTGCAGATGAGACAACAGGGGTGCAGAGAGAAGCAAATGAGGTGCAGAAAGAGGCAACAGACGTGCAGAAAGAGTGAAGGAAACTGCAGAAAAAGGCAAGAAAAGTACAGAAAGAGGCAAAAGAGGTACATAAAGAGACGACAGGGATGCAGAAATAAGCAAGACAGGTACAGAAAAAAGCATGGAAAGTGCAGAATGAAGCAACAGGGGCACAGAAAGAGACAAGGGAAGTTTAGAAAGGAGCTAGTGAGGTGCATAAAGAGCCAACAGAGGTGCGAAAAGAGGCAAGAGAGTTGCAGAAAAAGGCAGGAGAATTGCACAAAGAGACAAGAGAATTGCTTAAAGAAGCAACAGAGGTGTAGAAAGGAGCAAGAAAAGTGCAGAAACAGGCAAGTGAGATGCAAAAACAGGCAGGAAAGGTACAGAAAGAAGGAAAATGAGTGCAGAAAGAGACAACGGGGAAGCAAAAAGAAGCAAATGAGGTGCAGAAAGAGGCAGCAGGTGTGCAGAAAGAGGGAAGAGAGGTGCAGAAAAAGGCAAGAAAAGTACAGAAAGAGGCAAAAGAGTTACATAAAGAGACAACAGGCGTGCAGGAAGAAGCAAGACAGGTGCAGAAAGAAGCATGGAAAGTGCAAAATTAAGGAACAGGGGTGCAGAAAGAGGCAATAGAAGTGTAGAAAGAGGCAACAGAAGTCCAGAAAGACAAATAAATGTGCAGAAAGAATCAAGAGATGTGCACAAAGAACCAACAGAGGAGCAGAAAGAAGCCTTGTTGCAAAGTCGTCCTGTGCCACCAACTTTTTGCTGAGCGCCCGTGACGGCTCATAATTGCATAAGGTCTTGAGTGTTCTTACCACCTCATGTGCTTGTCTGTTCCAGTACAATTTATAGCTTGGAGTATGGACTTTCACAACCAATGTAACTAATCGCTGTGGTTTCAGTTGATTTGCCTGATTTGCCACTTTTTTGAGCGCCCTTGACAGCATGTTGTTGCGCATGGTTTTGCCGGGCACCAGTTGCACACCAGTGCGGCTTGAATATGCTGTACCGTCCACCGTTGGCCTGTCAACCAGTTTCCTCACGCCATTACTTTCACAGGCCCATTTTTGGCACAGCATGTTTTAGGTCTTAAAACCTTTTCTCTCACGTACACAGCAGATTGGAAAGTACTCGCGTTATAACAAATTGTTGTTTTTAGATTTCACCATCAGGTTTCAAATTCTATCCTCTCCCTCTGCCAACCCTTTTCCCTCTTACAGAGGCAATTTCTTTTATCGTATCAGGCATGTACCCTTAATGTCCTGAAGATGATCCTAATATCTTGATGAAAGGATCGAAACATCGTCGACTCTTGTTTGACAGTTCTGTGCATTATTCCATTGTGCAAAGCTAGTACATTTACTGTCTCATAAAAGCTTGACAATACCTGCAATATAACAAGCTTCACTTAACTTGCCTGAAATATCTATGTGTTTGTTTTGTACCTGTTGTGTCCTAGAGAGGATACAGGATTGTGTCCTACTACATTAATGTTTGCAACTACGGTTGCCCCAACTTTTCTCATTATTAAATTACTGTCCTGCTGGACATATGTGATATAGCTCTGATTTCAGTCTATATTTATTGTACCTGAGATTATATTTGTTTAAGGACCACTGTTTCTGTATATGAATTGCCACCCAAGGTCCTTACTTACCTTGTGGGTTCCCTTGTTCTTTTTTACCCTAAATCTCCCTCCATGCACAGTGAAAAGTGAGAGTTCTTGGTCATTTTGCCCCTGGCTAACTTGTGCTCTTAAATTTAAAATGTCTCACGGGGAAGAAATAAGTCCATTAAACAAAGCTCTTGGGAATCCTTGCAAGTGGCACCTGTTAATGTAACTCTGTGTGAGTGTGCAAGGGAAAGAGTGTAAAAACAAGTAGGAGGACCCCACTCTACCTTGTAAAGGACGGTGGGGAGAATGTCATTAAAGAAAGAACAAACGTCCGGGTTCGTAGGACAGGATGTTGTCTCTTGGTGTGGAACCAATGGGTGTCACTTTTGTGGACTAGGGTGTTTTTTACCCTGGGGAAGGCAAAATATATACACACTTATTTGAACAAGTTCAATATATATTGAAAAAAGTTCTACTAAATAAAACGGTTTTTGTTTAAAATAATTTTAGGAAAGTTGCACATACGTGGGTTTAGTAAAATAGGCCTGGGACAGTGAAAATGTCATGGGCTATTAATTCGGATATATGTAATCAAACTAGTACATTCACTTGTTAAGTGCAGACACATATGGGAAATTTTTAGATTAAAAGCATATCAACACAAACGTTTGGTCACAGTATTTAAATTTTATTACACATTGCACAATATGAAAACACATTAAAAACATTTATCCATAAATATGATCATCACAATGTTAAAAATCACAGAATCAAAAGGTCGACGCGGCGTTTCGGCTTTTTTCTAGTATGCCTTCATCAGGACTGATTCTAGACAATTAAAATCATAAAACACAAAGTTACCAAACGAGTAAAATACATAAAATAAATTTTTTGCGTGAGCACTCTTACATCTTAACCCCCCTGATTTAGGATAATCAGTTTTTTTCTACTTTACATACATATACTCAGTACGTTCCATTGAGCATTGTTTCTATTGTGCCTTTCCCCAACAGTGCAATTGACAGATTTTTTATATATACTACTATCTCTTTTTGCCTTCCCCTTGGACCTGTGTACCCTTATATTAGGGACCCCCAGTGATTCCGCTACCAAAAAAGAAGTACCTCCCATGAATCAGGTGCGTACCTTGTTGATCCAAATGGATTTGATTATCCATGTGGTTTGAACTTTTTAGTTCTACCAGGAGTCCTTTTTGATGATATGGACCTTGGTGCTTTGCTTAACGATTATTCGCAAAGTTGCTCTGTTTCTTAAATAAAGACATACATATACTTAATAAGTACTGTGTTTGATCATTTTATGACACATGCTTGAATTATTTATAATGAAAACCCTTTTTCATACCGAAGTCGTGGGTGAGTTAGATTTCCACTCCTTCAACTTTTGCTTGTATGCCCAGTGGTAAGAGATTTAATTCCCTTTTTTTAATCTGCCTGTGGGTATAAAGGTACAGATGTATATATCCCTGTTTTTTAACCAACACAGCTGTATTTGTATCATTGCTTTTCTATAAGTAGACACATACCTCGATAGGGCTATATCTCTGCCGTGTCTTTTACTGCCAGGAGGAGCCACCGTTCTGTGTATTAGGTGCTGTGCTCCCTGTGAGGTGAGTATTGATATTAATAAATATATTTCTTTATATTCTACTTGCTCTCCTTTTAAGTTGTTGTACATTTCCTTCTATTGCCACTCACCGTGGGAGCTGGACGGTTGATTTTGAACCACAACCTCTTTCAATTAGGTAAAGGTAAGTTTCGCTGACATCTTCTTCTGTCATTAGTTGATATCTGTGGGAATTATATTTTCAGCATTATAATCTTATTTGCTAAAAGTGTTCTATTCCTTAAACTCTAAATTTTAAATGGATTCTAAGCCTTTTTGCTGCTCAGGCTTTTACTCTAAATTCTATCGTTTTTTTACTTTGTTAATTTAGACCTTTAATGTTATGTCCTAGCGCTGGGTCTATTCTTAAAATTATTATTTGAGCATTAAGTCTCTAGAGCACTGTTCGCGCCTCTTACCAGTATGTTAGCAGTCGGCCTCCCTGCTCCTTCCTTCCTGGCAGTTCCTTCTTATGTTCACCGCACGGCGTTCTGTTGAAATGAACAGACCGTGTGTTGCGGTAGCTTAAATAGTGGTTTTTAATTGATTTGGCGCCACAAAACGCCGTGAACGCGGTGACTATGACGACTGCCTAGACGGGAGCGTGGACGCGTGGACGCGTTGCCATGGCGGCGTTTGTTCTCTCGGCGTTTACGTTGCCATGGTAACGTTGTTACTTCGGCGGCGTATAACTTACCCCGCAGTTCATTTACTCCACGGGCCTTGTCTATATAAAGGGCATTTTAATAAATAGAGCGTGATACTTCCATGAGCGCCTCTGTTACGTTTCTATTTACATGATTCTTTGTTTGGTTCGTTTTGACGGCGGATTATTATTTTGGTAGCACTCTCTCCATTGGCTATCTATGTATTCTGAGGCCATCTGCTATTGGTTAAGATAGCAACCGGACGCATGTTAATTGCTGTGTTACCGCGTTGCTATGGAGATGATGAAACTCCATTTTTTAGAGCGCACCACGTCACCGTCTCCCGTGACGCTTTTCTTTGTTATAGACAGGCCTACCCGATGTTACTATAAATGTTACTATAAACACTTACCTTGGGGTTGGGATTTTGCAAAGAGGGAGACATTGTTTTTTGGTCACCCACTATAGGGCTGAAGCCCGCTATGTGGCACCTGGTTAAAGTGACCGAATTTAAACACATTATTCTTTTTAGATGACAGGTTACTTTGTACGTTGTTTATGAGGGGCTTTATATAGGGCTAAAGCTCGCTATGTGGCACCTGGTTAAAGTGACCTAATTTAAACACATTATTCATTTTAGATGACAGGTTACTTTGTTCATTGTTTATGAGGGGCTTTGTAAAACGAATACCGCTTATTGTTATCTTGTGTACTGGATTAATCTCGGAAACGGATACATTTAGATCTGGGAGATACTTATTTACATAAGTTGTGCTCTTAGTTCAGAATTATCTTCTCCCAATCCTCCCTCGAGTTCAGTCCACATCTTACACTGTTAAAAGAAGACATGTAAAATTGCTCCCTCCTTTTCCTCTTATTATCCAGGTTACCTCCTCTTTTGGTTCCTGTGATTTTCTCTAGTCCGCACCATTTCAGGTCCTCAATTTGGTGCCCTGCGTCCCTCCAATGTTCAGTGAGGGGTGCCCCTAATTTGTTTGTCCTTATGGCTGACCTATGCTCATTCAAGTGTAGTCTAACTTCTCTGGACGTTTCCCCTATGTAGGATTTCTGGCAAGGACATTGGATCAGATATGATATTTTTTGTCCTACAGTTCATGAAGCTTTTTATATTCACCGATCTATCATTAACTGTCACTGTTTTGCCTTTGATAATACTCGTGCAGTTACCACACCCTGAGCAGGGGAATGTTCCTGTTGGCATAGGGGTATCGTCAATGGTGCGCTGACTGTTTGTGCTCCTTTCTCTATACGTATGTACCAGGCAATTCCTGATGGTTTTGTTTCTTCTATATGAGAAAATAGGCCTGGGAATCGGGATCTGGGTTTTGTCTTTTATTAAGTGCCAGTTCCTGTTTATGATGTTTTTTACTCTATGGCTCACTTGTGAAAAATTAGTAACAAACATGATGGGATCTTGGGGATCTTGGGTCTTTTCTTTGGGTAGAAACAGATTGTCCCTATTAAAATATTTGGCCCTCTTGTACGCGTGTCTGATCATTTTTTTGGGGTAACCCTATCTAGGAACTTCTCCTTAAGGTTGTCTGCGTGTTTTTCATAATCCTTCATTGACGTACAGTTCCTTTTGAGCCTTAAGAATTGGCCAAAAGGGATGTTATTTTTCTGTGAGGCAGGATGATTGCTTTGGAAATGCAGCATTGTGTTTCTATCCGTGGGTTTTGTATACAATTCCACAGTTAGGTGGCCGTCAGTGTGTTTCATTATAATGTCCAAAAACTCTACATATTCTTTATTAATATGTGAGGTGAACTTCAGATTGGGATCTCCAAGGTTTAACCAACGGAGAAATTCATCCAGTGTTTCTTCCTCTCCTGTCCAGATGAAGAAAATGTTGTCTATGTACCTTCCCCATTCTGAGATATTCTCATAGAAAGGGGCAACAGGATTGTGGATATGTGTGTCCTCAAACCTAGAGACGTACAGACATGCCAGACTAGGGGCACAGGTGGCCCCCATGCTGGTCCCCTTGATTTGCCTGAAAAGGTTATCTTGAAAGAGAAATATGTTGTTCTTTAAGATTAATGTGATACATTCCAGGATGAAAAATTGGTGGTGTTCAGTTACATCTTGTTGGGTGCCTAAAATTTCTTCCATAATCTCAATGGTGCTATCCTGCGGAATGTTCGTATATAGCGCTTCTATATCCAAAGTCACTAGTACCTGTGTGTCTGGATTAAACGCAAGGCCCTCGATTTTCTGGATCATATGAGTGGTGTCCTTGATGTATGCTCTCTGTTTTTGGACTATGGGCTGTAAGAATACTTCAACATACTTACTTAAAGGTCTGTAAGGGACCCTATGCATGAGACTATGGGCCTCATCGGTGGATCTTTAAGGTCTTTGTGGACCTTGGGGAGGCCATAAAGAGCTGGAATTAGAGGATCTGAATTCATCATAAATCTAAACTCATCATCACATATTATAGTGTCCTCTTTGGCCTGTCTAAGCATCCTTCCTATTTCTTCTTTCAAGGTCTGCCATTCTTCCTTGTTGGATTTACTGTAATGGTCTTTATTATTAAGAAGTTTGTACATTCTATTATTGTAGTCTATAGTCTCCATCAATACAATACTGCCCCCCTTATCTGCTGGTTTAATGGTTAGGGTCTCATCTTTTTCTAAGAGTTCTAATGCTCTTTTCTCTTCTCTGCTAAGATTATGTGGTGTCCAAATTTTTTGTTTCAGAAGATTTTCTATGCTCTTATCTATGCATCTTTCAAAAGCCTCTATATCCTTGTGTACTAAATTGAGGGATGGAGTCCAAGTGGACTTGTTTTTAAGACCTGATTTATTATGTCTCGGAGGAATAGAAAAGGGAAAGAGTGTAACATCTGATACTGGCTACTTGCTGCCATTATCCTCTCTTCTGTACTTCCAAAAACCCTAGATAGAGATGGACAGAGTTCCTCACAGTGCAGTCTCTAGAGTCCATAATAAGCTCTCAACATGCCTTGTTCTTTGCAACCTCTGGTACTACTCTTACAGTTCCGGTGCAATGTTGGCAGGGTTGCACCAGAAAATGAAAGCAAAAACGCTTCTTTCAAATGGATATTTCTATTTTGCACTTCTACTGCTTGCATAGCTGTAAGTCAGGCATTAGGATGGTTGGGGCAGACTTTTACAAGTGGTAGGTGAGGAATAAATAAGAAAATATTAAGTGGGAAAAAGAGATGGAAGGAAAATGTTGTATGATTTGTGGGCCTCTTTTGTGTGTATGTTAAGTTAGCATGGCTTATTCGAAGTTTAAACGGCATTTTTCCCCTTTGCTGCTTTTGCACATGACACTGCTTAGCTGTTTTTGCTGACTTAGCTTGGATGAAGGTCTATACATGGGAAATGGGTTGTTTTTCGACATCTCTAGACATACATCGAATCCCCAGTCTGTACAGTGAGTGCTAAGCCACCAAGGTTATCATAACGCAAGCCTGTTTATTGGCTTGTCCGTGTAACACATTCTAGACCCAACAATTTGGCTGCTGCAAGCCGAGTAGGATTCTGGCGCCTTTATCATAGCACACTTGCCAGAATTGCACACACTTGGAAGATTCCAGGCATGCAGAGAGACTAACCGATTCTGGTGTAATTTACACTTACTGAAGGACAGGTAAATGGGGTCCCCCTAAGATTACTCCAGAGACCTTCTATAGTTTTATAATACATAGTTCCTAGATAGAGAGGATGTTTTAAATAGGCGCTTTTATCAACTGTTTGCACTATCATTGTAACATGATTCCTCCTTTTGTATTTTATGGAATTGTAACCATGCTGTCCATATTATTATTATCCATATGTATGCTGGTGTTGATTAAAATACTGCGCTTGAGATCACGTCGTTAAAATAAACATTTTAACCTTACTGTGTCTCTATTTAATTCCTGTTGTGGACTGGTATGAGCGTATAACAAAAGAGTGTTCTTATTTCCCACCATTCCTGAGATGGTTCTAGTTTGCATGTTCGAGGTTGTCTAATCATTGGTTGTTTTGCTATAGGAGCTAATGTGACACTGATTGCTAGTCTGGTAGGGTATTTTGGGTACTAAGGTGAGTTTTGGCACACCCTAATTCACTGAGGTCCTAAGTCTCTGTGCACAGTTCTGTGTTTGTGCAGAATCCCTGTTACATGGCGCCGCCAACGAGTGTGGGCTTATTGTGAGACACTTGAGTAGTGCTTATATCTGTCTACAACCCCCTCACTATTCTTTCCGGTTGACGGTAGTGACGGATTAAAGACCTACCTATATTAACATAGGTTGTTACAAGCTTGTTCATTTTCAAAGTTTGCCTTTTGTGAATTACAACCCAGTTGTGCGTTCTAGTATTGTCTAGTGCTCTTTATTACTGTTTCGATATGGCTGCGGTTGATATCCCAGCTCACAGTCATGTCGCTGTGCGTAATCACTTGCAGAAAACCTCGTTTCTCTTGAGGGACAGGCGGTGATTTTTGTAGTCTCTGCTGACGTGGTGTACCCGTTTGAGTTGTATTACTCTTAGGTCACATTTCCCGCAGTGGATGCGGTTTCTGGTGTTTATCACTCATATACACCCGTTGATGTTCCTGCAGAGTACGCTCCATATCGAACAGTAGAAATTCCGATTTCTGTTTGGCAGCATGCCGTTTGGTTTAATGGCGCCCTCCCACATGTTATTACAGCGGTCAGACAAGGACCGCTGTCCATTCCAGGCGCTACTTGGCCTGTGTTGGCTGCTTACACTCAGCATTCCCAGGCGGGTGCTTTGACAACCCAACAGCTCTGACCCCTGTATGCCTCTTCAGTAGCAGTTATTAGGGGTCTGGTTCGCAAAATTTCTCCCAACCTCCCGGGTGGGGCCCGGCTGGTGCAGCGCATCCAGTTGGCGGTGGCAGACTCAAACTTAGACCCGTAATGATTAATGCGGTCATGGGCAAGCGTACCCAAGATAAGGAAGAAATGCCTTTTGGGCTTGCCGAGAAATTTGACCAACTGGAAGCAGTGTTCCCAAATATGAGTCCTGTTGAGAAACACAGGATTCTCACAGTGAGTTTGCAGAAAGACTTAGTGCGAAAGACTTAGTGTCTGATGTGACTGAGTGTACAACTTGGGGGGTGATTTTTCCAGCAGTCCGTCAATGACTGTTTTGCCAACTGTGATCAAGCGTGTTCAATGTGAGCACGGACCAGAGGCTTCAGTGGAGTTGGGAATACACCTCGTGGGAGCGTTTGATATTGTACGTGATCTCGTCCTTACTAATGTCAAGGGAGATGCTGTAAGTTTCCAAGTCTCTAATGCTCCACGCGAGGTGCATGACGCAGACAAACCCTGTCAGTTGCCGAAAATTATTACGGAGGCTTATAAGACCATGGGCCGTAATAGTTTAGGTGGTAAGCCTTTCGTGAAGAAAGAAAAGCAGCAAGCTCACAAGGGTCATCTGATAAAGATGACCGCCCAAAAGTTCAGAAACAAAATTGGAGTAAGAACAAAAAACAGGGGAAGCAGCAGCAGCAGCAGCAGCAGAAACAGGGTTCCTGTCCCGCTTCCCCTACGCCTGCCCCTGTTGAGCGTAAGTATGATTCGCACGACCGCAGTACTATTAAGTCACCTGATAGGCTTCAGGTTCCTGAACAACGTTCTCCTCGCTCTTTGCAGGAAACATTGATTGCAACCACCGTTGGAGGAGGCGGAGGCAGAGGTCAAGGTGCCCAACAAAACCGTGAGCAGCCTTGTAAGGCTTACGGAAAAGGCAAGCAGGATAAGACACCACATCAGAGAACCCAGTTTCAGAAGAAGAAAGTTGCTGCTGTAACAGTGAGTTATGCCACAGATAGTGAGAACGCAGCTATGGAATCTGACATGGGCTCTGACCCTGCTGGACAGCGCGGTGGAGATTACCATCATTCGAAAGGCGCTGAGTCCACAAGTGAAGGTGACAGTGACTGACACCTTTGTTGCGGTTGAGACAGCAGACACCAGAGTGGCTCCCCCTGACAGGCTTTATGAAATAGTCCTTGTGATTGAAGGTGACATAGAACATACCATAAAAGGGGTCTTTTGGGAAAATCTAACGACTACTTATGACATTTTGTTGGCGGAGGTCGACTGGCCCCCACCGTTTGTTTTAGCTGCTCCGCAAGGGGAGGAGGTGATCCTCCCCGCTTCCGCGTACACGGTGCTGAAAGAGCAGGCATTGCAGTTCGCAGAAGATTTCTTTGTTTGCCCATGGGCTACAAGAACAGTCCATGCATTTTTGCTACCCGTCTTGTCTCTCTGCTTGAGAGGCTCGACGCAGATGCACGTTCGTATGTGGATGACATTTATCTCACAGACGACGAATTATGGCCGCATCTGTGCCGTGTTGCAGGAGGCTATAAATTCAACTTTGCTAAAATCACACATTGCAGAATACACAGTGTTGTTCCTGGGCCACGAGCTCAACAATGAAGGAAGAGGCTTGGCTCCTCACTTCTTGTAGAAATGTGCTCTTTTGCACGCTCCTACAACACTGAAAAAATGACAATCCTTACTGGGCTTTTTGAATTTCAGTTGTACATACATTCCGGAATATGCCCAGCGTATCAAGCCGCTTTATGCGTTGATACAACCTACTTTCTCCAAATCGTGCTGGCTGCCAGAACCTTCACTGACTTTATGTCAAAAAAGATTCCCTTTGGGCACCTTAATAGGTTGTAAGAAGGGCATATACATGCATTCATGTTCGGTATATCTTTTATTACAGATACTCTTGTGCAAATCGAATCCATCTCTGGGCCTCACGCTGGTCGTTTATTAAGAAAGGAGGCTTTTTAACCCCTTTTTAGGCAGTCTTGCTATTGAGGTATGTGCGCAAACGTAGACATTTCCTGTAGCACTGTTGTGTTTGCCACCCTGGTGAAATTGTCCATCAGCCAGTATGAACCATAATAAAATGTCTAGACCTATATATATGGTATCCATTTGTTGACCAATTATATGACCATTTGGTTTGTTCAACTGGACTCACTGTTTGCAGTGATTACTGCAAGAGTTTATTTCTACTGTTGTAACCTGTTTAGGTGATATCTTGTTGGTACAAGTGTTTATATATGAAATTTTCAACTGTTGTTACCTTTTAGGTGATATCTTTTTATCGAATTTGTTTGTACAAATGTCTATATACGAAATATCTGAAGCACTGTTTTGTATGACTATATGATGAATGTTAATGGCCTGTCATGTGTAATTTATTTATTTAGAAGCAATGTGTAGATAACCCATAACTCCAACATACTTAGTCTGTACAGGTGTCAGGTTTCAGTTTGCTATTTTTAAATATTATTGTTCTGGATTCTAAGGCATTTTGTGTTTTGATTTCAGAAGTTTAGTTGGGAAGACAGCTAATATATTCCTGATGAAGGCGGCTACTACACACTTGTCCGTCGAAACGCGTTGAGAAATAAAAGGGAGAAATACACTGCACATGAATTAAGGATTATTCTGACAGCTGCGGAATATCAATTCTTAGTGTATCTCCTTTTCTAGCAATAGGAAGTGTCTATGTTTTTTGTATATTTCTGTTCTTCTATATATTGTCTGTGTTCCCAATTTTAATTATGTCTCTTTTTTAATTGTTTTTTAAAAATATCTGAATAAACTTCGCAGACTTAATTTTGTTGTTATAGAGTTATGTTACTATGATTTAAACATTGTTTCAATATATTTGTTCATGTTTGAGGTGTGTATGCAGTAATAAGAATTGGTGTCTCTCTATTAAGGTGCCCAAAGGGAATCTTTTTTGACATAAAGTCAGTACTGGTACCCTATCCCTTTGGTTTTGGTTCCCTCTCTCTTTTATTAGAGAGTGCCAGAACCTTCAGTCATCTTGCAATCTTTGCAGGCTGACCTACTTAAATCTAAATTCTTGTCGACTCGTGATAACCACACAAACCTGGTGATAAGAATTGTGCCAGGGGTGGTGGGGTTCACGTACCTCACTTTTAATGAGGGAGACACAGTACCTATTGCTTACAAGTCACACCTGTACACTTCGGCCAAGTTGCGGTTTTCCACTGTGAAAAAAGTTTTGACAGCTGTGCAAAAGCGATTTTTAAGGAACGTGCACTGTCGCAGGGAAAACACAGTGTGGTTGTTACTCCGTACCCTGCCTTGCAGGCAGTGATGAAGGCCAGTGTACCAAATTCTAAGGTTTTGCACCCTAGGTGAATACAATGGGTTACATTCTTGACATCCCCGGATGTAATGTTCACTTTCAATTCCTCTTTGCAGACTCAGGAGTTTTAGCAGTATGAGTTTGTTCATCCTGCTCCTCTGACTATGTGCCCACTGGAGGATTTTCGTTGTATCATTTACACTGATGGAAGTGCTCAAGCGGCTATAGGTTCTAGACACGCGTATTCCGAGGCCTGTGCAATTGTGGTTGGTACAATGGTGGATAGTGAATTCAAGTCCGATGTCGTGCATACACAGACATTAGGGGACTGTACTGCCCAATTAGCAGAACTACGTGCTCTGATGCTTGCATTGGAGTACGCGGACCCCAGTTTTACTACTCTTATTGTAAGTGATTCCTACTACTATGTACAGTTTTTCAATGACAATTTACCCTTTTGGACTCCAAATGATTATCGTGACTCCAAACGTCGCACAATAAAACATAAAATGATCTGGGTTAGAGTGGCGGAACTTAAAGAACGTCACCCACTCGTTTTTCTAATTCATACTCTGGGTCATCAGATCGTGAGAGTTCACGCTGTTGGCAACTGTCTCGCAGACGAAGCTGCAAAGACAGCAGTAGCAACATTTGCAGTGGCAGCGGTTACACGTTCCAAAAGTAAGATTGATGATGACATCTTGGCAGCTATTGCCGCAACTGAGAAGGGAGGTAATTATTCTAAGGGTTTCCCTTCAAAGTACACTTATCACTTAAGTCCTGATAAAGTTCCTTATATGAGAATTAACAACGTTTGTGACAGACTGATTCCAACGCGGACCGCAGACAGGCTTTGATTACAGCAGCCCATGCGGGGATGGCTTCGGCGCATGCCGACGTATCAGCTACTGTATCTCTCCTTCAACAACGATATTGGTGGCGGGGTTTGTATAAACAAACGTGTGATTTTGTCCTTCAATGTGGCATTTGTCAGCAAATTAAGCCTTCTTCTGCTGCACGCCCGCCCCAAACTCAGTTATACATATCTAATAAGCCACTTGCGTGTGTTTATTTGGATCACTGCGGTCTTTGCTGCATATAAGTACATCTTAGTAGCAGTTGACTCTTGCACGCGCTTTGTGTGACTGTGGCCTCAAAGGAGCACTGATGCCAGAACTTTCATAAGAGATTTGCGTGTCTTTGTGGGAATTTTTGCATGTGGCACCTTCCATTCGGACTAGGGTCCAGCGTTCACCTCTAAGGCCTACAAGGATGCCATGGGTTCATTAGGGTTCCAAGTCAAATTTTTGTCTCCATACAGGCCTGAGGGCAATAGTGTTGTGGAGCGGATGAACTGTGACTTAAAGCAATCATTGACAGCGAAGGTGTTGGGTGCTGGCAGGGATTGGCTTACCCACTTGCATAGCGTACAACGTGCACTTAATAATCTCCCTTGAAGGTCTCTTGGTGGGTGGACCCCATTCAAAATGCTCTTTGGCATCAAGATGTTTGTTCCGGACCTTGACAGTCTAGACATTGCGGGGGAGCCGCATCCTTTGACGTAGACGAACATTCTAATGTTTTGCAGAATCTACAAAAGACCAGAGGCAGTCTTGCAAAGTAACACGTGCCCTCCAAGTCTGAAGCTGCGTTGCAGATTCCAGTAGTCGGCTGGCTACCCCAGGTTGGAGAACTGGTCTGAGAGAAGATAGACAACAAAAAAGAATTTTGTCCCTCCTATCAAGCTCCAGTTGCTGTGCTTGGTGGGCATGGTACACGAACGGTCATTTTACCTTCTCTTCCTGGATGAAAGGGGAACAGGTACATTTCAATTGACCATGTCAAACCACACAGGGTGGCCGATACTGTATAGTAGGACGCCTGCTGTTTCGTGTCCAGCAATGGTGCATCACTCTGTTTTGGCCCCGGATCTTGCCATCGGGCCTGATGTTGCCATTGAAATGAGTCCACTTACGAATCCTATTGTGAATCTATCTGCTGGTGATCCTCTTGATGACACAGAATATACTTATCCAACTGACTTGTCTATGCCTGTTTTGGAAACCCGTGTGGCTAATCAATCCCGTTTTTCATTTGACACTGGCTCATCCACATCAAAGACCCCTTCAAAAGTTTCACTTTCTGTTACCTGGTTTGAAAGACATTTTTTGATCCCACCTTGGATTTTCATTTGACTGGTGCTGATTGCAGTTTTTTTGTTCATGTCCGTAGGATTTGTGGTATATTTTTTTCGTTTTATCAATGGACTCTGTGTTGAAGAGAGAGCGTCAGTTCGAGTGATTGGTGAAACTTTGGCTCCCCACTCCTCTTCGCACATCATGAAGTGGGACCAGACATTTGTGGATTTAACTGCTTGGCCCGTTTTGGATGGGATTTTATGGGATGCTGTAGAGTTCCAGATTCATGGTCCCACAGAGGTTAGTAATGTTCCCAATGTACTCCATGTTTCTATGGGGGATGTGGTTGAGCAGAATATTTGCTCTGATGATTGGGATGTTAATGCGGTTGAGGCTTCATTTACTGATTTGAAATATTATGCTGCCTTAGATGCTGAAGATTTATATTTAGAGTCTGCCAATTATGTCGATTTGTATTGTTACCAACATTTTGGCAATCACTTTCTGCATAAGACTAGCACATTCAGAAGCATGGTTAATTTCACACAGTGGGAACATTGTCCCACTCCCGTGGAAGGCAGCTGTAAAACGTTTTTGAAAAAGTTTTCCTATTTTACTGATTTTTATCAATCCAACCCTAATGCATTTTATTTTAAATTGACTGGAAAGTCATTTTCAAAGGTTAGACTTACCCACACCAAGTACTTTATTCGAAGTCCTTTACAGACCAGTTGGCTGTTGGGGGCTATGAAATGTTGAGAGGTACTATTGATCTTAAATCTGTTTGGGGTTCTAAAAGTTGGCAAGTGCAAGGCACTGAGGCTTGCATCGTGCTTGTCTCACCCCGAACCATATGTTGTTTCTGAATGACACTATTTCGCAAACTGCATGCTTTTGATTGGCTACTTCTAAAAAATGAAATACTCCTTCCTTTCCTGATTTGGGTGCATACCCCCGTGGGAATAATTTTACCATTACACCCCTATGTGAAATACAGGCACTGCTTAGTAATTCCTCTTTTAATGTTTCCAGCATTAATCCTGAAGGCTGGTTGCTATGGCAAAAAAGTGCAGATTCCTGCCAGCACCGCTTTCTGGGTCTGACCCCTGGCTATACGGCGGTTAGAGTTGATCCCCGTTTCCCAACTCACCATTCAGTCACCACCTATTCTGTAGGCAAGTTGTGCCAGAGTTGGCTGAGGCATTCATCTTTAGCGTCTGTCAAATCGCATTTGTCCAAACTCACTGAATCTGTCTATTTAAATGATTTTGTTAAGGGCCCTGCAGGTGGTAGATCGAAAAGATGGATATATGCTGTTTACAATGAAGTTTGGAGACTGTCTCAGATTGAAGCTGCTTCTAGGCTTAGAGCTATAGATCAAGCTAATTTAGAAAAAATGCTAGCTGTGGTAGACAATAGCATTAAGACCCTTTCTTCCCGAATTTACACTTTAGATAATATTGTGTCGTCTGTGGTCGATATTGTACAAGAAGATGTTGGAGTTTTGTATCATGGGCAAAATCAATTGTGTATTTGTCATGCAGTTTGCATGGACTTTGCAAACGCTTAAGAATGGTCGCGTTCCATGGGATTACATGAATACGAGCTTGTTATTTCTGCCTTTTAGTTTGACTTTGAAACAGCAATTTATGTCAATGAAAGGTGCCACGTTTTCCCTGTTGCATATTGAAAAATTAGAACAGTTGCCTATTTCTGTAGCTGAAGCTAATTCAGCTGTTTGGCTTTTTCATTAACCTTACCGTTCTCTCTTTTTAAATTCGATAATTGCATGAAACACTATGCTATAGGCAGATTTGAGTCCCTGGGTGGAGCATTCCTTCATGAAGTTTGGAATCTCCCGTTCACTTACAGATGTTTAAGGGATGGTAAGGAAGTGTTTTTAAAAGGTGAAGATTGCGTCTCTACACCCGATCATTCATTGACATGCAGGAATCTTCAATTGCACGGCTCTTGTAATGTACTTGCACCAAATTTAGAGTGTGTTTTAAAAGGCACCCCAGCCCCAGCAATTACACCAACATTCACACTGCTTGCTAGTGCTAATTAGTTATTTGTTGCTAAAAAATGAGGAGTGTTGTGGGTTAGCTGCCGGTATTGCTTACATTGTTACCGTTTCCCAGCGTGTTACTTGTTGCAAGAATGTGCTGTTCCTTCCTCCGCATGGCAGGCTTAATGCTTCCATCTGGCCCTTGATTCCGACCTTGAAAACAGAGTTTAATAAGATGAGCAGAATAAGAGCTCTATTGTCCCAAAAGGAAGTTCCCCTTACATCTGCGCGTGAGACATTTGTCCTTCACGTTCCAAATACTCGTACAGAAGTAAATGCTTTATTAAACACGGACCTGCCCTTGTACTTTGGTGCTTTGATCCACACAATCCTGAATGCCTCGTCGACTACGGGCTTGGCTCATTTTTTTAAAGCAGTATGCTCTGACCTTGCTACCTCGTTTCAGACTATATGATCCCTGCATTTTTTCAATCGATTTTTTCCAGCGTCTTTGGAGGTTTCCCCTTGCTCCTGGCTTTGGGTGCAGGCATTCTGCTTTTGTTTTGTTTATTGCAAAATGGATGTGCTGTATGTGCCCCTAGACGTTCAGTCCCAGCTGCCTCACCTGCGTGACCGGATGCTAGAATACTATGGAGCGCTATCTTTGGCGACTCTAAGTGTAGCGTATGGTTTATCCTTCCGGTTCTCGTTCTTCACTTGCGTGCAGCCTGTTTTTCATTGCCTGGATTGTGAATTCGAATGGGCCCTGGATTTGTGTCTCTGCAACACGGTGTCTCCTGATCTGGATTTTGATCTATTAATGAGTCCCTTAGTTGCTCATGAAATAGACTGTTCTGGTACCGGGATTATGGCCTGCACAGCGGCACATGGGGTTCTAGGCAATTGGAACATTTGGACTGCGGCCAATGACTTTCTGGATCACAGTTTTCTTGAAGTAAGCCCGACTTGTCCGGATGCTAGAGGCTCCGGCACTCAAGGAACATGTATGTTCTTTCCCTTTATTTGATTGGATGGCAGATATGTTCACGGAAGAGAACAACTACTTCTTGTTGGAAGCAGTTGCAACATTTGGCGCTTACATGTTGTTGGACTGAAGTATTGCCTATTTTTTTGCTTCATAGACAAGTGCTGGACTCGTGAATATTTTTATTTTTGTTTTGCTTTTTCCTTACAAGGCTAAGTTGTATTCCCACTGGCTTGAATATATTTTGACTCCTAAATTTAAAACTCAACAAGCTTTCTGAACTTGGTTCTGTCCTCTTCGAAATTGAACTCTGTGTTCTAGCCTGTTTTCCCTAAGTGCTGTGTATTCCCCGACCACGGGGGTGTTGTATGGTTTGTGGGCCTCTTTTGCGTGTATGTTAAGTTAGCATGGCTTATTCGAAGTTTAAACGCCATTTTTCCCCTTTGCTGCTTTTGCACACGACACTGCTTAGCTGTTTTTGCTGACTTAGCTTGGATGAAGGTCCATACATGGGAAACGGGTTGTTTTTCGACATCTCTAGACATACATCGTATCCCCAGTCTGTACAGTGAGTGCTAAGCCGCCAAGATTATCATAACACGAGCCTATTTATTGGCTTGTCCGTGTAACACATTCTAGACACAACAATTTGGCAGCTGAAAGCCGAGTAGGATTCTGGCGCCTTTATCATAGCACACTTGCCAGAATTGCACACACTTGGAAGATTCCAGGCATGCAGAGAGACTAACCGATCTTGATGTAATTTACACTTACTGAGTGGACAGGTAAATGGGGTCCCCCTAAGATTACTCCAGAGACCTTCTATAGTTTCATAATACATAGTTCCTAGATAGGGAGGATGTTTTAAATAGGCGCTTTTATCACCTGTTTGCATTATCATTGTAACATGATTCCTTCTTTTGTATTTTATGGAATTGTAACAATGCTTTCCGTATTATTATTATCCATATGTATGCTGATGTTGATTAAAATACTGCGCTTGAGATCACGTCGTTAAAATAAACATTTTAACCTTACAGTGTCTCTATTTAAGTCCTGTTGTGGACTGGTATGAGTGTATAACAAAAGAGTGTTCTCACTTCCCACCATTCCTGAGATGGTTCTAGGTTGCATGTTCTAGGTTGTCTAATCATCGGTTTCTTTGCTATAGGAGCTAATGTGACACTGATTGCTAGTCTGGTAGGGGATTTGGGGTACTAAGGTGAGTTTTGGCACACCCTAATTCACTGAGGTCCTAAGTCTCTGTGTACAGTTCTGTGTTTGCGCAGAATCCCTGTTACAAAAATAAGAGGTTGAAGATAAAATGAGAACCTCCAAATTGAACTGTAATAAGAAGTTATTAACATTTAATACATACTTTGTTAAAATCATCAGCATGTTTTGTAAGAGAGATTGTTTTTTTAATAAAAGCAGGATGGCAAAAAGGCAAACAGTTTAACTAGTACTTTAAACAGCACAATGGTTTTACATACATTTTTTATTAAATTAAGATTACTATTCAGTTCTTGTACAACATTGGTGTAACCACATAAAACCACCCCACTGTAATTTGTAGTCTCAGAGAGGCACATAAAATGTTCCTTATCTGAAAATTATGATATAAAGAGCACGCATTATATTCATTGGTCCACATTCAGACATAGAATGCATGTTTTAATAAAGAATATGTTCTTGCTTGGGGTGGCAAAAAAAATTGGTCTATACAGTATTGTCTGTCCAAAGCACCTTCTTCAAAAAAGATGTCTTCATGAACCTATAAGAAATCTCATTGGGTGAATGCACCTCGTGCAGACAGCTGTACATAACAGTTTCACATCTGGCTCTTGTTTAATTAGCGAAACTGTTTCTCCTGTTGACTTGACCTCTGTAAACTAGGCATCATTAACGCCATTAAGATCATGATCTACACTACTGAACTGTCCATTATTATTATGTGCAGCAGTGAGAAAGTGTTCTATATTCATTAGTAGTTTTAAATGAAATCAAGATAATTAAATAAGAATCTTTGAATTTTTTAAGCAACAGAATCCAAAGAAGTCTCACAACTTGACCAGTGTTCTTTGCTCTTTTTCATAAGTGTGAGATTTAATAATACTTTCAAAATAAAGACTTCTTTTGGCATACCACCAATAATTGATTTATTCTCGAGTTCATACTCATTCGAGATGACCAGGCAGGCCTTCTGTCCACAGGCCCTCAAACCGGGTGTAGCATCTGCTAAATGCAGCAAACAATATAATTTCCGTTAGATCCGGGTATCTCCGTGTGTTATATTGTACTATTTACTTGCATTGTTCCATGTATTTGTACATTGTAAGTTTCTACATTTACAAAGATCTGTTCTGATCAGGCAGGTTAAAAGAGATGACTGTCCAAGAGGTGCTAAGCATCTCCAGGTCGCACACCCAATACAAACTCTATGATCACGGTAATAAGGTGGGTAGACAGCATTCATGGCTCTCTCAAAAAGAGACCTGATCCCGAGTGGCTCCTTCGGTATGCGCCCCAGAAAGCAAACTCGTATTGAAATCCGCTGAAATGGCGGTAGTCTTCGTAAGAATGTAATTGTAGCTTTGAAAAAGTGTGTGGAGATTTGATCTTCAATGGCCTTCT
The DNA here is from genome assembly GCF_964263255.1 of Lissotriton vulgaris. Taxonomy (NCBI): domain Eukaryota; kingdom Metazoa; phylum Chordata; class Amphibia; order Caudata; family Salamandridae; genus Lissotriton; species Lissotriton vulgaris. The sequence goes on along the minus strand of NC_141690.1, from coordinate 153,889,222 downwards.
GTATCTGTTCTATCCGCCAAGCTAACAATCCCCACATTATTCAGGCAAGATCACAAGTACTACATTGAGGACGGTACCATCCTCTGGTGAATAGTCCACCATGATTGTTCAACTGAGCTTTGATTCACTTAATAGCGCATGATCATGTTTACGTGCTGAAAAACAGACACCACCAGATGTACCCATTTGGTCTACCTTTGCCATGAACTACTCGGAATTCTTCAGGGTAGAGCTTTCTTCCCTCATTCCTAGCTCAACGCAGTTTATCCCAAACCTTTAAGCATCCCATCTGAACAAGAAAGCATGCAATCCCAGAAGTGCTAGCAAACAGACATCATCTAACTGTCCAAAGAGAGAACGAGAAAGGGATTTTAGCCCGATTTGCATTATTTTTCAAACCAATAGATATATTTGCACTGGTGATGACCAACCAACAAGTGGAAATGACATAATAATAGCTATTCAATAACATACTTCTAAAAAATACTCAACAATTGCGTGGGGTTTTCACAACTAAGTTCCCTTCTAGCAAGCATATTCCAACAAATAGAGGTAAACTCCCTTTATGAGCCCTCTCCTCGTCCCTTTGATGTCCTCCAGGATTATTTACTTGTCCATTCAATCTTCATCCTCTACTTTGAACCCCATAAAAATACATTGACCAATATCAAAACCCTTGTACTCCAATATATTGATGACACCCACCTGTAAGTGAGGAATGACTGCTCAGAATATTTTATTACTCTGTTTATTTGTCTAACAAAAAAACTGGATGGTACAATTCCTCCTCTCTCTGAACAAATGATAAGCTCCCCTGCCTGGCTGAGATCTTTAAACTCTGGATCAGACCCTACAATTATTGCTACTAACTCCCTTGCCTCTATTCTTGTGGCCATGGTACACTATCATGTTAAAACCATTACTTACATCTGTACAGGAGGGTCCTAAACTTGCTGTGCCATAGGTGTTTGTGGTAACGGAAGATACACAGTCCAGCTGTATAAGTAGAGTAATCCTTTATTGTAGCTTGGTTCTAGGATAGGTGAGTAGAAGAAGATAAAATATACAGATGCAGCACCACCAGGAGCAGGCTCCTAGCTGCTCAGCCGGGGTTGACCAACTGACGCTCTAAACACAGAGAGGCACTCAGGCACTCTATGATGTCATGATACATTCCAACAAAGCAGTAGAGTAGTAGTTTACTACACATCCTCCTTCCTTGGGTAGGGACAGCAGGAATAAAGAGAAAGACAAGTAAGATAACTCAGAAATAACATTAGCAAGCATGAAAGGAAACACATTGAGATGCAAATATCTAATGGTGTAGTTCATGAGGTATCAGGAATAACACTGACATGAAAAGAAATGCATTAAAATATCAAACTATGTAGTACATGAGGTATCAGGAATACCACTGGCATGAACAGAAATGCATTAAAATGCAAAAATCATTGAATACATTAAAATTACAAATATCATTACTACACGCCTCATCCCCCTCCCTTAGGGAAAAAGAGGCAAGGCTTAGTTGGGAAAAAAACAATGCAACAGGAAAGGGTGGTCACCCCCACAACCTCCCAACGAGCGGGTACACCACAGGGTAGTCACCATGGCAAACAAAGGTGGGGATTAACCGCCCTTACAACTTCCCCATAAAGGGTACACCTGAGGGTGCTGACCCTTGGGACTGAAAAACAACATCCCCAAGAGAAGAGTTCACCAGAGGGTATGAGTCACCCTAGATAACAGGAAGAGAGCAACTTCCCCAAGAAAGGTACACTAGAGAGTAAAGAACAAAAGTTCCCCTGATTAGGGTAGAAGGCATGCTGACACCGAAATTTAGGATTAAGGTCCGTTAAGGGTAACGGAGGAGGTCTAAACACTAGAGAGAAGCTTCCCACTCAAAGTCCCATGAACGTGAAGCCCTTGGTCATGAGTTCCATGTAGGTGGACTTCGACTGGAGCATAGTGTCAACATGAAAGGATACACCAGAAGGTATTGTTTACTTAGGCGAAAGCACTATAGTGTCACTGACCACGCATGCTGCCACACCATGGGTGGTAACCCTTGGAACTGACAAAACAACCTCCCCCAAAGTAGGGAACACCACAGGGTACTCACCGTGGAAAATTACACATCCTCCCTTAAGTAGGGTACACCACAGGATAATCACCTTAGAAAATTATACAACCTCACCCAAGTAGGGAACACTACAGAGTACTCACCCTGGAAATTTACACAACCTCTCCTAAGTAGGGTACACCGCAGGATAATCACCTTATAAAACTACAAAACCTCCCCTCAGTAGGGTACACCACAGGGTACTCACCCTGGAAAGTTACACAACCTCCCCTAAGTAGGGTACACCACAGGGTACTCGCCCTGGAAAACCACACAACCTCCCCTAATTAGGATACACAGAGGATAAGCGGGTAAACGTCACCCTATGGAAAAAAAAATGAGCTGAGGCACTGACCGCCTAGAAAGAACTAAGCATTAACCGCCCACTGAAGAGGCTATGTTATAAACTGAGTGCCCCCACAAAAGAAAGGTACACACCAATACAGAATCATGCCTTATCAGTATAGGCATTATAAACAAGGAGAGATTGTTCAGCTCCGGTGAGCTGTCTCTCACCCGAGATCTCTACACACAGCTCCATTCAGTTGCCAGAATCCAAAGGGGAGCCAAGAGTTCCATTTTCTCTTGAACCTATGTACATCGTCCTTCACTTGCTGCTCAGGCCGTTCACCACTGGGACCACTGTGGCACTCACAATGTAGGCCAAACTGGAGCGGACCGGAAGACAGACACAAACTCCTTCTGCTGAAGTATTGTTGCTGTAATCGCCAGGGAAAAACCAGCGCAACGAACATGGTTGGCGTACTGCTTGCATAGTCTTAAACCAGCATAAACATATAATGTGAGCCAGGACCAAGCACAAAATGGGGGCATGCTTCTTGACGTCACGCTGGGTGGCTCATGGCACATTAGCACAGAAGAGCGACGCTCAGCAGCTGGGAGGATCCAAAAATGCCAGAACGTCACAGAAGATAGGTTGCAGGCATCATGAGGCCAGTAAGGCTGCGCGTGTTGAATGCATGTGCACAGTGGGGGCTTGTGGGCTGTTTGAAAGGCAGCGGTTAAACTTCCATGGAGCAGAGGTAACTTCCTGAGCATCCAAATCAGCAAAGCAAAGTGCTCCCACACACCGGTATAACACAGCCCCGGTCCCTGTCTCTCCAAACATGCGCATCGGCTCACCAGAGATGCCACTTGTAACATAACAAGTTGCTGCAACAGCTAGTAAAGTGCTCCTAGTCACTGGATATTACTTGTCCAAATATGCGCATGAGCTTACCAACGGTGCCGCTTTTCCTAGAACTAGTCAGTACTTCAGGATCCTCAGTGTTTAAAGGGCTAGACACGCTCAACATGCCAGGGTGTCTACACTGGACAGTCTTGAGTCCTCTCAAATGCTGCCGGTTACTCTCGAGTAGGCGCCAAGCTCCACAGGCAGACCAATATGCAGCGTCTGTCTTGGAGAGTGTGCCAAAACAGGGAAACACAGCAGGACAGGAAACTTGTAGTGCCTGTGGGAAGTATGTTGCTGGAGAGACTGTTCACAGTTGACAGCAGGCTCCTCAGTAATGAGAAGACAAATGCCCTGGATGCAGGCCATCCGGATGATACAGGACACTGGTGGGGCTGACCAGGGCGTGTCTTGTGAATTTCAATAGACGTTTTGAAAGTCTTTAATGTCTTTGGTTCCTTGTCCTTCGGTTCCTTAGTTGTCCTTACTCCTTACTCCACGATGATCGTCGCCAAAAGATGGTGAAGGAAGATACACAGTCCAGCTGTATAAGTAGAGTAATCCTTTATTGTAGCTTGGTTCTAGGATAGGTGAGTAGGAGAAGATAGAAGATACAGATGCAGCCCCACCAGGAGCAGGCTCCAAGCTGCTCAGTCTGGGTTGGCCAACTGACGCTCTAGGCACTCAGGCATTCTAGGATGCCATGGTACATTTCAACAAAGCAGTACAGTGGGGAATAGTAGAGTAATAGTTTACTGCAGAGTTCAAGCTGCACCTCACAGGTAAAACCTAACAATTAGGAACCTTGTGTGGAAGTGTTTTTGTTTCGCCTAGAAAAACGGATTTGCATATGGGTGACTGTGACCCTTTTTGCAATGCACGAAACGAGTAAGGCTGATAACATGAGACAAAATACAACACTGAATATTTTTACCAGAGTTTATCACAGATGGATCATTTCCATCCATCTCATTGATGATTTCTAAGTAAGTCACCTTATGCTGCATGACTATGCCCAGATGTGGACACCAACTTCAGAGAGGCCACAGAGTCTTAACTACAAATGCTTAGCCGCATATCTCTAAGGCCAAAATACTGGGGCTGCTTAGATTTCTGGTCAGAGAGGACATGGCTTAGAGCAGTGTTTCTTAACTGGTGGTCTGGGGAAAATTGGAAGTCGGCAAAGCCTACTCATGGGGTCTGCGACTGATAGTAAAATTAAATAATATTAACAGATTAATAACGTGTATATAAATAAAGTAGCAAAAAGTACAATTGAAAATTGTAAACATTCTCTAAATGAGAAGGAATTTGAAGGCTAAAAATTAAGTTAGTATCCTCAGATTAATTAGTGTAATCCGTGTCAGTGCATCAAACAAAATATAGAATGGAGGATGAGTGGTCTCAATTGAATTTAAAAAGCTCCAACTCTCCCATTAAAATATAGATTTTTTTTATATTTATTTGTGAATTTAATAACATATTTCATAATTTGTGTATTTTTTGATGACTGCCTGAGTTTGTATTTTTTTAATGTATTGTATAAAGTTCAGATTATCAAAAATGCTTAGGCCGTGGTCCCCGGCTTCCTGTAATTACTCAGTTGGGGTCTCCAGATTCCAAAAATGATTCACTGTATGCTGGTCCAATGGTTAGTTCCCATTTACAGATTATGTTTCAGGTAAACTTAATGATGCGCAAATCAATGTAAGGCCTTTGACTTATAATTTTAGGAAGATATTCAATCTACAGCAGCTAGAATTTTGCACTCATATCTTAAATGGTGGTTCAAAGATTTATAAAATGTAATATGTAGAAATGATACGCTAATAGTGCTGTGGCCAAATGTTCGCACACATGGCAGTTGTGAAAATGGAAGATAAATGGTGGTTAAACAATTTATAAAATGTAATATATAATCATTACTCACTAATAGTGTTGTGGCCAATATTCTGTACATATGGTAGTTTGGAAAATTGAAGATAACGTGGTCCTAAAGAATCACCTATTCTCTTGAAATGGACTGTTCCTAGGAGTTACTGAGATCATAGCCCCACACACTTTATTAGAACTTCTCATTTTCAATGATAGTTCAGTTTCAATTTGATGGGACCATATAAGCACACTAGAAGAATCAAGAGTGCATGCAACACGTCCTGGGACTACCACAAACTTGAGTGATAACATTCTGAAACATCTCCTGCGAGAAATTCACCCTGATGGTGATTGAGAAGTGTGGCATATTAATTCTGAAACTGAATCCTGAAACTATGACATTGTCAATATTAGGGCTGGAAGCATCTGCAGAGAAGAGGGCAAGAGTTCAAACAAAGTAAAGTGATGTTGCTATATGCTGCTGGAAAGTCACTGCAGCTGGGGCAATTCAAGACCAAATCGGTTTAGAATCCTGAAACTATGTCATTGTCAACATTATAGTTGGGAATACCCGCAGGAAAATGTCTTGCCACCATCAGTCACCTTCGCTCCGATTTTGAGGAAATAGTACAAGTCAACTGTTCAAGGCAAAATAAGAGGGCAAGGAGTCAAACAATATAATGTGTCACCACACACAGCAGAGAAGTCCCTGCAGCCTATGCATTTCAAAACCGACTTGCTCAAGAAAAAAAGTGTGCAAGTACTGCAGACTGCAAAACGGAAACAATATTCGCTTCTGTATTTGTGACTGTAATCAGCATCAATATATTTTAATTCTGGTCCCAAACTCATATTGTACTGAAATATAGTTTGGAGTGACCACAATGGAAACAAGCATTTGCAATGCAATAGGTCTCGCATTATTAAAGTTTGAGCAATTGGCATTGCTGAATAATGCAACACCAATAGCTCAAACTTTAATAATGTGAGACCTATTGCATTGGAAATGCTTGTTTCATTTGCCAATAACTTTGGCGTAGTTTGACATATACTCGCAAGATTTTTAAAACTTGTTTGACACTCAGTTGAGCTGCTGTCTTGAAAGTTTCAGGGGGATCCGTCAGGCAGGGGCCGAGAAAAAGGAGAGATCCTAAAATTCATTTTCCCCATGTTACTTTCCATAGGAACTTTAGGCATGATTACCTGAAAGAACGAACAGAATGACACCAAATTTGACAGAAAGGTAGATGTTAATTCAAGCAAATGACATTTTGTGACTTGATGTAAATCTGTTCAGAAGTTGTGGAGTCATTTAAAGAAAGTTCCAGGTGTATAAATAGGACCGAGGAGGATCTGCGACCCCTTACGATCTCGTGCTCAGATCTGATTGGCTGCCAACACTTCAAACCAGGAAGTGCTGGCAGCCATCTTGGGACTCGGCTTCAGCTGAGTACCAAAAAAAAACATTAAAAAAAGTAAAGGGGGCAAAGTAGAAATACCCTGATCCACGAGGCCTTAGGTTATAGGGATGTTACAATTTGGAAACTGAATTTGAAAAACCTTAGAAATCCACTTAAAAACCAAAGGTTACAGGGATGCTTTAGTTAGGAAATGGAATTTAAGAAACCTTAGAATTTCACTGAAAAAACAAAGGTAACAGGGACGTTATAGTTATGCTCAGATTGTACTCATACTAAACCAGTGAAATTCTGCAGTTACAGTTACCTGAGCTAACCATAAGTTACACCCAACAGTACATCACTCATGACATGGTAAGCGACATCACTGATGACATCTCAAATGAGATCACTGATGAATCATCCACAGAACCACTCACACAGCCACTCACACCTTGCTACAACCTCTTGTGCGCCCACTCCCACTAAACCACTCAAATACCCATTCACAGACCCATACCAGTACTCATTCACCCACTCACTCCTGCATTGGGGCATTTATGCACCCACTCACTCACTCATATAGCCACTCACACAGCCATTGAGTCACCCATACAGCCACTCCTAAAACCAGTCACTCATCTGTACAGCCACTCACATAACTCACACACTCTCACCTACAGAAACACACTCACGCCTACAGCTGCTCACACATTCACCTTTTTACCTTCAGTCACTCACACGCCCACTCACTCACCCATACAAGCACTCATACACCCAAAACACTACTTACATATCCATTTATACATCCATACAAGCACTCAAACATCCGTTCACTCACCAATGCAGGCATTCACACAGACACTTACTCTCCAGTACAGCTGCTGGTTCCAATAGTAGTTGAGTGCAAGTAGCCTGGTCCTGAGTGTAAGTCTGGCAGAGGATCAAGGCGAGCCCCGCAGATCATAACTGCATGTGCCGCAGATCACGAGTGCGAGCACCACAGAAGCTAAGTGCTAACCCGCATGGGGGAAGCCAAGCCCCAAAGAGGCCGAGTGCGAGCTCCACAGACCCTTTTCTGCAAGGCGCACAAAGGACTGGTTTGTTTGGAATCAGAACTGCCAGTCATTGCCATCTTCGGACCTGCAACCCCCGCCTGCTCTTCAAGGGAACATTTAAAAACGCCAGCCCTTGGCAGCCTGAGCCGGCAGCCTTTGCCTTAAGGGCCGTGGTGAAATGAATCGCTTCCTGCAGCAGGTTTAACATCGCATCGTGCACTGCGGAACCTTCTGACAGAAGCGAACTTTACAAGAAAGGCGTTGAAGGAATATACTAGAAGCAGGGGCGTTGCGGGGGGCCCCCCCACGCTCCAGGGCCCCCCTCCATTTATTTATTATGACAATGATTTTAATGGTGCGCACGGCAGACCCCACCCGACCTCAATAAATGAAAGGGTGCACACGGCAGGGGCGTAACACATTTGCGGAGGGTGCTCCAGGGGCCCCCTCACTGACTTTATTTATCAGGAATTTAATGGTGCGCAACTGCTATGAAGTGCGCACACGCAGGGTCCGGCCTGTAGCGTTGTGCTGTGCTAGCGCTATGTGAGCGGCCGCGTTACGCTAATAAATACAGGAGCCAGTTATGCTGTCTACACGCGGCTCCGACTAACTGCCATAGCCACACCTCTTTATTTTATATCCTCCCACGTCTGACATCACGCGTCAGCGCAGGGACGCTCCGTTGGCGCGGGTCAGCTAGACTGCTGCCCTTGCGTCCCGGAACACTACATTCCTTCTAACCTTTATCAAAACAGAACATTATCCAGATTACAGTAAATTATCAAAGGACGGATCTGGTACCAGTCTTTTGGTGTTCATTCAGGGCATCAGTCCACCAGGTAATCAGCTAGCTGGGAGGAAGGGGCTGGATTCCGCCGCAGTCCTTATCTATACTGGCCCCCCCTGGGTGCTATCACCCTCGGTGTCCCCGGAATTGGGGTACTGTTTCCTCCAGCCAGAGGAAGCAGGCTTGACATCCTGCTTTCCGAGGTGGCCGGAAACTGAGAGGTGTCTTGGTCTCTCGGGTCTTCTTCCTACGAGATGTAGGGATCAGTCTCAGGCTCCTCTTCCGGCTGTGGACTTGGGCTGGACGGGGTTGCTCCTGGTGAATTGCTCTGGTGTGCCTTTTTGAAGAATGATATGTCTCTGGTGACTTTTTCGGCTCCTCTTTGGGCTGTCACCATGGTGCCGTTCCGGCGAGTGACCGTCTACGGTTGATGTTCGAACGGGAGTCGGAATTTGCTTCCGGGGTAACGGTCCTTGACATAGACCTGGTCACTCGGCTGAATCATGGATTCACGGGCTCCTCGTCGTTTGCTGGCTTGTTCATTGGAGTGAGTTCGATTTGCCAAGGCCTTTTCTTTGCTGGCTCATTCGGGAACCCACGTGGCGTGGTTCGGGAGAGTATCCTTCACTATCCGGCCCATGGTCGACGCACTAGGTGCCGCCTCTGCTGTGACGTGTGGGGTCATGCGATATTCTCTCAGGAAGCTGTAAATGGCCTTTTCGAGAGGTGAGCCGTCTGCGAGGGCTATGCGGATGGTCTTGTTGAGCGTGCGCATGAACCTCTCGACTTCCCCATTGGCCTGGGGCCAGCGCTGGGTTATTTTGCGGTGACGAATTTCCCAGCTCTTGAGGTACTCAGCAAACTCTTGCCCTTGGAAGGGCGGCCCGTTGTCAGTCTTGACTACTCCGAAGATGCCATGAGTGGCGATAATCTCGAATTTGGCGATGACTTCCGTGGCCTTTTGGCTTCCTACTATCTCTATCTCTGGATACTTGGTAAAATCATTAATTATCATGAGTGCGTATCGCCCATCAGGGAGGTGTCCAAAATCAGCACTTACGCACTCCCATGGCCTCTGAGGATTGTCTTCCGTCACAACTGGATGAGGGCGGTCTGGCAGCCCTGCTGTCTGACACCAGTTGACAGTTTCTTCCACCATTGGGTCAATGCCCGGGAACCACACCTTGGCTCTCAGTCGGCTCTTGGTTTTCACCATGCCTTGGTGCCCTCAGTGTGCTAGTTCCACCGCTTGATGGGTTAGGCTGGCCGGCAGGACAAGGCGGGGGCCCCGTAGGTGGCATCCTTGGCTGTCTAGGGACAGTTCTTCTTTGATTCTCCGGATGAATTCCAGGGTTGCTTTCGCTTGTGGTGTCCTCTTGCTCAGGGAGTCCTGGATAGGGCGCCAGTTTCCTGATTGGATTGCATCGGCGACCAGTTGGAGGCATTCATCGTTCTGTGAGGCTTCTATGATGTACTCCAGGCTCATGGGCAGTGGTCGGGACCTTTCTGTCACCAACCGGACATACTCCTCTGTGTCTTCTGCTTCTTCCCTCTCCTTCAGGGTGGCTTCTCGGGGGTGTCTCGACAGGTAATATGCAGGGTTTGTTGACCCTGGCTTGTACTCCACTTTGTAGTCATGCCCTTGTAGCTGAAGTATCCACTTCTCGATTCTCGGAGGTGGCTTTGATACTGTGCCTTGGAATAGGGGTAAGAGAGGCTTGTGGTCCATGATCACCGTGGTCACCGTGAAGGAGTGGCCGTACACGTAGACACGAAAGTGTCGGCAGGCCCAATGGATGGCGATGGCCTCCTTCTCAATCTGCGAGTACCTCTGCCCTGTGTCTGTCAATGAGCGGCTGGCGTAGGCGATGGGTGCCCACTCCCCGTTGCTCTGAAGCTGCGTTAGCACTGTCCCTAGACTGAAGGGGCTGGCGTCTACGGCCACATTGGTGGGCTTTGAGGGATCAAAGTATGAGAGGGTGGTGTATGCTGACAACGGTGCCTTTTGTGTCTCGGAAAGCTTTCTCTTGTTCTGGGCCCCATTGCCACGTAGTGGCTGATTTGGTCAGTTCTCGAAGTGGCTTGGTGAGGTTGGAGAGATCAGGAATGAAACGCCCACAGAAGTTCACCATCCCCAGGAAACTCCTTGCTTCTGAGACGTTCGTTGGGGCCGGGCATCTTGGACATCCTTTACCTTGTCTGGGTCCGGCGCTACTCTGTGGTCTGAGAAGGTATACCCAAAGAAGCTGATTTTCCGCTGTAGGAACTGGCACTTTTCTCGGTGTAGGGTTAAACCTGACTCTTTGATTCTTTGTAGAACCACTCGTAGTCTTTGGTGATGTTCTTCAATGGACGTCGCATAGATGAGCAGGTTGTCGCTTACGTTTAGGACCCCCGGGAGTCCACTGAGGACCTCGCGGATGGTGTTCTGGAACACTTCAGCTGCACTCGAGATCCCGAAGTTGAGGCGCCGATATCGCCTTAGCCCTACATGAGTGGAGAAAGTGGTTATGTACCTTGAGTCCGGGTGGAGCGGTAGCTGGTGATAGCCTGATCGAAGATCTACCTTGGAGAACCACTTCGCACCATTGAGTTCCCCTAGGATATCGTCTATTGTGGGGGTTAGGTGCCGTTCTCTCTTCACCGCTGCGTTCGGGAGGCGCATGTCCACACAGATGCTGACTTGTCTGGGTTGCTTGGGTTTACGGGCTACTACAATCGGGGATACCCATGGGGTGGGCCCACTGACCTTTTCTATGATCCCTTTGTTTTTCTAGCGTTTCGAGTTCCTCTTCCACTTTCTTCCTTAGGTGGAACGCAATGCGCCGATGCCTCAGTGCAACCGGTTGCACTGATGGGTCGATGTGGAGGGACACTTCCTTCCCTTTTAGGCATCCGATGCCTTTGAACACATCTTCCAACTCTTCCATGATGGTGTCTAGTTCTTCTTCTAGTACTGGCAGAGCATAAGATATGAGTTTGAGATCTTCTGTCGCCTGTCCGCTTAGCAGCATGCCACTGCCTTCCTTCGTGACATAGATCGTTGTGGGCACCGTTGCCTCTTGGTGTTGTAGTTCTGTTTTGAGTAAATGCGAAACCTTGTAGGCACAAGGTGGATAACCTGAGCACTCCTGTGTGCTAATAAAGCAAACTGTATCAAAAAATGTAGTATGATAGTTCAAAGTTTTATTCACTTTGTATCAATCATTTAAGTTGATTTGTAGTTGCGACTTAATAGTTCAAATAATCTCCATGTTAAGGAAACGAGTTTTCATAACATAATAATATCCAAAAGTTCCAAAAGTTCCAAAAGTAACATCATGTACATGATTCAAGTCCCCAATGCATTTCGAGCAGGTTGCTCTTCGTCAGGGGGTTAAGTTTGTACAAGTGTATCGCGGTTAGTTTGGAACATCGCGGGTGAAAGACGCCATCCAAGAGACGCGGAAGTAGTTCTGTTTTGAAAAACCCGATCAGAGGGATAGGCGTTTTCTGGCCATATGCGAACACTCGGATCTTTGCCTCTCGTAGTGGGGGCTTTGTCTGCAGTTGGTTGTACACGTTCGCCGCCATCAGTTCAATAGACGCCCCCATGTCAATGGTGGCTCTCACCTCTTGCTGGTGAATCTTGATGCAGCATTTTGGAAGGCGGCGTTTCTTCCTTTTGGGTTGGTCGATGGCATATACGTAATGGACTGGATAGTCTTCTGCGTCATCGTCCATGTCCTCACTGTCTCCTCCTTCTCTCACCACATGTGCGGCCTCCTTCTTGGCTCTCTGGACATGCATACCGCCGCAAAGTGGTTCATCCACCCATATGCGCAACATTTCTTTCCTCTTGCGGGACAGTCCTGTATGCGGTGTGGCTGGCCTCCGCAATATCCACACTCCTTCTTTTTGTCAGGTTGCTTTCTTCCGCTCGTTTGTCTCCCCTTTGGTCTTACCACGTTCACCTTTTCTGCTGTGTGGACTTGTTCGAGTTTGACAGGCCGGTGTAAGGCCGACTCCATGTGGGATGCCCTCGCTTGGGACAGTTCTTTAGACCGACCAAGTTTGAGTATGTCGGCGAGGGGTTTGTCATCCTCTTGGAGTACGGCGACTCAGAGCTTGGACGAGAAGCAGCCTTTGATGATCTGTCCTCGGATTTCCTCCTGTTCATCCCGGAATCTGCACGAGATAGCTAGTTCCTTTAATCTGCCGTGTCGTCGGCCTCCTGTTTCGCTTGGCGGAAGATGAACCGCTCGTAATCCTTGCACGCCAGGTTTCAAAGTAGGCGGTCGGTGTTGCGAGGAGCGTTTGGTATGTTTTCGGTGTGGCCTCCGTCAACGTTTTGTAGATGCGATGTATGTCCTTGCCGCCGAGGTGTAGGAGTAGGGCTTTGTGCCTTTCTCTAGAAATGCCGGCACCTTCAAAGTAAATTTGGAGGCGGTCTGTCCAATCCCTCCAGCATGGGGCGAGGAAGGAAGAAGCTCCGTCAACCACGAAGGGTTCCAGGGCGGGAATGGACGCCATTTTGGCACGTTCGCAGTATGCTGCTCTGTTTTCCTGCGCTTCTGGGAGGTGGCGGCGGCCTAGGGATTAATGGTTGTCCCTCCTGCGGGATGAATGTATGGTCTCCCTCAGCACTGGGAGCGCTCTCACGACCTGCCTTAGAGGCCTCGGTGGCGATGCATGTAACTGCTGTTTGTGGATTGACTCTTGGCTCGAGGTGGCGGCGTGGTGTGCTGGCATTACCCACTCTTTCGACGTAGCAGGCGCCGTGTCCGCTCAATGGGCCTTGCCTTCGCCCCCGTCCTCCGTTCGCCAGCTGTGTTGCAAGCAAGGCCACTGAGCACGTGGCTGGGGCCTAGTTGCTGTGTGCCCCACTAGGTGCTCAAAATCGGAGCTTGCCGCTCGGAGGAATGGCAGGGCGATGAGGGCGTCGTGTTGGTGATGATGTGGGTTCTGTGGGACCCTCGTCGCCAGTGTAGCGTTGTGCTGTGCTAGCGCTATGTGAGCGGCCGCGTTACGCTAATAAATACAGGAGCCAGTTCTGCTGTCTACACGCAGCTCCGACTAACTGCCGTAGCCATGCCTCTTTATTTTATATCCTCCCGCGTCTGACGTCACGCGTCAGCGCAGGGACGCTCCGTTGGCGCGTGTCAGCTAGACTACTGCCCTTGCGCCCCGGAACACTACACGGCCGGGCCTCAGTCTGAGCCTCTTCAATAGTTAATGGTGCACGCCGCAGGCCCGGCCGGGCCTCTGAGGCTAAAATGGTTAGTGGGTGAGCGCGGCGCAAAGTTGCCTGCGCTGGTTTCAGGGTGGGGCAGGGGCTGGTGTCATGACTTGTGACCAATGCACTGAATTCACTACTGGTGCCGGTCATGCTAACATGCTTACGGTTTTCAGAAATTAAAAGTGCGGCATGTGCGCCTGAGCTGACATCCGATACCACATCAGACCCAGGCAGCCGATACGCTACGCTAAGAAGGACCGTCCGAGGTCCGACGTCCGTCACCGACCGGCCACAATTTACATTATTACTAGCCAAGGGCCCTGCCTGGCTAGCCTTGCCCAGTTGCCCTGCCAGGCCCAGTGCCTTCTCTTCTCTGCTAGTCTGCTGCTGCCTGCCAGGCCCGCTCCCGCCTACCTGAAGCTGCAGACCAGGCCAGGCCCAACCCAGAGGTCAGGTGAGTCAGTCTGCGTCCGATTCTAAGCAGGATTGGTCGGGTCCGTGGTGTCAAGTATTTTTCAAGACCTATCCGCATCGGCAGTATTTGCATAACTGACAGTGATTTTAAAAAAAAAAACATCATTGTGTACTTTTTATTTGGTGCAAATGTCGGTTCATGACATGTAAATGTCTGTTGTGGTCGCACACAATTGTGCCACGTTGGTTCAGTTTGCATATTGCAATATTATCTGGTTCGTGTAAGGACTTTGCAGAATGTGTCGTTCCTTCTTTCCTAGAGGAGAAGCTGTTCTCATTGGTTCCTCCTCCCTTGCTACCCTGGTCTCTGCTAAGGTAATAGTATTTACTTTCATTCGTTATTACTTTGCTGTTTGCACATAACTAAAATAATGCAAGATATACAAGGAATATTAGAAAGCGAAATCTAACGAAACCCCACTCCAGAGCACCAGGCCGCCGGTGCAAAGGGGAGTGTGAACTTGTAATGGATATTTCTAATCGATGAGTGTTTAAGCACTTACTAAAGTGTGCGCTTCACCCGGCCCCTTTTAGCTTCCTTTCCAAGTAACTCCCGACTCCCACGAGGCCGCAAAGAACGGTCTGCAGTTCGTCACAATCTGGTAGATTTGATATACACATTATAGTCTTCTGGTATTACCTCAACACTTCCAAAGTGTCACTTGAAAATGTAACATTTTTAAAGTGACACATAAATAAACAATTGACATTTTAATTGGCTATAGTGCAGGTTTTCAGTTTGCAAGATGCTGAAAAAAAAGAGAAAGGAACACACAGCAGAAAAGAGGGATCAGGCACACAAAGAGGCAGAGTAAAAAGAGGGGGCGTGGGGGATACCACAATAAGGAATATAAAGGGGAGAAGACTAAGGAGTTCATGTCTCATTAGGCGGAAAAAAACTAACACAATTACTAAAAGCCCTAAAAGAAAGAATGAAATGCAAGAGGGAAAAATGTAACACGTTACCTAAAATAAAGAAGAGTTGCAGGAAGGAAGAAAGAAGGGGGAAAACAAAAAGGGAAGCCTAGATATGGTGAAAACAATTGAAAGGAAATACATACTCAGGAAAAAGAGGAATTGGAAGAAAAAAATGTAAAAAAACATAAGTAAAACAATTTCATAGTGAAAACTTAGAACATGTAGGGGTGTAACACAGGCCCTGCAGCCCCCGCGGTGCTGGGGGCCCCGTGCTCCAGGGTCCCAACTGCGGCGACGCAGCCAGCAACCACTTAGCACTCCACACATCCGATCCATCTCGGGTGCTGGTAGTTACGTAACTTATGCTACGCTTGACATACTTGCAAGACCGGCCCACCTCATCATAAATTAAATGGTGCGCAATTCAAAGCGCGTGTGAGGTGAGGCAGCTGAGAGGGTCCGTGCGGCCCAGGACGGACAAGTGCGGCCTTAAATGTAATTATTGTCAATGCTAACCATGCCTGGTCTTCTGACGCCCGCTCGCGCCTGCCACTGAAGCTGCAGGCAAGACCTCAGGTACCACTGCTTACTCTTAAACAAGCATTGGCATGGCCAATAGGGCTCGACAATGTAAGAACTATTGGTTTTGCCAATATGTTTTACCCTGTTGTACACCAACTTGGCAGCTGTATATCATGTCTAAAAGATAGTTAGCGGTGTAAAGAAGACTGGTGTGGCGGGAGTGTCGTAAAGCAGAGTGTCGTGGAGTAGAGTGGGCTGTTATGGAGTGGCGTAGAGTCATCGAGTGTGGTAGAGTAGAGGTGACTGGAGTATCATGGAGTTGCTTATGGTGGACTTGCATAGTGTTGTGGAGTGTCATGGAGGTAGTAGAGTGTCGTAGATGGGAAGGGTGTAGAGTGTATTGGAGTGTCATATAGTTAAGTGTGTAGAGTGAAGCAGAGTGCCATAGAGTTGAGTGGTACAGAGTGTTGTGGAGTGTAGTGGCATAGAGTGTGTTGCGTAGACTGGAGTACAGTGTCATAGAGTGGTGTAGAGAGGATTAGATTGTTGTAGAGTGGCATAGAGAGGAGTAGTGTAGTAGAATGAAATGGCATAGAGTGGAGTAGTGGAATGACATAGAGTGTCAGAGTGGAATGGCATGGAGTATAGTGGACTTAGAGTGGAATAGTGGAGTAAACTGGAGTATACTGTAGAATATAGTGGAGTAAAATGGCATGAATTTGCGTAGAGGGAGTAGCATAGAGCATCGTAGAGTGGAGCAGTGTCGCAGAGTGGCATAGAGTGAATTAGAGCATCATAGAGTAGAGTGTTGTAGAGGGGATTAGAGTGTCCTAGAATGAAGAGTAAACTGGCATAGAGTGCATTCAATCAATCAATCAATCAAGAAATTTTTATAGCGCGCTACTCACCCGGAGGGTCTCAAGGCGCTTGGGGGGGGTCCGATACTGCTCGAACAGCCAGGTCTTGAGTTGCTTCCTGAAGGAGAGGTGGTCTTGGGTAAGACGGAGGTGGATGGGGAGGGAGTTCCATGTCTTGGCTGCCAGGTAGGAGAAGGATCTTCCTCCCATGGTGGCTCTTCGAATGCGTGGAACGGCGGCGAGGGCGTGGCTGGTCGATCGTAGCTGGCGGGTGGGAGTGTAGAAGGTCAGGCGGTTGTTGAGGTACCTGGGGCCCGAGTCGTGGAGGGCCTTGTGTGCGTGGAGACGGAACGTGATTCTCTTGCTGACGGGGAGCCAGTGCAGGTCTCTCAGGTGTCCGGAGATGTGGCTGTGTCGGGGGATGTCCAGGATGAGTCGTGCGGAGGCGTTCTGGATGCGTTAGAGTCTTTTCTGCAGTTTGGCTGTGGTTCCGGTGTAGAGAGTGTTTCCGTAGTCCAGTCGGCTGGTGACAAGTGCTTGGGTGACCGTCTTCCTGGTTTCAATGGGGATCCATCGGAAGATCTTTCGGAGCATGCGTAGGATGTTGAAACACGATGATGAGACGGCGTTGGCTTGTCTGGTCATCGAGAGGGAGGAGTCCAGGATGAAGCCCAGGTTGCGTGCGTGGTCTGTTGGTTTGGGTGTGTTGCCCAGGGCAGGGGGCCAATAGGAGTCGTCCCAGGCAGAGGGTGATGATCCAAGGATGAGGACTTCCGTCTTGTCTGAGTTCAGTTTCAGGCGGCTCTTCTTCATCCACTCGGCTACGTCTTTCATCCCTTCATGTAGGTTGGTTCTGGCGGTGGTTGGGTCGTTGGTGAGGGAGAGGATCAGCTGGGTGTCGTCGGCGTAGGAGATGATGTTGAGGTTGTGTTGGCGTTCGATGGTTGCGAGGGGGTTCATGTAGACATTGAAGAGGGTGGGGCTGAGTGATGATCCTTGTGGTACGCCGCAGATTACTTCGGTGGCCTCGGATCTGAACGGGGGGAGGCGGACTCTCTGGGTTCTTCCGGTGAGGAACGAGATGATCCACTACAGTGCCTTCTCTTGGATTCCAATGTTGAAGAGGCGTTGTACTAGGGTGCGGTGGCAGACAGTATCGAACGCTGCGAAGAGGTCCAGGAGGATGAGGGCTGCTGTTTCCCCATTGTCGAGCAGGGCTCGGATGTCGTTGGTGGCTGCGATGAGGGCGGTCTCGGTGCTGTGGTTGGCTCGGAATCTGGACTGTGAGTAGTTGAGGGATCCGTTCGTCTCGAGGATGGCAGCAAGCTGTCTGTTGACGGTCTTCTCGATGACTTTGGCAGGAAATGGGAGGAGTGAGATGGGGCGGTAGTTCTTGAGGTCGGTGGGGTCTGCTGATGGTTTCTTCAGGAGGGCGCTGAGTTCGGCATGCTTCCAGCTCTCAGGGAAGGTGGCGGTGTTGAAGGAGGCGTTGATGATGTCTCTGAGTTGGGGTGCGATGATGGAGTCGGCCATGTTGAAGACGTGGTGGGGGCATGGGTCGGTTGGTGATCCGGAGTGGATGGTGTTCATCGTGTGGATAGTGTCTTCGGGGCTGACCGGGGTCCAGGCGCGTAGGTTCTGTGGTTGGGAGCGTGGTCCGTTCGCCGAAGCTGTTGTGTATGTCTGCGATCTTGCTGTGGAAGAACGAGGCGAGTGAGTCGCAGAGGTCTTGTGAGGGAGTGATGTCGTTGTTTCCGGCGCTGGGGTTGGAGAGCTCTTTGACGATGTGGAAGAGTTCCTTGCTGTTGTGTGCGTTGTTGTCAAGTCGATCCTTGAATGCTGACTTCTTGGTGGTGTGGATACGCTGGTGGTGATTGCGGGTGGCGTGCTTGAGGGTGGTCATGTTGTCTGTAGTCAGGTTTTTCCCCCAGGCTTTCTCGAGGGTACGGCAGTTCTTCTTGGAGTTCATGAGGTCGTCTTGAACCAGGAGGCTTTCTTGCTTCTGGGTCTGCTGGGGTGGTTTTTCAGGGGTGCGAGGTCGTCAGCGCATTTGGTGATCCACTGTGTGAGGGTGTTGGCTGCTTGGTTGGGGTCCGTTGATCTGGCGGGAGGGTTCTGGTTCAGTGATGTGATGAGCTGGTCGGTGGTGATCTTGTTCCAGCTCCTGCGGGGAACTTGTTGCGAGTGGTCATGGTCCTTCTGAAGCTGAAGTGGACGCAGCTATGGTCTGTCCAGTGGAGCCCGGTGGAGTGGCTGAAGGAGATGTACTTGCTGTAGGAGAAGATTGGGTCAAGCGTGTGTTCGGCGTAGTGGGTGGGGGTGTTCACCAGTTGCTTGAGTCCGAGGTTGGCGAGGTTGTCCAGCAGGGTGGTGGTGTTGTTGTCGTTGTTGTTCTCCAGGTGGAAGTTGAGGTCCAATAGGAGGATGTAGTCGGAGGAGGCGAGGGCGTGCGGGCTGATGAAGTCTGCGATGTCTTCGCTGAATTGTGTGCGAGGTCCCGGAGGTCTGTAGATGAGGGTGCCTCTGAGTGTGGTCTTGGGGTCGGTGTGTATCTGGAAGTGAAGATGTCCGGCGGCTGTGAGGGTGTCTTCGGAGTTGGTCGTGATGCGGATGGTGTTCTGGTGGATGATGGCGATGCCTCCTCCTGTCTGGTTGACGCGGTCCCTCCGGGTGATCTTGTATCCGTCCGGGATGGCGATGTCGGGCGCTGAAGGCGCATTGGTTTTGACTAAAGTGGCATACAGTGCATTGGCGTAGAGTGGTGCAGTATGGAGTAGAGTGGAGTGGTGCAGAGTAGAGTGCAATGGCATAGAGTGGAATGGTGCAGGTAGTGTCATAGAGTGGAGAAGAGCGTCAAAGAGTGGAGTGTTGCATTGTGGAGTAAAGTGGCCTAGAGTGAAGTGGCATTAAGTACAGTGGTGCAGAGTAGATTGGCATACAGTGGATTGTTTTTGAGTAAAGTGGTATAGACTGCATTGACGTAGAGTGCATTGGTGCAGTGGAGTAGTATAGTGTGACGCAGATTAGAGAGGTGCGGCGTGGTGCAGAGTAGACTGCAGTGGCATAGAGTAGAGTAACGTAGCGTTCAGGCCATCAGGGCAGTAGTTGTAGTGTGCAGCTGCAGCATGAGTGCACCAGTTGCCTCATATCGGTCCTGCGGCCGGGCAGCCTGCCTCATAAATTAAATGGTGCGCTTCTGAGCCTCTCAATAGTGAAGATGGTTTGGCCCTCTCTCCTGTTTACCAGCCCAGCAACATCGTCTTTGTTAGAGCTACACATCTATAAGATCAGCAATGACATGTTATGTTACATTAGTTATGTTTATATAATGCATTCTATGGAAAATATAGCCTACTGCCCAAATGCCATGTCTGTGCTTTGTTAGATTGAAGCAAAATGTTCTATTTAATGTGTTGTGTTGGAAGTTTGTGTGTGTTCAATGCTATTGAAAAGTGCTCTTCAAGGCCACATATGCATACAGCTGTATAGTATATCTGCGCTATGTGGGGTGTTTGCAAGGTCTGTCCAGTGTGTTCTGTTCAATGCTTGCGTGTGTTTTAAACTACTTACAATGCTCTTGGGAGCTGCGTGCCATCCATCTATATGGTATTTCTGAGCTATGTGCTAAATAAGCTCTAGCCAGTGTGCGCTATTACATGTCTGTGTGTGAGGTACAATATTGAAAAGTGTTGTTGAGGGTTACAATGCAACACAATAGTCAGCTGTATGCTCTATCTGAGGTGCACAGTCAACATACCTTTGTAAACTGGTTACCAAAGCTTAGTTTTTTTCTGGTTCCAGTACCTCCTGGGACCCCACACTGCCTATTCCTTGCATTTGAAATTTACATTTACTGCTGTAGTGTGAGAATGAATTTAATGAAAAGGAATATAAAGTAGGGTAGCTAAAAGAAAAATGCCACCCATGTGTTTAAAGAGCCTGGAAAGACCTCATCTTGGCACTACGTAGGGTTATAAATAAAAAAGTATGTATTCATTTTTAATATGACTTTTCTTTTTTTTGTTACCTTTAATTATCAGTCCTGGATCTCATCATTCAGGCAGCCCTAGAACACAATTAAAGTGCATTCTATATGCATTTGCTGTTTGAAGTATGCACAGATGAGTACTGAAAATACGGCTTTAGGTGACTGCTTATTTTTGTCGGTGGAACAAAGTGGTAGGTGGTGGGATGGGCCGCTGATGGTGGCCCCCTCATTGTGCTTTGCAGGGAGGCCCCCTCAAGTTTCGTTACGCCACTGACTAGAAGCCGCACTGGTTCTAGCTTCTATCCGGAAAAAGGTATATTGACAGCCTAGCAAGCAGATGAAGTAGGTATCTTTATTTTAGATAACAACGAGAAATTACGTTTTTTTATAAAGCTCCCCACGCCGCTTCTAATCGGTGTAAATGGCAGCCGCTAGTGTTACTTAGGACGCAGTAGATATAATCATGTAGTTATCTTTCTGGTTTATTCGGTATTTCTTCCAAATGTAATGGCCCAAATGATGATAAAATGCTAACGAGCAGATTGTATGCATGGGTGAATGCCTGGGTGGTCAGAAGGTGGGTGGATACATGGATGAAGAGAGATGGAAGAAACGTGCTTCTGTACGGCTGGATTGTGGAGAGGAGGGCAGTAAAAGTGAGGAGAGGGGAACCATACCAACTCTCCGTCCAACAGTATTCCACAACGAATGACTTACAGGTGGATGGGGAGTCGAAAGGCACCAGTACAATAAATAAAACACGCTGAATACAGGTACCCCCATTGCATTGTTCTTTCTCAATCACTTATCTATATACACCTCTTTCTGACGTGCAGCTGCTAAAATGGCTCGGAGGCCACACATAAACGGTCGGACCACGTTATGTTCTCACTTCATTACGTCAGATGTGATTCACTTCAGTAGAGAAGTGCAGTGCGGCACAGTGAACTCTCTCTGTGGTCCGCAACCCTTGGTGAGCAAGGCTTAAAGTGTAACGCTACACAGTGAACACCTCTGTGGTGAAAAACCCTGGTGAGCAAGGCTTAAAGTGTAGCGTTACACAGTGAACACCTCTGTGGTGAAAAACCCTGGTGAGCAAGGCTTAAAGTGTAGCGTTACACAGTGAACACCTCTGTGGTGCACAACCCTGGTGAGCAAAGCTTAAAGTGTAGTGCTACACAGTGAACACCTCTGTGGTGCACAACCCTGGTGAGCAAGGCTTAAAGTGTAGTGCTACACAGTGAACACGCTCTGTGGAGCATAACCCTGGTGAGCAACACTTGAAGTGCAGTGCTGCGCCTTTCACTCTCGACAGCTTTAAAGTGCAGCAACCGTGGAGCTGTGCTGGGGAAGGGGTGCATTCATAATATGAATAGGAGCCCGAATACATTGAACATGATGTTCATATCTGTTTCTTCTCTTCCTAACTGCAGGATGAATTAAAAAAAACGAGCATGTACTAAGCAATGGCAGGAATCGAACTTCCCGAGACGACTTTTATTATTCTGAATTCAGGAAACACATCTGAGAATACTAGACCCACCCC
Organism: Lissotriton vulgaris; assembly: GCF_964263255.1. Classification (NCBI taxonomy): domain Eukaryota; kingdom Metazoa; phylum Chordata; class Amphibia; order Caudata; family Salamandridae; genus Lissotriton; species Lissotriton vulgaris. The sequence continues at coordinate 153,867,265 of NC_141690.1, read as the reverse complement.
AGAGGGAGAAGTGCTCTGTCCCAGTCTGGGGAGCATGAAGGGTCGGGACTCGGTGAACTACTAGTAAGTAGTGTATGCATTTTGTTTACACTACGCAGCCATGATTGGCACTGCCGTTGCACTAACCGGAGCTGAAGGTATGGGGCACTGGAATCTCAGATTTGTTTAACTTTTGAGTGTCGGCGCACCGCTGCTCCCCCTACGGCAGGAATTTGTTCCTCCTAAAATGCTGTGAGGTTAAAATTAAAGTTTTCATGTCCTGGAGCATGTGTACATAATATTTCCCTTGTGTGACATCAAGTAGGACACCAAAGTCATTTAGAATTGTAAATACTCCAGCCATAGCTTCATTCTCTGTAGATGCATCCAGTTTAGAACATGTTTGCAAAAATATGTCAGCAGAGCCTAAGCACTTCTTGACAGCAGGGTGAAAAGCAACTTGATGCATATAAGAGCAGGGCAATAAGGATGCAATTAGAGTCTTGCAGTAGAATGTATTTGTGTTTGCTCAGTTGCTTCACAGAGGAGCGGGGCCAGGGAGCGCTGCAGCGAGGCGAACTCGTGCTGCTGCGCGTGCTCCCCACGGATGGGAATGGGCATTGCAAAGGCGGGACATGCGCCTGCCTTTGCCCAATCCCGTGCTGTTTTTTTTTTTCAAAACACGACAAAGCCAATGGTGAGCGGCGAAAGCCTGCTCACACGCACAAGCGTGTGAGCAGCTTTCAAAAAACCCATACAAAAGGGCTATCGCGCTGCGCGAGCAGTGCTGTACGCTGCAACACAGGCGCGAGCCCTAAAAAGTGCTTCAGATATACAACAGGAAGAGATACAGAGGGTGTCTGTGACTCACTCAGAGTCTAGAGACGGGAAACCTGTCATTGGTGTTGGCACACTAGATGGTAGATATATAGTATTAATTTTTTGCAAGTAGTAGCCAGTCCTTACTGCATGTTTTTAAACTCCGTTTTCTTCCATCCCTCTCACTATTTCTAATCTCCACAACACGTCCTTTACACTCCGTATTTTAAGATGTTTTGTACATGAGATGCTCCTTGAGATATTCAAATCCAGAGGACAACACTCCCTGTGAGGAGCCAGAGAGGAGCCCATAAGCATGCTTCCAATCCTGCAATACTGTAACTCTCGTGCCTCCACCTAACCTTTTCCCTCCAGAATTGCACTTGCCTATATGGAGAGAGAGAAGACACCGTAAGCATCCTGCTAGTCCTGCAACACCTCACAATCAGACTGGGAAAGCTTCCTATATCACACATTGTACTCATTCGCCTCCTCCTCTTTATCTCTCTCCTCTCAATCCTTTTGAATTCCGCTATGGCAATATCTTCTCTTCTTTCTGTTGGAGGTTTGTGATTGGGTAGAGGTTAGTTGGATTTGACAGTGGCCCCGCCCCTTCCTTACAACCTGACTCTTCCATTAATTTCCCTGTTTGGAGTAATGGTGTTGCCCAATAGATCTTGACAGAATTTCAAGTACTTGAAAAGGCCAGAGTTCATTTCTAGGGATCCATCTCCCTACCCAACCATGGTACCCAAACTAACCTGCAGCTTTAGCCAGTCAAGCATCTATTGTGGGGTATAGAATGTTAACTGTTGTGTCACCACAAGAATACAGCATGGACTTGACAGTGTCTTAGCTTCTACTCTCTACCTACTGCTTGTTCATTGTGCTGTTTTGCGATAACAAGATGGGTGCATACAACACCCTGTAAAAGCCTTACCATTTTTGGGCATACAAAAGGTAACCTGCGAAAGGTGCCTACATACCTTCCAATTCTAGTCAGACCTGGATATCTAAAGAGCATAGAATAATAAATGCTATCTGCAAGCTGATACTTGCAAGACAGATTGATTTACAACAAGAGATTCAAGTAAACATTGATGCAAAATTTAACATGATAGCTATGGCCTTGGATGATATCAATTCATCAATCCTAAAACCCAAAATAAAAAGTGGAGGAATTGGAGACATGAGCCAGAGATATGGAAGATGGTGCCACCCATATAACAATTTTTGTAAACAGTATGGGAAAGTCATTCAAATGATAAGATTTAAAACTGTTGACCTGGTAGCAAATTTCAGGAGGGCATACTCAAAAACATTTGCCATACCAGAGGGAGCTGAAGTACTGGGCCAAACATTTCAGGAATGTTGTAAAATAAAGTGCTGAGATTTAAGGATTGGAATCTATGATAGGAAATCCAGAATTCGCAGTTAGTGCTGCTTAGACCACCTCACATTAAAAGAAAAGTATGTACCTCATTTTACTGTCTTTTTGCTATTGTTTTAGTGTGAGAAACTATAGCTGTTCTGTTACAAAGAAGCAGAACAGTGCACAGTCCTGGTTCAAAGTAGAAAAACACATCTGTAGTTTCTGTTGCAAACATCAGGAAAAAGTGCAGTTGCGTCTCAGTGTTATGTGGCCCCACTAATAATCTTCTTTTACCTTTCCATTTTGTCAATGGGGCACTGGAAATTAAGGCGTTGTTACAAGGTATGAACCCTAGTGCCATCAATTATGCCTTTTCCCCTCAATTTAATGAATGAAGAATGAATGAAGAAACCTTCAGCCGACTCAACGGACCTCGAGAACTACGGACCCATCTCTCTGCTCTCCTTACCAGCCAAAGTCATCAAGAAGGCCATCAACGCCCAACTCTCTGAGTTCATCGAAATGAACAACAGCCTGGACCACTCCAAATTTAGATTCAGAAGCAACCACAGTACAGAGACCATTCTCCTCACCACCAAAGATGACATTCGCATCCTCCTAGACAGAGGCAAGACTGTAGCCCTCATTCTCCTGGACCTCTCAGCCACTTTCAACACCACCTCCCCCACACCCTCTGTGCAAGACTCCACGATGCCAGCATCCAAGACAAATCCCTAAAATGGATCCGCTCCTTCCTCCGTGCCCGAACTCAAAGTGTCAGATTTCCACCGTTCTGCTCAGAATCCACAGAGATCAGCTGCGGAGTGCCTCAAGGATCCTCCCTGAGCCCCATCCTCTTCAAAATCTACATGGCCCCGCTTGCAGCCATCGTCAAAAGCCACAGACTCAACATCGCCTCCAACGCCAATGACACCCAGCTGATTCTCTCGCTTACAGATAAACCCACAGCCGCCAAGAGCAACTTCTGCGACGGGATGAAGGCAGTAGCCAACTGGATGAAGAACAGATGCCTCAATCTTAACTCAGACAAAACCGAAGTCCTCATCCTGGGCTCCTCCCCCTCTGTCTGGGATGACTCTTGGTGGCCCGCAGAGCTCAGAATCCCCCCATACCCACAGACCACACACATAACCCCAGCCTTGAGACCCTCACGGGTGAGTTGTTCATGCTTTATAAGATTACTGATTGATTAAATTTATATTCATAATTATACTTCCTATAATTGTGCCTTTTGAGACACATGAGTATTATGCGGTAATGTTTTATTTGCAGATAAATATATAAGATAAGTAAATATTCAGCCTTGAAAAGCATTTTCAGAGAGAGCAACAAGGGTCAACAGTAGGAAAAACAACAATGAAATTTATCAGGCCCTGCTCAATTCATGCAGCCACATTGCTTTTAAGGAAACGTGTGTACTTAATTATAGATTGAGAGTGGCCCAGACTCATAGGAAACCAGTCATCTTCCAGTTCTAGTAGCCACACCTGATTATTATATAACATTTTAGGAGTAAAATACATTTATTGGCTCTGACGTCTTACTCAAATGGACCTTGTCTCCATAACATTTGAGTACTTTTCCAACTCAGTTTTGCACTGTTTTCTTAAAAGATGGTTATTCATATATTGAGTATTTGCCCTGTACTTAATGTTTCTTTTTTATTTTATTTTTATTCTACTTTGTTTTTCAATCGTCAACACAGGTTATCCTGTTCAGCACTCTTAAGTTAAAGATAAAAAATATATATACCGTAGTGAAAGTCTTTATGCCCTTAATTCACTTAAAATCTTCATTATGCTACCTTTTAGTGAGCCTTCCCTCCTGAGATTATTTTTTTACATTTTTATATTGCTTTTGTGTTTTTTAATAATGCACACATTTTAGCTTGTACAGTACTCTATTAAAAACGGACTGAATGCTAGTTTATATAAATAAACAAATGCAGCAATCTATCAGCTAGATTCATGAAGCCAAATTGCGATCACAATAGCTGCGAATAAGTAATTGCGATCGCAATTTGAATAAAAGGAATTCATGACTGTGTAATCTCTAAAAATGCGAATTCGCTAAAGAAAAATTGCGATTTCGCAAATAAATTCGCAGAATCCTGGAAGAAGCCCATTTGCGAATCTGAAATTGCGAGAAACCATGGAAACTGCGAATTGATTTGCGAAATCACAAAACAATTGCAATCGCTATTCATGAAAAATCGCAAAATGCGAAAAACCCGAAAATCGCTATTTGCGACGCGCAATTTAAGGAGAACCCAAACCAGGTGGTAACCAGTAAGGAAAAAAGAAAAAAATTTAAAAAAACGTTAACAAACTACCAACAGGTGCAGGCCTGATCAAACACACTTAAGGATATGCAGCTGGAGCATGAGGACTCTCACAATGCCAGGACTCTACATGGTGGTCAGGCGGCGAAGGCTACAGCAAGCAGCACGGAACAGACGTAGGATCCAGGAGTGGACATTCCACCAGCAGGTCACCCTTCTGGGCCAAACCAGGGAGCAAATTTACGCTAAGTACCGCCTGAATGGGGCAATGATCATCAAGCTGATCCGGGACCTAGACCCCCTGATGCAGCACCCAACAAGGAGGACCAATGCCGTGCCCACCCATGTCCAGGTATTGTGCAGCCTGCACCTACTGGCCTCCGGAAGCTTCCAGGGGATAGTCGCTGTTGCAGGGGGGATATCCCAGCCCACCATGTCCCGCTGCCTAAGGAGTTTCCTGGAGGCTATGCTGACCCAGCTACACCACTACATCTCATTCCCGACCAGCCAGCAGGACTTGAATGCGACCAAGCTTCAATTTTACAACGTAGCACAATTTCCAAATGTAATAGGATGCATTGACTGTACCCACATCCACATCTGCCCACCAGCACAAACCGAATACATGTAAATGTGTATGTGTGTTTGTATTTATATAGCGCCTTCTACCCAGAGGTCTCGTAGCGCTGTATTCATACCGCGGTGGAACCCTTCCTGGCTTTCCTGTGAGATGTCCACTCCTGGGCACCCCCAAGGTGAAGCCAGGCATCCAAGCGCTGCTGGGGCCGTTGTGGAGATTAAGCAAGCTATTGCCCAGAGTCACAGAGTGGGACCCATGATTAGACTTGGCACCGAGGCGAGAATTATCAGGTCCGGGGAGATTGAGTCCAAGAGCCGCCGAGGCGGGAATTGAACATGTATCACAACCGCAAGTCCTACCACTCTCTCAATATCCAGATGGTGTGCAATGCTAAGACAATCATCACGGACATAGTGGCATAGTACCCGGGGAGCACACATGACTCCTTCATATTCCGGCACAGCTGCATTCACACACAACTGGCCAGGGGAGACTTTGGGGAAGGACACCTACAAGGTAAGTACACATGCCCCAAAATAGTACACTGTGATCATGTAGCTGCGCTGAACAGGCACTCACCCTCTGCTCCTATCATTTAGGTGACAGCGGCTACGCTCTCCGTGAGTACCTCCTCACCCCATACCTCAACCCTGCAACACCACAGCAACGGCGTTACAATGCTGCACACATACGCACAAGAAATTGCACTGAGAGGACATTTGGGCTTCTGAAGAGCAGATTCCGCATACTTCACAAGACTGGTGGGGCCCTCAAATACGAGCCTGAGGTCTGCTGCCGCATCGTGGCCGTGTGTGCTATCCTCCACAACATTGCTACCAAGCGCAGGATACCTGTAGATATATCTGATAGTGAGTCGGAAGGGGACAACCGCCGACCTGCACATGTGCGTCATGCACGCGGGGAAAATCCTGCTGAAGGACACAGACGGCGCAACCAAATCACAATGAACTGTTTCTAGTGCTCCCACTCCCCTCACCCAACACTTCACTCATGCATGACAATGGAAATAATGACAAGAGTCTTATGTACTGTTATTGAATAAATATTATTGTTGGTTGCACAATAATATTGCATTATTTTCTACAGAAACATTTGAGGTGTATTGCGTCATACATCTCCTGATTTGTTAGTGGGCATGCTTTTATCATCAGCATGTCCCTGCCCGATGAGCATAAATGTCATTGGCGCCTCCGGCGCGAAGCTCCGAGTCACCTCTCGACCTCCTCCTCCGGGTGAGCACGTGATGCCGCAGTGGGCCTGCTGCTGCGGCGTGGAACACTAACCTGTGGCATAGAAAGGCTGCTGAGGCTAGATGTTCCCTCACTAGTGTCATCCCCTCCTGCCTGGCCGTGGCCAGTTGGCTGCAGAGCCTGAACTGCAGTAGTTGCCTGCTCAAGTGCCCATGCCACGTCCTGGCAGCATTGGACCATCTGTATTTGCATGGCCAATGATCTACGGGACAGCTGGGAAGTTGCATTGCCAATTAAATAATTGGAGCGCATGTACGCCGAGAGGCGTGTTAGAAGCTGGCGGTGGCGGCGCCGGGTGAGGTCTCGCTGGCTCAGCATGGCCTCAGTGTTTGCCTCCACAGCTGTGGTCATTCGGTCCCTCCGGTTGGACAGCTGGCCAACATTGCTGGCTGTATTGTGCAGCTGCAGATGTATTGCTGCAAGGTGTTGTGCCTGTTGTTGGTGGACGCGCAGCATGCGGTGCTCTATTGAGAGGCCCGGCACACGCACAGTCATCCCCCTACTGCCGGCGCGTGGTGTACTTTGGCGCCGCTCCCTGACCTGTCCGCTGAACTGGGTGGGCACAGTAGGTGTGCGTTGTGTTGGTGGCCTGGCGGCTGCTGGTGTTGCCGATGCCACTGGCATGGGTCTCACAGCTGGCGATTGTGGTGCGCCTGTTGTCGCTGGCGTTGCAGGTGGTGGTAAGGCTGCTGGCGCTGATGCTTGCCCTGATGGACCTGGTAGTGTGGATGGATCTGCCTCACCCTCAGAATCCTCATGAGTTTCATCAATTTACAGCCCCTCACTGTCGCTGCTGGTGTTTTCAGCGCCACCTGTGATGTAAAGTGGACGTTGATTAATTATATGTATCTTTCACATGGAAGGTTGCTACATGCATGCAGGCTACTATTCCCAGACTGGCTGTTGGATTGACTCTATAAGGACATATCTGGCTGTATGGGGCTGAATGTAAATTGTGGTCAGACTACATGTCCCACAATGCAATAGGGATATTCTGGTGTGCATGGGCTGCATGACTGGGGTTTCTTATGGGTAGCTCTAGGGTAATGGCCATTGTTAGGGGACAGGGTCGCAGTCGCATGGCACTTACCATGCCTTTCTTGGGTGGGTCGGGAGGAGTCCAGCCGGGTTACCCGCACGCATGCCTCAGGTTGCAATGTGTCCTCAACGAGATCCTCCAATGGGGTGTTGGGAGGGACTGATGGCTCTCCCCCTCCTGTTGCAAGGCGCTCACCCAGCCTCTCGGCAACCCTCTCCTTGGCACGACATCGGAGGTCGTACCAACTCTTCTTGAGATCGTCAATTGATCTGTGGGTGACTCCAACAGAGTTTACTTTTGTGCTGATGCGCAACCAAAAACGCCGTTTGTCGGCCTCTGGCACCCTCCTGGAGTCCTTCCCGAACAGTCTGTCATGGTCTTTACAGACTCCCTCTATCAGATGTTCTAGCTCCTGTTCGGAGAATTTGATTTTACGCTTTCTCCCTGTGGCACTGGCCCCTGCTGCTTCCTGAGACATTGCTGCAGTGTGGTGTATCCTGAATCAATGCTGGAGGTGGTTTAGAGAGGAGCTCTGGGCAGTGCTGCTTCCTAATCAGCCTCAGTATTCAGAATGAGGGAGGGAACTGCCTGCTTCCTGGTTGTGATGTCATCACTGTGCTCGAAATGCGACTTTCCGTTTTTGCGATCTTGCTATTAGCGAGATTTGCGATCTCGCTAATAGCGAGATCGCAATTTCAACACGGGAATTGTCCGATTTTGCGATTATTCTGCGATTTTGGGATAATCGCTATCGGCTTTTGCTGCCAAATGCGAATCGCTATTTTTTATCACAGATTTACTTGAATCCCATTATGCGAATTCTAAATTGCGATTCGGTATTAATCGCAATTTAGAATTCGCAGAAAATGGTTTTCATGAATCTGGGGGTATGTATCTTGTCTCCATCTCTTAAAGTTTAGACTAAAAACAACTCGTAAATTTCCTAAAATGCATACCCCCAGATTCATCAAGAACACATTTCGCGATTCCTTAATAGCGAAAAATACCGATTCGCTATTAAGGAATAGCAAAATGTTATTCATCAAGAAATCACTTAAAAAATAGCGATTTCTAATAATTCCTTAATTGCGACTCGCAAATTGCGAGTCGCAATTAAGGAATATCTCCCCATTCATTCCTATGGGCCTAGAGGCCCATAGGAATGAATGGGAAGAACATCTCAATTTGCTAATCGCAATTAGCAGTTCGCAAATTGAGATTGCGATTTCAAGGGTGCAGGGGTGTCCAAAGGACACCCTGTTGCACCCCTGAAATTGATGTGTGCACATATGTTGCGCACAGTCATGCCCTTAGGGCATGTGTGCGCGCAACATGAAACTTTGAAAAATGCACTTTAGTGCATTTTTCAAAGTTTTTGCTATTTACCACGTAGTTAGACTTCGCAGTAAATAGCGGCCCCAGATTGTGAATTCGCAATTTTAAAATGATTCATGCATTGCATTTAAGGAATCTCAAATTGAGATTCCTTAAATGCAATTAATCGCAATTTAGCGATTCTAGAATTGCGATTTTTGCATTTGGGATGATGAATCCCAATTGCAAAAATAGCGCTCGCAAAGGGCCAGATTCTCAGAATCTGGCCCTTTGCGGTATCTGGCTGTTAGATCCTTCCTTGCAGCGCTCTTCCATCATGCTTTGGCCAGCTGGCTCTCCCCAGTCTAACCTTAGTAGCGATAGCCCTGATTTCACATGCATTTTATCATATAACTCCTGTATCATCGTGACAGCAAGATATTAAGTCATCAGTGCCTGAACTACCTGCACATTGATGTGCATGTCTAGATTGAGGGTATGCAAAAGTGCATCTTTGTTTCACAAACGTTTCCAAAAATTGAGCAACATTACGCAAATGGGGTGAACATAGTAGGGGTGAGCAGAATTCACAGAGTTTGATTGGCGTGGTATGCAGTGGTTTCTAATGTTTAGGAACCACTGCATAATTTTCTTTTCCTTCGGCGGAGTGGCAGAATTTTAATTTATCAGCAAATTGGTGCTACAATAGTAACAGAGAAATCCTCCAATTCCTCCATTTTCGCTGTTGAAATGGAAAATTCCACCCAGGCCTAGAACATAGGTGCTGGAAGAAGAGGTGCTGGGGGTGCTCCATCATCCCCACAATTACAATGCTGGAGTTTCAACGATGAATCAGCTATATAAAGATGACTTTAAAGGTAGTCTTTATCTTGTCACATGTGCTGTGCATTCATAGACAAAGGTCAAATGTCAAGGTATGTCTTCTGAAAAATAGCTGTCTAGTCTTTTAATATGGTGATTGGTGTTTACTTTTTTCTCTGACTTCAAAGTCAAAGGATCTTGTAAGGTGAACTATGTGGCAATCTTGTTGCAGTACAGGAAGTATGAAAGGAAAGGCGATAGGATGACAGTATTTTTCTAACAGGCAGCAAAATTTAAATACCTTCAAAATAACTTTACAGACATTTCGAAATATATCAATAGGTAAGAAAGCACACATGATGCACATTTGTTTGTTATTGTGAAGAGTGAAGGAAACACATTTTTCAATAAAATCAAAACAAATCAAGACCCATTACTGCTATGAAAATGATAAATATTTGAAGAAATCCGATTTCCAAGCATTATTATTTAATACATAGTTGTATCAGTAAAACCGAATGTGGCCATTTCAATGGAAAATGTGCAGTGTGTAAATGACAGTGTGCTACAAAACCATGCTTTAGTACTATATTTATTTATACAGTTTTATATAGCGCGAACTTGATCCCGGGGGATATCAGAGCGCTTTACAATTTAAGGGATAGGAAGGTAACAGTTCAGTACATGAGTCAAATGGGAATATAAAACAAACAATTAATCAAATAGGGCTCACATTACAAGGCCGGTTACACATCCTGGGGTCAGCAAAGAATGGGCTAGTAACTGATACATGGCGACATAGGAGGGGAGCAAATGAGTCAACAAGAGAGGAAGAAGAGAAAGACAAAAAATAATACTAATAATAATATACAAGATTAACATCCAACTCTGGAGTATGACCAATGAATTAGAGCAGACAATCACACCTCTTATTAGGTAAGAACTTATTAATGAGGAATCTTTTTGCTTCCAATTTGAAAGCAAACTTGGAGGAGATTCTACGAATTTCAGGTGGAAGAGAGTTCCAGATTTTCAGTGCAGAGCCGGAGAAAGCTAGTTGGCATGTTCTCTTTTTGCGAAAGATCTGATGTTTCAGGAGGAGAGAGTATGCACTTCTAGACGGTCTACCCCCACCGGATAGTTCTAGCTTTTGCGCTAGATAGTTGGGGGGTTTGAAGTGGAGGGCTTTGTGGGATAGTCAGGCAATCTTTAGCTGAATTCTTGCTTCATAGGGCAGCCAGTTTAGAGATTTTAAGACTGGGGAGATGTGTGCATTTCGCTTGGTGCCAGTAACCAATCTGGCCGCCGCGTTCAATGATGCCCTTAGGGGGGCCAAGGTATATTTGGGGAGACCACAAAGCGTAGCACTGCCATAGTCAAGCCTCGGCAAAACAATTGCCACTTGCTTGAAGTCAGCTTGTGGTAGGAAAGGTTTGAGATTACAGAGTATCGTCAGAAGGTGGTTAGCACCCTTGCACACATTGCTGATATGAATCTTCATGTTCAAGTGCTTTACGACAGTGTGCTCTAAATTATACCACTGGCTACATACCACACCTTTACCACTCTCTTTCTGAATTGGTGTGACTCATTTGCTATACTAATTTGTGAAACCCTTGGATTTTTTCACATTTCCTATGACTTCAGTGATGTAACACTGATGGCAGCACCCCCATTCTGAAAATTGTTCCAGCAACACTAGATGTGAAATGAGTTTTGTAGGATATATGGTGACATTTTCACACCAGGGCACAAAATGGAATACCTTACTTAAAGAAGTCACATGAAATTACGGCAACACACATTGGCACCTCTATTTAACTTTAATTACTTGCTATTTTTTAACTAAATAGCTTCTAAAAATTGACTTGTGGGGAAGCTTTTTAAAAGTGTTTGTGCTGTATAATTGTTATTGTGGGTGGAGGGCAGAAGTCGTTTTTATCAGTTATAGAACAGTGGCCGTGTTCAGAGCCACTACCTGGTTGCCTCTAACAATAAACTAGAACCAGCATTTGGGAACTGCAGTCTAGTCACTCAGCTACAGTCCGTCTCAGATTTTAAGGCACCGCGCAGATGAGATTCCTGCAACACAAGCTGGTACTTCTGTTTAGCGTTAATTGCAGCTATTTTTAACTGACTTGCTGCAAGAAAATCGACTCAGGGGAAGTGTTTTAAAAGTGTTTGTGCTGTATAATTGTTAATGTGGGTGGAGGGCAGGGTCCTTTTTTTATCAGTTTTAAAACAGTCGCTGTATTTAGAGTCACTTCCTGGTTGTCACTACTAACAAACTAGAACCGCCATTTTGGAGCAGGGGTCTAGCTGCTCAGCCTCAGTCTCCCCGCTCCCTGGTATTTGAGGCACACCGTGGCATGCCAGAAGCAAGCCCGCCTGCACCCGACCGCGTACGGTCGGGGTCAGGGGCCAGAGACCCTGTTTGCTTTTCCATATGAGGATAACTAACACATCAGAAGAGCTGTTTCAAGCTAACAAGTCTAAGATAAAACACTGCAGGAATGCAATACCAGTACTTGATTTACCTACCATTTGCAATATGTGCAATCTCAAGGTAGGGAATCATCCAACACCGTCTGTTAGCACCAGACCTCTAAAAAACAGTCACACCATTCTCATACGAAACTAATGAATCTGCTGAATTGCAGATCGCTCCCGAAACACAGCGCTAAGCTATTTATCTTCTTAGAGGAGAAGAGACCTGATACAATGTTTCTGACTGAGACATGTCTTAGGGGTGAGTCAACTCCATACACAGCTATGGCTCTTCTGTCAAGATATTAAATAGTGAGCCACAACAGAGTGGATAGAAGAGGTGGTGGGGTAGCCATCATTTTAAAGGAGAAATTTGTCAGTACCTTTACTCCCATTGATATGTTGGGATGGGAGAGTCTCCAATTCTCACTGGAGTTTGCCCACACCTTTACCATCTCTGGCATCATAACATATCACCCCCATGAGACGGCCTCCCAGTTTGCTCCAGCCTTACCTGATTTAACTGCTGAATACAGCCTTCAAAAAGCAAATTTCACCCTAGTAGGGGACCTTAGCATGCATTGAGCAAAATGGTTGTGAAAATGCTAAGCTGCTAGCCCGAGATTTAGACACACTACAACTATGGCAAATTGTAAAGACACGAACACATAATCAAGGTCATTTCTTAGACCCTGTCCTTATGAATCTCAATAATTTGGCAACATATGACACAATCCTTTTTTAAGGTCTGACCACCACATAGTCTCCAGTTAGGTTGTTCCGTACATTCTTCTGGCATCAGCTGCTTCTACACGCGCCAGAAGAATGTATAGATGGCGGTGGAGGGAGGATTCCACAATGTGAGGGTGGGCAGTTGGCTTTCTGTTGTGAGGAGGATATGTATGTGTCCTGCTGACCTCAATAAAATCTTACTTTGAAGATCAACACATGCTTTTTTACACCTCCTTATGGCTTGCAGTCTCTGAAACAATAGTCTAGCAGCCACCCATCACAAAACCTAGGTCGATCATGGTCCAATCTTAAGGTGAGGGAATGGACGAATGCTCTCACAGACTCAAATCCCACTTTAAATGGCGACACAACGGAAAGATATAATATATTTGAAGGTGGCTAAACAATACACTGGATCTCTATTTCCCCTGCAGACTTCCTAAATCCAATCAGACAAAAGGGAGGACACCATGGTATAGTTCAGAGCTGACCCAGTTAAAAAGAGACGCAAAAAATAGGGAAAGAGAATGGAGAAAATCATACAATGACAGCCGTAAGAACAGCTGCAGAAAAGCCAAAATTACAAACGTGCTAGAAGACAGGCCAGAATATCACACTTTTACGAAAAAGTAGAGAATGCCTCAGATTCCTCCAAGGATCTGTTTAAGGTTGGTAAACAGTCTCATGAATCTACCCTCCTGCTCCACAGGTTGCCCACCGTCAGAAGAACATTGTAGCATGCTTGCTAATATTTTTCTAAATAAAGTTAATAACATTTTGAGTTTCCTGCTTGTATCTGTCATTCCTAATGTTACATCTCTGGCAAGGCAGTGGTCAGGACCCACCCCTATCTGTGTTCCCTGCACTTAGCCACGAAGCTATGGAATCAACCCTAGACTCAATCAAGTCAGGATCACCATTGGATCAGGACCCTCTTGGGATTTTAGGTCAGGGCGGAAACACCCTCCTGCCCATTCTTATGGACATTCTTAACCACTCACTGACAAGTGGATATATTCCACCAGCATTGAAATATGTGATAGTAAAAACATTACTAAAAAAAACTATGGCTAATCCTCTTCCAGCAGAAAGCTAAAGGCCTATCTCCCTGCTTCCAGTAGTAAGTAAATGATTGGAAAAATATGTCAACAAACATCTTTCCAGTTTTCCGGAAACTCATGACATTCTCTACTCCACCTGGACAGGATTTAGATCAGGCTGTAGAAGGGAGACCGCACTGTTTGTGGATACTGAGGAACTCTGTTCAATACTGGACCAAGGTGGACCAGCGGCCATTTTAACATTAGATCTAAGCATGGCCTCTGTCACCGTGTCACACGGCTACTGAGGAACTCTGTTCAATTCTGGACCAAGGTGGCTCAGCAGCCATTCTAACGTTAGATCTGAGCACAGCCTACGACACTGTGTCACATCCTATCCTATAAACGAAGTCGGAATCACAGGGGATGCCATTAACTGGCTGGAAGCCTTCTTGGGAAATTGAAGCTTCCACTTGTGTGAAGATGGTCTGTACTCAACCGCCCATCCTCTGCAGTGTGGAGTTCCACAGGGCTCCACACCGAGCCCCACAGTTTTAATCTTTATGTACTCCCCCTAGCAGAGATCATAGAAGCACACAGATTAGCCTGAGTGTCATATACAGATGATACACATGTCATCATAGTTTTTACACCTGATGTCAGTTGAGCTTCCACCCAACTTAACTTGTGCGTTCTCAGGACACCCCCGCGCCGCACGGCCCTCCAGCTGTGTCTGTGTGCCCCCTCCCTCGCTCGCTGCTGATCGTTGCCAAGAAGTGCTGTGCCAGTGATCTCTCCCCACTTGCTGCCTGTTTTGCCCCTGTCTACGCTCCGTGTAGCTTTGTGATTGTTATTGTAGCCCCTGTACCCTTTGTGATTACTTTGTAGCCCCTGCTCCCTGTGACCCCCGCTCCCTGCTTCCCGCCGCCGTACATCACAGCCCGCCCCCTTTTCTTCTGTGCCCTCCCCACTCCCGCCTCCCAGTGCCCCTCCCTCCCACTTGTCCTTAAATGGAGACCGCGCGGCGCAGGTGAGTGTGACCTGTTCTCAGGACACCCCCACGCCGCACGGCCCTCCAGCTGTGTTTGTGTGCCCCCTCCCTCGCTCGCTGCTGATCGTTGCCACTTTTCCAAGAAGTGCTGTGCCAGTGATCTCTCCCCACTTGCTGCCTGTTTTGCCCCTGTCTACGCTCCGTGTAGCTTCGTGATTGTTATTGTAGCCCCTGCTTCCTGTGACCCCCGCTCCCCGCTTCCCGCCGCCATACATCGTGGCCCTGCCCCCCTTTCTTCTGGGTCCTCCCCGCTCCCGCCTCCCAGCTGCCCCTCCCTCCCACTTCACCTTAAATGGAGACTGTGCGTTCGCGCAGCGGGCGCACCGATTGTGCGCCGAAGGCGCGCCAAAGGCAAGCCCGTCTGTGCCCGTCCGTGCCTGGCCCGCGCCCAGCGCCAGGACCCCGCCGATGCAAGACCACCCGACGGACCTACGACGCCGCCACCCTCAACGCACTCAATGCCGGCCGAAAGACTGCCTGTTACCGAGCCACCCCGAAACGCACCCAAGGACCCTTCACCTGCAAAGCCTGCCACTTCACCTGCCTCCGAACCTGCACCGCACCCGCCAAGCTGAGCACCAGCAAGAACCACTTGAAGTGCATCCTGCTCAACACCCGCTCCGTCCACAGACACACCGTAGAACTCTGGAACCTCCTCGACAAAACTTCACCAGACATCGCCTTCCTCACGGAAACCTGGATGAATGCCTCCTCAGCCCCCGACATCACCATCGCCATCCTGGACGGATACAAGATCACCAGGAGTGACCGCGTCAACTAGACCGGAGGAGGCATCGTCATCGTCCACAAGAACACCATCCGCATCACGACCAACTCCGACGACACCCTCACCGCCGCCGAACACCTCCACTTCCAGATACACACCGAGCCCAAGACAACTCTCAGAGGCACCCTCATCTACAGACCACCGGGACCACGCGCACAATTCAGCGAAGACATCGCAGTCTTCATCAGCCCACACGCCCTCCCCTCCGCCGATTACATCCTTCTAGGGGACTTCAACTTCCACCTGGAGAACAACAACGACACCAACACCACCACCCTGCTGGACAACCTCAAAAACCTCGGACGCAGGCAACTGGTGAACACCCCCACCCACTACGCCGGCCACACGCTTGACCCCGTCTTCTCCTCCAGCAAGCACATCTCCTTCAGCCACTCCACCGGACTCCATTGGACGGACCACAGCTGGGTCCACTTCAGCTTCAGTAGGACCACCACTCACCACCACCCGCAACAGGTTCCCCGCAGAAGCTTGAACAAGATCACCACTGACCAACTCACCACATCCCTGAGCCAGAACCCTCCCGCCAGCTCAACGAACCCCAACCAAGCCGCCAACAACCTCACAATGTGAATCACCAACTGCGCAGACGACCTCGTCCCACTGAAGACCCCCCCGTCAGACCCGGCAACAAGAAAGCATCCTGGTTCACCGACGAACACAAGAGCTCCAAGAAGAACTGCTGGGCCCTCGAGAAAGCCTGGCACAGAGACGCAGGGACCCGACTACAGACAACATGACCACCCTCAAGCACGCCACCCAGAAACACTACCAGCTGATCGACACCACTAAGAATACAGCATTCAAGGAACGACTGGACAACAACGCCCACAACAGCAAGGAACTCTTCAACATCGTCAAAGAGCTCTCGAACCCCAGCGCCGGAAAAAACAAAATCACTCCCTCGCAAGACCTCTGCAACTCGCTCGCCTCGTTCTTCCACAGCAAGATCGCAGACATACACAACAGTTTCAGCACACAGCCGACACACCCTACGACCGTACCAACGCCCCCGAGCCTGGACCCCGGTCAACACCGAAGACACCATCCGCACGATGAACTCCATCCACTCCGGATCACCAACCGACCCCTGCCCTCACCACGTCTTCAACAAGGCCGACTCCACCATCGCACCACACCTCCGGGACATCATCAACACCTCCTTCGACACAGCCACCTTCCAAAAGAGCTGGAAGCAAGCCAAACTCAGCGCCCTACTGAAGAAACCATCAGTGGACCCCACCGACCTCAACAACTACCGCCCCATCTCGCTCCTTCCATTTCTTGCCAAAGTCATCGAGAAGACCGTCAACAGACAGCTGGCTGTCTTCCTCGAGACGAATGGATCCCTCAAACACTCGCAGTCCGGCTTCCGGGCCAACCACAGCACCGAGACCGCCCTCATCGCAGCCACCGACGACATCCGAGCCCTGCTCGACAACGGGGAAACAGCGGCCCTCATCCTCCTGGACCTCTCCGCAGCGTTCGACACTGTCTGCCACCGCACCCTAGTGCAGCGCTTGAACAACGTCGGAATCCAGGAGAAGATACTGGAGTGGATCATCTCCTTCCTCGCCGGAAGAACCCAGAGAGTCCGCCTCCCCCCGTTCAGATCCGAGGCCACCGAAGTCATCTGCGGCGTACCACAAGGATCATCACTCAGCACCACCCTCTTTAACGTCTACATGAGCCCCCTTGCAGCCATCGCACGCCAACACAACCTCAACATCATCTCCTATGCCGACGACACCCAGCTGATCCTCTCCCTCACCAACGACCCCACAACCGCCAGAACCAACCTACATGAAGGGATGAAGGACGTAGCCGAATGGATGAGGAACAGCCACCTGAAACTGAACTCAGACAAGACGGAAGTCCTCATTCTGGGATCATCACCCTCTGCCTGGGACGACTCCTGGTGGCCCCCTGCCCTAGGCAGCGCACCCAAACCAACGGACCACGCACGCATCCTGGACTCCTCCCTCTCGATGACCAGACAAGTCAACGCCGTCTCCTCGTCATGCTTCAACATCCTACGCATGCTGCGCAAGATCTTCCGGTGGATCCCCACCGAAACCAGGAAGACGGTCACCCAGGCCCTCGTCACCAGCAGACTGGACTACAGCAACTCCCTCTACGCCGGAACCACAGCCAAACTTCAGAAAAGACATCAGCGCATCCAGAACGCCTCAGCACGACTCATCCTGGACATCCCCCGACACAGCCACTTCGCCGGACACCTGAAAAACCTGCACTGGCTCCCAGTCAGCAAGAGAAACACGTTCAGACTCCTCACCCACGCACACAAAGCTCTCCACACTAAGGCCACAGATACCTCAACGACCGCCTGACCTTCTACACTCCCACTCGCCAGCTACGTTCGACCAACCACGCCCTCGCCGCCGTTCCCCGCATCCGAAGAGCCACAACGGGAGGAAGATCCTTCTCCTACCTGGCTGCCAAGAAGTGGAACTCCCTCCCCATCCACCTCCGCTTGACCCAAGACCACCTCTCCTTCAGGAAACAACTCAAGACCTGGCTGTTAGAGCAGTAGCAGAGCCCCCTCCCCCAAGCGCCTTGAGACAATCCGGGTGAGTAGCACGCTATATAAATGCCTGATTGATTGATTGATTGATTGATTGCGTAAAGGAGGTCACCGACTGGATGTCTGAAAATAGCCTAAAAGTTAATGGCAACAAAACTGAGGTAATTGTGGTTGGTAACAACAGGTCAAGATGGTTAGAACAATCATGGCCATAACAATTAGGAGAAATACCTATGCCTGCCAAGGCAGTGAAATGTCTGGGTTTCTGGATAGAGGACAAACTCACTATGGAGATGCAGGCCCAAAAACTGTCTGGGTCCTGATTTAGCATGTTGAGATCCCTTAGAGAATTCCTGCATATGTTACCAGCATCCACTAAGAGGGTGGTGGTGCAGGATTTAATCAGTCCACGTCTAGACTATGGAAACTCACTTTATTTAGGGAGTCCCAAATATGTGATAAAAATTCTTCAAGTAGTCCAGAACTCTGCAGCTAGAATCCTTCACAAAATACCCAAGCATCAATCAACCAATCCAGTCCCAGCAGCTCTGCACTGGCTGCTGGTTAAAACAAGCATTTGCAAAGCAATAGGTCTCGCATTTACGAGAGGTTAAGCCATTGGCATTGTAAATGACAATGCCTTTTATTTATGCTTTAAAAACAAACATATGCATAAAAGGCATTGTCATTTACAATGCCAATAGCTCAAACTCTTGCAAATGCGAGACCTACTGCATTGAAAATGCTTGTTATATTAGATGTCAATAGAAGCGTCACACACTAAGCTGCAAGCCTGCTACAATCTTTCCCCTGCCTAGTCCATCATGGTAGAGAAAGTGTGAAACTGTCTGTTTACTGACATTTCTCATAGTATTCACAGATTAGCTCGAGTACAGCCACATGACGAAGAAGCGGGGGGGGGGGGTGGAGGCTGAAACTCTTTGAGCCCAATGTGCGTTGCCCGCTGGTCCTAATCACAAAGGATTTGTCTCTGTAGGGGGGCTGATTTAGCTCAGCCGGCACTCAGTTGCATGCAACTGACTTACACAACCAACAAATCCAACGAAGAGCGGCTTTTATAAACAAGCTGATGCTTCGTTAAAGAATGTTTGTTACTCGCAGCAATACTATTTACAGCCCCGTACTGGACCAGTCACAAAGGGTGTGTATAATTCGAGGGCCCCCTGACATGGATGATGAATGGCCCTTTTAGCAACAGGTTCTTTGAGCACTGCCACTTTGATCTGATAGAGAGAAGCCCACTCTCCCTGCCATGTCTCCTGACAGCCTCAAATAGGGCCCCCATGCAGTGCACCTCATAAAAGCCCCCATGTCATTTATATTTAATTCTAGTATCTCCACAGAGGTCTCCATGGCGCCTTTCAGCAAAGCACATTTAATTTCTGCGCTCATCTGCCGCCGAGGTTCAGATCTGATTGCATAGTAATTAATAAACATATTGTTCCAGGCATAAAAAAACATATTCAAATGCATTACAGTGCACAGACTTTCTGGGTCGATAATAAGACGCTGTGTAGAGAAGAACTGTTGTAAGGTTGTTCAAGAAGGTGGCAGGAGACTTCTTAGTAGTTTCTAGATAGGTTTATTAAGTTACAGCAGAGTAACACAACTCGCCAGCTGACCAGACCATCAACTGACAAGTGTGGAGCATTCAAGTACAACATAGAATGTAGGCAGGCATTCTGGGAGCCTATTAGGTAGGAGCATAGAGGAAATTGTGATGACAGCAGGTGGCTATGTTGGGAGGAGAGCCAGTTTACAACACATCCTCCTCCTTTATCTAGAAAGGACTAATGACCGCAGATGGCCATGTTGGGGGGAGCATGTGTTCACTAAACAACCTCCTTCTTTGTCTAGAAAATTATTACACATAATCCTCCTTTATAAAGGAAAGGAAATAAAGATAGAGAAGGCAAATAAGCGTTAAGGGGCAAAGAGTGTTAAGAGTGCATGTGAGGTGAGGCACATCACACAAAAACAACTAACAGGTATCACCACCACCTATTCCCCTTAAACTGATAAAACAGGAAAAACAGTCCACTTTCTCCTATCTGTCCTTGACCAGCAAAAAACATAAAGAGACAGTTCACTTTCTTTAACCTGTTTTACGCTCTAAGTTGAAGATACAAGTTCAACTGAAGATAGAATTTGAACTAGACGTCCCGGTCTGGTTCTGGATCCCGCTAACAGGTTCTTAACATCTTTCTTCGGTACTGGGTCCTTTACTCTGGTTGAGGGCCTCTGTTTTTTTAAAGATTTTCTTTCTGGACTCTCAGTTCAAAATAATTTTTTGATGTTGAATTTTCTTTCATTTTCTGATACTGGACATTTCATCTCAGTACTGGGGCACTGAGACCCCATTACAGGAGCTTCTTTTCAGTTCTGGACCCACTGTTCTAACCGATGGACATTTGTCCCCACTTGGTTCTCAGTCAAGGTTAAGAGCTTCCAGACCAGCTTCCAGATGTGGAACGTTAGACCCAGTTCTGGGTCCTCTGACGCGCTTCTGCTTTTTATGGGCTTTATGCTCTCCTGGACACCCTTTGTTTAGACCTTGTTCTTGGATGTGTTTTGTCCATTCCTTATTCTGGGATGACCTTTGTCCCCTCTTGGACGACCTTTGTCCACTCCTTGTTCTGGGACGACCTTTGTCCACTCTTGGACAAGTTTTGTCCAGGCCTTGTTCTGGGACGACCTTTGTCCCTTCATGGACGACCTTTGTCCACCCTTTGTTGTGGGACGACCTTTGTTCCCTCTTGGACGACCTTTGTCCACTCTATGTTCTGGGTCGACCTTTGTCCACTCTTTGTTGTGGGTCAACCTTTGTTCCCTCTTGGACGACCTTTGTCCACTCCATGTTCTGGGACGACCTTTGTCCACTCTTTTATCCTCTTCTAATTTTGGGACCTTAGTCCTCAGCTGGTTCTGGAAGAGGTGTGTCCTAATGATTTCAGAGCCTTTGCCCCTTACTGGTACTGGGACCATTGACTCTGTCTTGCTTCTCTGTCGTGGTTAGAATTGGGTTCAGCGGCCCGCTTATGGGCTCGCTTTCAACTTAATGAACTCTTTGCCCTGATACAGGGTTCAATGTGTAGGGCAGGTACAGACTGTGGGAGGTTGGTCCCTGCTCAAGGTTCTCAGACTCTGGAAACACATTAGTTATTCTAGACTCAAGACTCTCTGTCTCTAAAAAAAAATTGTAACGGTTCTACACTTTTGCAGTTCTGGATTCACTGTTATAGTCCTGGACACTCCTTAAAGCTTTTCTGTGCCACTATCACAAAGTTGAATTGACTTGAATTTTGTTTTTTTAAACGTTGACAAGACTGTGCTGTAATATGTGCTGACAGGTACCACCAAGATGAATTAGTTTAGCTGCAAGATACGTTTTCTTTGCTGGTGACTGACTGTCATTAATAACTTAGAACTCGCTGCATGCGTTAGATAAATACATGAGATAAACGTAGTTACCACTAACATACTGTAAAACCCCACAAGATGACACTATTGTCCAAAATTTCCCACAGTCACTGCATTTAAATACACCTATTTGTAAAATGTAACTGAAACTACCTTGTTGTTCCTTTATGGAAGGTGCATATTATGTTTTTTATTCACGGATAAAAACGCTGCCAGTTGGTATCGTAAAACAAAAAACGCTGCCAGTTGGTACCGTAAAACAGCGCGCATTCATCTTCCTTCTCACCTAACATTTGCGCATTGAAAAGGGAAATGTTCACGCTCCACTCACCGTTTGTTTTTTCTAGGAGTGAGTGGAAGGGGGGCTTGGGGGAGGGCAGCCGACCCCCGGGAGGTCTCCTCCCCCGGGCGGTTTGGGAGATCTGGGTGGGGTTTTTTTATTCTAGCAGGTTCCATTGGGCGTTTTTTGGGCTGGTTTTGGTTGTATTGTGCGTGCCCCTATAAATGGGCGGGGCGCCTCGCTCCGGTCACCATTTTAGGCTTGGTGACCTGGTGGCCGGTTGAGCTTAGAATTTTTTGTCTTGTTTCCTTGTGCTTTCTTTTCGTGGTCATGTCTGGTGAAGATTACCGAGTGTTGGAGGCTATTCGCCTACTTAGCGAGGCGGGGCGTTTGGACCTGGTCATTGGCGACCGGGGTCAGACTGAGACCCCGCGCCCCCAGCGGGAGGCCTCTGCGAGGGTGTCGGCTGTGGTGGCAGCATGTTACTCTCCGAAACGTCGGAGGCAGGATGGGGTAAGTGAGCGGGGTCGTTCCAGGACTCGGCGGGCGGGTTCTAGGGCCCGGCGGGGGAGTGATGCTAGTTCTTCTGATACGGCTGTTTCTTTGGATTCCTCGTTGTTGGGAGTGGCTGGGGAGGGTGGTTTTCCTCCTGTGGAGGGGGAGGTTTCCGAGGTGGGTTTGCGGGAAAGAGCAGCCTCTGCTCCCGTTTTGCGGGGCCGTCGTGCTTCCAGGCAACGTGGTTGCACGCGGCGTTCGGCTTCTGCCTCTGCGGGGTTGGGGACTGACGTCACTCAGATGGGGCGGGCGGAGGCCATTTTGGATGTGGTTTCTGTGGCGCAGCAACCGCTACGGGGTGCTTCGGGTATGGACATGCAGGAGGTGGTCGCTCCTTTGGGCGTTATATGCCGCCATGTGGTTCAGGTCCCGTTAACGGTTGACAGTGGTGCATTAGGTGTGCCCATCGCGCGTCCTTTGGTATCGAATCCTGGAGTTGCAGGGCCTGAGGGCCGTGGCGTGCTTGTTCGTTCTGTGGGGAGGGATATGCAGAGTCCGTTATTGTTCTCTCCCTCGGGATCTGTTGGGGGGGAAGCTGTGTCCGGGGGTTGCAGTTCCTTGGGGGAGGGGGAATGGGCCCAGATGGGTTTGGGAGAGGGTGTTGGGCGGTCTGACATGCTTATACCTGGTGGGGATTTGGGTGACGCGGGCGGGTCGGTGGGGAGTTGCCGCCAGTTGGAGGTGGTGGGAGACCTTCCTATCGGGGGGGTGGTGAGTGGAGAGGATGTTGTTCGGCAACGTGAGGATGGAGAAGGGTCTTTTTATAGGCTGGCGGGGGAGTTTCAGTGCCCTGGTAGGAAGGTGGTTTCGGGGCCTGCATCTCGGGGTGCTGTTGCTGTTAGGGGGGTCCAGGATTGGGGTGCTCAGGGAACTGCTTCGCGGATTATTCAGGCTGTGTTGGATGGTAGCTCGGATGAGGAGGTTTGTCCGCCGTCTCCTAGGCTTTGCGATGCTTTAAAAAGAAGAAGTGCTGTTAGTTCTGGTAGTTTTATGGTGTCTGGCAGGGGTGGCGGTTTTACTGTTGGCGGTTTGTCTTCGGCTCATAGAGTTGGTTTTTGTGAGGGACCCGGCACACCAGTCCGGCCTTTTTCTTTACAGGAAGAAGCTCGACCTACGGCAGCAGACTTGGCAGGGCGGCAGGCAGCCCGGGTACGCCGAGGAGAAGTGCGGGTGGAGCCTAGCGCGGCACGTCCCATACCTTCGAGGGATCCCGCCGAGGCCATCACACGCAGGTTTACTACGACCTCGATGGTCCCAACGGGGGATTGCAACATGGGCGGTGCCTCCGGGTCCGGCACGACCTTCCCGGCCTCAGCGGTGGATTCCAGCGTTGTACATGGGAGCGGGTTACGTACGACCTCTCTCGTGCCACGTGGTGGTTATACTACTGGTTTATCTTTTTCTGGAAGTCAACAGGTTGTCAGTAGTTCTGGTGGGGGGATGTGTAGACGAGTTCAGTCGTCCTCCCCACCTAGGTCCAGAGTGAGGGCTGGTAAGGCCCATGGTCGTTCAAACACGGTGGAATCAAGGCAGTCTTCAGTGGTTGTACCTGCCCCCCCTCAGTTGGAGGAATCGCTCATTTTAGATTATGATGAGGATAGCCCTGAAGAGGGCGAAGTTCGTGAGTTGGTGTCTGGGGGGGGGCATGTTAATGTTTCTCGTGATATGTTACAGGACCAAGTGGTTCGGAGTCGTGTGGAATCGTCAAGGCCACGAGTGCTCGGCCCCGCGGTGAGGGCTCCTCGGAGGGCGGACGACGGTGCACAGACGGCGTGGAGGACGGAAACCAGTCAACCGCCTCTTTTACGTCCAGGTGAGAATGTGGTTCAGGCCGTGCGGCCCAATATGGTGTCTATTGGTGTTGGTGTAGATTTAACATCTACTGAAAAGGATGGCAAATTACATAAAGGACGTGTTGTACGAGATCAAGGTGTAGGTACAAACGGGGATGATGTCAATACAAGTGAAAAGGTGGATAGTGGCACGTCCACTGTTGGTTTGGGCACTACGAAAAATGTACTTCACAGTAAAGAACTTAAAATTAAAAAGTTGCCGTACATGGGTGTTACGAAGCCATTGGGGGCTCATTTGATGCTCAGTACGAAGGAAAGGATATGGAATGGTGAGTATGTGGAACTGTTGAAATTGCTCCACAGGGAGGTCCGTGCTAAAGAGGGTTCCAAGGAGGAGGAGTTTGAATTGGCAAAACGCCCTAAAGTGCCTCTGACTATAGAAAATTGGACGGCGGCCTTTTTAATTTTTGCCAGCGTCTACTGTGAAAAATTCCCTGAGCGCTGCGTGTCCTTATTTAAGTACATGGATGTTATCCGTAAGGCTCAGCTAACTAGGAATGATTATGCTTGGGCTCAATATGATGAGGAGTTTAGGGCGCGTATGGCTTGGGATCCTGAGGCGAAATGGGGTGAGTTGGACTCTGACCTTTGGCAGCAAACGATGGGGTCGTCTGCCTCTGGTAAAACCATTTTTACAGCCAGCGGTCTTCCTATAGTATATCGTCCCTTTCAGTCCCGTCCCACCCGGGGAGGGGTGGGGGTCATCTCTACTACCCAGCCGCCTACCGGCACGTGTTGGGATTTCAATACCGGGACCTGTAGTAGACAGTTCTGTAAATTCCGCCACGAATGTTCACAATGTGGGAGGAAGAGTCATCCGTTATCCCGTTGCTGGGGTCCTAGGACTCCAGGGCCCCAGGGTTCTCAACAGAGTTCAGGAACTTTCGTGCCACCACAGCAACCCTCAGCTCCCAGGGGAGGGAAGTCTTCATCCTGTGCTGGGCCCAAAGGCTCGCACGCCGGTTAATGTTACTCGATTGGCCGCTGCTTTACGGGACTATGAGCCTGCCGAGCAGCGGTCGGTCTTGTTGTTGGGTTTTCAGGTGGGGTTTCGGTTGGGGTATGAAGGACCACGTTTAAGACGTTGGTCCAAGAATTTGAAGTCAGCGAGCGAACACCCTGACATTGTACAGTCGAAATTGGACAAGGAAGTAAGTGAGGGTCGAATGGCGGGCCCGTTTGATGATTGGCCTTTGGTGAACCTAATTGTATCCCCTATTGGTGTAGTCCCCAAGAAGGAGCCTGGTCAGTTCCGGCTCATTCAACACCTATCGTGGCCTGAAGGTGGGTCGGTGAATGATTTCATTGACACTGAAGCTGCATCGGTGTCTTATTCATCGGTGGATGTAGCCATGCAGCTGGTTGTCTCTGCGGGCCCTGATGCTCTGATGGCAAAATGCGACATCAAATCCGCATTTCGGCTCCTTCCAGTCCATGCTGAAGACTGGTGTCTTCTGGGCATCCATTTCCTTGGAAAATGGTACGTGGACAAGGCGTTGCCAATGGGCTGTTCCATGTCTTGTGCGTTGTTCGAAACTTTCAGCACATTTCTTCAATGGTGGTTTACTACACAGAGTGGCCATGACCTTGTCACTCACTATTTGGACGACTTCTTTTTTGTGGGTGCTGCCAATTCGTTGGTTTGCCAAGCGGCTCTCACATCGTTTCAATCATTGATGAGTTACCTGGGTGTGCCATTGGCCCCGGAGAAGACCATGGGTCCTTGCGCGACCATGTCTTTTTTGGGGATCGAGCTTGACTCTCGTTTGATGCAGGCTCGTCTTCCATTGGACAAGAAACAGAAAATGCTTGAGCTGGTTGGAACTATGTTGGGGAAAGAGAAAGTGTTTGTGAGAGAGATACAGGTTTTGCTGGGACACCTGAATTTTGCCTGCAGAGTGGTTCGGGCGGGTAGGACTTTCTGTAGGCGGTTGGGCAGAGCTTTGTCTGGTCATTCCCTTCCACATCATAGGGTGAGACTGTCTGCGGGGGTGAAAGAGGACTTACGTATGTGGGTCTTCTTCTTACATTCCTTCAATGGTGTGCCTTTGTGTTGGGAGGTGGATTGGTGTTGGGAGGTACAGATCTTCTCTGATGCCGCTGGTAGTGAGGGTTTTGGTCTCTACTGGCAAGGAAAGTGGTGTGCTCAACAGTGGCCAATGCAATGGAAGAATGGTGGTAGGAGTATTGCTTTTCTGGAACTTTTTCCTGTGGTTGTTGCGGTCACACTGTGGGGGGCTGAGTTGGCCCACAAAAAGGTTCTCTTTCGGATCGATAATATGGCCGTGGTTCAGGTAATTAACAAACAGTCGGCCAGAGATCCCCAGATTTTGAAGCTTCTGAGAGTGTTTGTGTTGGGTTGTCTGAAACATGATATTTGTTTTCGGGCCCTGCACGTTCCGGGCGTGGACAATGACATTGCGGATGCTTTGTCTCGTTCACAGTGGGAGAGATTCCGTGGGCTTGCTTTGGAGGCAGACGAGGAGCCGACTCTCATGCCAGACCACCTGTGGACGGTAGGCAACACCGGGTCCTTCACCTGGTTTTAGGTTCCCTGGCTCCTTCCACGAGGACAGCGTATGAGTTAGCCTGGAAGGAATTTTTGGAGTCGGGTGCTTGTTGGCGGGAACTGGATTGGCAACGGTCGGAGGATGTGGTACAGTTCATTTTGGTTTTGATGGATAAGAAGTTGTCTAGAATTACTATTTCCGGCAAACTGGCTGGCGTTTCTTTCATGGGTAAGCTTTTGTGGGGTTACTCTCCGTCGGCTGGGGAGTTGGGTAGGAGAATGTTGGAGGGGTGGTCTAGAGAGAGTGGTGCTATTCGCACTTTGCGATCCCCTTTGTCGTGGCAACGGCTGTTTCAAGTTATTTCTGTTCTCCCGGTTGTGTGTACTGATCGAGTGGAAGCGTGTTTGTTTGCCACGTTGATGGTGTGGATGTTTTTTGGAGCCTTTCGTGTGTCTGAATTGCTTGGCAACAGGTCCTCTCCTGGCCTTCTGTGGGGGGATGTTCAAATATCGGAGCGGGGGGTCCACATCTGGCTCTCACACTCCAAAACGGATCAGAGGAGTATGGGTAAGGGTGTCTGGCTGGAGTCGGTTTCACCTCCGGAAACGTGCCCTTTAAAATGGGCTATTTGTTGGAAGACACTGTCGGATGGGCCTTTGGATCTTCAAGTTTTTCGCCATGCTAATGGTTCTTGTGTGACCAATTATCAACTGCGTATGGTACTGCGTAAAGCGCTGCGACATATTGGTTTGGATGGGTCTTTATACGGTACTCACTCCTTTCGGATTGGGGCGGCCACGGAGGCCTTCAACAGGGGCTGGTCGAGGGAGGACATCATGGGTCTGGGGCGCTGGACTTCTAATTGTTTTCGGCGCTATGTTCGTAATGAGGCTGCTGGAGCGCTGGCGTCTTCATCTGTTTTGCCTGTCTGATTCTGTTTTCTTTTACAGGTTCTGTGGCTGGTCCTCGGGCTGCTTACATTACAGTTTGGATCGTGGGTCATTCCTTCGTTAAGAGAGCTCAAGTTCAAGCTCGCCAGAGTTATTTTGGTTCATCGTTGGGTTTCAATGATCGTTTGTTTAATGTGGTTTGGAAGGGTAGGGGGTGTATGTTATGGAAGGAACTTATCCCTGCCTTGAATTCTTGGTTGGTAGGGGGGGTTTGCCCGGATGTTCTGGTGCTTCATTTGGGTGAAAATGACATGGGTTCTGTTAAAGGGGTTGTCCTGCTCCGGGCAATTAAAAAGGATTTGGCCCTATTACACAGCCAGTGGTCGGGTTGTCATGTCATTTGGACGGAAATGGTGCCGCGGAGGGTTTGGAGGTATGCGGTGAAACCGAAGGCGGTGGATAAATCTCGGAGGAAAGTGAATCTGGAGGTTTCCCGTTTTTGTAGGGACTTGGGTTTCGGGCGCATCGTCCATAGTGACATTAAATATGATGCGGTGGAATTTTTTAGGGGGGACGGTGTCCATTTGTCCCGTATGGGTATGGACCTATATCTGCTGGAGTTGCGGGAGGTCCTATCTCGCTGTTTGGCTGTGCAACAGTTTGTTGGTGAATAAGTGATAGTCGGTGTGGTGGTTTTTTGGTTTCCCCTTCCTTTTCTGATGTGCTCTCCCTCGACCCCCCCCCGCTCCTCCCCCCCCTGTTTTAGGTCGGTGTGGGGGGCAGAAAGGTGGGGCTCTCTCCGTATCAGTCTTTCACCCCACGGCTTTCTGGATGGCGGTTTTGCTATGTGATGGTCATTTTTGGGCCAAGTTTGGACCCGTTAGTTGTAATCGGATCTTGTTTGGGGATTTTTCAGACTGATTGAGGTGGGGTTCGGAGAATATGGGTCGGGGGATATGATCAGTTGGTTTATAGTCGGAGATGTGATATTTTATATTTGTTAGGTGATGTTATAATGTTATAATGTTATTGGGGTTTGTATGGTTTTGTGTTGGGTATGTACGGGTGGGGGTGGGTGTGATGGAGGGTGTGGGGTGGGGGCGGGGTTTGGGGTTTGAAATAAAAACGAACAAAAACTTGGGTTGTGATTTAGATTGTGAGGCGGTTGCCGAGTGTGTGTATTTGTAAATGTGCACCTGTTCCAATAAAGCGGCCTTTTTCACACTTCAATGGTTTTTGGGTCTGCTCACTCTCCCCCCACCCCTCTCTCCCAAGGGGGGCTTGGGGGAGGGCAGCCGACCCCCGGGAGGTCTCCTCCCCCGGGCGGTTTGGGAGATCTGGGTGGGGGTTTTTTATTCTAGCAGGTTCCATTGGGCGTTTTTTGGGCTGGTTTTGGTTGTATTGTGCGTGCCCCTATAAATGGGCAGGGCGCCTCGCTCCGGTCACCATTTTAGGCTTGGTGACCTGGTGGCCGGTTGAGCTTAGAATTTTTTGTCCCTCCCTCCCTCCCTCTTTTTAGGGGGATCTTTTCTATTATTTATTTAATTGTTTGGCTGCTGTTTGAAACATGTGTTCATGGGGTTTTACGTTGTTCTTTTGTCGCTTGGGACAGGTGCGTGGCGGTTTTGCTATGTGATGGTCATTTTTGGGCCAAGTTTGGACCCGTTAGTTGTAATCGGATCTTGTTTGGGGATTTTTCAGACTGATTGAGGTGGGGTTCGGAGAATATGGGTCGGGGGATATGATCAGTTGGTTTATAGTCGGAGATGTGATATTTTATATTTGTTAGGTGATGTTATAATGTTATAATGTTATTGGGGTTTGTATGGTTTTGTGTTGGGTATGTACGGGTGGGGGTGGGTGTGATGGAGGGTGTGGGGTGGGGGCGGGGTTTGGGGTTTGAAATAAAAACAAACAAAAACTTGGGTTGTGATTTAGATTGTGAGGCGGTTGCCGAGTGTGTGTATTTGTAAATGTGCACCTGTTCCAATAAAGCGGCCTTTTTCACACTTCAATGGTTTTTGGGTCTGCTCACTCTCCCCCCACCCCTCTCTCCCAAAGTAATGTTGAGAGAATTGCCGATGAGATATAAGGAACCTTGGCTACGTGGAGGCAGGCCCCAGCTGTTCCGCATCGTGCGTCACCACGGGAACGAAGAATGCCAAGGGAACAAAGCCACATAATGGCCTCCCGACGTGATGCTCCACGCGCCACAAATACTGCGCGATGACGTGCTGAAAGCTCCTCTCCAGCCAGACACCGGCAACTAGGGAACTGGGGCAACACTGGAAGGCGTGTGACATAGGACACGCTGACTCTCCGCTAGCACCAATGGAAATTCTATTACATCATCAGTATGAGGATGACAGCGCTACAAGAAGATCCCTCGGCTGACAAGACGGTAAGATAGACTGAGTAGACACTTTAACATCAAAGAAGTAGTGAAGGACAGGAATGCTCCGCAGCCACAAAACGGAGATGTTTCTTGGCACCAGACAGTCAACACCTCACAGAGCAGTGTCAAGGACCTCCAAATTAGTCTTTCCTTCATTTCGTTTTTTTGCATCACTTGAAGCTGTTTTCCTCTTTTAATTTCCGTTACTGGTAGCAGTGTGACAAGAACCTTGGAATTTCACTTGTTTGAGTTGTTTCGGCATCAGCTAGTTTCTCACTACATTCTGTTATGTTTTTTCAAGTCTTCTGGCGTTGCTCCGGTTACACCTTTCTTCTTCTTAAATTACTGGCAGCAGATGGGCTGATTCCATATCTTCTTTTTGTTTTAGTTTTTTAGTTTTAGTTGGTTTCCTATTATATATTGGACTTTCACAGGCTTCTGGTTTCTTTACTCCTTACTTCTGGCTGTAGTTGGGTGAGACGCCTTCTTGGGTTCTTGGCGCGAGGTGCTGCTCGTGCTGCACTGTATTTCTTGGAGTGCCTCTCTGGTTTGCTTCTCTGGTCTGGTCAGCCAAGATAGTCGCCAAAATGATGTAAGGATGTTTATGTAGGTAGCAGGAGACTTCTTAGTAGTTTCAGGATAGGTTTATTTAGTTACAGCAGAGCAACCCAACTTGCCAGCTGACCAGACCATCAACTGACAAGTGTGGAGCATTCAAGTACAACATAGAATGTAGGCAGGCATTCTGAGTGGCTAGTAGGTAGGTGCATAGGGGAAAGTGTGATGACAGCAGGTGGCCATGTTGGGAGAAGAACCAGTTTACAACAAGAACACTGAGTCCAAACGTTTTTTTGAGCATGTTCAGCAATTAGTCGAAACGTCTTTCTGATAATTTCTCATAATTTCCCTCAGTGGTTAATAGCAGCTGTTCCGGGTGACAGGTATTTCCAAGACCACTTGAAAGATTTGTGGCGCAAAGGCAAAATGTGCATGATACAAAAGTCAGAACAAAATGTTGCAACCAATCCCACTTGGATTTTGTGGCTTGATACCAATCGATCCATTCCATGAATGTGGGTTTGGCAGTCTGCCTTTCATCCATCTAAGGTTGATAAAGTGAGTACTACCGGGTTGGGTTCACTATTTATTCGGTGCTAAGAAGCCCAGTGACAGAGCATGCACTTTGCACATGCACATTATACAATGTACAAATATATAGGCACGGTCACAAAACGCACCAAAATAAGTTGGGGCTAACAGTTTGCGTCTCATCTGCCCTTCTCCAATCATTATTGTTTGGCGTTAGCAGACTTTCAATAAATCCTTGTTCTCTGCCCCCACCATGTTGGCCCCGCTGCTGACCTGTGCGGAAGAGAACAAGGAGATCAGATACGCTGATGAGTTAATCACCCGTGAATCACGAGACTGTTGCGAAATGGACCCGGCCTTGTCACACTTCCGGCCCGTGAGACCGTGAAGGAAGTAAAAGAAACAAACACTGTGTTCTTGGTTGGGTTTAATAAGTAGCATTTCAAATATAAATAGTGCCAAAAAGAAAGAGTGTGCTGCGCATAAAATGTCTTTGGCTCAATTTATTCTAATCAAGTCATTTGCCGATTGCAGGCGTTACCAAATGTAATTTCTAAACACTCGCCAGCCCGCTAAGTAAGGCATATCACTGGGTGCCAGGCTGACTAAGTGACCCGTGTGGTGAGGATGCCAGTCCCCTGTGAGCTCACAGGTTCTGTCAGATGCTTTCGAGAGGTGAAACTGACTGCCGTGTACCCCTTCGGGTGCTGCTTCAGCCTGGGTGTCCCTTGCGAACAAAGAAACCAAAGGATGTTTCCTTTGGGACACTTCACGCATTTGTTTATGAGGCCGGGACACTGAGAAAATGAAGTAGTCCCAAAAAGAAAGAGATACCGACCTACAGCATAACTATTCTGTAGTTAGTCGGTGCTGCTTCCTCAAAAAACGGAAGTGACATTTACGATCGTCAACCAACAATAAACAAGATAAGAAAAGCAATGCCAGAGTTAACCAATTGGCAAGCGGCAGGAGAAATTACCCTCAATATTGTATTTACAATAGGTCTTGTGACAGCGCATGCGCTGTCTAGGCTCGACCTAAAAAAAGAACATCGCTAATCGGGTCATCCATGGGAAAGGCCCACTCATTAGCCATAGTTTACTCACCCTCTAAGCTCCATATAGGGCTCTTCAGGCTAGTAGGCAAGGGGCCAGGGCTTGTGACGCTACCCAAGGTTAATCGAGCGGGAAGCGGTGGCTGCTCCTTTGCATATCTTGTTCCCAAACTTTGCAATACCCTTCCCGCCGCCCTGAGATTTTAGGAGTCGGAAGTCTGCTTCAGAAAACTTCTCGAAAATCTTTTCTGAAGCCCGGCTTTAGTCAAATGTTCATGCAGGTACATTTGTTGCTGCTATCAGCACTGGGAGGCCTGGTTGGGGAGCTACGGGCTGTGCAAAAACAGCTGAATTGAATGGAAATCCCAGCAAGAGACGGCTTTGACCATGTTCTACCTCCACCACCAGTCTCTCGCGGGCAACAAATGACAAGGGGTAGCCCTTTGAATCAATATTCAAAGAAATAAAGTTTCAAAACGTTTAAGAAAAAGGGTAAATCATGTGGCTTTCTCAGATCTGGGCAAAAATAAACATTGTCGTAGATTGGTAAACACCAGGGGCCCATCAGGAGTGGCGTTCTTACCTATTTCTTTTACTGTTAAGCTCGTCCCTTTTCCGATCTGTCTTGCAAATGGAGGCGGCACTTCAACAAAAATCTTACACCAGTAGAATCCAGTATCACCCATTATCAAAGATGGAAGATGGAGCATAGTTTGGCCGCTCTTGTTGTCATTTTTATAGCTTGTCATCATTAAAACAAGTCCTGAAGGATCAGTGCATTTCTCCATATTTCCAGTTATGTTAAATACACCTGATGCAACTTCGCTTCCTTTTGTGTTATTGGCCAGTGGGCTTGAATCTGAAATGTTTCTCTTTAGCCACTTCACCCTGATTTGCTCCACTCCTTCACTTATTTTCCAAGAGCACGTCAGTGTGACAGAGTTTCCCACTGATTCATTTATGACCTCTGGTTTCTGTATGATATCTATTTCCTTTCCTCTGCCTGAAATAGAAGAAAAAATAAGTTTGAATAATTATTCTCAATCAATCTGTATTCGATTATTAATGCATAATCATACAAGAACAGCACAGTTCAATGATGTAAAAGTAATAGTCAGTAAAAGTCCAATCAATACAAACAGCAATGGTGGATTATGTTAATGTTAATGGGTGACTTATATAGCGCACGGCTACTCCAAGGAGTGTCCCGGCGCTTTCTGACCCATTACTGAAAAAAGGAGAAGGACAACAGAAACATAGCAGAGTTACTAATGAAAAAGCCAGGTTTTCAAGGCCTTTCTGAAGGCAAACAAATTGGGAGTGTGGCGGAGATCAGCGGGAAGGGAGTTCCATAATTTGGGGGCGAGATATTTAAAAGAACGTCCACCTATTCTGACTTTCTTAATGGGAGGTACAATTGCCAGGCCAAGATTTTCCGACCGGAGAGATCTGGTGGGCTTGTAGAAAGAAATCCGTTTCTGAATGTATGAGGCCCCTACCCGATGGAGTGCCTTATGGGCCAGAGTAAGTGCTTTGAATATGATACGCTTCTTAATAGGAAGCCAGTGCAGGGAGGAAAGCAACTCAGATGATCTGGCATGCCGGGGTAGGCCGAAGATGGCTCTTGCCGCAGAATTTTGAACAACCTGGAGTTTGTGCAAGAGATAGTCTGGCAAACCCAGGTAGAGGATATTTGAATAGTCAAGCCTGGAACAGATCAGAGCTTGAACTGTCAGCTTCCTTGGGCCAAAGGGAGCATAGGAAGGAATTTACGCATCATTTTTAATAGACCAAAACAGGTATCCGTAAGACCTGTGATCTGTGTTTTCAAGGCAAGGGTGTTATCAATTTTAACCCCGAGGTTTTTAGCGACCAAAGAGGAGGAGGAAGGGGGGGACATGCAAACCGGCCACCATTCCTGCCAAGGTGGTTCTGCCTGACAGCCGAAGAAGAGCACCTCAGATTTATCAGGGTTGCACTTGAGGCTGCTTCCCTGAAACCAGTTGAAGACAGCCCCAAGGCAGCCACGGATGCTCTCCCCGTCGAACTCCATGCCCTTCTTGCAGGTGAAGAGGAGCTGGGTGTCGTCAGCGTATGATATGATCTGGGCACCCATTGACTCCGCCAGTACCGCCAAAGGAGTCATGAAGATGTTAAAAAGGGTCGGGCTCAGCACCGACCCTTGTGGGACTCCGACATCCATAGGCGGCACCTCGGCGGAGTACGGGGGGGCCCAGACCACTTGTCGACGACCCGCTAGGTAAGATCTCAGCCAGCTCAACACCGTCCCTCTGAGACCGATCTCGTGAAGTCTTCTCAAGAGGGCCTCATGCGGGACGGTGTCGAAGGCCGCCGACAAATCCAACAACACCAGCATTGCTCTTCCACCTGCGTCGAGAACTTCCTTAATGGCTTCGTTAACTTCCAATAGAGCGGTCTCAGTGCTCAAGTTGGAGCGGAAGTCAGATTGGGTAGAGTGGAGTAACCCATGGTCTTCAAGAAAGGAAGAAAGCACAGAATGAACGTGCTTCTCGACGATCTTAGCCAGACTGGGCAGGAGAGATATGGGCCTGTAGTTGGCATATATCTCTGGATCGAGGCCTGGTTTTTTTAGAAGGGGGACGACCATTGCCTTCTTCCAGGCTGGTGGAACCATGCCACATGACAAAGAGAGATTCAGGATAGGGGAAATTAAGGAATTCAAAATTTTGGCGTTCCTAGCTAAAAAGCTCGCCGGACACGGGTCAAGCGGGGAGCCCGATTTAATCCTGAGTAAAAGATCCAGAGAATTAGATTCCAATAAAGGAGGAAACTCCGATAGAATGGGGCTAGAATCAGGAGATAAAGACATCAGATTGGAATCATGCAGTGATGCATTAGGGGTAGCTGGTGGAAAAGATTCTTGAATCAATTTAATTTTTGTATTGAAGAAGATGGCCAGCTCCTTTACCCAAGGTTCAGAGAACTTATGCTGAGCTATGCTGGATTTGGGAGAGATAAACTCTTTAACAATGGTAAAGATTTCTTTACTGGAATTTGACGCAGACTCAATTCTATCTGCAAAATAGTTCTTTTTGGCCTCAAGAATGTCAGAATGGTAAGATTTAATAGATAGTTTATAGGCAGACTTAGCTTCTTGGTCATAATGCTTCCGCCAGAGTCTTTCGGCTAACTTACAGTTACGGCGTGCCAAAGCAAGTGACTTCGAAAACCAAGGAGCCGAGCAGCGCTTAACAGATGAAGGGGGGATTGAAAGAGGAGCAAGATCATCAAGCCTTTCAGTTAACCATTCCTGGAAGGCTTCAAGATCCCTCTCCAGATGGCCAGATAGTGTACAGGGATAATCCTGAAACGCTTGAGCAAGATTCTCGGGGGTAATTTTATGCAAAGGTCTTCTGGGATGCCTAAGGTGGTCTGAGTTAGTATAAGATGTTTTACTTTTGCCCTGAATTAAAAAACTGATCAAAGAGTGGTCAGACCAGAGAACCGGGGTGGGATGGGACATAATAAGAGGAAAGGTGGAGAACACTTGGTCAAGCGTGTGACCCTTGTCATGAGTCGCGCTTGAGATGTAAGGAGTTAGACCGAGAGGAACAGTGATCGATTAAAACGATAAAAACTCTAACATGAACAAGTATTAGTGTATTTAACCAATGTTTAGAACAACATGATTACGATGACCGATGGAAGATTTAACAAGCATTTGCAAAGCCAATAGGTCTCTGAAATGGCCGAGCTTTTGACATTGTTAATGTGAATATTTTTAGCCGTATGTTTGTTTGTGAGGTTGCGAATGTGTTATGTGTGCTGGTTTTCAAATGTGTGTGGTATTACTTTTCAGGGGGTGCCTGGGTGTTATGTGTGCATAGTATTATTTGAAGTCCTTTCTGTAGCCCTATGGGCGCTCATGAAAAGGGCTCTCAAAGAAATGACAATACTGCATATCTGCCAGGTAATAGGAAGTAATTAAATAGCTAAGTGCAAGAAGGAAATGAAAGGAAGACGGTTAGAATAAACAACGAAAAACGAAATGGCTAAAGAATGAAAGCAAAGAAGAAAGAAAGGAAGGGGGAGGAATGGAGAATGAAACGAAAGATGTTAGGGATAAATTAAAAATAAATGGAAGTGAAAAAAGAGGACCTTGTTAAGAATAATTAAAAAGAAACAAGAAAAATAACAGTCAATAGAGATGGTAAAAATTGGGTAAAGGAAGGGAGATGGAAAATAAGCCAGAGTTCGAAGGAAAGAGAAAAAAGATAAGGGAAGAAATTAGAAGATGGAAAGGAAACATGTTAGAGGAAAGAAATGGATACGGAAGAGGAAAATATCAGAAAATAAATGTGAATATGGAGGGAACAGGGCCGGACTGGGAACCAGAACCGGCCCTGGCAAAGTGCTCGGCCGGCCCCCCTCCCCCCCTCCGGGAGGAGAGGGGAGGGGGGAGAGGTGCAACCGCGCTCTGTGAAAGGGCCGGTTTTCGGCCGTTTTTGTTACAGGGCCGTTTTTGCAGCATAACGGCCCTGTAACAAAAACGGCCCCAGGGGCCCAAAACCGGCCCCCAACCATGCGGCCCACCGGGGAATTGCCCGGTGCCCTCAACGGCCAGTCCGGGCCTGGGAGGGAAAGAACGATTAGGAGAAGGGCAGATGGACAACAATGTTGAGATGGAAAAGAGTGAAAGAGGAAAGAAAATGGAAACAGAGAGGATGCTAGAGAAAGGAGGAAAATGAAACGGACACAGAACAACTCTCAGAAAAGGGGACAACTGGGGTGTAAAGAAGATATAGCTTCCTTTCTTTTTTTGTTTTCCTAAAAATGGAGAGCTATTGGCAGGTCTGGGGACAATTCTGACCATTTATATATGCACTTCTGGGGGGTAGGAATCTATCAACATGATGTTGCACATCCCAAACAGCAGTACAGTTGTGATAGCAGCATACATCACACTGCTTAAAATATGCTTGTAAAAATTGCAAGCTGCATATGAAAGTGTTTATTTTCACAAAATAGAATTTCCGTTTTATCCTCCTATATTTAAACAGAAGAACTCTATGTTTCAAAGGACCAAGAGATGGAAGATTTGAAAGAGTGTGGGTAAGAGAGGGATTTGGAAGAAATGTTATATGGAATAAAATACCACCCTAGGTGCGTTTTAAAAGGATATTGCAAGTGACAGAGGAGCCCCATCCTCCTAGAATGAAAGTCTACTTTCAGTCTTGTTGGATGGTCACAATACTCTTCGGTTGCCTGCAGCATTCTGAAAATGTACAGATGGGGTACTTTATACCATATATTATAGGTCTGTCTCTACTCTAAGATTTGAGTTTAAAAAATATTTCTAGAGCGCGCGTACACCAGGCAGTTTCTTGGCGCTATGTAATACTACTACTCAAGGGACAGAAAGACTGAGGGACAAGGGAAGATTAGGAAGGCTTGGGTAAAAAGGAAAGTTTTGAGATCTTTGCGAAAAAGGGGGTACTGGGAACAGGATCTCAGATGAAATGGGAGAGAGTTCCAAAAGGCAGGGGCTGTGGTAGAGAATTTGGAGCCTCCCCATTTTTTTCGTTTGAAGCGAGGGACAGTGAGAAGTTGGTGAGTAGCAGAGCGCAATTCTCTAGACGGGGTGTAGTCGTGAATAGCCATGCTAATGAAAGACGGGGCAGAACCGGACCGGGCTTTGAAGTTGATGCAGCCAAGCTTGAATAGGGCACGTTGCCGGACAGGGAGCCAGTGTAAAGATTTGAGAAGGGGCGTGACATGTTGTGATTTGGGTAGATTGAATACCAGACGAGCCGCTGGTTTTGAACCAGTTGGAGGCGTCTCACGAGGTACGCTGGCATGCCATGATAGAGGGCATTGCCGTAGTCCAAGCGAGACGTCACCATGGCCAAAAGTATTAGTTTGAGGGCGGATGGGGAAAAAAACCGGGAGACTTTGCGGATTGTCCGGAGGGAGAGGAAGGCTGAGGAGACAACCGCACTAACTTGAGAGTGGAGGGAAAGTTGATTATTGAGTTTGAACCCAAGGGTCTTGACAGAGGGAACGGGAGTGGGTGGGGAACCTAAAGAAAGGGGCCAGAAGGTGTGTTTTACAGAGTAAAGGGGAGGCAGGCAGAAATGGCTTCAGACTTGGGAGAAACAACCTCCTGAGGTAGAAGCGACCACTTGACTACCTCCTTTCTTGAACATAAAATCAGGGGTCAGACTGTAGAACAAATTTTCCATTCAGCGCTTCCAAATAATCAAAAGGAGAAACGTGGCATAGTACTCCAAAAACAGCACACATTTTACTTCTGGTTTCAAAGACGCAAAGCATGGCAGTAAAAGAGAAAAGGGACAAAGAGCATGTTTATTTCTTGTCTAATTAATTATTCAGCCACGGTTTCAACCACTTGGAGCAAAGCTGTTGCACCGCAGCGGTCATCTTCAGATAGATGTGAATTAGTTATCCATTCAGTAGCAAGCAATCAAACAAACACTCATGTGCTGATGAAGCCAAAGAGCAAATTGGACATGCCTATATCTAGCTTGGAAATACTGCTCGAACTGTCCTGTGGCAGAACATACCTCCTTAAGTATACATTGGATGGACGCCGATCATCGTGCTCTTCTCCACAATGCGGGTTTGATTCAATAGCACTACAGCAAGCCCCAAAATGCAACAGCCATGCAACAGTACGGTCACCTATTTAAACAAGAACGAGTGGTGCACGCATGAGTAGGGGCGCGTTAGAGAGAGGGGGAGCAGGAGGTGAGGCCGGGAGTGGTGCGTGCGTGCGCAGTCTGCTCACTTTCAAGCACTGCACTCGTGCTTATGGTGCGCCCCTGCTCGCTCCCCCAAGCTGGATGCCGCCACAAGCACGAGTGTGTGCTTGGAAATTAGCAGAGCGACGGCTAAAGGTCCTCCTATGCAGCGCATGCGAGACCTAAAAGATATTGCTCAAAATAGAAAGCTTTACCCCTCCCCTCAATCCAAAATGAAAACCCACGACTGAGAACTCTATGCAGCCGCCCAAAATTGCTTGCCTCATACATGTTACTGTATGAGAACCATCCGATCGGTGTAAGCAGGTCTCAAACAGGACAATGGCTTGCATGCTGATGCATAATAATCCAGCACGCAGAACTTACTGGTGACACCTAAACCAGATTCCGAATGCTCACCATTCTATGTCCCCATGACAAGAACTCAAGCACCTTGGATACGAGCCGGGCTCACAGTTAGAGTTTAAAGGGGTAATCCATGAAGAAAAAGTTGTTTATCCAGTCCTGCACCCCTAACAATAACCAACAATAGGCGTTTTAGAACACTCATTCCTGCCTGGGTTTTGAGACATACAGAGACATACTGCGCCATTCACAGTCTGGGTCCTTTAAATCTAGCAGGAGCGGCATCTTGCAGCCATTTAAAATCTTGATGCTGAATGTAATAAAGTCTGAAATGTTATCATGTATCTTTATCATGTAACATGTCTTTATGCTCTTTCCTTTTAGTGCCTACCCACTACAAAAATGCATGTTTGTACAATACATCAATAGCCCTCTCTGGTTTGTGTTATTCACCCTATCAGCAGTCAAGCTACGCACCACTGATTAGTTTTCTTTTGCAAGTAAAATAAATAAAAAAATCCACTGGAAAAAATAACCCCAGATAAGCAGTAAAAATGATGCATACAGGTTTTCTTTTATCAAAATGTCCTGTAATATTCTGCGCACTTCTTCACACCGAAATCAGATGTAATGGACCACTATTTCCCTTAGAAAAATACTTTGCCCTAAGAGTAGAGTCTCAAACTGTTTGAACGAATCTTAAACGCGTAATGTGACAGTTGTGAGCCAAGTTAAACAGTTATGGAAAAGAAACGTTGTGCGTCATGGTAAATATGAATGCTGTGAACACAGTTAGAACATCCAATTTTAAAGGGTATTGGAAATGCTGACTGCTTCACTCCTTTGTGTAGATTACATTTTGGTAACTTGTGGACAAGGCAATGCTTCTGGGCCGTGCACTGATCTGGGCTTTCCTAGACGGTGGGGCTGCCCTGGGAGAGGGATCTGTTGTCAGCAGGGCGGATAAGACACCACTCTCTTGAAGACAGCTTAATTAGGAGCCCTTAATACAGGTTTGAGATAATTAGGATTTGTCACTGAGAAGTGGGGCACTGGGACATACAACAATCGTCTGCCGCAACAGACAGAGGGGTTCGTCACTAGTCTCTTCTGGGGTGTCGCCTGTGGTGGGGACCTTTGTTCCTGGACAGGCCATTATACGCACAGGTAAGTTCGAAAATTCAGTCTGAGTAAGAGGCTCTAGAAATCCAGATCTGCATTTTCAAATTAATAGGTCGCCTCACAAACCAGGACAGATAGGAGTCAAAACCCCAAACTCTCGCTCTCAGCACTAGGGAATCAAACCACCCCCCTGTCGCACCCAGAGCGCAGCGGTCTTGCACTTTCAGGCCATCCTCATCGCATGTATGCCACAGGAGGTCATGCAGTTTACAAACAGACATGCACGTGTATTTCAAGCCGATTAATGCTCATAAGGACTTTGCAGCAAACAGCTCACGCTAATCTAGGAAACGTAACTTTCACTCTGAGAATAGAACCTATAGCAACTGAACAACGGACGAAAAAGACAGCTGCACTGGAAAAACAAGCGCATTCCTCGCGCTACAAGGAGGCAGCAGGGGGAGGGGCGAGTGAAAGCGTTTCACTTGCGAGAGCGAGCAGCGTCAGGAGCGATAATTGCTTCCATATGGCGCCGTGCGCTCCTGCAAGTAAATCACCACACGTGCGCGCGTTGCCATTATAGGCAATGGAACGTGTGCACGTTTTTGGCTGAAAAGCCGTACCGATTGCAAAAGGTCATTTCGCCTATGCAGCGCATGTGAGCTGCATAGGCGAGACCTAAAAAGGGCTTAACGGTCAAACAGAGCCAGAACTGAAGATGCAGTATAAGGAGGGAGCAACCTAAAGAAGGCACAAAATGACAACAAATAATAAAGTACAATATAAGAAAGAGAATGTCTCACAAGCCCCCTTCATGCCCGGATCCCCATAACCCCCATACCAAACCCCAAGACAGTAAAGACTTAACAATAGTCTGCGATTTGGTAAACCTGTAACAGAAATAATGAGGTTAAGCAAATGTTAAAGGCATCCCACGAACCCATGTCCTCACCACATCTTCAACAAAGCAGACTCCGTCATAGCACCGCACCTCCGAGACGTCATCAACTGCTCCTTCCACTCCGCCACCTTCCCGGAAGACTGGAAACACGCTGAACTCACCGCCCTTCTGAAAAAACCAACAGCGGACCCCAACGAACTCAAAAATTACCGCCCCATCTCGCTTCTTCCATTCCCGGCCAAAGTCATCGAGAAAGCTGTCAACAACCAGCTCGCCGCCTTCCTCGAAGCCAATAAATCCCTCGACCCCTCACAATCTGGCTTCCGAGCAAAACACAGCACTGAGACCGCCCTCATCGCAGCAACAGACGACATTCGAACTCTACTGGACAATGGAGACACAGTCGCCCTCATCCTCCTTGACCTCTCTGCAGCTTTCGACACAGTCTGCCACAGCACCCTTTTACAACGCCTCAATAACATCGGAATCCAAGGAAAAGCTCTTGAATGGATCACCTCGTTCCTCACCGGAAGAACCCAGAGAGTCCGCCTTCCACCATTCAAGTCCGAGGCCTCTGAAGTCATCTGCGGCGTACCACAAGGATCCTCACTCAGTCCCACCCTCTTCAACGTATACATGAGCCCCCTCGCGGCCATCGCACGCCAACACAACCTCAACATCATCTCTTACGCGGACGACACTCAACTGATCCTCTCTCTCACCAACGACCCCAGCACCGCCAAAACTAACCTACACAAAGGAATGAAAGAAGTTGCCGAATGGATGAAACAAAGCCGTCTGAAACTGAACTCAGACAAAACAGAAGTCCTCATCTTAGGTACATCCCCCTCTGCATGGGACGACTCCTGGTGGCCGGAAGCCCTCGGAAAAGCACCCATCCCGACAGACCACGCACGGAACCTAGGCGTCATCCTGGATTCTTCACTCTCAATGAACAGACAAGTCAGCGCCGTATCCTCTTCCTGCTTCAACATTCTTCGCATGCTCAGAAAAACATTTCGCTGGATCCCCTCCGAAACAAGGAAAACAGTCACCCACGCTCTGGTCACGAGCTGACTGGACTACGGAAACACCCTCTACGCAGGTACTACCGCAAAACTCCAGAAGAAACTCCAACGAATCCAAAACGCCTCAGCCAGGCTCATATTAGACATCCCACGCAACGAACACATCTCTGGGCACCTTAAAGACCTCCACTGGCTACCCGTCAATAAGAGGATCACTTTCCGACTGCTTACCCACGCACACAAATCACTCTACGACATCGGACCAGATTGCCTCAACTCACGACTGTCCTTCTACACCCCCTCCCGCCAACTACGTTCTTCCAGCCAAGCCCTCGCCACTGTACCTCGCATCAACAAGACCACCATGGGAGGCAGATCCTTTTCATACCTGGCTGCTAAAACATGGAACTCACTCCCCGCTTACCTTCGCCTTACCCAGAACCACCTAGCATTCAGAAAGCAACTTAAAACTTGGATATTTGACAAGTAATCCTCCTCCCCTCCTAAGCGCCTTGAAACCCTCTGGGTATGTAGTGCGCTATACAAATTCTTTGACTTGACTAACTTGACTAACTGAAAGCAACCGAGCCTCTCAGATCACCTAAAGCATATATAGAAAAAGAGCTACGCAAACTGAGAAGGAACAAGGAGAATAAACACATTTGCATAGGCTTGGTAGCAGCTATTCAAACCAAATCATCAGCAGATAGAGAAGTAACACCCGGCAGAACATCTCCAAGCCCAGGGAAATCAGAAGTCATAGAATCAGATGCGGTGGAACAGCTTGCCGGGGACACCGACTGGGCAAATCCTGCACTCGAACCCAAAGAAGCAGCCATCTCCAGATTGTTTCCACACCACTTGGGAGCTGGAGGGATGGGCTGCTCCATGCCTTTTGGACAGCTGGCGTCCGGGGCATCGATCATGTTTGTGCCCTGGTCATGCAATTCAATCCAGTCCCAGGCAGCTGATATGTCCGTAAAGATATGCACAGTGTACGCAAGCGGGCCTGGAAGAGTAAAGAGTATGGGAGTCCCAATTCTCGTAATTTCTTCTTTACTGCCAAGAAAGACGCCCTTTGCATTTGGACTTGGAGCGTACAATCTGGATACAATGACACCTGGGCCTTATCCACTACAAATGGGCCAATGACCAGGGCCTGCTGCAGGAGATGATCATGGTCCTGAAAGTGTAGAAGGTGGGCCACCACTGGGCTTGACGTAGCCCCAGGCCAGAGCTCCCTTGA
Organism: Lissotriton vulgaris; assembly: GCF_964263255.1. Classification (NCBI taxonomy): domain Eukaryota; kingdom Metazoa; phylum Chordata; class Amphibia; order Caudata; family Salamandridae; genus Lissotriton; species Lissotriton vulgaris. The sequence goes on along the minus strand of NC_141690.1, from coordinate 153,823,634 downwards.
CTGGACTCTATGCACCCATTCCAGGGCGTAGAAGCTAGAGAGCCCCTCAGGTGCCACAACCTCCCACAACCAGGATACAAGGAAGGCCAGGAGAGAGTACCCCTCAGCATGTTCGGGCAACCACACAACACAAACATTGTTACATCAGGTCCGACCCTCCTGGTTATACAAGCAATCAGCCAAATACTTTGGGTTTCTAGAGAAGTAATACGCTGATCTGCTGACCTGACCTTCCAGTGAGACTGAGCGTACCGTGGTCAAAATGACTAGCATTGAGAAAGCTCTGGCTCAACTTGCCACATAGGGCGAAACACGTGTCGGCTGCTCCTTTACAATGCAAATAAATAACTACCTTAATTTAAACCAATCTGGACTATTGTTCTGAGTTATAAAAAGGAATCAACCTATTGGCTAAACTTGATTCTCTGGAAGGGAGGAACAAATGCTCATACCCCCGTCTTCACAGCACTTCACACAGGCCTGCTGTGACACCGTCCATTCAGCAGTTTTCCCAGGCACAAGCTGAAGGCTAGTTACAGGGTCCCGGGCAGGGCCACAAGGGGTCCACTGTTGTAGTAAAGAAGCGTAGACGTAATTTGTAGAGAACAAGTAGTTTATTAGTAAGGCCCTACACACGTCCTATTGAGGTGCTGGCTAAACAGTAACTGCCTCTACACACATAGATAACTGTCAGATGCAGAATGTGGGCATGGGGTGACAGGGTATACCAATGAAAGGGTGGAATGAGGTGCATCACAATACAGTGTGGCATGGTGCCAAATGACCTAGTTACAACACATCTTCCTCCTTTACAATTGAGTGAAGAACATTTAGGAGGGAGCGAGAATGGATGGAGCTATATATTTGTCACAAAGTCATTATATTTTGGTTTGACAATAGGCCTACTTAACCTGCCTGTGATAATAGGCTGGACCACAGAAGAACTCGACAGTCTGTTTAAAGAGAAGTTACTCCCATGGTGTGACCTGAGATGTGACGCTACGTCATTGGGATAAATGCTTTCTTGTACATCAGCATTGCTATCATTATTTACATTTTCAGTCTCAATCAATGTGGTACCATGTTCACTCTCACCAAAGCTAGAGTCTAACCACACATCCTTATTAATTTCACAATAATCATGAAGTCCTGTAGGATGTGTTCTGCCTGTACATCTGGCTAACCTTACCATCACTGAGTTTTACAGAATTTGAGTGGATATCACTTATTTGTTAAGGACTCGATAAATTGGCTCTCACCCTTCCTAGTTTTCTTTTCCAGCCGTACCTTCACATTTTCCCTACAGTTTTAGGGCAAACCTTTAGTACCATGTTTCCGGTTGTACCATTCTTTGTACCGTTCTTGAGTTAAGGCAATTTTCTTCCTAACAGACTCAGGTGACCTTTCCGCTTGTCTAGAAGCAGACATCCAACTGAGATCTTTGCTCATAGCTTGTCTGCCCCTCATCAGGCAGACACAGTAGACTTGCGATTGACCAACCATCCTATAATGAGGACCCATGTTGGGCCAATCAGGAATATGAAGATTGGATCACACAATCCCTTGAAGCCACTCTCCCCCTGAGTAAGATAACGCTGAAACGTTCCCAAAAAACTGCCCCCTGGTACTCAGAGGCTCTCAGGGAAAAGAAACGCCAATGCAGGAAAATAGAAAGACGATGGCGTTTAGATTACTCTTTGGAGGAAAAAACCCGATACCGAGAGGCAATTAAAATTTACAAAACCGAGGTTAAATCTGCCCAATCTGTATATTTCTCTAATAAAATCTTACAAGCTAAGTCCAAGCCTAAGGAAATATTTCAAATACTGAAAAAACTCACAAAACTTCCCCCTTCCAGCGTGCACGAGGAAAAAACAACAGCCCACTGCAATGACCTGGCAGAATTTTTCCACCAGAAAGTTAATAAAATATACTCATCTTTACCCTCAATAGCAATTGTTCCCATAGCTCAGGATCGAACACAGCTGGGGGATACTCCATTGGAACCCTTGCCAACACTGGACCACTTCCCCCCATTAGACCTTGAATCTTTGGATTCTATTGCCCGCAAGGTAAAATCTGGGTCTCCATGTGATCCAGCACCTCCAGAAGTCATGATGTTGGCATCTCAGGTCACTTTACCAACTATTATGGACCTCCTGAATGCCTCCATCACCTCTGGCACTGTCCCTCCTGCTTGGAAGCGGGCCATGGTCCGAGCTCTGCTAAAAAAACCTAATCTGGATCCCTCTGACTTTAGCAACTATCGGCCGATTTCTCTGCTCCCCTGGGTGAGCAAAATTCTTGAGAGATACATCAATCTCCAGCTGGTGAACTTTCTTGAAAATAACCAGCTGTTAGATGCCACCCAGACGGGTTTTAGACCCAGACACGGAACAGAGACTGCCCTTCAAGCAGTCACTGAGGAAACCAGAAAAATCTTAGATCAGGGGGGGTCAGTGGCAGTGATCCTCCTTGATCTAAGCGCGGCATTCGATACGGTCAGCCATGACACTCTGCTGACCCGCCTCTTGAATGTCGGAATAGTGGATGGAGCTTGGCTATGGCTCAAATCCTTCTTGAGTGACAGATCATTCCAAGGTTTTGATGGAGACACTGTATCCATGAGTAGGCCGTTGAGGTGTGGAGTTCCACAAGGCTCCTCTTTAAGCCCCGCGCTCTTCAACATCTATATGAAACCACTGGCTGAGGTTGTTCGTCCGTTTGGGGTTAAGATTATTTCTTACGCGGACGACACCCAGCTGGTGGTCTCCTTGGCGCAGGAGGCCGCTCTGACGTCGTCAGATGGGCTAAAAAAGTGCTTAGAGGAAGTAAAGGGCTGGATGACCTCCTCATCCCTTAAGCTCAATGGGGACAAAACCGAGCTGATGCTCCTGGGTCCCTCAAACCCTACCTCCTTTAACTCCTTGTGGCCTCCTTGTTTAGGTACCCCCCCAGTACCCAAGGACAATATTAAGAGCCTTGGGGTGTGGCTGGACAAGACCCTCTTGTTTAACATCCAGGCTACAAAACTCTCGGCCACCTGCTTTGGACTTCTCAGGATGCTAAAGAAAGTCCTTCCTCTTTTGCCTATGGAGGCAAAGCAGGTGGCCATCCAAGGTCTGATACAGTCCCGCTTAGACTTCAACAATGTCCTCTACCTTGGTGCCCCAGAATACACCTTGCGTAGACTACAGATAGTGCAGAACTGCGCGGCCCGCACACTGTTACAGCTGCCACGCAGACAATCAGCCAGACTTGGTTTGATCAGCCTGCACTGGCTGCCAGTGCGACAGAGAGTCATCTTTAAGGCCATGTGTATTGCCCATCAGGCCTTTTGGGACACAGGACCAATGATTACTCGGGACCTAGTAAAACAGTACCAACCTAGCAGAAACCTTCGCTCCAGCCAGGCCTGTATGGCTATAGCTCCGAGAATAAAAAAGGTAAGGGCGGGCGGCAGGACGTTTACCTATAACGCCGCCAAGATCTGGAACTCACTTCCTCTTCATCTCAGATCCAACCCTAACCTTTCCTCCTTTCGAAAACAGCTGAAGACTTTTTTGTTTAACATTCCTCATTAATTTCTGCAAGCTACCCCTGTCAAGCAATTTCTATTCTGGTCTTTAGCGCTTGGACGCCTTCGGGCAGCAACCGCGCTCTACAAATTTACTTTTCATTTCATTTCATCATGACAAAAAGATTGTTACCAGTGACAGAACTGGTAGTTACCCTGTATGGTGATATTAATTTGTGTATCTAATTTTCCCACTGCATATTGTTATTCTTGGACAATTGTAGGCAACCCTTGATCACCCTGTTGAAGCGCTCAACTAGGCCATTGCCTTCAGGGTGATAAAGTGATGTAGTATTGTGCTTAATGCAGTTGAGAAGAAGGAATATTTTGAAAGCTGAGGACATGAACTGTGATCCATTATCAGTTAATATACATTTTGAGAGCCCTTTTCTCATGAAAATCTTGTCAAAAAAATTGATGACAGCTGTACAATCAGCATTCTGAACTATTTTGATTTCAGGCCCTTTTGCGAAATGGTCAACCATCTTCAGTATGTATTTATGATTACCATTCTGACCCTCAACTGGAACCACAATGTCTAGCCCAACCCTTTCCCTAGACATGCAAGGCAATTCAAATGGACTCAAATGTGTTCTGAACATTTTCAGACTATTGTCTGACTCATTAAAAGCCACACATTCCCTAACTAAACGTTCAATATCTTTGTCTAGGCCAGGCCACCAGTAATTGCAGTTAATTCTTTGTTTATTCTTGGAAATGCCTAGGTGTCCCTCATGGCATAATCGAAGAATTCTATCATGTAAACTGTCTTGTGGTGTAATTTTCCCCAATCTAAATAGTAAGCCTTCATCAACACACAACTCATGTCTGATTTCCCCAAAATTCCTCTCATCATTTTTTGGACTTTTTTTAGGCCACTGTCCACAAGTGAGTTCACAAATTCATAGTAATGTCCGGTCTTTGGCTACCTTTTCTTTCCACTCTGTGAGTGTAATTCCTTCAAATTACTCCTTAAATTGACCATCACTCTCTTCATGGGGTAATGGCAACCTGCTAAGGAAATCAGCAACTCTGCTTTTAACACCAGGCCAGCATTCAACACCATAGATGTAGTCAAGTAATTTTACAGACATTTTGCTTATTTTAGGGGATGCATTAACTAGACCTGCCGTTTATAACATTTTAACGAGGGGCTTATGATCAGAATCCCCAAACATATAGCTGATGTTGATTAATGGACCATGTACATGCTAATGCCTCACGTTCGATGGCTGAATATTTAATCTCAAACCTCGTAAGCGACCGTGATGCAAAAGCCACCACCCATACATTGTAATCTCTGTCTCGTTGTGACAATACTATGCCTAAAGCTTTGTTACTTGCGTCTGTGGTTAGGATGATCTGTGCTGAGCGATCAACATTTTTTTTAAATGGTGCCTCACTGATTTTCCTTTTAATATTAGTAAAGGAATCCTGACATGTCCCGCACCAATCAAATGTGGTTTTGTTTTTAAGCAGCTGCTGAATGTGGTACGTTTTCTCTGAGAAATGTTTTATGAATTTAGAATAATACCTAGCTAATCCCCGGACTGCCCTCACGTCATCCTTACTAGTAGGACTGGGTGCATTCACTATTGCATTAATGAGGCTGTGTTTAGGTTTTAACCCATCCCTACTGATGCTATGCCCTTAATATACATATTAATTTCGCGCAAACATGCATTTGTTAAATTTTACAGCTAAACATTTTTCTCCAGGAATCTCCAAGACTTGTCAAAGTCAACTATCATGTTCTTCCTTTTCACTTCCCATAATTAGGATTTCGTCTTTGAAAACCTTTACATCAGCCACCCCATCAAGCATTTTAGTAATTAATAGGGCAGCAGCAGAAGCTAAGCCAAAGGGTACGTTGGTACAGCAGAATCAACTAAACGGTGTTATAAATGGCATGAGTTTTTTGCTGTCTGGATGTAGTGGTACTTGGTGGTATGAGGATTTTAAATCAATAGTCGTGAACCAACACATACCTTTGCTGGCCGCAAACATTTAGCGTATGCGTGGCAATAGATATTGGTCCATCAATATATTCTTATTTTGATCTCTAAGATCAATGCATCATTTGACCTTACCAGTGGATCGTTTACCAACAACCAATGGTGACACCCATTCAGCAGACTCCACTGGTTCAATATTGCCATTAGTAAACAAACTTTCTAGTTCCTGCTGCACTTCATCCCTGATAGAGATTGGTAGATGTCTAACTTTGTTTATATGGGGTGATGCATTTTCTTTTAACTCAAATTTATGTTGGAAGTCATGTTGGCTTTCCTGAGGCCATCTATTTTGGTGTTATGTGTGTTAGACCCCCCCCCCCCCAATCTATTGTTAGATAGATGAAATGTTGGGTCTATCATCGCATTAAACTCTCTTTTTTATATCAGTGTTCCCACCACTATCTCACTAAAATTCAAAAATATTCTTTGAAGAAATTGGACTTTTTTCTCTGTAGCCCCATTTAAGCAGGCCAATGTCACTTGTGTTTCTTCTACCTGGTCTTTAAGTATAAGGATATGACCCTCTTTGTCTTTATAGGTAGAGTCGGCTTAGAAGCGTAACTCTTTTCCGGATAATATTGCCTTACTCCTTGTTTTTTTTAAGGATTGGAGAGTGCTAATGCTCGTTTCATAACTTATGGCCACATGCATCGTCCCAACCACAAAAACCCTTCTCCATCTTCTTTGACATCTTATGTATATTGTACATCTATGGAAAGGAATACCCTTAATCTGCAAGAAACAAAAAAAATAATAAAAGAAAAGAAAAGTATAAACATAATTAAGTAAACATTTAGTATAACATCCAACAAGTGCATTACTGTAATATGAACTGGGTCGCCAATTGAAAAGTGAAGGGTCAGCATTCGAACATTTTCTTTGGGACCAGTAGTTTCAGTACTTCAAACAATTATAGAATTGTAGCATCACATAAGAAGGGGTTAGTTCCTATCTTAATAGCAAGCAGAATCTTCTCTCTCTTTGGAATGGTTTAAATCAATTCCTATGGAAATTTCCCTTTTGGAGTATCAGGATTGAAGGGAACTACAGCTTGATTCACTTGTTAAAACTTTAGGAGCTGTCATAGAATGAAGAAAGGAGGGAAAAAAAGAAATATCAGAAAATGAAAGAGTTTTTGTATTGCAGCATCTCAATTACGTAATAGAATCAACATTTAGGAACGAAAGGCATCATGAGGTGTCACCTTTCGCAACTCTTCTGAGAGCCCTCTAGTTTGGGACTGATCCTTCACATTCCATAGTCGTCTGCTTGGCCATTGTTGTGTTAGGGACCTCTGAGTCTGGCAGTTTATACTGTTGACAGTCACAGTTGCACCTTCCTCTTGAGTCTGGGCTTCAGCCTATTCAAAATAACTTCAGTTTCTTCAAGGTTACAGACGGTGTGTCATTTATTTCGGAATGATAACAGCAGACTAAAGGGAAGGCCCCAACTCTATGAATTTCTTTTGTCTCTGGGATATGTTGTAACTGCCTTAAACTTTTACATTTAGTTAACCCCTTCCATACTGGTGACGGAACCGCTCCGTCACCAGACTCGGTCGCGCTGTGCTGGTGTCGGAGCGGTTCCGTCACGGCCCGCTCGGCGCGCCTGCGCGGCGCTGATTTCACGCCTGCACGGCACATTCTATTGAGCGGGCATGGCCGTGACGGAACCGCTCCATCACAAGCACAGCACGCCCGAGGCTCGTGACGGAGCGGTTCCTTCACAAGCATGGGAGAGCCACGCGGCCCCCCCTCCCTCCTAGCGCTGCGGCGGAATTGCCATCGCAGCAAAGGTGTTAAAGTGTAAAAGAAAACATCCTAAAATAACAGTATATTGTCTCCTTCAAAGTATATCTTCTCCAGTTTACAGGATGCAAAAAAAACCTCCTCTTTTGATAAAAAAAAAAAAGAACCCTTAAAAGAACATCAGGTGTTAAACTTTTCTGTCACTGGAACTCTGAGTAGACCTAGGTCTGAGTAGACAAATGCCTCAGAGTTCCAGTGGAGGTTTCCACCTCTGGAGGCCAATAACAGCATGCGAAATAACGTTTGAATGTGAGATTACAGCACTGATTCCGGGATGAGTATATTTCTCTAATAGAAGACTGGTATGGCGCATGGGATTTCCTCCATCATCAGATTGATTCATTATTCACTGGTGTGATCTTTCCAGCTACTATGTCAATCAGCATGTCTTGTCCTGGCTCTACTGCAGAGCACTTCACCTGCAACACTCGCCCTTACAGTTTGTACATATGGTAAACTGTGAGAGGAGTGGCGCAGTGGCCAGAGCAGCTGACTCTAGAGCACAGGGTTTGCGGGTTGATCCCCGGCCGTAGCTCAGCATCATGTGAATCCAGGCAATAGCTCACTTAATCTCCCCGATAGCCCCCTTGAGATTCTTAGGTAATTAGTTCGCGCTTTACAAATACAGGATGTATTTATTTATTCAAGCTAAGTTGCTGATAGATTTTTTGACATCATGTCTCAATGCAGTCATTTCTTTACGAAACTCTTGCATCAACATGTGGACCTTGCCTTCTTTTACTGGTGCAATCACCGAGGGGGAGGCAGGGACCTGTGTCACGCCCCAGCACCCAGCTTGAATCCCCTCTGAATTCGAAGATCATTCCAGGTGAGACTCGGACTCCTAATCTCTGCCTAAAGAAAGCTGTCCGCCATCTTGATTTCCTTTCGGTCCGGGCCATCCCGGCCATGTTGTGTTGTGCGGTAATCAGTGGCAATCGGGATCAAATATGTTTGTTCATCTCACTATGGCGCATAAATTACCCTTGGACTAGCTCCATACTCATGCAGCATTACTTGTAGGTGCCGTATCTGCATTTATTTACCAGCCCTGGGGATCAGAGGCAGTTGGGGCTGGTCTTCGCCCTGACCACATCCTCCACATTTTTTAATTTTTTAATAACTTTGGTGTCTTTCGATGACTGTGCACAAAACGTTCCAAAAATGTACACTGTAAATTTGTTAAGTGGGGGGCAATATAAAGGGGAGTTTCAAAAGGTACATTTCTTATTTTAATTTCCATAGAAAAGCAGCAGAATCGAATTACACCAAAGTCGGCGTAGAGGCATAACTTCACTCAAGGAAGTGCCTTTCCTTGGGTTGGTATTAATCCATACAGTAGTTTAAAATAGGAAAAAGTATGAAGGTTGAGCGGGATCTTAACTGGAGGAACCACAGCACTGAATCAGCACCAGATTCTATTTGCCGCCAAGTGGATCAAGGAGGTTCAGCTATTCTAGTAATGCTAGACCAATCCGAGGCTTCGACACCATATCTCCTCTTTGGCTGGTGCAAAGACAGCATCAGGGAGGGCTGAGAGATTTTACATTAAATCGCCTATGATTCTTCTCAATGAATAGGACCCAAATGGTGAGCTGTGGGGAATTCAGAGCTAAATCTTTTCCGGCTTCCGTGTGGAGTCCGGAAAGGGTCCTCCTTCCGTCGTAATTTATTCTACCTTCACCTGTCCCGTTGACAAAACTTGTTCAGTCTTTTGGTCTTCAAGTATTGTCCTATGCAGACTATACCCCAAATCATTGTGTCAATATCCGGTGACTAGGCAGGAGTAGCGGACAAGTTCAGATCATGTATGGTTGAAGTCATTACCTGGATGCTGGAGAATTGGCTTAAAATGAACACAGAGGTGGCTAAGATGGCGACCTGAGAGGAGGCAAAACCATGAGGCTCCCCGTTCCAGGTCCCCCATCGTGACCATTTCACAGCTTTTGGGCCCCTTTCTAGTGAGATCCAGCATTGGGAGCTCCGGTGCTGGACAGAGCTTACCTTCGGTCAGTACGACGATCGAGGAATCCAGTCCGTGCTGCGAGGGGCTCTGGCGAGTGCTGAGGCATAATGGCGGCCGCCTGAGCTGAGCGACCGTCAGAGAACCCTCACTGACTGGGTGTAGCCCGGACAAGGACCAACTAGGACAGCGCCGGCCCGTACCAACCCCGTGGCTAGCCAGGCAAGGCGGCGCTGTTACCACTTTGCCGGGTGGAGCACCCTAGCAAGCGCACCTGGCGACCGTGGAGGGACCGGGTCGTGGGTGTCGCTAAAATCGAGGTCCGGGCTTTGGGCCTGTACCCGGGCCAGGGCTGTCAGCTTCATCGGGCCCGCGAGGTGAAGGCTGTGGGGGCCGGGGCTGCGGGTAGATCCCTGGAGTGGAGAAAGTCGCCTAGGAGGTGCCGGTGCCTTGAGCCTTGAAGCGGAGGAGGAGTGGAAACGAGAGGCCTAACGCTGATGAGGAGGCTGGCCAGAGAAGCACGCAACTTGAGGGCAGGAGGCGGCGACACCGTGACATGCTGCGATCAGCGGGCTGCGGCGAAGGCACCAGGACTGGGGCAGTGCGAAAATCGAGGGCCGGGCTTCAGGGCCTGTGGCCGGACGACGCACCTCGGCCTTCCCGGACCCTCATTAAGAGATAAGCAAGGCCGGAATACCAATGCACCCCTCGCGGACCTCCGATGTGGGGGAGGCAGGGGCCAGTCTGCCTGAATTGCTGAAGCCCGGGAAGGAATGCGGTGAGAGACCCTGCGCTGCACAGAGGGCCCATCAAGACACGGCCTGAGGGGCAGACCTGTCAGCTGCATGCTCTTGCCCAGCGAGGAGGGGCTGGTGACTGGAAGGTGAGGAGTGAGCGGAGGGAGCAGTGATGCCTGCCCTGCGCCTACAGCGTTTTGCCAGTGAGGTGACTGAGACCCGTGGGGACACACTACGACATGCACCTGACACGGCCCGGGTGGACTTTGTGAGTGTGAGGCCTAGTCTGCGCTGCCTTGCTGATGAGTGGGGCTTGGAGCAAGTCCCCGCAGCACATATCCCCCATAGGACTCAGAGTGAAACACTGGAATATACACTTAGCTGGTGTGGTGAGGAAGAAGACCTGGGGGATTAGAACTCGGCCCGCGCTGCCTGGACACCACATGGGCACACAATTATCAGTGGAAACTCCCTCCTAGTGGACAAGTTTTCGGGGTGCCCCAATGCTAGAGCTGACAGCGTACCATGGCCACCGTAGTGCGCAGAGGCGGGCGCACCATAACGGACATGCTTGTCAAGGAGACCCCTAAGCGAGAGAAGGGCCCTCCATCCCCTGCAGCGGCGAAGGAAACCACGGGGCAAGAGGAAGAAGGGGCCCCATTCACTAAATCGTTCTTGGAAACCCTATTTAACTCCCTGCGCGAGGACTTCCAGGCGCTAAAGCAGAACATGGCCGGGGAGCACTGTGAACTACGCCGCGATGTGGATGGCTTGGGGGAACGAGTGGCGGCGGTGGAGGAGGCGGAACAAACTAGGAGCGAGGAGGTAGAACAACTGCAGCAAGAAGTCATTCGCCTCCATGAGCAGCAATTTCATCTTCAGGCACATGCGGAAGACCTCGAAAACCGTTCTCGGAGGAACAACATTAGAGTCCGAGGTGTGCCATCCAAAGCAGGGGGGACAGTGTCACCAGCTTTCTGCAGGGAATGTTCCGGGAGATTTTGGGGGAAACCGATGACTTTGTAATGCGCATCGACAGGGCGCACAGAGTAGGCCTGGCGCGCCGGGCACCTGCTCCCGCACCTGATATTCTGGCCTTCCTAGCTGACTTTCCCTTAAGAGAAAGAATCCTGAGGGAGGCACACCAGAAACAAGCTCTCCAATATCAAGGTTACCAGGTGGCATTGTACCAGGACCTATCGGCCATCACCTTGAACAAGAGGAAAACCTTTAAGGTAGTCACAACGTTCCTGCGTGACAAAGGGCTACCTTATTCCTGGGGTCACTTCAGGCTGATCTTTAAATGGAAAGGGGCCCTGCATCAGCTCAGATCTCTACAAGAAATGTGTGCCCTGCTGGGCATTGACCTCGACAAGGACTCAGGAGGCATCTTTGCTACCCTCACAGGAGAAATCACCGCGATCCTCACGAGATGGATGGCAGTGAGTGGGCCGCAGACATTCACCAAAGTCCAATCTTAAACCGGACCCATCAACAATGGCACAGGAACAGGCATCGGCTATCCAGGAAGTGTATAAGGACACAGTGGCATTGAACTGACGCAGCAGTGAGGGTTTTTTTCCTGCGTGGTCCCCCCATCGGACCACGCAGGTCCGATGGGCGAGCGGGCGGGGGGCCGACAGGGTCGCCACAGCCATACACTCCTCTACGTAACGTTACCACAGGCCTGAACTGAGTATTAATAGGCCTGGGACAATGATTCGTAATTGGGAGTTCCTTGTTGGGATTAGGGAGGGGGGTGGTGGGGCTAGGAGGGTTTGGGTAGGGGAAAGGGGCTGGGGTACTGAGAGGGTGGTGGGATGGGGGGTTGAGGGAAGGGAGTTCCATGGGAGGCGGGGGGGACCAGGGCCTAGGGGGGCGGGGAGTTGGTACGGGAGTTTGGGGTGAGAGGGTGGGAACCAGTGTGGAGGGGAATGGGCTCGATAATGCGGCATGAGGGACTGCTTTGAGATTCGCATCGCAACCAACATCCAATGCTCCTGAGATGGCAGCAGCTGACTTAAAAATTCTAACACTAAATGTAAAAGGCCTCAACACCCCCATTAGGTGGTCTTATCCTATCTGGAAAACTCGGGGCGGCGATTTGTTTGCCTCAGGAAACCCACTTACTTTCTAAAGACTGGCACAGACTGAGGTCCAGAGCGTTCCCCCAACAATTCTTTTCTTCCATACATGAGAAAAAAAGCTGGTGTGGCGATTGTGGTGGCTAAACACTTCCCTGGCCAAGTCAAAGATAAATTGGGGGAGATCAAGGGTAGATTGTTGGCCCACAGTGTCAAATAACAGTGGGGTCCTTGTATGCACCAAACACAGGGCAGAAACCCTTTCTACTTAATGCATTGTTGGAGGCACTACGTTCCTCTGATACTTCTGGGAGGGGACCTTAATTTGGTGATGAAGGCAGATAAAGAAAGGTCAGGTCATAGGTACGGCGGCGCAGGCGCTATCTCGAGGCAGGCAAGGAATGGGTACAGCAAAGAGGGTTGGTGGACATGTGGAGGGCTAAACATCCGGAGGCGTTACAGTACACTTTCTACTCTCACGTACACCACACCTATGCTAGACTGGACCACTTCATAGGCTCTTCGGAGCTGGAAGCCCGGGTGGTTGACATGGGCATCATCCCGGCGGCCATCTCTGACCATGATGCCGTAGAGCTTACACTCAAGGTCCCTACAGTTCAGAGGGCCCCAGGCAGGTGGCGATTGAGGGAACCCCTCCTGCAGCGTCAGGAGGTGGTCCGGCAAATTCGTAAGTGCATCATTGATTATTTGGAGGTCAATGATAGGACTGAAATGTCAGTATCAGTACTGTGGGGGGCCTTGAAGGCGGTGGTGCGGGGCGAGCTTATTGCAGTGACAGCGGCGGAGACTAAGGAACGCAAAACTAAACGAGAGGCCCTGACAGCCCAAGTCGTAGAGCTGGAGCGGGTCCACAGTCGTACAGGAGCTCCTAGGGTCTGGACGCAATTAAAGGTGGCCAGGGCCACACTGGCAGGTCTAGACACCGACCGAGCCGAATATGCGGCTCTCAGCCTGAAGCATACTTATTATATAGGAGGGAACAAAACTGGCTGCCTCCCCGCAAGTGCATTGAGAGCAAAGGCTCAAAAATTCTAACCTTACGTAATGAAGTTGGGGACGACATACGGGACGAGGAACAGATAGCGCAGGCATTTAGGAATTACTACGCCTCACTATACAGGGCGGACCCTGAATCGGGGTCAGACGCAGAGGCTTACTTGAGGAATGTGGTTACTACAGTGTTGAATTCAGCAAACGCGAGTGCCTTAGATGTCCCCATCCGTCTCGACGAGGTGGTCATCTCCCGTCTCAAACCCCTAAAGTCACCGGGTCTGGACGGCTTTTCATCTGGTTTTTATAAAGCTTTCTGCCCGCTGCTTGCCCCGATACTCACGCGGCTGTTTAACTCATTTCAGGGCCCAGGTTCCATCCCGCCTGACATGCTGGAAGCAGAGATCATAGTGTTGCCTAAGCCTGGCAAAGACGCCACACAATGCTCGACATTTCGTCCAATCTCTTTGCTCAACCTTGATCTTAAATTATTCACAGGTGTTTTGGCGGCGCGGCTAGGGCCTTGCCTGTCCGGGATTATAGAGCCAGATCAATCGGGTTTTGTCCCCGGCAGACAATGTAGTGACAACACCAAGCGCTTCCTTCACCTGATCGATAAAACCCACTTCCAACAATCAGATTCGGTCCTCCTAGCCATTGACGCTGAGAAAGCGTTTGACTGGGTCGATTGGGGATTTTTACAGAAGGTGCTGGCACACTTTGGGGTGGGAGAGCACTTCCAAGCGTGGGTAGGGAGCTGTTACCATCGCCCCCAGGCACGGGTCCGCCTGAGCGGTCTACGCTCCAGCCCTTTTGAGATCCGGCACGGTACCAGGCAGGGATGCCTCCTTTCACCTCTCCTGTTCGTGCTTTATGTTGAACCATTGGCACAGAAGCTGCTTGACAACCCGAACATACGAGGCATAACATTCGGTGGGGAGCTGCACGCCATAGGCTTGTATGCGGACGACATTCTAGCGGCTCTGGATCATCCAGAGAGCTCCGTACCGGCTTTCCTAGAGGAAATGGACTCTTTTGGAAGGGTGTCGGGCTTCCGGATGAACAGAGGGAAGTCAATTATTCTGCCGCTGGGCAAGAACGCGCGCACTACTCAGAACACACCGGTATAAGGGGGGGCTTACTAACGCAGTCACAAATCCCATACCTGGGCATCACCCTTACCTCGTCCACAGATCGGACGATTGCGTTTAATTACACCACGCTTACGGCGCAGATCGGCGGCAGCCGCTCTCCTGGTTAGGGAGGATTGCGGCGGTGAAAATGTCGACCCTCCCTAAGATCCTCTATATTTTTCAGACTGTTCCAGTGTCCCCACCGGCCAGGACCATTGCGCAATTACAAACGGCAATCCAACACTTTATATGGGGGGGAGAGACCACGTTTGCCCAAACGGATGGCTTACCGAGAAATGGACGAAGGTGGCTTGGGGATTCCCGACCTTCAGCAATATTTTCAAGCAGCGCAACTGCAGTATCTAGTGGAGTGGTACAGGCCAGAGTCAGAGAAGAGTTGGCTCTTCCAAGACAGGGCTATGGCTCAAACCCCTCTGTGGAAGAAACCATTCCTACGCCGCTCTCACAGACCACGATACCTCCAGCACTCACCCATCACTCGCACTATACTGAAGGTATGGGACACGGTTGCGGTCAAACGTGCACTTACGAATTTCCCCTCACTGTTCACCCCTCTATTGGACAATCCTGACTTCCCCCCTGGCACCAACCCCTGAGCATTCCCACAATGGAGAGGCTCTATTTGTAGATCGGCAGGTCACCTTTTTGACTTGAAGGGCTTTATCCCCTTTATGGAGCTATCCATGGGGTATGACATAGCCTTGCCTCAGCTGTTTCAATACTTTCAACTCAGGCATTGGCTCACACAACCTGACCAAATCCCTTATGTTGGCCGAAGCATGACCGCATTTGAGAAATGGCTGGTCACGAAGGAATCGGATGGAAGCCTTATCACAGACCTATATAAGATGCTCACACCCCCACCCGAGACACACCACACCCGGGGGCAGAAACGCTAGGAAGAGGAACTGGGAAGGACATTGTCGCTCCGAGAATGGCGCTCTATTTACTACAGGACCAATCATACGGCGCGCGCGGCGACAGGCAGGGAGATGGCAGTGAAATTAGCCACATATTGGTCCCTTACTCCAGTGAGACTCAATAGGGGCAACCCGGCCAGGAGCGCGCTCTGTTGGAGGGACTGTGGGGAGAGGGGCACACTGACACACCTCCTATGGGACTGCCCAGAAGTCAAGGGGTACTGGGCAGCAGTAATCACCGACATTGACAGCTCATTAGGCACTGAGATCCCGAGATTCCCAGCTTACACACTCCTTGGTCTCCCGAATGCCCTCACCTTCCCTCTGAAATCCATCACGGGCGTCAGATGGGTATCGCGTTACAAGCTGCTTCCCAACATATCTTATCCCTTTGGGGGACGACCACTCAACCCCCCCACACGGGATGGTTGCACAAACTCTGGTTCATATTAGGAATGGAACGCATTCAGGCGACACTTACACACACAACAGCAACATTCCGAAAAGTTTGGCAACAATTGCTAACACTTCTTTCTCAAAAGTTCAATGAAACCACATGCCCCAGGTATCTTCGTTTGTTGCACCTGACAGGCGTGAACAATGATTCCCCAAAGCCTGAGGAGGGAGCACAGTGAGGACGCTGGGACGGCTAAGTCCTATTTTCGGATCATCCAACACACTGGTTGGGGTGGGGGGAGGTTTGGGGGAGGGGAGGGACAGGTTTCGTACTCAGGCTACATGGCAGATTTTCGCTCTCAGTCACCGCTTCTGGGAGGGATGGCACAAGAGTACGACAAGAGGAACCCACGGACTTTGGGTACGATATGTCCAGCTCGTCTGACAGTGTCCTTCTTTTCGTTTGTCATTTCTTCCTGTGGCATCTGTATTGATTTGTAATGCCTGTGTTTGAAATTGAAACCAACAAATCAAATTTAAACAAAATGAACACAGAGAGATGCCTGAGATTGTGGTATTCGGGGGCAGAGAATTCAGTTTGGGCTGACAGTTGGTGGGCTGATACATGAGATACGTTACTCGGCAGGGGAATAATAAATCTGGGGGTGATCTTTTATAACATGCTGACATTTGACTCTTAGGTCAATAGAACAGTGAGCTAATGCTTCTGGATTATTAAGATCCTTTAGAAGATTTCCCTTTCTCCCTGAGGATCTCGGAGTCTCAGTGGATATTGCACTAATAACATCCCACCTTCAGTTTGAATGTCAACCAGATTTCGCTGAATAAACTTCAGGTCATCCAAAATGCAGTGGCTGAGTTGGTGTTGGGTGTTCCTAAACATCTCTTGTGAGAGAGGGATTGTAGACACTCTGTTGGCTCCCAGTGAAGAAGCTGCTGATCTTTAAAGCCCAGTGTCTGGTTTATAAGGCCCTCAACCAGCAGGGTGTCTACTATCTGAGAACAGCCTACAAAAAGCTATCTTCCGAATGGACAGTTGGGCTTGTCAGGTCAGAGGAAATTGACTTTTTCCAGTTTCCGGAAGGCAAGATAGAGTGAGCGTGCTTTTCTGTGGCAGCGTCCTGGCTATTAGACACTCTCCCCGCACCTATTGTGAGCTTAAATTATTCTTATTTCGTGGGTACGTGAAAACTTGTCTTTTTCGAAACCTTAACTGCTGCATCTTTTCCCCTGTCATACTCATCCCGGGTATAGCGCTTTGATGCCTGTTAGTTTTATGAGTTTTACAAATACATACAAACATACATACATTTGTTAATTCCAAGATCCCCCACAGATCCTCACAACCAAGAAGGATTTTCAATTCTATTTTTAAAAAAACTCCACCCCGTGTGAGAAGCCTCAAAGGGACACCCAAACAATAAAATATAAATGATAAAACTATTTCTATTGCAGGATTTGAGTGTCCCATACTGGTTGTGGGAATCACAGACCTTCCTGGCCCTCAAGATTTGCAAACTTAGATTGGGATCTGATAATATTATAAAAAATGAGGAAAAAGTATTGTGTGTACTACTGCTGCACGTGACCAATGGCCAAATTTGAGGGTTCACTGCGTGCTACAGGATTGGAGCAGTGCATAGTTGCCATCCAGACCCAGTGGGCAACTTTCCACTGTGCATGGCTGAAGGCTGTGTGCAGCTGGGGTTGGTTGCCACAGAGGGTTTCGATGCAGACCCTGTAGCCAATTCATGGTGAAGGCTGAGTGAAGGGCCTGTCCAAAGTGTCCGAACTCGCTTAGCATGGCTAAAAGCTGTGCACAGCAAAGGCTGGCCACTGCTGGGGCTGTGTGCTCATGGATGATTGGACACAAGACCTGGTCAGATGATGGCCAGAGACCAGGCCATGCACTCAACCCCACTCCACATGGCCGAAGGAGGTTTTGCCATGTGGGCTTGATGCAACGCCCTCTGGCTAAATCTACTGTACATAGCAAAATGCCACGCACGGTTGGTGTTGGCTGCCTAAGGAGGATCGCAAAGAGCATGGCCAATTCAAAACCTTAGAACGTACCTAAGAAACCGCAGTTAAAGTACAGATGTGTTCACAATTCAAAACCTAAAATTCACAAGTTGTGGAAAGGAGCACTTTCCATATTTGCACAACAGCAATGCAAAGCATATACGCACACCAAATGTATAATTTGTAGGTAGCAGGGCATTTTCCCTGCATTTCTCCCTTTTTTCAAATCTGGGCAGGAGGATGCAGAAACAGTGGATTTGCCAACAGTTTCCACCTTTCCATGCACACTGATTACAATTTGAGACTTTGTCCCTCATTTTTATGTTATAATGTCGTTTGGAAAGCTTTCCGACCAACCTCTTCGGTTTCACTTTCGACCATTGTATTACAATGACGGCAGTCAGAAGTGAAACTGCCCGGTCATTCCGACTGCCTTCCACCCATCGGCCAGTCAGAACCGACACGTATTCCCTAAGGACAGTGTTTCCGTGGTCGGGATTATGATATAGGTTTCCCATAGGCTTTTCATGTCGGGCTTTCCCAAGTGGACCTTTTTATTTTTTAAATGGTAACCCTTCTAGCAGTGGTAGGTCTTAAGGTTCTCCGTGGGAAGTACCAGGAAAACAGATTTTGGAGGTGTAGAGGGTGTAAGGCCTTTTGGGCCAGGCATAAAGCCTTAAATATCACTCTGTCTACCACTGGCAGCCTGCTTAGCTCCTAAATCTTATTTGATACAGAGATGAAGTTATGCTGCTTCAGAAGTAGTCGAGCTGCTGCGTTCTGCAGAAAATGAAGTTTCCGCTGAAGGACTTTATTGATCCCTTGATACAGGTCATTGCAGTAATCTATCCTTCGGAGGATCAGTGCCACTGCCACAGTCTTCTGCAATTCACAGAATGAACCTAACAATCTTCTTTAACATCTTGATTAGGTAGTAGCAAGACAACGTAATGTGGTTTATCTGGTTGGAAAAACTTCGCTGATTGTAAAATAGGGCCCCTAGATTTTATGCCTTCTGAGTTGGGGCGGGAAGAGCGCTGAGCTCCGCTGGCCACCAGATATCATTCCTGGATGGGGAATTTTTGCAAAACAGGATGACCTCTGTTTTTTCTGCATTTAGCTTTAATAAATTAGATTGTACCTGGGAGAGACAATGATTAAAACTGCTGGCTGCTGTAGTTCCATCACCAGGAATTGATACAATGATCTGTATATCATCGGCGTAGGTGACAGCAGTCAGGCCAAACGATTGGATCAGTTGGATCAGCTGGGAAATATAATATATATGTTAAAAAGTGTCAGGGAATGAGAGGACCCCCTGTGGGACACCACATTGCAGAGAAAAGGCTGCGGATTTAAAGCTGCCTAAAGCTGCCTAATTCAACAGTTTATTCTCTCTTTGACAAGAATGATTTCAGCAAAACTAATGCAGAGCATCCTTTCCCTGACCCCTTTAGCCTGTTGATAAGGATCTCATGATTCAAATGCAGCTGAGAAATCCAGAAGGATCCGGACTGCCCCACCTTCCTCATCAACAAGCCTACGGATTTCCTCCGAAGCCATCACCAGGGCCTATTCTGTACTGTGCTTTGCTATTAAGCCATGTTTTGTTCAGAAAGTTAGTGTCATCAAGATGGTTGCTAACATCCTCATTCAATGTCTTTTCCAGGATTTTAGTGGGAAATGGTAAGCGGCAGATTGGGCGGTAGTTCGTTATTATCGTTGTGGGTTCTAGTGAGGATTTCTTCAGAATGGGTAGGACTGAGGTCTCTTTCCATGCTACTGGATAGTGCCCTTATCTTACAATAATGTTCAACAGGCTGGTCAAGTGAGCTGCTATTATTTCAGGAACCAACCGTAGAACAATAGGCAGACATGGGTCTGAGAAAGAGCCTGATTTAATGATCTCCATTAATCTGATCACTTTCTCCACCATTTAGGGTGGGAAACTATTCAAGTCAGCTAATGGAATCTCCCTGGTTCTTGACTCAGAAGGTGCAGGCCTGGGGGCAAATACCTTGATGCTGCGAAACCATAAACAAATTTTTATCTTTCTCTTGAAAGAAGCATGCAAGTTGGTGCCAAAAAGTTGATTGGGGATAAAAGTGTTACTATGGTTGCAATTGGAGAGCTTGGTCACTGTTTCAAACAGCTCCAAGGAGGAGATCTTTGATACCGTTATTTTGGCAGAGAAGTATTGGGTTTTTACGGAATGGTAAGTTCTTTGTAGTCTTTACATAAAATGATATGTTTATTTTTCTTCTCTACATCATACTCTTTCCACCACTGTTGTTCAGCCACTCCACATTTTTTGGGGAGTTGCCTTAACTCCAGGGTATACCATGGAGCTGATGGGTTTTTCCTTAAGCTCTTAACAGATTTCTCTGGGGCTAGTAATTTTATAGCCGAGTCTTTCCAATCTTTGAAGTTGGACGTAGCTGAATCCACATCACCTGTCAGACTTGGACTACTATCGTTGAGAGTGGCGTAGCTTAATTTTTTCGCCAAGAGATACCTCATTATAATGGGCCCTCGATATTTATGACCCAAAGTTAAAAGGAGGTTTTAGGGTCAGCCTATATCTTTCATTCAAACTGGTCCAGTCAACCATCAAATCTGATTTCTCCAAAACCTGCCTCACACTAGCAACAATACGGAACATCAAGAAACATCATAACCCCCCCTTACCTCCACAGGGAAAACAGATGGAACAACCCGGACAGAGCTACGCGTGTTCCGACTACGCTAGCCCTACCACGCTTGCCTTAACCACGCATATATCTGATAAGGTACATTGTTTCTTGTAAAGTGCCCACCATGCCAATAAGTCGCACAGCCAAACAAATGATGAATGGCAAAACTGAATGACAAAAATACAATTGTTCAATTATTCATAAAGGGGAATACTGGTAACTACATTAACTTGTAAAAATCCCAGACAGCCAACATTTTGTATATGGGTTATATTTTATATTGACACATTGTATTTCATAAATACTACCCAAGTGGGTCATAATGATCTTCTAGTACCTAGTATTCTCCAGTCAAGCAAATCATAGAACAATCATCTCACAGCATGGTAGAAGCCAGGATAAATCACAAAAGCGATAAAGTAATAAAGACTTCTTAGCTCTGGGCCATCTTCTAGCCAACTTAGTTGAAGGACCTATATAAACAAATATCCCAGTTTAAATGGCCACCAACAGCCAAAATACGTGAAAGAAACAGAGGAAGCAGCAAGATATGTCATGTTTATGTCGAACCAATATGTATTTAGAATTCTTCTTCGTTATACATGTGGGTTATTACACCATCCACGCCACAAGGCTTGTAGAGTGCACATCACCCCACCCTGAGGACAGACATGTGTGTGTACATATATATTTATGTATGTATATATATATATATATGTATATATATACATATATATATATATATATGTATATATATACATATATATATATATATATGTATATATATACATATATATATATATATATATATATATATATATATATATATATATATATATATATATATATATATATATATATATTACCTACTGGCGGTTGCCAGTAGGTAGTTATAGTTAGGACCTAGTTTCCATAGGAAATCCGCAACATTCTATTGGGAATAATTTTGGCGCCGGTTGATGAATCTCCGCGAATTTCTCAAAGAAGATGGCCAGCTACGCTCCGCTTCTTCCCTGAAAGTCTCGGGAAGAGTCATCAAGCGGGGGCCGAGAAAAAAGGGGGGTCCCAAAACGTGTTTTCCCCATGTTAATTTCCATAGGACGTTTAGACACGGCTACAGCCCGAACCGCTGAACGGAATTACACCAAATTTGGGAAAATGGTAGGGTCTGGTACGCAGATCACGCTTTTGTTTAAATGGTGTAAATCCCTCCAGTAGTTGCTGAGAAAATTAAAGTTGAAATCAATTATATATCTATAAGCGCGCACCGTGCACGCACCGTGCGCGCACCTTGCCGTGCACGAGCTTCATGCTGATTGGCTGCCACTGTCTGTCAACACTCTAAAACAGAAATTGGTGGCAGCCATCTTGTGCCTCGGTAGACTGAGGCACAGCAAAGCAGAAAAGCAAACGTGTAGAACTCAAAAAGGGGGCAGGGTAGAAGCAACCTGACCCACTAGGCCTGCTCAAGGCAAAAAAAAAATATATTTTTTGGGGAGAAAATCGCGGGGTGCGCGCACCGTACGCGCACCCCGTGTTTTCCCCCCAAAAAAGGGTCACTTACCTCCGTTTTATCATCCTCAAATCCCCTTCCCTCACCATCTTTCCATTTCTTTTACCTTCACTCCCCTTACCCTACTCTATGTATCTCTCTTTGTCCCTTACTCTCCTTCCATATGTCCATCCTCACTCCACTTCTGTCACTCCTCCTCCTTTACTTTATTTTCCATACTGCTCTTCCCATAATTTTTTATTTCCCTTAACTCACTATCCTACCTTTAGACACCTTGGGGCAGATTTACAAGTCCCTTACACCTGTTTTGCGCTGCCGTTGCGCCACTTTTGTGACGCAGCGGCAGTGCAAAAGATGCGCCTTGGTGCGGGCTATTTACAACGTGACGCATCTGGTTCCGTCATGGCCCCGCCTGTTCTTCAGAACGTCAGCGCAGGCGCGAAATCAGCGCAGGCACGAAATCAGCGCTGCGCAGGGGTGCCGGGTGGGCCATTACAGAACCGCTCCGTCACCAGTGCAGCCCACCCGAGGGCTATGACGGAGCGGTTCCGTCAATCGCGGGGTGCGCGCACCGTGCATGCACCCCGTGATTTTCCACAAAAAAACATGGGGTTTTTTTTGCCTTGGGGGTCACTTACCTCCCTTTTATCATCCTCAAATCCCCTTCCCACACCATCTTTCCATTTCTTTTACCTTCACTCCCCTTACCCTACTCTATTTATCTCTCTTTGTCCCTTACTCTCCTTCCATATGTCCATCCTCACTCCCCTTCTGTCACTCCTCCTCCTTTACTTTCTTTTCCATACTGCTCTTCCCATAATTTTTAATTTCCCTTAACTCACTACCCTACCTTTAGACACCTTGGGGCAGATTTACAAGCCCCTTACACCTGTTTTGCAACACCGTTGTGTCACTTTTGTGACGCAGCGGCGGAGCAAAAGATGTGCCATGGTGCGGGCTATTTACAACGTGACGCATCTGGTTCTGTCATGGCCCCGCCCGTTCTTCAGAACGTCAGTGCAGGCGCGAATCTCTTTGTCCCTTACTCTCCTTCCATATGTCCATCCTCACTCCCCTTCTGTCACTCCTCCTCCTTTACTTTCTTTTCCATACTGCTCTTCCCATAATTTTTAACTTCCCTTAACTCACTACCCTACCTTTAGACACCTTGGGGCAGATTTACAAGCCCCTTACACCTGTTTTGCGCCGCCGTTGCGTCACTTTTGTGACGCAGCGGCGGTGCAAAAGATGCGCCATGGTGCGGGCTAGTTACAACATGACGCATCTAGTTCCGTCCTGGCCCTGCCCGTTCTTCATAACATCAGCGCAGGCGCGAAATCAGCGCTGCGCCGGCGTGCCATTACGGAACCGCTCCGTCACCAGTGCAGCCCACCCGAGGGCTATGACGGAGCGGTTCCGTCATAAGCGTGGGAGGGGTTAAAGGATTGTTGTACATCAAACAGCCGTCGTCCATCGTATATCAAGAGAGATGAAACCATGCACACATTCGACCACGGTATAGTTAGGAATTAGCATTTTAAAAACCTTTGAAATTCACTGAAAAAAACATAGGTTTAACACATGTTACAGTTAGGAATTAGCATTTAAAAAACCTTGCAAATTCACTGAAAAAAACGTAGGTTTTACACACGTTATAGTTAGGAAGTAGCATTTACAAAACCTTTGAAATTCACTGCAAAAACCGTAGGTTTCACACATGTTATAGTTAGCTAGACATTTCACTCATATAAAACCATTGAAATTCCCCCGTTATAGTTAGTTCAGCTAACTATAACTCGCGCGCCCGCAATGCACTGCTGATGACGTCACATATTACATCACTCATGACATGGTCAGTGACATCACTCATGACATCACTGATGACATCTCAAATGACATCACTGATGGCATCACTGATCACATCATCCTTGTGGAAGAGTGGCAGACCTTCTCTCACCCTAATATAACCTTTATTACACACATTCAAAAATAGAAAATAACATTTTCAATACAATAGACATACCAATGCCACTTACAACACACCTAGTTAGTAATTCAAAGATCTATACACACATCCACTCATTCATCAACAGACATATACAGTCACTCATACATGTACTCACTCATCATATGTACTCATACACTGATAAATCCTGATCATCCTGTTACACACCGACACTCATCCATAGAGTTACTCACACATAACTCATATGTACTAGTTTAAAACATATGTACTTACTCACAAATACACTATTAAGACAGTCATTCATTCACTAACACACCCATATATACACTCATCCACCCATACAGAAAAAAAAACAAATAATAACCTATATAGCTACTCACCACACACACTCATCCACCCATACAGTCCTGCACATATGCTGCCTTCAACACATACCACGTAGGTTTTCTCAGGGGGTGCAGTAAGGACCCTGAATGCGAAAAGAAAAAAACTCGGTCGCGCACCCCTATTTACAAGACTGTGAAAAACTATAGTGTAGAGTATGGAAAGGGAGCAGGGTGGAGACTGTTTGATCTCATAGGTTTCCTCAGGGGTTTATTAAGGACGCTGAAAGTCTAAAAGTAGCTTTTGTTTTGCAAAAAAGTTGCGCTGTGCGCGCACCCGGTCGCGCACAGCAAACAAAAATATAAAGAAAGATGGAGATAAATCACAAGTTTGAGTGTTTAGATGTAAGGTGGCTCTTAAAAGAGCCCTTGTGTTAATTGAGTTTTTTCTGCACTTATAAGTAAGTACCGATGCAGAGTCTCATGTTACAGAGGAAGATTCTATTTCCCTCATCCTTGAAATGAACACCATCTCTCCTATAGATGCCTTGCATGTTGTAACGCAAGTTGTTGTGGTATATAGAACCCATGCTGAAACAGATTTATTTACATGTTTCCTTGCTTTCTCAATCTGTGGACAATGTTGATTGGACCAATTCCATTTCTGTCTTTGGCATATATTGGAATACACCAAGACAGTTCGAGGAAAAAGTGTCATCATTTGCCGAAAGGTGTCCTTTAGAAGCATTTCCAGACCTACCCCAGTCAATGTGCCTAGATCGTTCCCACCACAGTGCACAATTATAAGGTCAGGTTCTGGGAGATGCTTAAAAGTTTTCACCAATGGTATCAATTGGTGACATTTCAATCCTCTCTGGCCAATCCACGTAATCTGCACATTTGGTAAATCAAGGTTGGAAATTCGTCTGTTTGCTCATTCATGCATCTATGCACTACGTAAGACCTCAACGAAGCATACAGACACTTAGACACTCCTACTGATAATCAAAAAAACAATAACCTATATAGACCTATATAGACACTCATGTATCACTCATATAGCTACTCACCAACACATGCAGCCACTTATACAGAAAGTGAGAGACTGATACAGAAATGTATATATTTAAACATTACTCACTAACCCGTGTATTCATTAAGATACACTTAATCAGTCAGTTATACAATCTATTTTTCACCAAAAAAGCAGCCATTTATACACGTATATACCCATTTCTTCTTCCATCAACCTACAGATATACATATATGATACATTTAATTTTCAGAAAAACACCCATTCACTGGATGATTTCATCAGTGATGTCATCAGTGATGTCATCAGTGATGTCATTTGAGATGTCATCAGTGATGTCATGAGTCCCTGAAAGTTTTGGGGGGATTCGTCAAGTGGGGGCTGAGATAAAAGGGGGGTCCCAAAACATGTTTTCCCCATGTTATTTTCCATAGGATGTTTAGACACGGCTACAGCTCGAACGGCTGAATGGATTTCTAAGAAATTTGGCAAAAAGGTAGAGTCCGGCTCGCAGATTACGCTTTTGGTGTAATCCGTTCAGTAGTTGCTGAGAAAATTAGAGTTGAACTCAATTATATATCTGTAAGCGCGCACGGGTGCGCGCACTGATGCGGCTGTGCGCAAGCGGAATTTTGATTTGCTGTTTGACGTCTGTCAACATTCGATTCGGAGGAAATCAGGAAGTGTTGACCGCCATTTTGTTAGTGCGACTGAATATATTGTACAGAACAAAGGGTTAGAACATGGAAAGGGGACAAGGTAGAGATTGTCTGGCCGCGTAGGTTTTCTCAGGGGGTGCAGTAAGGACCCTGAATGCGAAAAGAAAAAAACTCGGTCGCGCACCCCTATTTACAAGACTGTGAAAAACTATAGTGTAGAGTATGGAAAGGGAGCAGGGTGGAGACTGTTTGATCTCATAGGTTTCCTCAGGGGTTTATTAAGGACGCTGAAAGTCTAAAAGTAGCTTTTGTTTTGCAAAAAAGTTGCGCTGTGCGCGCACCCGGTCGCGCACAGCAAACAAAAATATAAAGAAAGATGGAGATAAATCACAAGTTTGAGTGTTTAGATGTAAGGTGGCTCTTAAAAGAGCCCTTGTGTTAATTGAGTTTTTTCTGCACTTATAAGTAAGTACCGATGCAGAGTCTCATGTTACAGAGGAAGATTCTATTTCCCTCATCCTTGAAATGAACACCATCTCTCCTATAGATGCCTTGCATGTTGTAACGCAACTTGTTGTGGTATATAGAACCCATGCTGAAACAGATTTATTTACATGTTTCCTTGCTTTCTCAATCTGTGGACAATGTTGATTGGACCAATTCCATTTCTGTCTTTGGCATATATTGGAATACACCAAGACAGTTCGAGGAAAAAGTGTCATCATTTGCCGAAAGGTGTCCTTTAGAAGCATTTCCAGACCTACCCCAGTCAATGTGCCTAGATCGTTCCCACCACAGTGCACAATTATAAGGTCAGGTTCTGGGAGATGCTTAAAAGTTTTCACCAATGGTATCAATTGGTGACATTTCAATCCTCTCTGGCCAATCCACGTAATCTGCACATTTGGTAAATCAAGGTTGGAAATTCGTCTGTTTGCTGCATATTTTTCACTCCAGTGAATATAGCTGTGTCCTAAAAGCCAAACCTTCATTTTCAAGGCAGATGCAGTAGAACTCCGATGGTTTCTGGAAGTAGAATGGCAGTTAAAAGCTGAAAGTCAGGATAAAAAAGTGGATGAGATTTGGTGTGGTTGAAAAACTAAAAATGATTGGTTGATTCTTATACCTCAAGATTGAAGACTACGTTGCATGTTAATGTTTTTTTAAAACGAAAAGTACAATTGGTTGTGAAAAAAAATGAAATGTAACAAAGCAGTGGATAGGCAGGTGTTTTTGGAGGGAAATCAGCCTTCTTGTTTTGATATAGAACATTGAGATATGAACTTTTGACCTGTGCCTTCAGCCAGGTGCAGAATGAGGTGTTACCATGGTAACAGCCAGAGAAGGCAGAGGGTGAAGGATGACCTTTATGTGACTTTGAAAATATTGAAAGGGACAACCAACTGAAATGTTAATTTGATTTTAAAATTGTGCGGGAACAAATATGATTGGTTGAAGAGACATATATATGAGTCTGTATTGAGAGTACATCTGTGCCATTAAACTGTGGTTGCAGTGATAGAAGCATTATTGAGAGTTCCGTCAAACGAATATCTGTTTTGTGACTGTCACTGTTCTACATCTTATAAAGCATTGGTAAAGGTGAGTCTCTAACTGTTTCTTTTGTGATGTACTGTAAAATGTGGTTTAGTCACTATAATTGTTTATTTCCCTCACAGTCTCTGAGTAACCTCATTTTTGACTTTGGCACTGTTTTAAATTTTTTCAACTATTCTTCCATTTCGTTTCATCACTCTTTATATACATTGTTTATTTGCAATTATTAGTTTTTAAATTTGATTAATACATTTCATTAAGCTGAATGGTCTTCAGTCATGTTCTTATGTAATCCCTTACTGTTAGTTCTTTTTATTCACTGTCAGTCAGAGACAGAACTGGAACGAAATTTGGGGGGGGGGGGAAATAAAAAATTTTTAGTTAGGGGGACATGAACGTTTAATAAGTAGGCAGAGTAAAGCTGCAGGCGCTCTTAGAAGGGGTAAAACAACTGCAAGGCCTAATTAACATTCAAATAGTTCTTTACAGAGATGTGAAACGTTCAGGTGCGGCTCTGTGTGTATCTGGGATCTATGTTATCTTGGCCTGCCACACCAGATGGGAGGGAGGGGGGGGCTGAAGTCCTGTCAATTTAATGGGGGTTGCGCGCCCTTTCTTCACATTCTTTCAAGTGTGAATTATAGTTTTGAATATTTTTTCGGTGTACTGAAAAAATGGTAAATAAAATATGTTTAAAATAGACAGTAATTATTTGAGTGATTTGGAAGCGTTTCCATATACTCTGTAAAGTTCATTTGGAGATGAAAAAATGGTATTAGCAGAGACACCGATAATGCAGGTAGAGAGAGAAATGGTAGATTACATGTGATACCGCCGTCAAAAAGTGCTAATGCTTAAGGTATTCATAAACTTTCTGTCAAACAACAAAATTACAGTGTGGTTTGTGGCCCGCGGGCTGCACTGGTGGGGGTGGGGTGAGAGGGGGAGGTGGCCGAGTAATTTAAAATGAAAACTTGTGACCATGAGGTTGTACACAGGTTCGTGCAGTATATGGCTTCATACATTGAGGTAGCAGACCGAGTATACATAGATCTCTCTCCCTCCTGCCATCTGACTCCATCTTTATCTCCCTCCTGCTTTCCGTCTCCGTTGCCCTGTGTTATCTTACTGTGTGTGTGTCTGTCTGTGTCTGCCTTCAGTCCGGGCTGAGGAAGTTTGCTCTGCAGGCACACACAGACAGTCGCATTAAAGTACTTGGCAGGTTTCCAAAAGACTATTTATATAATTGAGATGCTTTTTTGAAGCGCTAGTGAATGTCTACTTTCAGAATTACCGCTCGCTCGGCTCCACAGAGCAGAGGGTTTGACGTATTTCACTTCTTAGTCCGTTTAATTTTCCACTCTGTTCTCTGGTGGCTGGCGGAGAAGTGTTTGATATAGTGGGGATGAAAGGATGATAAGGAGTAAAATACGACATAGCGTCTGCTCTGTAGAAGCGGGGAAGCAGTGATTATCAGTGTGAGTGAAGCGCAACTGCGGCGGTGCTTGGTAACAGTAATAAAATATTTTTTTACCAGAGGTACGATTGTTTGCATGGTCTGCGACCCGCTAAGAAAGGCTTGATGGGCCGTCACAGGCCCGCGGGTTGCAGTATGAGTAACTCAGGTCGACAAAAGAAAACATGAACTTAGTACAGCTGAGGTTACGTGGAACACATGAATACTCTTTCAGTATACAATAATTTCAGTTCAGAATTTGAATTAAAAGAGGGAACGTGTACATTTGAAATGTTTATTCACTAATGCAATGCTTTCAAGCGAAGTTTCTTATCTAATACAAGTAAAGATATTGTAAGAAACAAAGTAATCGGCATAATTACTACTCCATAGAACACAAACGGTGCAAGCATAGTATGATGTAAAATGAATAGGGTTTACCAAAACATATTCTACACCCTCCTGAGGAAGTATATTAAATTATATTAAATCTAAGAAGGTGTCTTTTGACTTTAAGTTCAGTAACCATATATGAAAATGCTAGTGGTTAGACATCACCTCATTAACAATCAGCTCTCTGCATGCGAAGCACTATCAAGTTTGTGTTATGCTATTGTGTAAGGAAATAAAAAACGCGCCAAAAGCGACAAGTTGGCTGGAGCTGCATGTATGTTATCTGTAGGAACGTTCGAAAATCAGTGTTGAGAAGAACTACTGTATTGAGATATCTTTTGATGGTTTCAGTACTCGATGTGAGATACAGCTCGATAAGCAAGGCTAATATCAGTGTAACAACATATTTTTCTCGTATGAATCGAAAATATTTCAGTACATAGAAAAGTAAAGCAGCACATGTGTGGGAAAATGCCGTTTAAACTTATAAAAAACTTATGGTAACTTTACACATTAATCAGGGCACATGTAACCATATATTACCCTGCCTTGCTCCGAGTACGTTTCAAATAAGATAAGATAAGATAAATAACTGAATTGTTGAAATTAGAATTCAATGAAATGTTTAGTTCGAAATCGAGTAGGTGAGGAAAAAAAATTTAGCCCACATAAAACACGAAAATCTGACCAGCACGAAATTGTAATGTCCACTGTTAGTAAAGCCAATAGGTCTGTTTATATAAAAAAAGAAGTCCAAAAAATGTGAGAAAGATAGGGAGGGAAAAAAAAATGAAGACGTCAATGGCTTGCAGAAGAGTCATCCTACAACTGAGTAGGCGAAATAAGCAGCACCGCTTCTAAAAGGAAGTCACTGTTATCATCCGAAAACAAGTCAGCCATCCAAATGAAAAGAGGAAAAGAACATACATGCTCTTCAATTACCGGAGCCTGTAGTACCATCGGAGGACAACTCGGTGACTTTTCTATGTAGCTGTGTGCCAAAAAATCTTGCGCCACTGCGAATATATTCCAATGACCCGGAACTCCATGTATCGCTGCAAAGGCCATAATCCCTCAGTTGGAACAAAGCTGTTCATGTTCAATTAACGGATTCATGAGATGATTGTAATTCACTTCAGGAGATACAAAGTTGCAGAGACATAAGTCCAGGGCCCACATGAAATCACAGCTCAGGCAATGAAATACAGGCTGCACACAGGTGAAATAGGAAAATCAAAATGATAATCCATATGATGCACTCAAAGTGGCGAGTGGCAGGATGCCATAGTACTCAAGCATCCTCTGGCGAAACAGTTCTAAGTGCTCCGGCTCGTTTGCGAAGACAGGACGGACATCCATTTTGTAATAAACAAAATAGGAACACAAAAGCAGCAGCCACTGGTAGTAGAACAAGAAGTCCACAAAAATAGGTCAGAGAATATGCAATGAAGAGTAGCAGAATGACTTCTAATAATTTCTGGCAAAGAAGTCACTAAACCATTGCTTAGTACCTATAAAAAAAATAGGCCAGCCCTGAACTGGAGTATGCGTTAACCCCTTCGCTGCTGGCCCGTTTCCGCCGCTGTGCGGTAAACAAAAGAACAGGGCGGGGCCATGACGAACCCCAGCCGTCATCAGCACACGAGCACCGTGGAGCGTGACGGCTGGGGTTCGTCACCAGCATGCAAGGGGTTAAAGATTAAGGGAGTCACCTCAGCAAATTGTAAAGGAAGGTCACTATTTAATAAGGTATGCACTTCTCTGCGAGTGTTAGCTAAGTGAAGGAGATATGAACAGATGCTAGAGTAACTTGTTTTTGTGACAATAAGGCTCTTGTTCATGTCTTGTGATTGGACTTTGAATTCAAGGCCGGAATTCGCGGCCAGATGGAAACATGAAGGTTCCCATGCGGGGGTGGATAAACTACATTCTTACAGGGAAGCATATGCAGAGTGACTATTACAGCGTAAGCTTTGTCGTTTAATAACTCATAGCAATTCTCATTGCTTGAAAATAAATAACCACTGTTGACCAATAAGGTAAAAGTCGGCATTATAGCAGGCACCGGTGTATCTTTGAAAACACATGCAACATTACAGCGGTTGTAGTTAAATAGGTCATGCAATTGGAAGTGCCTGGATGTGAACGACTAATCCCATGTTTCAGTACACTCATCTCTATACAGATATAGGGGCATATTTACATGCCCCGTGCGCCACTTTTGCGTCACTTTTCCCATGTTAAAAGTGACGCAAAAGTGGCGCAAGGGGCTTGTAAATCTGCCCGATAATTCTTTGCCGTCTCTAAGGCATTTGTAAGTGAAAGGGAGCGACTTGGGTTTATGCCAGTAGGAGGTACTGAGCCACTCGTATCTGTTTATGTGAAAAAAAATTATGGAATTTGAACACTGAAAAAACGCGAAAGATAGACTAATTAATTCGTGGATTAGCAATGTTGCAGCTGCGGCTTCTGATACTAAAAAGGGTAAAGTGTCTAGGCGTTGAATGTGGAACACCGAAAAAGAAGCGTGTGTCATGGAAAGCAAACGTGGTTTGAAAGTCAAATTTAAGGGTGCAAAGAGGGAGGAGACATTAACATAGTTTTAGGGCTTTAAGTTGGCGGGGTCTCTTCGGGTCTCAGCACAGACAGTTTCTTAAAGGTAGGCTCGGTGTCTATCGGGCTCACTTTTGAGCCCTGGCATAGGCAGACTGTTTTTTTTTTGCCGGCCTGTAGTGACAGCCTGCTGTTGCAGTAGTGCAAGAAAAAGTGGCAGAGCAAAAAACAGAGCCCGATACAGAGACTTTCGGAAACTGTAGGTAGATTATGTGTGGTATTGATATTTTTGACACTGCCTAGTTGTGACTAGTGGAGAAGTGATGCAATGAGATCATAGTAGGTGAGTGTAGTAAAGGAAGGGAAATTCTTTAACACCTTGGCTGCTAGGTGTTTTTTCCTCCTGTGCTGATCTTGGATGATTCCCATTGTTTCATGACGAGCTCAGCTCGTCATCAGCACAGCTCAACCGTGACGAGCTGAGCTCGTCATGAGCATGGAAAGGGTTAAAGAGAGTCATTTTTGTGTGGATTTCCCTTCTTTTTCTGAAAGTCAGGTACAAGAATATTGTTGTGGCGTCACCCGCACTGTAAGTTGAAGTTTTCTGAAAATTATTGAGAGGTCATAATTTATGTTTATTTAACTTGTGCAGCTATGAATCTGTGTCAAAGGCAATAGTCCTCAGTTGCTGTAGGTATGATGTTACCTGTTGTACCATACCTACATGCAATGATATGGAGGGCAAAATTTACAGTGTGGTTTGTGGCCGAGGGCTGCACTGGTGGGTGAGAGGTCAGAGGGGAAAGGGTTGGGGCTAAAGGGAAACAAAGAGTTGTTCCTGCAGCAGATGCCTTCATGCACTAAGTTAGTGGAGTCAGCATACATATATCTGTGTTCGTCCTTCCCTTTTCTTAACATCTCTGTTTTTGTGCTGCTTACTTCATATATTTCAGTGTGTCCGGCTCGCCCTCTGTATCTCTGTCTATTGTGCATTTTCTCTCCATGTTGCCTACCCTCTGATTTCTACCCTTCGTGTATCTCATACATTTTCTCCTGCTGTTGTTCTCCCTCATTCTGTGTCCTATTCTTTCTGTCTTGCTCTCCTTCTCTTTGTTGTCCTTTTTACTATTCTTTTTTTCCCTTCTGTCCTTCTTTTCCTTTCTGGCCTGAATCACGCTGTTGCCTTCCCTCTCCCTTGTGATCTCTCTCTACTTCCCGTGCTCGTTTTGTCTCTCCCTCTGTCTGCTACTCTCAGTCTTTCTCCTGCATTGTCTCTATGGTGGTGTATCTCTCTCTCCCTCCTATTCACCCTCCTTCTCTCCATTTCTCTCTCCCTTCTACTCTGCTTGTCCATCTCTGCGTTCCTTCGGCTCTCTGTCTCCCTATTGTACTGTTTGCCTGCTGTCCTCTCTCTCCCTGTGCCTCCTGCCGTTTGTCTCCTTTGTGCCCTGTCTGCTGTTTCTACTCTGTGACTCCCTGTCCATGTTCATCTTTTTCTTTTTTGTACCTTTCCTCTCTTTGTTGAATTTTCTCTGCTCGGTTATTTTTCTCTCTCTCTATTTGTGCTTTCAATGCTGGTCTCTCTCTGCATGTTCCTCTCCCTGCTACTCTCTCTCCTGTGGTCTGTGTCCCTCCTGTCCTGTGTCTCTTTCCTACTCTACATCTCTCTCCATCTCTGTCATTAGTTTTGTGCAACTAGTGATTGTCAAAATGTAGGAAAGAAAACAAATCACTATAATTAGCACAATCTAAATATAAAATTTGAAAGCAAATTATTCACCCAAAATTATATAAAAAGAGGCTTTAATCACAGTGTGATGTTGGTGTTCCATGGTGATTTATTTTGCCAAGTAAGATGGGTAACAGATATGCTAAGTAAGATTGTCTAGCAGTGCAAATCATAAATATTGCATGTAGTATCCTGGAAATGTGTGGGAGATTACACTGTAAATGAAGTTTGATTTGAAATAAATCTGGGTGAAAAATGTGGTTATTTGATGTATTTAAAAAACAATTATTGAACTTAGTTAGGCATTAGGATATCTAATGGTAGAGACGCATAGGGAATATATCTGTTAGGCTTGTTGTTTGCTACAATGGGTGTATGTTGTGTAATAAATATGTCTGTAATATGTTAATTAAATTACAGTATTTTTCTTTTTTATGGTGTTTGGTGCTGAAAAGCAACAACCTGTCTTCTACTTGATAGACTTTTCAACAATCACATTCTTTTTTACAGGTGAGTTGGTATTTTTGAAAGGCAATTTTTTTGTGGAGATTATAATGGTAAACAAGATTTTTTAGAATATTTGCACTGTTTCTCTTTTGCTGGATGATTTTATCTTCTATTTTTGCCATGTCTGTATCTGCTTGCACTAGATATGTATTTTGACATAGTTTTCCACTGTCTGTTGGCACTATCTTTTTATGGGCCTTGTCCATGTGTTCTTTTCTATGCAGTTCTGGTTCATCTATCCTTTGACTGTAAGAGTTTGCTGTTTGCGTGGATTAATTCTTGCTAAGTCTTCATTATCTCTCTAACTCATGCTGTATCATCTGTGTGCAGTCGTTTCTCTTCATTTACAGAGGTGTATTATGATATGGCTGTTGGTGTGATGGGCATCTTTTCTGCATACCTGTGACTGTACTATCTATCTGCACCCTTTTATATACATTTACAGAGGTCTATTGTGATGTGGTTCCTCATGGTTAGCATGACATTTTGTACATGCTTTGAAATTCACATGCTGAGTATGCTGTTGAAACGTAAAAGCAACTGTCTCTGTGGGAAGTAGTAATCTGTTTAGTGAATGTTTTGATTTGTACATTATGAGCCTCCCCTTCAGACTGTATATAGTTTGAATAGCAGTTTGTAGTGGTGAACTCAGAAATTCGATCCCTAACAATAAATTATAAAGTCTATCAACAGTTGTAATATCCAGAAAACCTAAAAACAAATTTCACAGTAAGATGTCTTTTTACAGCAGTAATTATTTAAAAAAATAAAAAGGGATAGTGTTAATGTCTAGGATCATAGTTTCAGTTTGTTTTCAAACAAGAGGAAGGTGCTTTCTTAATCTATGTAGTTAATGTGTTACAAAGTATGAAAATGTATGTAGTATGAAAATTAGTAAAGGTAGTTTTTAGTTATCTAGTGATGAAAAAGACATAATTTAGCCTTTATATTTTTTTAAAAGGATACAGAAGAAACAAAAAAGATTCTAAAAATGGAAAATTACCCCGAGAACACTGAATTAAATTTTGAAATTGCTAATGAATTAATTGAGCAATTACTAGATGGAGTATTTGAGGAGGAAATTGAGTCAGAAAATGAGGACTTTATGGACAATACTTTCGACAGTGCTTATTTAGAACTGGTGGAGGGGGAAGAGCAGAATTTGGAGGACGAAAATTTTGATTCAGAAGAAGTACCGGATGAAATTATGCTACAAGTCCTGTTAGAATATGAATTTTTAAATAAATAAAATTATTTATGATACTAAAACATTCTTGAAGACAGTTTCCTTGTACTATTTGTCGTTGATCTGCTTTCTGAGAGTGAGAATAAATGTTTTCATGAAGTGTATAAGAGATTAAAGTCAAAAAAATTAAAAGCACTAGGATCACCTACACTGCTTGAAAATTAGTGTACTGTTCGTATGCCTGAAAAATTAGAATCAGAAAATACGTCTATAATGCTGACACAGCTATGGACTGTCATAAATTTAGAACCAACATTCACTACAGGATTTCCTACTCTGTTCAGAGACTGTTTCTTTGTCTTTATTCTACTTATAAAATAAACTACTGGTTATAATTTGTATGTTATATGCTAGTAGAGGTCTATAATATTTTTTATCTTTTTTCTTAACAGATTTTTTATCAGAAACATAAATCAGTATGCCGACCAGAAATGAAAAAAGAAAGCTGTATAAACGGACATACCATTTGAAGAGGAAAGAATTAGAAGAATTATCTAATCAACAAAGGACGGATAAAAAGAAGAGTGCTCCTGGTAAGAGAAGCAAGGATTTCATAAAAAGTTGTGTCAAAGGAAAAGAAAATTGGATAATGTTCAAAAGGAAAAACAGTTGTCAGTATCTACAAGGAGAAATGCGAGAAAAAAGAAAAATGTTTCTGAAATCAGCGGTGAGGAAAATATGTACAGTAAAAGACGTACTAATCAGTTAGCGGAAATCAGGAAGCGTATGTTTTATAACAGAGTAGTTTCGAATTTATTAAAAAAGGAAAAAGTTTCTAAAAGGAAATCTGTTTTTTATAAGAAGAAAAAATATATAGAGGATGTTGTTGAGCGCGCGTTTGAGACAAAAATGTTTTAATTTATTTTAGCAATTAATAGAATAAATACACTGAATAAGGCAAACAGAGTTTTAAAAGCTAAGAGTAAATGGGAGAGACACATAAATAGAAGTAATTTTTGTAAAGTTTTTTCTGGGAAATGGATGCATACTTCAACTTCTGAGCCATTTTTTAATGAAGAGAGTTACTTTCAAAGTAACAATTTGTTGCATGCAGTTGACACCAGTGGTCGAGCATATGAGGTGAAGGATGGTTGTCCTTTTGAGAAAGAGAAAATTGTGGTTAGAAATGCAGTGGAGGTGATAGCTGGAGAAGTTTTAGAGGGACGTCCTAATGTTCCTGTTTACAGTTGGAATTGTAGTAGTATTTGCAGTGTACGACAGGATTCAATTGATTTCTTTCGTAATTTCTTACGTAATTACACTAAGGAAAGTCTAAAAAAAAAGATTGTAATGTTGCAAGAATTAGACCATTGCAGAGTGAGAGAAAAAATAGGTCTGCAACGCCATTCTCTGGCTTGTCTTTCTAAAAAAATATGCCAGAGTGTTTTTCATCACTTCAGGATGTTAGCAGTGCATCATACCAAAATGAGAAAATTAGTGAGAAAGTTGTATTGTGCAAAAAGTCCAGCACTTAAGCTTAAACAGTTAAATAGTGCTCTTTTGCATGGATGTGAATTAGATGTTAAGAAGATTTGTGCAGAAATTGAGGTATGTTATTTTGGTCCAGATGAAGACAATGTAGACACTGATACAGTTATAGAAAGAAATGTGTTAGAAAATGTTGGAAATTTTAATACTGAAAATTTTGAACAGGAAATAACAAAGTTTAAGGTCATTGCAGGTGAAAAACCAAATTTTCCTTGTGAGTGTTGTCGACGCATTCATTACAAGAGTCAAACTAGGTTAGTTGATTTATATTTAAAAAGTGAAGATGAAAATAATAGTCAGTGGTAAGATTTTGCAACTTATTTGTTGGTAGAAAACTATTTTGATTTGGGTTTTGAGCAACGTATTTGTAAGTATTGTTATAATAAATTAAATGAAAACAGATTTCCTGCTAGAGCTGTACATAATAATCTTGAGTTGATAAATATTCCATCGGATCTGATGGATTTAAATACTTATGAGACTATTCTGATTCAATGTGTACATCCTTTTCAGGCTATTGTTCGTATGGACTCTAAGACTGGGAAATTAAATCCTTCAGATTTACAAAGAGGATTAAAGGGTAGAGTTGTATATTTGCCACTTGATTTAAAAAAAATATGGAGACAATTGGTGTTGAAAATGTAGAAGAGGAACTGCTAGTTATTTTAGTTAATGGTGTACCTACAAAGAGTAAGAAAATCTGGCAAGATTTAGTGGATGTTAGAAAAGTCAAAAAGGCAACGTTGTATTTAGTCAAAAACAATAAATACTATAATCATGTATACGTAGAAGAAGAGATAGTAAGTGAAGAAGAGGATAAGGATTTGTCTATTGGACAAATTGAAAAAGTCGACTTGTCCAGAAGTGAAGAAATTTATGAACATTACAGTGTTCATCCACTGCATTCCAAAGAAGCAATAGGGAATGCTATTGAATTATTTCAGATAAAAAAAGCAAAAGTCCTATTAGTGTATGGGAAGAAAGTTTGGAAGGTCGTTGTTTCCCACAGTTATTCCCTACAGGTGAAGGTACACGATATGATGATCGACCTATGCAGATTCCTGCATCTGAGTACCGGTCAACAAGATTATATGCAGAAGGTCCGAGATTTCGTCACTGTATTCCATATTTGTTTCATCTTCTGTTTGAGAGTGACTTATCTGGTCTTTCTTATGCAGTAAACCATATCTTAAAAAGTGGAGTGCATCTGCAAAATGTTTCAGCAAAGGAATTTATGGATAAAGTGCAACAGAAAGACAGTGTTTTGGATTTACACCTAATTAATTTAATGGCATGTCAGCGTGGTACTAATGAGTATTGGTACCGTCGTCATGGAGATTTGAAATGCATGCTAAGAAACTTAGGAGCACCTACATGGTTTTTAACTCTAAGCTGTGCAGAGTGTGCTTGGGAAGATTTACTTGAATTTCTTCGGGAGTCGAATGCAAATATAGAAAATATAAACTACAAGACACCTGGAGAACTGTGTTCGTTGGATCCAGTTAATGTTTGCAGATATTTTAATCATAGATTTGAAGCTATGATGTCTTTTATTACAAACAAGAAAAATCCAACTCTTGGTGAAGTTCTGGATTTCTTTTGGAGAAAAGAGTATCAAGCGAGAGGTGCTCCTCATATTCATATGCTATTATGGATCAAGGATGCTCCCAAATTTGGAACAGACTCGGATGAGACTGTACTGTCTTTTATTGAACAATATGCCACTTGTGACATACCTAATAGTACAACTGATAAGGACTTAAAAGGAAAAGTGTTACGCTTTCAAAGCCATCTTTGTGGAAAATATTGTCGGCGAAAATTCAAATCAAAGAATAAATTCTATACCAAATGTTGTTTTGGATTTGCACGACCGGTACTTTCAAAAGGAAGAGTCAACAATTTTATGTCATCTTTGCGACATAATATCACAAGAAGATCACCTAAAATACTCCCATCAGCTCTGCATTGTTGAAACATTAAAATTACATACTGTCCATATCTGTGGATAAATAATGTTGATAACATTTCTGAGTTACATTGAGAACAGACCATGTTCTGATGCGCATCTTTAACTAGTTTATTAAAGGACACTGCTTTACAGTCCGGTAATGTTAAATATATAAATCTTTCTGTGTGCATGTCAGTACTACTTGAAAATGAACAATTATCGCAATTATGTTCCCATTTATAAGAAAGGCCAACAAGACTATCAATATCTACACCTTCATCTTCCAAAACTGTAAGCATATACATAATAAATTCCTGACAATCTTGCTGAATATTCTGAGAAAATTGATTTAGTCCTGCACATATGTCTAAAACATATTTTTGATAGTTATGAATTTAAGTAGAGGTGAAGAGTCCAAATATATAAATGACTATAACCCAGTCATTTTGTCCATGTGGAATGCTAACATGGATATACAATATGTTGCAGACAACTCTATTGCTGTGGCTCGATATGTAACGTCTTACATCACTAAATCTGAAAAGACGGAACTGAAGGAGATGTGGGAAGACATTTCTCATGAAAAGAGCCTAAGCAAGAAATTGTATACGTACAGTTTGAAGATGTTATCTCATCGAGAAATTGGAGCATATGAATGTTTTGATTGATTATCATCAGCAAGTCTTTATGCGAAATCTAGAACTATCCTGTGGGTGAGTTTAGGTCTTGCAGGAACATGAAACCGTGTTTTAAAACCTGTGCAAGAAACTGAATATTTAGCAAAGAAAGAACCAAACAGTACAGACATCCTGAAAACAAATATGTTGGATACATACTATCCAAATAGAAGTACTCTGCTTGAAAACATTTGTCTGTATGAAATACTTCAAAACTACAGTTTTAAAAGGAATATTACAGAGAATATTGATAAAGGTGTACACGCTGTAATTGGACATGAAGGATGTCTGGTCAAACAAACAAAAGGACACTTGATTAATCACCGAAAACTGAGTTGCGAAACACCTGACAAAAGAGAATTTTACTATTTAGCTCTTTTGCAACTCTTTAAACCATGGCGTACAGAAGAGGAACTACTTGGTGACTTTGATAGTTATGAAGATTCATTTAACGCATCTAAAAGTAGTATAGAATGTCCTGTTTTTAGTAATTACCTCCAAATGTTGAACGACGAAATAGAGCAAGAAGCAACAATTGCAGCGGAGATTGCTAGAGACAGTTCTCAAGATAGTCAAAGTTCTGTTTAGTTGAGTCAAGATCCACTGGGACAACCAATTATCCAAAATGAAGCAGCCACTGCCATAGATGAGGTGGAAAGAGCAATGCAGCAAGGTCAAGAGGATGTAATAAACTTAGAAGAATTGGAGAAGCAACTTAATCTTGAGCAAAGACAGATATATGATGAAGTGACAGAGCACATTGAGCATGGTTTTTGTCATGAGAAAAAAGAATGCTCATGTATGTCATTTGAACCTATTCGACTATATGTAAGTGGAGAAGCTGGAACTGGTAAAAGTTTCCTAATTAAAGGAATTACTACATATCTACAGCAAAGAACTCAGTCAACACTGTCTTGTGTTGTTACTGCTCCAACTGGATTGGCAGCACATAATATTAAAGGTATTACTTTACATCGTTTACTGATGCTGCCAGTTGAACATGAAAATAAATTACAATATCACAAGCTATCTGGAGAAGCTTGTTGTGAAGTTTCTAGAGTCCTTAAAAAAATGAAACTTCTCATTATTGATGAGGTAAGCATGGTATCCAATTTAATGCTTGCTTTTGTGC
Source organism: Lissotriton vulgaris (assembly GCF_964263255.1). Classification (NCBI taxonomy): domain Eukaryota; kingdom Metazoa; phylum Chordata; class Amphibia; order Caudata; family Salamandridae; genus Lissotriton; species Lissotriton vulgaris. The sequence goes on along the minus strand of NC_141690.1, from coordinate 153,783,053 downwards.
ATTTAAGAATGCAACAGATACTTAAAACAGAGTATGATGTGTTATTTGGAGGCAAACATGTCATAGTTTTTGGAGATCTACTGCAGCTGACTCCTGTGAAAGGACAACCTGTATTTGAAACTGTTACACATGAAGACACCAGAAAGTGCCTGGGCAGTATTGGAAATGTTAATATATGGTCACATTTCAAATATACTGAACTGATTCAAAATATGCGACAGGCAAAGGATACTAAATATGGAAATATTCTTCAAGATATAAGGATTGGAAAACTAACTGAAGAAGCGAAAGAAACTCTACAAACACGATTACTTTCCAAGTTGTTTCCCAATGAAGATAATGTACCTGAGAAAATATATAGTAAAGAGGTAGTAGATAAGTTAGTCATATGATTGATGCCAACTCTAAAAGAATGTTCAGTTTTCAATGAAAAAATGTTGAAGTTAGAAAATCAAGAAATTAAGAAACTGGAAGCTAAAGATAGAATAGAGCATGAAGGAAGTACTATTGTTTTGTCTCAAAAGTTGAAGTTAAAATTGGATTCTCTTCAGAAATCTATATCTAAAACTGCTGGTTTAGAAAATAATCTGTATGTATGTTTAAATTGTCGGATTATTTTACGGAGAAATTTACATGTAGAAAGAGGTTTGGTGAATGGAGCAATGGGTAATGTTGTTGGTTTTGTGAATTACCCAAATAGAGATGAGATTGAATTTTTAAGAATCAAATTTGATGGAATTGAGGAAGTTCAACAATTCAGTCGCTGTTCAACTCGTTTTTTGCTTGTGAAAGACTTATATGTCCGTCGGAAGCAATTTCCAATTTGTTTATCATATGCAGTGACTATTCAAAATTCTCAAGGTTTAAGTGTAGATTGTGCTTTGGTAAATATTGGAAGCACAGAGTGAGGTAGTGTGGCTCACTGGTTAGAGGCGGCAGACCCGAGAGCAGAGGACGGCCCGGGACCAGGGTTCGATTCCCGGCGCGGCAGGTTTCTGGACCAGGGTCAGCGGACTCGATAATTCTCTCGCCTCAGTGCCCACTCTGATCAGCGATCACACTCGGCAACTCTGGGCATTAGCTTGCCTCATCCTCACTAACGGCCCCACCAGACCGCCGGGGATGCCTGGTCTCACCCTGGAGATACCCATTAAGGGACCATCTCTCAGGGAAGCCAGGAAGGGTTTCGCAGCGGTCGAAGCGCCTTGGGACCCTACGGGTAAGTAGTGCGCTATATAAATGCCTATACATTTACATTTACTGTATTCAAAGAGGGTATGGCGTATGTTGCTTTATCTCGAGTTAGAACTTTATGTGGACTTTATCTAATTGATTTTGATGAGACAAAGATTAGTGCAGATTTAAATTGTGTGAAGGAGTATAATAGGTTAAGAAGAGAATATGCTCCAAGTTTACCTCAATATCCTCTAATTCAAAAGTGTATGGTGGGTCAGAAAAGGAGAAATGAGGAAAAAGGTAGTGAAGTAGTAGAGAAACGAAGAAAAAAAGATGTAGCGGTCATTGGTAGCAGTAAGAAAAAGGTTAGTCTTGAAGAGATTGTTGGAGTTAAATTTGAAAACAGGTCTGGTGTCAACTGCTATGCAAATGTAGTGGTTAATGTTTTTTTTCTAAAAAATTTACAGCAACAGATTGTACAAAATCGGGAGCAAACATTTTATTGTTCGTTAAATTCTGTCTTTGAAAAATGTAGCAGTGGTAATAGTGAAGTAGCAAGTGTTTCAGAACTAAGGAATGTTTTAGACATATGTGCAGGACTAAATCAATTTTCTCAGAATATTCAGCAAGATTGTCAGGAATTTATTATGTATATGCTTACAGTTTTGGAAGATGAAGGTGTAGATATTGATAGTCTTTTTGGCCTTTCTTATAAATGGGAACATAATTGCGATAATTGTTCATTTTCAAGTAGTACTGACATACACACAGAAAGATTTATATATTTAACATTACCGGACTGTAAAGCAGTGTCCTTTAATAAACTAGTTAAAGATGCGCATCAGAACATGGTCTGCTCTCAATGTAACTCAGAAATGTTATCAACATTATTTATCCACAGATATGGACAGTATGTAATTTTAATGTTTCAACGATGCAGAGCTGATGGGAGTAAATTGTCAACTTTAATAAAAAAATTTGTGGCTTCTCAAATATCTATTTCCAGAAGAACATTCGTAACTGTAGCAATTATCTTTCATGAAGGGCCTTCAACATCATCAGGACATTACACAGCTTATTTGAAGTCTCCAACAGGCTGGACGCTCTGCAATGATAGTCAATTGACTTTTGGAAAACGTTTGCCTTTTGACTTAACTAATTCTTATCTGCTATTTTTGCAACCCAAATTTCAGTAAAATTACTTGGTGTAGGAAGATTAATACTGTAAATATATGAAACTCTGTTGTTTAGAAATATCATGTGACTGAGGGTGTGCAAATCTAGAAATGAAACTTGTATTTGGCATAGTGATAGTATCAGGTACAAGTTTACTTAATGTTTGATGGTACAGAACAAGTTGGAATTTTTAATCGAAAGGTTGTGAAAAGAATGGATAAGACTACGATTAAGTAATTTGAGAAAATAACGAATTAACTCATACTATTTGGCCACGCGGAAAAGTATGAGACAACAAAATGTGTACTTGAGATAAATGTTTTTAGAACATACTTGGACGGAAGTTTGTTGAGAGGTATTTAAAAAATAACGAGGTAACTCATACTATTTGGCCACGCGGAAAAGTATGAGAGAAGAAAATGTGTACTTGAGATAAATGTTTTTAGAACATACTTGCACGGAACTTTGTTGAGAGGTTTCTAAAAGTAAGAGGTATGGTTTAATTAGTTTGTAACTGTGGAGTATGTACTGTGCTTACTCAAGAAATTGCGAATTAGAGAAAAAAATTTAAGACATGTTTTTTTCAGTTATTTATATTCTGTATAGAGATCTTGTATGGGTTTTTTAAACACAATCATTTAGATTGTGTTTTTTTTTCCCCCGCTGTTACATGATGATTACTATTGAAATCACTGTTTATAGTGAAAATCAATATATTCTGAGGACAGCAAAAATAAACCATGTAATATGTTGTCTAAGTTATTTTGTTACATTGGATTTAGAAATATGTATTATAACAGATTTGTTTATTGTCTTCCACAGATATTACATTTATAAGGTAAGTACAACTAATAACATCCGAGAGTTTCCTCTGCCTCTCTCTTATCCTTATTCCTTTCCTCCCCTTACTTTGTCAGTGCTGTTCAGTCACGCTTATTCCCTTTAACTCCTCCACATTTTGGGTTGTTTAATTTTCTTTCTCGTTTCTCTTACATCTTTTCTGTCACTATTTCATTCAGTCTATCTATCTCTTCAGTTTGTTACTTCCGTTGTCTCATGGTGACTCACCTTTATTGACCCTCTATCACCTTTGTTTCCTGAATCTTAATTCCTTTGTCTTACCGTCCCTTAATATTTGTTCCCTTAGTCTGCTTTCATTAATTATGCTCAATTCCCAAACTTAAATCTATAGTTTAGTTCCCTTACCCTACTTCATTTCTGTTTATCTGTCTCTTACAGTCCTTGTCTGTTTCTACTCCGTTCATCTTCTGTTGCTTACCCTTTTTCACTCTGTTTCTCTTACTGTTCTTCCTTTATTTTATCTATCTGCTTAAGACATTCCCGTACTCTTAGTCCGTTTCTTTTAGAGACTGTTTGTTTCGTGTACTATCACTAATCATATTCTCATTTTCTCTCTCACTTTACTTTCCTTTAGACAGTCATTCCTTCAGTGCTATTATCTCTTTCAATTAATTATCTTACTCATTGATTTATATACTACACATTCTGTCTCTGTCTCTCTCTCTCCCTCAGTCTTTTTTCTTTCACTTTCTGTTTCATTCACTTCTACTTTGTTTTGTTTTATGAAATGTACATTATAACCTTATTTTTACTTTTCTTCCACAGATACTATGTTTTTTAAAGAATTTTAGTTTTACTTTGTTACTATTTCTTAGGTAAGTATAAAAAATAAAAATACTTTTCCATTACATTGTTATTTCTTTGTCTATCCTGGTCATACCAGTGTCATGTTTTATGTGAGCACTTCCACGCAGGATTGGCTGCACTGTCACAAGGAGCCCCTTAAAAGTGATTTTATGAAATCAGCAACATTTCACTAAGTCAGTTCACCAACGCTGATGTGTGAAAACATTGGAGGTAAATGATGTGTGTTAAAGAACTTTGGGGCATATTATCAAGGGGGTTTATCTCCGCTTTTTTGGCTTTAAAAGCCTGAGAAAGCGGAGATAAAATTATCCCTGTAGTACGTAGCTGTTGCTAACACCAGTTAGCTACATCTAGCAGGAGATAGCGACCATCTTGGGCCCCACTTTGCTTGTCAGTGATATTTATCACTAATGACATGCAAAGTGGGCGTGCCAAGATGTTAGCGACTGGAAACAGTCGCTAACATTGCTATCTCCTATTACCCACTTTTGGAGATATTCACGCTAAGCGTGAATATCTCCAAAAGCTAACACCTGCCCCAGAGCAGTTCTTAGCTATGTTATCCAATGGTAGGTGGATAATATGACTAAGAGCAGTAGCTCAGTAATGCATGAATATCGCTGACTTTACAGCAATAATCATGCATTTCGCCCGATTTTTATCGCTTAGGACAGTAGTTCTCAAACTTTTTTGACCTATGGCTCCTTTGAACTAATCGGCAGTTGGCCGTGGCTCCCCACCATTTTTTTTACCTGTGGGTGGGTGGTATGTACCTCCTGTTATCTTCCTTAAAGTAATTGGGACGCATTCTTTCACTTATCCAACCATCCGTTCACTCATCCTGCCATCCGCTCTCTCATCCATCCACTCTTTCACTTCACTCATCTACCCATCCTTTTGTCCATGTACCCCCTTTCACTAACTTATCAATCCTTACATTCACCGTTTCACTCATCTATCCATTCACCATTTCACTTATCAATTAATCCATGCCCATCATATACCCTTTCATTCATCCATCCATCTATCCTTTCACACACCCATCCAGCAATTCACTCACCCATCAGGTGCCCTTTCACTCCTCCTTCCATCCTTTAACACACCCATTTATCCTTTTACCCATCCATCCACCGTTCGTTCCATACATCCATCTATTTACCTTTTCTCTCATCCATACTTCCACTCATTCGCTTATCCATCCATCCTTTCTTTCATTATCTATCCATTCCCCTTTTATTCATCCATTCATCCTTTTAGTAATCCATCAAGCCATTCAGACATTCCATACTTATTTACTCACCCACCTTTCCACATTATGAGCTGAGCCTTTGTCTCCAGAGTTGCAGGGAGAAGAGGCCTATCAAGAACGAACTACAGCAAGGGGTGGGGTGCGGTGGGGGAGAGTTCACTATGCCCTTGCACATAGGCAGACTGAAAACGCAGAAGTCATGAGTCACACATGATGTACAGTGCCAGGATGTGAGGTAACTGTAAAATGGTGTTGTTTCCAGGGCTTTAAGAGGTGTTAAAAAAAATGGGGTGGTCTCTTCAAAGGGGGTGTTGGATGTAATTCAGAGGGCAGTTTAAAACACCTAGGCTAAAAATCTGCTCTTAGCTTAGTGTTGCGCCCGACTGATGTTATGTTGTTTCTGTCATTCAATGCAGATATATAATACAGCAAGTATCTTTACACCAACAACAAGCCAGGACTATTGGCTTTGTCAATGGTTGCTAGTTTCTTAAAATAAAAAAGCAGCAACCATGGCATTGTTGAATATAATATTGAAAATACTTCTGTTGAAAAATGATGAGACAGTGAAAGAACGTTAACCTGTTCCTTTAAACTTATTTCACAGGCTTCTTTAAATGAAGTGTTCTCTAACATTGTAGCGTGGGCGTTTTACTTTTTTTATCTAACAGAATCCCTTCTGTACGCTGAGGGAGGTGGAGCTCCATATGCTTGAACGTCCCTGACTTCCCCATTCTTATTCAGTAAGTGGTAATCAGCCCAATACAGAATTTCAATGGGAGGGAGGGGCTGCTCCTGTGCTCCTGGAGGAGTGCGAGGCCGCTCCAGCAGCGGGGGTGAGGTCTCTCACAGGGGAGCAGCGCTGCTCCCTGTGATGGCCACAATTACAGATAACAGGGTAGGGACGCCCGTGGAATTTACGGACGGTTGGTCACCCTAGACTGTGACTGGGGAGCCGCGGTGCACAGTTTGGGAACCCCAGACTTAGGAGCTAAACCTTCATAATAGCAAGGCTCCTAATCGATAAAAATTGCCGCAGCTAAACCAACATAGCGATAATTATCACTAGTTGTTGATAATATGCCCCGAAGATCGCACATTTGACTTTCGCCGGCTATCGCCGGAATTTTCTGCTGTGTTAGTGCGTTAATATCAATGCGAACACATATGTGATAGTAAATCCTGTAACAGCCGGCGGCAGTTAACATTACCGTGTGAAAACAAGCGTTGTTTTCACGCACTAATGTGTGCCTTGTAATTAGGGGACGGGGTGGATTTAGTTTTATTTTCCACACCCCCATGTTAATGCTCTCGAATCCTTGATCAGAGCAGGCCTTGGCAGTCCTACGATAAACAAGTTTATTCCAGCTCTTTCTCTCGCAAAGCCTGTCTTCGTGATGGGTCTTTTCCTCTCCAACCACATTTTGCATGTGGTTTGACGTACGCCCACTTTGCATGTCATTAACTTTCTGTGCGGCAGACATGCAAAGTGGTCTTACGGCAGGCGTTGTAATGCCGTTTTCAATAAGGTGCTGGGGAATATTTACAAGGATAGGCAAAACATTATCGCCGCTTTTATCGGCAGAAAACTACAGATATAGCGGCGATAACGGCCTCGATAATATGCTCTATGAATTGCAATCGAACCTAATGTTGGATATAAAGACATCTAACATAGGTTTTCGATGGAATTCATAGAACATATTATAAAGGCCATTATCGTCGTTTTATCGTTTTACGATAATGTATCACGTCTCCTTCATAATATGCCCCAAGTATCGTCGCTTTTTTGAATAATTGTCCTGAAAAAAAAAGTCGACACTTCAGCTTGTGAATACAGCTCTTTTTGGTGCAAAGAGTTAGTTCTGAAAATAACTTTTTTTTTCTTTTACAAGTTTTATATTGTTTTTGATTTTTAAAACTGGAACCAAAATTTTGAACTGTAAAACTGTGAAACAGGAACAAAATAAATTGAAAAAAATCATTTTCTGTCGGAGCATTGATGTTTACTAATTCTTTTTTCAATAAGAGTGAGGCTCTGCTCTCCGTACACAATAATTTCTGAACACAAGTTGCATTTCATATGCACCGATGACAAATATGGGCTCAAGTCCATCTGTGCAGTGGATGGAGATGCAGGTCGTCCTCCAGATGATGTGCTGGCCACAGCTGGTGGTAGTTGTGTTGCCAGAGCTCTTGTAGATGCCTGTGCAAATTTCTCAGGATGCACTTGTCTGACATGCCTCATCATCGTATGTATCGAAAATGAATACTTTTTCGAAGGATTTCCTCTTGAAAGAACTGCGTTACATATTGTGCAAGTAACTTTGGGCGCATTCACTTTTTTTGTTCCTTCGGAAAAGTAAAAAATTGTCAGATGAAAGATTCCTTCCTTTTTGTTAAAGGTAGCCGATAATTTTCTTCAGATTCAGAAGATGAATTCTGTGCGGCAGCCATTTCACCAAAGTCTTCGGAAAGATGTAAAAGGTTCTTCTCCCTTGAGAGTAAAAAAGATAGTGAGGGAAGTGGGTGGGGTTCTGGCAAATTCCAGAACAGAAACTACTATGAACCAATTGGAAGTATTGTTTTCGAGTCACATGACTTGACATGCGTGCATTAGGACGTGTACGCGGTGACAGTACCCGGTCACGTACGTCATTTGGAAGTATCGGTCTAATTTACAGAAGTTTCAAAACATGAAAAGGAGGAAAGGTAGAAACTCCCTGATCGTGTACACCTTCTCAGGGGGCTCCAAGAAGAATATTGATAAAGTATAAAACCTTTTTTATTCTTAAAAAAATACCGAGGTGCGCGCACCCGGTCGCGCATGAAAGTTTAAAAAGGCGTTCTGCTCAATGTAGTGAAAAGTATCAAAACGTTAAAAAGAAGGCAAGGTAGAGACTCTTTGACCTATTACAGCTTCTCTGGGGGTCTATGAAGAATGTCGATGGGTCAAAAAACCCAATGTTTTCTCAAAAAATAAAGCAGGGTGCGCGCACCCGGTCGCGCACGACAGTTTAAAAAGGCTTTCTCCTCCATTTACTGACAAGTTTCAAAACGTTAAAAAGAAGGCAAGGTAGAGAGTCGCTAATCCTCTAGAGCTTTACAAGGAGTCCCTAAACAATGAGCAAGGGTCTCACATCTGAGAATACCCTTCCACGCTTAGGGTGGACAAAAATATTTACACTCTGTTCATCACCACCCCCTTTTCTAAATCGTTTTTGGCCACTATAGGTGTGGCAGGGTATACTCAGACATGAGTCCCTTTCTCACTGCTCCATCAGGATTCAAGCAAGCCGGGCCGAAGACGGCTGAAATGCCAGAAACCGGTCCCCGGTAGCTTGTCTCCTTTCTGGTGAAGAATTGGCTTGGTAGTTTAGTCTGCCCTGTTCCCATGATGCACTGGGCCAGGGACAGACTGATTTGCATATAGCCAGGTTCTGAGCTGGGATGGGGCAGTGAGATAAATAACGGTGATGGATCAAGCCCTGATCTTTGGACTGGGTAAGAGTGGTCTGTTTAACTCAGACACTCTGTTCATCACCACCCCCTTTTCTAAATCGCAGTTTAAAAATTAGCATTTAAAAAATCTTTGAAATTCACTGAAAAAACCATAGGTTTTAAACACGTTATAGTTAGGAAATAGCATTTACAAAACCTATGAAATTCACTGAAAAAACCATAGGTTTTACACATGTTATAGTTAGGAAATAGCATTTACAAAACCTATGAAATTCACTGAAAAAACCATAGGTTTTACACATGTTATAGTTAGGAAATAGCATTTACAAAACCTATGAAATTCACTGAAAAAACCATAGGTTTGACACATGTTATAGTTAGCTGGACATTTCACTCATATAAAACCATTGAAATTCCCCCGCTGTAGTTACTTCAGCTAACTATAACTCGCGCACCTGCAATGCACCGCCCAAATGGGGATGACCAGCAGAAATAGCCGAACGGAAGTTGTTCACCGTACGATACGCCAAGCCAGAGGAAGCCAGCGAGGCCAAAAAATTGACCATCACAGAAACATCAGCCGATGTTGGATCAACTTGCCGTTGAACACACCAGTCACTTCAACACTTCCAGGAGTCCCTGTATCGTTTGTGGGTACCAGGAGACCAGGCGTCACTGATGAATTTGGAAGCATCCGCAGAAAAGCCTGGGACCGAGCAGCGTTCCCCGAAATTCGCCACGCTATAAGAAGGAGAGAGCCTGACTGAATCAGGGGATGCGGATTCTGAAGCAGATCTAGCAGGAGATTCCACTTCTGGGGAAGAAGGAACGGCACTGCACAAGCCATTTCCAGGAGAACTGGGAACCATGCCTGAGCCCTCCACAGAGGAGCGATCAAAATCAATTCCGACTGATACCGTTTCATGTAAGCCAGAACCCTGGGAATCATCATGAATGGGGGAAAGGCATAACACAGAGTAGTCGGCCACGGTTGGAGAAAGGCATATGTGGCTAGGGCCGCCGGATCCGGCCTCCAACTGAAGAAACGCAGGAGTTGGGCGTTGAGACGGGATGCAAAGAGATAGATCTGACAAGGGCCCCAAGACCGGAGGAGAAGACGGAACACACGAGGATGAAGCCTCCAATCGCTGAAATCCCTCAGATACCTCGAGTTCTAATCCGCCACAAGATTGTTGCACCCCGGAAGGTATTCTGCAATAACCGTGATCCTGTGTTGCAGACAATAATGACAAAATTCCTTGGCAATTTCCGCCAACAAGCGGGACCGGGTTCCCCTCAGTTTGTTGATGTATCGGACTGCTGACACGTTGTCCATGCGGAGAAGTATGCAGCAGTTGGACTGAAGGGGAGAGAGGTAACGAATCGCGAAAGATCCCGCCAATAGCTCCAGACAATTGATGTGGAGTGAGAGCTCATGGGGAGACCACCGACCCCCCGTCGAGACTGGACCGCACCGGGCTCCCCAGCCCCAGCGGCTTGCATCCGATTCTATCACCACCTCCGGCGTGGAACCAAACAGGGCTCGACCATTCCAAGCCTCCATATGATCCAGCCACCATTGCATCTCTGATTTCGCCTCCACCGAGATGGGAATTTGGTCAGAATAACGGAGGCCGCGTTGAAGATGACGAATCTTCAGGCGCTGCAACGCTCTGTAATGCAGTGGGGCCGGGAAGATTGCCTGCAGGGAAGAGGCTAAAAGACCGACAACTCATGCTAACGATCTCAATGACACAGTCTGTTTCGAGATAACGGAAGTCAATTCCCTCTTGATTTAACAAATCTTTTGATTGGGCAAAAGATGCTGACAGGTGAGAGAATTGACTTTGAAACCCAAGAAGTCGATCACCTGAGTCAGACGCAACACAGATTTCTGAGCATTCACCAGAAAGCCGAGGAACTGCAGAAGCTCGATGGTCCATTCCAGATGAGACATCAGTTTGACCGGACAATCCGCCAAAGGAGGATGCGTCCAAATAAATGATCAACCGAACACCCCGACTGCGGAGAGACTCCACGACTGGCCGCAACAGCTTCGTGAAGCACCAAGGTGCTGACGAGAGGCCGAAGGGTAGAACTTGATATTGGTACCAAGTCCCCAACCAGTGAAACTGGAGAAAACGATGATGTGGGCGGAAGATCGGGACAGACAAGTAAGCGTCCTTGAGGTCCAGACGAACCATCCAATCCTTGTCCCTCAAGAGATCTCTCAACAGATGGATTCCCTCCATCTTGAAGTGGCAATAGACCACTCCCCCGTTGAAGTCCTTCAGATTGAGAACTAACCTCGATCCCCCTCCCTTCTTCTCCACAAGGAAGACAGTGCAGACGAACCCCCGTGGATGACGCACTGTCGGAACAATTGCCCCTTTTAAGAGAAGTGGCTTGAGTTCCTCTGTGATGAACTCTTGATCTCTTTGGGAAAAGGAAAGTGGAGAAGGAGGATGAGTTTGACATTGGGGTTGATAAAACTCTATCTTGTATCCCTGAACCGTGTCCAACACCCTAGCATTGTTGGAGATCAAGCGCCAATTGTGTAGGAAAAACCGTATCCTGCCCTCCAGAACAACACTGCATGCAGGAATTATGCTCACCTGAAGTTCCGGAATCTTGATAGCCACTGGATTGACCGCCGGAGCGTCCCTTCTTGTATTGGCCTCGTCCCTTTCTGGAGGGGTAGAAGTAGGACCTCTGGGAGTAATTGGAATCCTGATGGCTCCCTCTATTGGATTGGCAGCTTCTCTGAGAGGACTGCTGTTGCTGACCACGGCCGAACGAGCGCCCCCTACCACGTCCGGCCTTTGAAAAACCGAACAGAACGCTCGCCGGAGTGTCGCCTGTGCCTTGTCCAAACCGCTGAAGGTATTTACAAATTACGTCAGTTCCTTCAGAAACGGTTGTCCAAAAAGCAAACTTTGCGCAGCAGGACCTGATTCTGAGGTGGAGAGCTCCGCCAACTTCGGGTCGAGTTTCAATAAAATGGAACAACGTCTCTCACTCGAGAGTGTGCAGTTTGCATTGCCCAGTTGGCAAATCGCACGCTGAGCCCACTCAATGAGTTCGTCCGGGTCAACCATCGTCGAAGACTCCTTAGCCATAAACCCAAGATCTAAAATCTTAGTAAGGGGGCCTAGTATATCTAAGACCTTATCCTGACAGGATCTCCAGGAGCGATCTAGGCCTTTTTTGGGATCCTTTGCGAATTTACGCAAATAGGTGACCATAGTGGGATCTACCTCCGGTGTGTCTGCCAAATTGTCAGCCAGATCCGACCTAGGACACTCCGAACGGAGTCGTGCACGGACCTCCTTGTCAAAGGATTGCCAAATGTGCTGTTGCACATACTCCGCCACCGCTGGGGACGGGAGCCAAGCTGTAGAATTAGGGTGGATAATGTCAGTGGGGTCAAAGGAAAGAACTTGGGGATGAGTAGGGGCATCCACAAAGTGTTCTTTGCATTTCCTCTTCTTAGGAGGAGGTGGAAAGATGTTCTGAGGATGAAGAAGAGAATGGCCATCACTGTCGGCCTCCACAGCTCTTTTGTGGGGTGTAGAAGTGGACATAGACTTTGCCAAGCGTTGAAAATCTGATGCATGTGTATTCCCAGGGGAAGTAGAATATTTCTGCGACGCAGGGACCCAACCCTGTTGCTGCGCATACTTAGTCAAATGTCTCTTGAGAGGAGTAATGACCCGAACAAAAGCCTTATTCAAAGAGAGCTGGACACCCCTATCCAATGCCTCAACCAAGCCCTGCTCAAGTGAATCAGAGGCCTCCTCATCATACTCATTGTCATCTGCATAATAACAGTCTGCCATAGTTAAACAGAAACGATTTTCAGCCCACCAGATGACAAATAAAGGATTTGCTGAAGGCAAAAGTCAGGGGGAGTGCAAAAACCCCACAGCAAGCCAAGAAGCAGCAAAAAATCGCTTCACCAGACAATAGAACGTGGAGGGAGGGCTTGCCGTGTAGAAAAATACACACTCTAGGCCTATGATAATTCTCCTTGCCTGAAGCTTAACACACCAACCGGCGTTACAAGGGGTTAACAGTGAGGCTGTGGGCGAGTCAGTCACGAAGGACGTCCTGTCATAAAGCTCCGGTTCTGGCTGTAAACACGGAGCGCCGGACATGCCTCAATGCGCATGCGCGGGGCACCGGCTGCCTCACTGAAGAGTTGAAGAGCTCGTGCAGGCAGCGCGAGCCTCTACAAACCCTGATATCCGCTCCACAAGAAGGACAATGCAGGCGCAGAGTGCCTGACCGTCAGAGGAGGTGAGCACACGCACCCAAATGCGCCGCCGAAGAAAATACACCACGGAATCACGGAGCGCTAAAGCGCGAAAATCAACACATTACAAGCGCAGTAAAGCGCGAAAGAGAACGCGGCACAAAGCGCGAGCACAGCGCGAAATTCAAACACAATGCAAAACTTCAAAATTGTAAGTAGAAAGTATGAAAGCACTTAACTGGCTGCGGAGCAGCAAAGAAAGAGGTAGCAGCAAAGAAAGAGGAAGAGTGACTCTCTGTATGCCATTATATACCCCTGACTCTATGGTTGTTGCCCATGTGTTTCTGGGTATTGTAGTTTATTTGTTTCTATGGCTGCTGGGCATTTCATTAAAGAAATGAGATAGCATAATCGGAGCCTCCTGTCCTGAAATAGAATTGTATATTTCTTTGACGGCATTCTGCTCCAGCATCTGTGATGGCACTATCTTCTATTGTCATTCCATCGCCACTTTTAGCGCAGCCAGGTCAACCATCTTTTCAGTGGGAGAAATGGATTGACCTTTATGACAAATATATAGTGTTTCTTGATGGGCAAGAATTAACCCCTGAGAGGAAGAAGGCACTGTTATTGGGCACTATAGCTAAGGAGGTGCATCATCTCTTTAAGTACTTACCCTCAGATGTTGGGTAATAATAATCAACCCATCGAACATGTGTGCAATGAAGCAAAGCTGTGCTTGGAGAGAAGATTTGCAAAAGAGGAGAACATTGTCTTATCTCAGTACACGTTCTACACCAGACCACAAAAAACAGAGGAATCAAAAAAGGATTTTGTTTCCTGTCTGCCTGAAATATCAATTAAATGTAAATTTGGACAAATGACAGATGAAATGATCAGAGATCAACTGATTGTTCAGTGCAGCAACAGGAAAATGCAAGAGAGTTTGTGGGCAGTAAAAACCCCATCCCTTAATGATGCCATTGCAATTGCTAAGGTGGTAGAGGAGTCTGAGAGATGTATGACAGACATGGGCAAGAAGGAACATTAGGATGGCCAAGTTGCTGCAGTTGGGAAAAAGAAGGGGTGCCTAAAGGATCGTGTCAGCAAGCCACTAGATCCCAGAAAGGAAGCAGGTCGAAGGGTTGTTCACGTTGTAGGAGTGATTACCACACCAGTGATTCAAAATGGTGTTTTGCATTTAACAAGGAGTGCAGGAAGTGTGGGCGCCTTAGACATTATGCCTGCGTGTGTTAAGATGCATCCAAGTCATATGTGGCTGTCACTGAGTACATATTATGGGAAGATGATAACCAAGATCGGGTGTTGCTAGTTCAGCATGAGATGGAGGAAGGGAACAGAAAAGTCAGACCTAAAACCTTGTTTGATATTCAAGGCAGACTAGTGGAGCTCATGGTGAGCTCCGGTTCATTGTACATTATCAGTCAGTCAGTCAGTCAGTCTACATTATCGTACCGAAGGCAATGTGGAAGAGAGTGGCTGAAAATGTCTCTTCCTGCCAAAGACATAAATTCCAGGGGCTACCAAAGGAACGCATTGACGTTCTGGGGTATTTCACTTCTATGATTGTGTGCAAATCACAACAGTATGAAGGGAAAACCTATGTGGCTGAGGAGGGGTCACCTATTTCGGGGTTTGAGCATCAATTTGATCTGCATATAATAATTGACCTCCATGCTCCAGAACAAGTGTTGGTAGTCACTGAAAGCACAACTGAAGATGTGTTATCATAAATGAAAGATGTGTTTAATGGAAGGCTGGGTGTAATGAAGGGCTACGTCCACAAGATAGTGTTGGAAAAAGGTACTATTCTGGTTAAACATAAATTGAAGAGGGTGCCGGTTGTAGTGAGGAGTGAGGTAATGAAACTCTTAGATGACATGCTCAGGGAGCGGATCATACAGCCTGTTGGGGCTTCGGAATGGGTCTCTCTTGTGGTTATTGCCACGAAGAGCGATGGCAAACTGAGGTTCTGTGTGGATCTGTGCAGTTTGAACCAACATGTGGTGACGGATACTTTTCGTCTCCCAAATATCGAGCTGTCATTGTTACTCAAGGGTGGTAAGTACTTTTCTAAGCTTGACTTGAAAAGTGCTTACCACCGGATCGAATAACATAAAGATTCACAAAATTGGACAGCTTTCATCACCATGTAGGGAACTTTTAGGTTCACAAGGATGCCGTTCTGGCTATCCTCAGCGGCTAGTGTGCTCCAGCGGATCATGTCCGAAGTGTTCAAGGGTTGGATAATGTGAACTTCTTACAGGACAACATTTTCGTCTTTGGTGGGTCCATCCAGGAACATATCTCCATTTTGAGGTCTGTATTGGGTAGACTTAGGGAAGCCGGGCTAACCATGAGGAGGCACAAATGTAAGTTCCTAGTGGAAGAAATTGAATACCTTGGCCATACCATTTCTGGGCAAGGTGTGCGCTCCAAAGTAGATTTACTGAAAGCTATTCGGTCTGCCCCAGCTCCCCATGATAAGGATCAGTTACAATCTTTCATGGGTTTGATAGAATATTATGCGAAATTTGTAAAGAACTTTGCTAGCAAAACTTAAGACTTGAGGGTGTTGCTGAGGAAGGGATGTGCTTTTTTGTCTGGCGAAAGTCAACAGAGAGCATTTGATGTGATAAAGGAAGTCATTTGTGGTGCGGGGATCCTTGCACCATTTGATACCCAACTCAAAACATATCTGACTGTGGATGCAAGTGCTTGTGGGCTAGGGGGGTTTCTTTCTCAGATTCATGAAGGTACGGAGTGGACTGTGACTTTTGTGTCACGTGCTATGACAGAGTGTGAGAGCAATTACTCTGTCATTGAGCGTGAGGCTTTAGCGGCTGCCTGGCCCGCAGAGCATTTTAGGACCTTTCTATGGGGTCTCACCTTTTGCATTCGTACAGACCTTAAACCTTTGGTCAATGTTTTGAGTCCTGGTGGGGCTAGCTAGGCTTGCTTCAAGGCTGCAAGAGTATAAGTACCAAGTTGAAACATACCGGGGTGGCGAACTGCCCAAGCTGATGGTCTCTCACGCTTGTCGTTGGACTGGTCTGAGGTAGATGAGCATGGTTCTTCAGCTTGGGAAGAGGATGGGGTGGTGGGTTCGTTTTGTGATGTGGAAGAGTGCCTGGGTGGTTCATTCTCGGCTGAGGAGTGACGCAAGTGTATGGAGGGGGATCTTGTTCCACAGAATGTGGGACAAATGGTGGTGTGAGGGGGCATAGAGAAAGTACAATGCCTCCGGCTAGTAGACCTTTTGAAAAAAATTCTGGATGAGCTCACTTTGAGTTACTAGTATGTGCTTATGAGAAAGGACAAATCTGTCCCACCGGAAGGATTGAGAGAAAGGGTCTTTAAGCTGGCTCATGAGGGCCACTTAGGTAAAACAGGTGAGGGAGAATTTTTGGTTGCCGTGAATAGATGTTCAAATCAACTCGGGTGAAGAACTGTGAAGTGTGCAGAGAAAGTGAGAAGAGGCTTAAGACAGAAGCACAATCCTTCCAAGGACATATTGAGGAGATGAGGTGTCCTTGGAGTACTGTGTGCTTAGTTTTCTTTGGACCAATGCCTTTGCCGGAAGAAGGGATGAGAAATGCTATGGTTGTTGTGGATGTGCACTCCAAATGGTTAGTGGTGAAGTTTATTCCTGATGTGACCACCAGAACTACTGTGGAGACTTTGAAGAGTGTATTTTTAGAGGAAGGGCTACCTCATGTGCTTATTATGGATAATGGTACTCAACTAGTTTCTCATGAGATGAAGGGCTTTCTGGACAATTGTGGCATTAAAAATCATTGCACTGCTTTGTACAACCCCCAGGCCAATGACATGGTAAAAAGGGCAAACCAGTTGGTTAACGGTACCATCTCTATGGCTGTCTAAAGTGGAAAGGATGTTAAGGCTATGGTAGATGACATGGTCAGGGCTCATCGTACTAAAGTTCATGGTGTTACCAATGTTTCATCCTTTGAGAAAATGTGAGGAAGAAAGACTGGAACCAAAATGACCCCGGCTTGGCTCACAAGAACTGATGGTACAGAGAGTGAGGACCTGAGTGGTATAAGAAGGGAGAATGTCTGTTGGGGACTTGGTTAAGATAAGACATTGAAGGGTAGGAAAGGGTTTGAGTACATTTTGGAAGCCATTCAGAGTCAGGCAGGTGTGTGACAGGTATGTGGTGTTGGACAATGTTAACAAATGGAATAAACATAAAGTGTCTTTGTACCAGAAAGGATAGGTTGGGTACAGGTGGGAGGGTGAAGTTAGCATGGAACCCTTACGTACAAACTTAAATGGTTTCATGCTTATGAGTGATGAGGAATTGGTCAGCAACGAGATAGAAGATGGGAGAGGGCCTGTTGAGTGTGGAAAGGATGACGCTGGTGGTTCGATACACACTGGAACTGTTCCCCATGGAGTGAGTAGACAAGCCACACTCATAGAACACCTCACTATTTGGAGGATTATGTTACATACTAGTGACCTGAATGTGTTCTCTTTTCATTCTGCTCCAGGGTATGTTTTTGCAACCCTGCTGTGCAACTTTTTACAAGTTTCTTACAGCTGGCACCATGCCATGTTGGTGTGGTCTGTTATTTTGTTTTATAGCTATTCCTATGTGTAACGTTTTAGGAACTCCTTACAGCTGGTGCCATGCCATTTGTGTGGTCTGCTGTTTTTATTCTTTCTTTTATTCTTTCTTCTGTTTTGTTTCCATGTTTGTGTAGAAGGGAAGGAGATGTGTTGTAATGCAGAACCTCCTTATTACATAAGGAGGTTCTGGAAAGGAATGTCCTAACTACGTAAATCTTCCCTTGGCAGTTGCTCATGGCTGGCGAAGGGAAGGATCACGCGATTGCTGGTGTTTTTATAAAACGGACCTCTAACCGTATTACCGTGTCTTGGTGGTCACTACAGCAGTCCACACTACTGCCTGCTTTTCCAATGCATTATACATTTCCTACAATCATTCAGCTGCCCCACAGCAACACCGATGGCATAGACCTTCATTCAGCAATAAAGTGTATCATTACATTTCTTTTAACTGTTCAAGTAGTAAAGGTATCCACTTGGGGCTGAACAATTTCACGAAAACCATTAAAAGTAGACTGTATATTTGCAGGTCATATCCACCTAAATGTGTTGCCATAAGTATGCAATAAAAAAACATCACTTATACGGATCTTTTTCTAGTTATTTTTTTTTAACTAGGCCTGTCAGTTTTGCCATGCATTTAGCTATTGTTTTTGGTGATCGACTAGGAAAACTCAAGCACTCAAACAACAGACAGATACAATGTCAAATGTCACCTAAATACGACATAATAGTAACTTTAAAACGAGAGAGGAAATAAATCACCAATGTGCATGCTAAGTAGCCGTTTTTAGAAATAATATACAAAGATAACATTTAAAAAACACACTTTAAATGAGGTTTGAAACTGAAGAGTATCAAAGCATTTTCAAGTGTACTTGAACAATGGGCTGTGGTAGGCGAAAGTAAAATGTGAATTATAATTCAACAGGCCAAGGGATGAAGCCTCCTGACCAAACGCCCCTCTATGTATGTATATTAAGTTCGATATTTTTGAAAAACAATAGTGTGGTAAAACAACTATGCTGTCTCAAAGGCCAGACCTAAAATGAGAACAGCCCCACTTTTTTTTACTCAACACCAGAATACTGCAGGTTGTTTATGACAGTTGTATTCCTTAGATGTAGCTACCCTAAAACTTTACTTAGTTTTACAAAAAATCCAGTCTGAAGTGAGTATTAGGATTTCCAGGTGTAAGTGCCAGACATGTGTGGAAAAAGTGCCAGCACCACACAGGACTCCAAAATTCTGAATCAGGGACTCTGCAGACCCTTGTGTGCACAGATAACACTTACAAAAGCTGAAAAGCTGCAAGGTGGACAGACTTTCTGCTTTCATTAGGGAGCACTAAGGAGGGAATGTGAAGTATATATGTAGCACTTACATCTCACAAATGTTGCTGAAAGGCAGTGAAGCACTGTACAGAGTCAAAGGTATAGACACATTCAACGTGTGATTGGAGGGTTCCTCTGTGTGTATGCTGTGAATATGTATAGCATACACCTAGCCGAAAGATTCCAACAGGAATGCTAGTATTCCAAATACTGGGAACAAACTTAGTGGGTATTCAGACACTGGCAATGCTTCTCCCTAGCAGCACTATTTTACATATTTATTTTTTTTGTTGCATATTTATATAGCGCGAACTGGACCCGAAGGTTTTGGAGCGCTTTACACGAGCACCGTATTTACATTACACATTCAGGCACGGGGAGATTAATGCCCACATGCATCAAGCATTTTTGGAGTCGCAAACAGTGCGATTCCTTAAAATCAGCCGTTTGCGATTCCAAAAATGCTTTTTGAGATGCATCATTTGTTTTTATTGAAAATCGCTAATTTTGCGATTTTCTAAAATGCGATTGCATTTAAGGAATCGCAATTTTGCAATTCCTTAAATGCAATGCATCATTCTTAAAAAAATTGCGATTTTGAAGATTGCAAGTGCAAATTACCACGAGGTTGAACCTCGTGGTAATTTGCGAAAAATGTTTAAAATGCTCAAATTAGCATTTTAAACACTGTCATGTTACAGACACACATGTCCTTAGGACATGCGTGTGTGAAACATCCATTTGAAAATACATTTCAGGGGTGCAGGTCCTTTGGACCCCCCCCTGCACCCATGGAATGCATCAACATTTTGCGAATTCCAATTTGTTTATTTGCAATTACCATTGATTCCTATGGGCCTTTTGGCCCATAGGAATCAATGGAAATTGCGAAATCGCAAATTGGAATTCGCATAATATTTGCGATTCGGTAAAAATTGCGATTTTTACCGAATCGCAAATATTATGCACTTTCAATAATGCATCCCGTTTTGCGATTCCTTATTTGCGATTCGGTAAAAATCGCAAATTTGGAATCGCAAAACGGGAGTTTGATGCATGTGGGCATAAGTGATTTGCCCAGAATCACAGGATGTGGACGCGACCCCGAGACTCGAACCCTGGTTTCCAGCACCAAAGTCGGCAGTTTAGCTGACGGACCACATCCTCTACACATAAAACAGAAGGTGCAAGTGGGCTGAAAGGGCAGCAGACACCTTCACTTTTTCAGGGCTTATAGAGGGAATGGATTTTTGCAGATTTTAAATGTTTCATGTGAAGAAATCACAAAGGTAAATTACACTTTTGAATAACTTTACACTTTGTAGGAAGCTTACTACTTTCGTTATTCACCAGCTCATAGTGTAAATTTACTACAAAAGTGTTATTTACATGTCTCAAACCCCAGAGTAATGCAACTGGCTTACTCTTGTGTATGAGGGTGATGCCCCTCCCTAAACCCCTTCCTGACACTCCTTAACTCCTCATACTCTTACTTAATCCCATGCCCTTTAGTAGCAAGTCTGCACCTTTTCCCACCCAATCCCATGTGTCCCTCCCACATCACTACTGAAATCTATACTTTCATGGGGGGGAAGACTCCTCAGTCAGGGCAGATAACTCCGCCCATATAAGCATAGGCAAAAATGTACACTTTGTAGTACGTGTTGTACTACTTTTGGTGCTAGAACCACACTTAATTCCAACATTCTGAATCAGAGAATCTGCAGTGTGCACAAAGTGCAACTGAGAGTCAGGCCCACAAATTAACATTTCCACTAACATGCTGACAGTCTGCAGTCTACAGTATCAGGTGTAAGAGACACAGGAGCACACCTGGGAATCTGGAAAAGTCACAGAATTAAAAAATGAGACTAAGGGCTTCATTAAGCAGAAATAATATTTACAACCGGCACATACTAGGCGAATATCTATACATTCTGGCACGTACCACTTTTGTGATTCCGCCCCACAGTTGCCAAAGAACGCCCTCCAAGAGCTTTAGAGATTATTAAAAGAAAATGGAGCCACTCACCAGAAGAACTGAAGAAAAGTATACAAAGAAGAAGTCCAGACAAAGCTGCCATTGTGAGTAAATCAGAGGACCTTTCGTGCACACATTAAGCATCTGTGGCACGTCTGCGAAGGCAGGAAACTCAGATGCTCGGAAAGGCAGAGAGTATCACATTTAAATATGCCACTTCCCCTTTTACGTGGGCATTTGGTAAACTACTGGACCACAGCACTGTGAACATCAACCAAAGCAGAGTTTCCAAAGCTTTCTGAGTGACACTTTAGTGAATATGTAGATTGTAAAAGAAACTCGAGAAAAATTTACCATTACTTTGTTTTATTATCAACTATATACTGGATGTTTGTACACAGAAAAAAAAGAGGAAACCAGATGCAAAAGCGTTTAATTTTTTAAGAATAATGTAATTTCTATCTATAAATCAGTCCTTAATTTGTACAAAAAATTAAGTGACAGGGCCTTCTCGAAATACCACTGCAGCCTGCACCTCCCATTGCCTGTGTCGGCGCTGCCAGTGGCAGCCCCAAAACCACTAGTAACCATTGTACTCTATTAGTGTGACAATACAGACTCTTCCAGTCCACCGAATCTATAATAATATAAAGAGCGGCAGGTTGTATTGACTTTTAATGTATATTAAGTTAATAAACACTGTTGTTTTGCTCATCTCAAAAGTAGAACAGACAGTGGCACCATGTGGTAGATGTAGTGTAGTCTTGATATTATGCGTGCTAGGACCCTTGCTGCTCTGAATGGACTCTAAACAGGAATTACGTAAGCTGCTGGGAGGTGTTAAGATGGGGTTATAAAAGATATGGCGCAATGCTTGAAGTGTGTTATCATATGTGGAAGAATAAAGATATCTGTTACAAATCTCTGGGTATCGCGTGTTCATTTGCATGGTCCTGGGATGGGGAAGACGCTACAACTGGCAACAAGTAGGGGTTACGCTGCCCGAAGAAACAAGGCTGATCTCCCTGAGAGTTTGCAAAGGTACTGCACACTGCTTGTGTGTGCCCTTGCACCCCGCATCGATGCTGAGCAGTCTAAATCCGCTGGCAAGACAGAAAGTAGAGATACTATGCCAGGCCATAACATACAGCCATCATCCAAACAAAGCAAACACTACAGGCAGTGGCAACCAGGTACGAAAGCAGAAATGTACTTACCAGCATAAGTGAGTGAAGAGCTATACGACCTCAAAAATCAGACGAGCGGGCCAGGCTCAAGCAACAAGGGTGTTGCATGGAGGGACTGCCAGTCCTGGTTCGCATGAAGAATGCTGTCTGAACAGCAAGTGTTCGCAATGGCAAAAGATGGGAGTGCACAGTACGATGCTGCTGTGTTCCTGAAACCACCACCGTCATTTCACACAGCGAAGAAGCAGAACATTGGTGTCAGGTGGGTTGCATGGATCAAAACATTCAATGATTTCATAGATGCGCTAAAAGGAGAAGGTGATAAGAACATCTTCAAATGTTTGAAAAACCTTGCAGTTGATGGAGTGAAAGAAGTACTAAAGAAAGTCTTACAAACTGATGCAACTTTGTGCCACAAGATAAAATAAGCATTAGAAGCCAAATTCAATCAGATGCCAAATATCGACTACGAAAGGAACATTTTCAACCAAGCACAACAAGAGGCTGGTGAAATGATGGATGAGTTTGTTGATAGACTTAACACACTTATCAAACACTGTAAATTTTGTGATTTCAATGATGAAGAAGCCATGCGCCTCAGAGTCATCAATGGTTGCATTTCAAACTCTTTCAGAAGACGCACAGTTAAGAGAAGATGCTAATGGCTGCAAGGGCATAAAAATGAGCAGATCGACAGCTACTGACACTGAAGCGGGAACTGTGCATAATCAGCACTGGCCATGAAAAGTAAGCAGAAGCACAAAATAGATCCACACGAGTCAACGTCTCCAAAGAAGAAAAAGTTAGGCTTCTGATGTGGGTTTTCATTTTCCAATGAAGGTTAACGTCCAGCCATAGGACAGATATGCCAAGGCTTCAGAAAAAGAACAAGCATTTGCAATGCAATAGGTCTCGCATTTTTTTAGAGTTAGAGCTATCAGCGTTGTAATGGAATTGTTTTTTACTCATGTGAGCGAGAGCGCCACTTATAGAAAGCGAGCGAGAGATGGTATAAAGAGATAGTTAGAGTTCTTTGCATATTTAGGTGAGATTAGAGTGAAGAGAGAGCGAATGAGATAGAGAGTTAGCGAAAGGTAGTGTAAGAGAGAGAGAGTTTAGAGGTAGGTTGTGAAAGTTGGAGAGATAATTGTGTGGTAGAGTGAAGAGAGACAAATACATCTTGTGATTCTGGGCAAATCACTTAATATCCCAGTGCCTACCAAAAATAAGAGGTGACCCGGCAGTAACAAGAAAAGGCGATCATGGATTGTGACCGGTTCAGAGATGTTATTGATCCGTATCCGAAATCAAGTCAATGTGGGGCGCGCATGAAGGGGCCTCCTGAGGGCTCACTAATGCATGCTTCTTTATACAACATAATGTACCCCTGAGAGACCTATCCTCACATTCATGCTTCTGGTGCAAGTGTGAGCCACAAAAATCCATCCACGACTGATTGACTCCAGCACCCGAATGACACAGGGCATATTTGTTTAGGTGACTGTACAGTGCAGTGCATGCGCTGCAACGCTAGCGAGACCTAAAAAGTGATGTGTGACCAGCTACCTTTAAAACAAATCAACTCTCACTTGGCTTCAGTGCAGCCCATGTGTTACACCGTAAGAGTGGCTCTCTGGTAAAGGTGTACACCAAAGCACTTCTCGCATGACCAATCGCTCCCGCTGTTAAGTGTGTTAGGCGCTTTATTGCATCATCAGGGTATGACGCGGTGTAGAAATGGAACTACATGATGATATGTCAACAAAGATTTGCATAGAGCTGATTGCCATTAGTATGAGACCGCCACAAATGGGCTGTTTGGCGTGATGAAGTAAAATCGGCATAAAACCAGAAACCCAAACCAAGGTGCAGCGCTCCCTCAAAGTGAAAGCGGCATGAGATCTAACAACCCGCTAGAGCCTGCTACCACAAAGCTGTTTTGTGCGATACGAAAAATGCAAGGGCCACAAATAGTATAAAAGGCACACAGCAAAGAGTAACATTTCAAACTGTATGAAAGTGAAAATAACATGACTCTTGGAAAGTAAACGTGGCATGGAGATGCTACGGTTTGTTACACTACGTTGGGTGAATACAAAAGCAGGCTAAAAACTCAAGAACTCCCATATAGATAATAAATGCAGCATGGCAACATAAACAAGAGAACCCAGCCCAAAAATCGAGCCTCTGCTGAAAACCGGGACTTAAAGAAACGGTTCACAACCTCTCTTTCCTTCTTTCATTTAGTTGCTTCCCTGTGAAATGGATCCAAAAGACAACAATCCTCCAAGTGGTGCGCAAGCACATGCCACAGCGAGACGTAGTTTCAATTATCGCGTCCGTGTCTGGGCACGATAATTGAAACCACATGACGGCCGGTGTTCGTAATAGACACCAATATGCCGTGGGCAGAGCAATGCGCCCGCCTTTGGCCAATTGCGTGCAGTCTTTCATAAAAAGACTCGCGCAAAGGCCAATAGGGTGGCCCAAAAGGAAAAGCACCCGCACGAGCGTGTTCGATTCCTAGGGCCGTTTTCAAACCCCCTCCAAGAGGTCTCTCGCTGCGCGAGCAGTGCTGAGCACTCCCACGCAAGACGTGAGACCTAAAAACACCTCACAATGGTCTGCAAAGTGAAAGAGAAACTAAATGCATCAGAGCAAAATGAGAAAACTGATGCGAGAAGGTTCCAGAAGCATTCTAGCCACGCCCACAAGGCCAAAGTGCAACATCAGTTACGACAAATAGAAGCCAACCAAGCAAAGTCGATTATCGTCAAGTTCATCATATAAAGGCTCTTTAATGTCATATTCAAGTACTAGTGAAGACAACGGATGTTAGTTGATGTTATCTACTAAGGAATGATATGCACATGTAGGATTAGCTGCTTGCAAAGAAGATCAAAAGTCAAAGAAGAATCACCGAATGGAGCAACAAAATTAGTTTGGATACTGTTCCAAAACTAGATTAAAGGTGTACGGTTGCCCCATAATCTTCATTATAGACAGTGGTGTGTCGATTAACATCATGCCAGTAAAAAGGCTGTGCCACATCTTACCCCATCATGCATGAAGGTGGGCTGCTTTAAAACCGCTATGGAGTCAAGGGTTCTTTATAGCAACCATAAGACATAAAAGGACATTAGTGCACACGCTGATTCATGGAATTTCGGCCATTGCATGCCTACTTAGCTTTGCCATTACTGCTGACATGGGACTGATATTGCTTAACTGTTACCTCCGTGCTCAGTCTAAAATCGAGAATCAGTTCCCATCATTGTTTCATGGCCTAGTGCAACTTCATATTAATGAGGACATTTGCCCTGTAGCTCAATGACACAGCAGAGTTTCTTTTTACTTAGAAGAAGCTGTTGAGAAAGAACTAGAAACCCTGTTGAAGTAGGACATCATTAAATGCTTCACCAGTCCTATGCCATGGGTTCTGCCCATAGTTGTGGTGTCGAAAAAAGACAGTGGAGGTGCAGTGTGCATTTGTGTTGATATTTGCCAGGCCAACAAAACAATCGAGAGAGAAGGACTTCCTCGTCCACACATAGCGTACATGATCATGCAACTAAACCGTGCTAAAGTCTTCTCCCGTCATGACCTGAACAAAGAATACCATCAACTTGAACTGGAAGGGAACTGACTGTACATTACAATGCTTTTGACTCATTTTTGTTTGTTCAGATGTAAAAGGCTGAGTTTTGGAGTGTCTTTGGCTGTGAAGATATTTCAGGATGTTACTAGCCAAGTAATTCAACCTGTTATACATGTTTTCAATTACAGTGATGACATACTGGTATTTGGGACAACACAAAAGGAACATGACACAGCTATTACCAAGTGGCCAATTACATGCTGATGAAGGTATCACTCTGAATGCAGAAAAGTCTGAGTTTCACAAAACCATTTTTAATTCTTTAGGCACATATTCTCTGATGGTCGAATGACTCCTGAATCAGATAGAGTGCATGCATTGTCATTTGCTTCCCCCCTCACAAGATGTAACCATGCTGCAAGCCTTCTTAGGCATGAACAGTTATTGCTCAAGCTACATTAGTGACTCTGCTACAGTGAGTGCCCCATTAAGGGACAAAACAAAGCAAAATGACCCATTCCTGTGGTCTCCTGAATGCACCCAACGTTTCAAACAAATAAAAAATGCAATTGAGAATGCAACCAAAATGGCCTATTTTGACCACAATTTACATACTGAACTCAAAGTACATGCGATCCCGGAGGGGCTGGGGACAATTCTTGCTCAACACAACATTGTGTCCTATGCCAGTTGAAGCCTGTCTGAAACAGAATGTTCATCAAAAGTCAGAAGGAGTGAGAAAGCTTTTATACGGGTGGGCCCTCAACTTACCAAACTGTAAACTAGAACTGACATAAGTGCACCCAGTTCTCCTATCTTCCACCTGCTGTAGAGTTGAATGAATGGATGTTCCAGATATCACAAGCGAGTGTGTGGGTGGCACCCAAGTAAATTAGTGCCTACACCACATTTTTTGAATATACATATATATGTCTGGGGTTCTCACCCACAGGTACCACCTGTGGCTTGCTTCATCACTGGACGCACACCCAGATCACTTAATGTGAATGGGTGGGCTCTACATGTTTGTAAGCGGAGCTCTTTAGGAAGTGGAATGAAAATGAAATGAAATGAAAAAGGTTCTTAATAAAGCGCACTATGACCAAGCGGCTTCCTGGCGCTAGAGGTAAAGAAAACGGAGGGAGATGGGAGAAGCCAGAAGTGATTAGCAGGGATAAGCAATAGAAAACAGATGGGTTTTTAGGGCCCTGCAGAATTGGGAGTAAGCAGTGATGGATCTGATAGGTAGGGGGAGACTGTTCCAGAAAGAAGGACCCAAAACAGAGAATCTGGTGCCTCCGGTTTTGGATCTACGAAACCGAGGTACATTGGAGAGGAACTGATTAGAGGGTGCAGTAAATTAAGTGAGTGCAATAAAAAATGCCTATAGCTTCTCTGGTAAACGTTAAATGAGTGAGGTTTAGGGTAAGAATAAGAAACAGTGAGATGTCGTAAGTATTCTATGATCCTTAACATCCATAGGTTGACATGTTTCAGCTGTGTAGTTGTCTGTTAGGGTCAGTCAGCTTTTTTCAGGACCTAATTTAGTTTTTACCCTACATGATATGGTTGATTTTCAACCTATTTAAATGCATTCATTTTTGATTCTAAGAAGCATGCACACAAAATACAGACCATACTACTAGGACCTTTTCCGGTATGGCCATGGCTGAAAAAAGAATAAGCATCAGGAGAAATTATCATTAGACATTCCTTATTAGGAGGTCTAATTATTTCTGGAGCCACTTCTTAAAGTGCAGTAAAGCATGCCAAATATCAGTGAAATACCCCTCATTGTGCAAGGTGACAGAAATAATGAGACATCCTAATAAGGAATGTCTATTGATGATTTCTCCTACGGCCATACTGGGAAAGGTCATAGTGGTATGGTCTGTATTTTGGATGCATGTATCTTAGAATAAATATGAATCCATTTAAATAGGTTGAAAATCAACCATATCATGCAGGGATGATGCAAGCCACAGGTGGTACCTGTGAATGAGGACCCTACACATATATATGTTGGACCAGCTGAACTGAGTTAATTGGAGCTGAGGGGCGGAGCGTACATTGCACCTATCGTAGTGCGGTTGGACTTACTTGAACTGCACAACGTGGGGTTCCTTCACATTCATCACAGGCGCTGACGAAGGCCACACCGGCCGAAATGCATTCGCCCTTTTGTTAATATTAAATGGAGCTGCCTTCTTACCCCCGTTGTGGCTTCTGCTTCTTTCACTGGAGAGGAGGTTGTTGTTTTCATCAATCCCACGCGTGTCCCAGAAGCGCTTTTCAGAAGCCCCCTCAACGCAAGTGGCCTGGAGACTCTAGACCATGCTACGGCATTTTTCTTTCTTCCATGATGTGGAAATTCACCAGGCTTGCCAGCAGTCCGACATGACTTGGAGCGGTTTAATGAGGCATCGCTACAACTCGGACGGGATCCACTGCCCTCCTGCCCCGCCTATTTCCAACTCGGTTTGCTGACTGTTGAGGAAACGGGGACCCGAGGCAGCTCCACAACTTGCGGGGTCCCAACACGCTGTGCAGAGTGCCCAACCCCCTGCTATTTTCCCAGAACCTACCGGGAACGACCCTAAGCTTCACTCACCTGGGAGCCACTGCTGCATCCTGGGAAACTGAGTCCCGAGTTCATCTGGACCAGCTGAACTGGGTTAATTGGAGCTGAGGGGCGGAGCGGACATTGCACCTATCGTAGTGCGGTTGGACTTACTTGAACTGCACAACGTGGGGTTCCTTCACATTCATCACAGGCGCTGACGAAGGCCACACCGGCCGAAATGCATTCGCCCTTTTGTTAATATTAAATGGAGCTGCCTTCTTACCCCCGTTGTGGCTTCTGCTTCTTTCACTGGAGAGGAGGTTGTTCTTTTCATCAATCCCACGCGTGTCCCAGAAGCGCGCTTCAGAAGCCCCCTCAACGCAAGTGGCCTGGAGACTCTGGACCATGCTACGGCATTTTTCTTTCTTCCATGATGTGGAAATTCACCAGGCTCGCCAGCAGTCCGACATGACTTGGAGCGGTTTAATGAGGCATCGCTACAACTCGGACGGGATCCACTGCCCTCCCGCCCCCGC
The DNA here is from genome assembly GCF_964263255.1 of Lissotriton vulgaris. Classification (NCBI taxonomy): domain Eukaryota; kingdom Metazoa; phylum Chordata; class Amphibia; order Caudata; family Salamandridae; genus Lissotriton; species Lissotriton vulgaris. The sequence continues at coordinate 153,754,251 of NC_141690.1, read as the reverse complement.
CTATTTCCAACTCAGATTGCTGACTGTTGAGGAAACGGGTACCCGAGGCAGCTCCAGAACTTGCGGGGTCCCAACACGCTGTGCAGAGTGCCCAACCCCCTGCTATTTTCCCAGAACCTACCTGGAACGACCCTAAGCTTCACTCACCTGGGAGCCACTGCTGCATCCTGGGAAACTGAGTCTCGAGTTCGTCTGGACCAGCTGAACTGAGTTAATTGGAGCTGAGGGGCGGAACGGACATTGCACCTATCGTAGTGCGGTTGGACTTACTTGAACTGCACAACGTGGGGTTCCTTCACATTCATCACAGGCGCTGACGAAGGCCACACCGGCCGAAATGCATTCGCCCTTTTGTTAATATTAAATGGAGCTGCCTTCTTACCCCCGTTGTGGCTTCTGCTTCTTTCACTGGAGAGGAGGTTGTTGTTTTCATCAATCCCACGCGTGTCCCAGAAGCGCGTTTCAGAAGCCCCCTCAACGCAAGTGGCCTGGAGACTCTGGACCATGCTACGGCATTTTTCTTTCTTCCATGATGTGGAAATTCACCAGGCTCGCCAGCAGTCCGACATGACTTGGAGCGGTTTAATGAGGCATCGCTACAACTCGGACGGGATCCACTGCCCTCCCGCCCCCGCCTATTTCCAACTCGGATTGCTGACTGTTGAGGAAACGGGGACCCGAGGCAGCTCCACAACTTGCGGGGTCCCAACACGCTGTGCAGAGTGCCCAACCCCCTGCTATTTTCCCAGAACCTACCTGGAACGACCCTAAGCTTCACTCACCTGGGAGCCACTGCTGCATCCTGGGAAACTGAGTCCCGAGTTCGTCTGGACCAGCTGAACTGAGTTAATTGGAGCTGAGGGGCGGAGCGGACATTGCACCTATCGTAGTGCGGTTGGACTTACTTGAACTGCACAACGTGGGGTTCCTTCACATTCATCACAGGCGCTGACGAAGGCCACACCGGCCGAAATGCATTCGCCCTTTTGTTAATATTAAATGGAGCTGCCTTCTTACCCCCGTTGTGGCTTCTGCTTCTTTCACTGGAGAGGAGGTTGTTGTTTTCATATACATATATTTATATCCAGGAAATGTGGCATGGGCACTAATTTATCTGGATGCCATCTGCACACTTGCTTGTGATTTCTGGAACATCCACGCCTACCACTCTACAGCAAGTGAAAGATAGGAGAATTGGGTGGGCTCTCCCTTATGTCAGTTCTGACACAGAACATGCCTATTCTCAGCCGGAAAAATAGAGTCTGGCTGTAGTGTGGGCCTGCAAACACTTTCAGGTGCTTCTATATGGAAAACATTTCACTGTCAACACGGATCATCAGGCGTTGCTCACTATTTTTGGCAACCCGAAGTTTAGATGCCCCCTCACATCAAGAGGTGGGAGTTGCGACTGCAAGACATCGACTATTCGATTGTACACAAGCTGAGGAATGATCAAAACCCTGCAGATTACTCTTACCGAGTGCCGCTCATCGCCACAGTTCAACATCCAAAGCAGCTGAAGAGTATCTCAATTTTATTGTGAGGCCTAGCATGCCAGCAGCTTTATCCATTGAACAGATTATTACTGCTACAAATGCAAATACAGACATGCTTACCCTCAAAGACATCATTACAATGCAGTCTTGGAAGAAAAGTATTCAACCTTTAGCTCATGTTGAATTCCAGAAATTCAAAAATGTAAATGATGAGCTATCCATCACCTTAGAAAGCATCATATTGAGAGGCTCGAGAATCGTCATACCTGAGAGTCGGAGACAGCAAATCATTGAGCTGGCCCATGAAGACTTCATGGCATTGTAACAACAAAAGAGCTCTGAGAGACAGAGTGTGGTTCCCTCGCCTAAGCAAACGAGCTGAGAAAGAGCTGAAAGCGTGCCACCTTTGTAACTGTTTATTCCCCAAGATGATGCAGCATCCATTGACAATGTCTGACCTTCCTGTGCATGCCTGGGAGAGAGTTGCAGTTGATTTCTTTGGACCTCAAGGAAATGGACATCTTCTCATGGTTGTCATTGATGAAAACATGCATTTTCTTTTGGCAGAAGCCTGATCATTGACAGCCCATGACAAAGTCATTGAGCGGCTTGGTGACATCTTTGCTGCGTGGGGCATCCTTACTATTCTCAGATCTGATAATGGCCAATTTTTCAATAGCAAAGAATTCAAGATGTTTCTCAATGTCAAGTATCAAAACAGAACACCTCTCCCAAGCCAATGGTGTTGTTGAACGATTCTTGGGCACCCTCAAGAGGGTAATTCAACTAGCATTGATGGAAGGAATCAATCTAAACCAAGCCATGTGCCCAGCCCTTCGTGCCTAGTGATAAACTCTTCACTCCACAACTGGTAAGAGACCTGCCACCTTTCTATTTGGGGAAGTCATCAGAACCAAACCACCACAATGGACATCGGACTGGTCAATGAATGCCAATAAGGTTTGTGTCAGAGATACTTCTCATAAGTGCAAAATGAAAAAATATGCTGACCAGCGCCAACGACCAACAAAGGGGACTGGGTGCTGGGTGCTGGCTAAAGAGAAACAGAAGCAGAAAAAGAACACTCCATATGCTGTCAACCCTTTGAGTGCTGTAATGTGTAAAGGACACATGGTGACAGCTCATTGTCCTGGAAAGTCCATCACCCGGGACTCGTCACACTTTAAACACCTGTCTCGATGTTCGCGAGCTCCCTAGGTCCAGAGTGAGGCGTCCCGGCCTAAATGTCCAGATTAAGCATCTGAGCCTATGTCATTGATGTCTAATCAAGGTGCACCTCAACTAACTCATACCACCCGATCTGGCAGACCAATACGAGTGTCTTGACGACTCAATGAGGAACTATGATGCTAATGGTGTCTTGACTTTTTAGTTAACAAAGGGGGAGATGTAGGGCCATATGTATGCAGCTGTTTTTGAGTCGCAAAGGCCGAAATTCGCAGAATTTCGGCCTTTGCGATTCGCAAACTGCCTTTTTGCATTATTTCCAATGTATCATACAATCGCAATTTAAGGAATCGCAATAATTTGCGATTCCTTATTTTGCCATAGCATTTAAGGAATTGCAAATTTTGCGATTCCTTAAATGATATGTATGATACATTTTTGAAGTGCAAATTTGTGTTAAGGAATCGCAATTTACCACCAACTTGTAATTGGTGGTAATTTGCGATTTCTCATAATAATGCCCTATTTGGCAACCGTGAGGGTGGTATGTGACACACATACATGCCCATAGGACATGTATGTGTGCCACATGCACACACATGTAGATTTGAGGGGTGCAGCAGGGTGTCTTTGAGACACCCCTGCACCCTTGTAATAATTCTCAAATTGCGATTAGCAAATTGCGAATTCGCAATTTGAGAATGATTGCATCATCATTCCTATGGGCCTCCTGGCCCATAGGAATGCATTGGAAATCATTCTATATTTGCGATTTCGCAAATTGCGAATTCACAAATAAAGAATGATAAGGAATCGCTAAAAAATAGCCATTTTGTACATACATACCGTTTTGCGATTTCTAGATAGCGATTCGCAAAAAATCGCTATTTAAAAATCGCAAAACGATATCTTGATGCATCCGGCCTGTAGTCTCCTGATATTATGTGTGCTAGGAACCTTGCAGTTCTGGGTGGACTATAAACAGGAGTTAAGTAATCTGTTGGGAGGTGTTAAAGAGGGGTTATAAAAGTTATGAGGAAATGCATGGAGTGTGTGGTCTTAAATGGAGGAATAAAGACTTCTGTTATAGAGTTCCGTGTGTGGCATGTTCATTTGCATGCTCCCAGGCTGGGGAAAACACTACAGTGGTCTGTCTCTATAGCCGGGGCTAACAATTAAGTGCACAGCTCAAATTAAGCACTACTACAAAAAATTTTCCTTTAATTAGCCTAATGTGCACCAGCACAAGCAAAGAGAGAAGCCCTATCTTAGTAAATAGCCCAGCAACTGTCCTGAATGAATGACCAACTATGGAACACTTGTGTTGGGAGAAGCACCACATGATAGAGGTGGCACAGAAGACATACATCCAATACACGTTTCATCTCCTTACACCAATTCAAAAAGGTGCAACTAGCACAACAGTATAACATAATGACTTAATTGTCTTGCAAAATAACTGTATACAAAATGTGAAATAAAAGATATGTGTACAAATCAATATCAAAGACAGTTCTTCAAATTACTTGTTGGTCCAACCACCATCTGTGGCCGTGTTTCTCTCACCAAACTGCTGTCCAGTGGACAAGTCTGGTCATTTATAGCGGGTGTCGGATCATGGGCACTGTTTGCGGGATGAGATGTCCTACATCATTGTTTTCAATGCCTGGTATGACATACGTGGCAACCATGCTTGACTCAACATCATCTTGGTTTGCCAATCCATTTTCCATGTTTGCTCTTTTTTTGAATATTGAAACTTTGGAAACATTATATCTTTCTACGTTCTCCAGTTCTAATCATGATCATTTACTTTATTAGCTAGTTTTAATGGATCAAACTAGAATGTACATTGCATTAGTACCATTGCAGTTTCACATTCACCTATCAACTGTTTTAATGTTTGTGGGTTTTGTTCTTTTCCTTTCCTGTATTTTATCATTTCTTCTGGCCATAATTTTGTCTTTGTTTGTTGGTTCACCTATTTTGTCCTTCCTCATTGTACTCCAGGGTATTAGGGTCTTGTGTGATTTGCGTCTTTTCATAAGTTACACAGAGTCCTGTATTCAACGATTTAAGCAAAAAGAAGCACAACACCACTTTTCATTACTGTCCTCTTGTGAGTGTGCCTGACATGGGGCAATACAACTCTTGTATGTGAGCTTGATCAGGGATATGTGGACTCATTCAACACTGCACAATAACTCATACCACTCTTGTTCGGTATGGTGAGACAAGAACCTCTCTGTCAAGAGCCTGTCTTCTAGGTGATGCTAGAGAGCACCTCTTGATGTGACGATCAGGAAGGAGCAACAAAGAAACAATTGTGATACAACTGGTCTCAAGACAACAGGAAGTGATCTATGTAAGAAAAAGGTTAGCCATCTTCGATTGGGGTAAGGTAAGGAATTTTATTTTGCATAGTAGCTGAAATGCAGTTTTAAATTGAGAACAAATATGTGGTATTTTAAATATACCCCAAAACCATGTATGTCCCTACAGAGACCTGCATGTGGCTTAGGTCAGGCGTTTGCATGCAGGAATATCTCCCTGGCAACTGTGTGGCACCCAATCCAAAATGGAGGCAGTGTAGGCAGTTGTAACAGCCCCCAATGAGATCTTCACAGGCCGCATGACAGAGGAGCCAGAGCACCCATGGGCTGCTCGTCAGAGAATTCAGGAGCAACTGTGTACCTCCTGGCAGAGAACTCGGGAGCCGCTGTGGTGGCAACCGTAAGGAATTCCTCCTTACACTTGCTACTGCATCTTGTGCTTGTCACCAAATGTAACAATGATGCAACAAATGAATGGTTACTAAAGTAAATATTTATTAAAGTAGTTATGCAGAAGTTAGTAAGACAAAAGGCAAGGGTTGCTAAATAGCATAAGCATTGCCACAACTTGACAACTCCGTCTCTGTCCGGCATCAACCATGTAGTGTCCCCTTCCAACACGGCTGGACACTCAGGTAATTTAAAAGTATTTATTATAGGAAAGCAGGCAGACACGTCTACTTCTTCACCCATTCCTCTCAGTCTGGCTAACTGCCAGTTCACATTCCAGGACCCCCCCTGTTCATGGTAACAATCACCAGGACAATTTAGGTGCATACGTGGAATACGGATGCCACACATCCTTCCCCTTTAATAAACACAACAAAAGATAAAACTGAAATATCTACACATTTGAACCTTACGCATTAAATAACTGAACAAGGTATGTATAACAATACAACATACAAAAGAAATGTGAAACACCCGAAAGTGTACTTCCTCACATTTCCTAAACAACAGTCTATCCCACAATGAAATCCTCAAATTTCTTAGGACAAGAAACATTCCTTCCCCCAAATAGTGGTCTTGGACATTTCATTCAGAACAGTAGTCCTGCCACCACTTCCTTCACACACACTCCGGCAGTCACTCCTTCACAACCTCGCTCATTACCAGTGGCATTTCCCTTCTGGTTCCTGCAGGCACCGCTATCTCCACTCCTACACATCCCTGCTCATTCCCAGTGGCATTTTCTCCACTAGTTCCACTTGGATCCAAATCTTGGCACAGCCACTTCTCAATCAAAAATCCATTTGCACTTGTCACCAATGCTTTATCACCTTGGTTGCACCTATCTAGCCTATTAAAATGCCAGATCTTGCCACCCGAAAATGTTGCTGAACAAACAAAAACCTCTACCACTAGGAGAGGCCTGGAAAACGTACTACTGCACTTCTTGACATTTTGATCAATTTTGACATGCATCTAATCATTCTTCTGTAATAAAACTCTCTTCACATTTCTCTTTTTTTATAAACACATTTGTATTGGTTTGACAGAAGACACCAGCCATTCATCACGACACCATGATAACACAGGAGTATAATCAACGTTCTGATCGACCCATTTTACAGAGACGGATGGATACAAAGCCATAGACATTTGAACATTCCCCGTGGGACTGAACCATCCCCCCAGACTTTATTTCATAGGACAACTGTGTGCCTCATACATAAAAAACTAGGCCAGTGGTATTGTTTTAGGTTTCTGAGGCTCCAATCAGAATATCACACTGATGTAGCAAGGTCAGTATTTGGAGAACGGTGCTATAAGGTAAAGGGAACCACAACTCCCTCTAAGTTAGGCAAAGGCCTGTACATAAGCAAAGAAACTCCCTGGCACACGTCAAATATCAAGTTCTTTTCAGTTTTTCAAAATTATGCATTCATCATTCTTTCATTCAGAAATGACTCTCATTCGTATAATCCGGTTGTCTCTTGTGAAGTTTATTCTTGGACTCTCACAGCCAACACGTGTTTCGTCGTATTGGGAATGTAACCCACGACTTTCTCAATGCTGCATAGGTAAAAGAAAAGAACATACAATATTGTTTTAGGACCTAATACAAAGTCCCATTGACACAGTGTTAATACATCTCACTGTTAACCATTAGTTATTGTCCAAGTTGGTTCATTGTTAAGCATTCGTGCCGTGCATCAAAGTACCTCAAGTGGTGGTTAGTCAGTTCACTTCGTGCTTTGAAACAATTTTTATAAAGATATATATATTCATATTTGCTAAATCATTTAACACATAATGTACCTCTGTAATCAGTAAGTAAGTAAGTAAGTAATATAAGCTTTATTCGATTTTCTTCGAAATCATAAAAGCACAATACATCCATATAAAAACATCACAAATGATATGTTTGAATATAAAATTTAACAATTAAAAAACGACAATTGTAATACTCAATCTTTAAAAAAGACATTCAAAATACAGTACAGAGTGGATTGAAATTAGTGCTGATCAACACAATAGGGAAACCCAAGCGGGATTGTTTTACAACATGGTTTTCCGCAACAACATGGCAGATCTTAAAAAGCAGGATACCGCAAAAATCACATGCTCATCTTCGAGTTTCAACAGTCTTAAAAAGGCAGGTCTGCAATTTCTTACCCCCCAACGCTTTAACAGAGGTTTTAAATAAAGTTTTCTGGGGGTAGTATAGAAGGAGCAAAAGAACATTAAATGCAAGTTGGATTGGAATGCAGTATTATCACACTGACATATTAAATTCAGTGGAGACCAGTTGTTGATCTTTGGTACAGAAACCATACGAAAGAAAATCCCAAGGCGGAGGCGAGTCAAAAGCATTCTATGATATGGGCTGGGGTCCACTTTTAGATACCTTTGCATACCTTCCTTGGGGGTGATTTCTTGAAAATTTAAGATGGATTGTTTGTTCTTTTCAACATTCCATCTCAAAGTTTCCAGATGGGAGTATATTGTTTTTTTAAGAACTGATCTGGATACACCCTCCAAGGAACCAGGATTTACGTAATAATCTAGGTGGCCCATCTCACCAAGTACAGATCTTACGTACGACAGCCAGCGGAGATTTGCCACCCCATCTAGGGCCAAGCAATCCTCCAGGAGGTCCCTGTTAAAACTGGCCTCCTCGGTTGTCCATATCTTGTGCCATAGGAGAATTGGGGCCATCCTAATTGTGTCCCCCATATGCTTGACTCCGGCCTCTATGTGTGTCATAAATGAGGATGTGGACTTTGGGACACCCAGAAGGTAGCTGATGAATTGATTCTCACAGCTCTGCAACGTTTGATCCTTCTCGATGCCCCAAAGTCCCGCCCCATAGGTGGCTGTGGACACACACTTCGCCTGGTATATTTGTGCAAGTTCTTTAGTTGGTCTACCACCCACTCTGTTGGAAAAAGCGCGCAGGGCGCCTATAGTACGGATAAAGGCCAACTTCCTCGCTTCAATTGCCTGTTTCCAACGACATTTCCTATCAAAGAGTATGCCAAGGTAACAAAACTTATCAACGATGGCAATATTCTGCTTGTTCAGGAACACGTTACATGGCACCCTACTGCGCTTGTTAGTGCACAGCATGGTAAAAGTCTTCGAGATGTTTACTTTCAGCCCTTTATTTTCCATAAAACCTGCAAATTTAGTCACTGCCCTCTGCAGACCCACCTGGGTCTGAGACATTATGGCCGCGTCATCGGCATACAAGAGGATTGGCACTGGTAAGCCTTTCACGGTGGGGTAATCGTTTTGGAAGAGAGAGAGGTATTGGCCCACTGAGTTTATGTAGTAGGTAAATAGCCTGGGGGCTAGGATACATCCTTGCCTAACCCCCCTTAACAGGGCAAATTTGTCAGTGCATTCGCCCTGCTTGCCAAATCTCACTCTTGCCCCACAATTGTGATACAATTCTCTAATAAAAGTAATTAGGCGTGCGTCAATTCCCATCTCGGCCAATGTCGACCATAACAAAGAATGGTCCACGCAATCAAAAGCACAACTTAAATCAACAAAAGTTATAAAAAGTGACCCACCTCTAGCCTGCGTGTATTTAGCGCATAAAAGGGCCAAGTTTAAGCACTGCTCAGCAGTCCCTACACCCTTCCTAAAACCGTATTGGAGATGTGAGACTACATTGAGTTCCTCCTCCCACTCCTGTAGTCTCTTTAAAATAATCCTCCCTGCTAATTTCATAAGGCCATCTAAAAGAGATATTGGCCTATAGCAGGTTGGATCGTCTCGCCTACCCTTTTTGAAAATGGGGACCACTATTGCATCCGACCAACTTTCTATGAACCCAGATTGGTTGCTCTTATTCAACACATTTGTTAGCAAAGGGGCCCAGAAATCTGGTTCAGCCTTGTAGACATCCACTGGGGTACAGTCTGGCCCTGGTGCTTTGCCTGATGCACTGTCCCTGATTGCATCCTGCATTTCCCCTATGGTAAATGTCATGTCAATCGGGAAAGGACAGACACGGGGAAGGATCTCGTTACTTCTATCTTTAGGTCGTGGGGCATTTTGGATCAGCCCCGTCAATGTAACAGTGTCTGCTGGCTTTATGTCCCTATATAACTGCCTGAAATGTTCCAACCATCTGTCACCTGTTATAGCCAATTCTATTTTATTACCGCTATTATTCGGTTGATACAGAGACTTGACCAGTCTCCAGAACTTGGTAGTATCTTTCTGGGCAGATGCTTCTCTTAATGTTGACCAAGCTTGCTTTTTTAAGGACTGGGTTCTTTCTTTTAGTGCGCATTTATATGCTCGCCTAGCGCTACGAATTATGTCAGGGTCTCTAGGTTTGAGGGCCAAAACTTTTTTGAGAGCTTTTAGAGTTTTTGTACATTTCCCATCGAACCACCCTTCCCTGATTGAAGGGTTATTGTTTGCTGCTCGTGTCAGTAAGGTTTTTATCCGCTGTTGAATATTGGCAAACGCGGTCATCACGGAGAGGGGGTCTGCCTGAACCTCTAAACAAAGGTTGACATCATTTGCCGAGTTAGAGAGTAGTTTTTTCAAGAACACATCGGGTACAATCTTATCCCACTTCACAACATAGCCATTTGTTTTGGATAGTTCGGTCCTATAGGGGTACATGGGAATGGTAGCTTTTTTGGTATTGCGCTCCTCTACTTTTATGCTGATGGAAAGGGGATAATGATCACTGAATACCTCCTTGCCAACCACACATGAGCTCAAAATTCCTGAATTGGCAGTCGATATCAGAATGAAATCAATAGTTGAATTGCAGTCCCTGCCAAAAAAGGTAGGCTCAAACTGCACTGGTGTGGGACAAAACTGGTTGGCAAAACAAAGATCGAATTTAAAGAGAAAAGTATTCAACAACATTCCCCTCTTCGTATGCACAAAGTGAGTTGAATTGTCCTCGCCAAGACCTACAATACCACACAAGGGGGAATCAGAGTGGGGGCAAATCGTGCAGTTAAAATCCCCAACCCACATTATTGTTGCCCCCTTAAGATGATTCACAGTATGTGACAACAAGCGCGATAACTCAGACATAGTGGACTCCAGTTCAGTGTCAGCCATATTGTTGTAAAAATTCAACAGTGCTATATTCTCTAGTGAACCCCACTTAAAGAATAGAATTTGAAAGTGAGTCGAAGAGAAAAATTTGTGGATCTTGACTTTTGCTACTGTTGAGACATAGACACAGAGCCCCCCCTTGTTGTGACCATGGGCGGATGGTGTGGCAGGGGAGTAGAAAGTTTGGTACCCCAAAAGATGTACTTCTTCACAACACCAAGTTTCTTGGAAACATAAAATGTCATGCGTATGTATAGCATTTAGCCAAGCTTTATTTGATGCCTTACTAGCCAGGCCAGCCACGTTCCAAGAAAGAAGTGATTTTTTAACAGGGACGTAGCTTGTTTCTCCCCAAGTGCGACCTAGATTCGCACATGGTAAGTCTAGTTGTTGTGTTATACTACTAAAAACATGGGAAGGGCTCAAAGGATTAAATATAGAACCGTTTTTCATGGACTGTTGAGGCTGTTGAGGCTGTGAATGACCAGATGGCCGCAGTTCACTCAGAGAATCCATATCCGCCAGTGTCCCTCCGTGTTGGCTGTTATGATGGTTTTTAGACTGGCTGGATGACAAAAAATGGTCAGTGGAGCGGTGAATAGTCCGCGGAGCCACATGAGATTTTCCAGTAATGATTGACTTGTGCAGTCATTCATTGTCGTCTAAGCCGGAAAGCGGGTGATAGAAATTAGACAGGGGTATATTCCACAAGTCTTTAGGATTTTGAGGCCATAATGCACCCCAATGAGCATTAAGGTCGTGCGGGTTTCTCTGCGGTAAAAATACCTGACTGGGACGCAAACGGGGATCATTAGTGTAATCAAGGGGATTCTGATCCCTTGATGTCCTCGCCTGAGCTAGGCTGTCTTGGGCAAAAGATCTGTACGTCGATGGGGCAGGGGAGTTCGAGTGATATGGGATAAAAGTGTTATAGCCCATGTGTTGTTTGTGTAGTATGGGTGTATTAAGGCCACCAGGGGTTTTTTGGCGGCCATAGCTATCGGGGTGGTAGAGTCTAGGCTGGGCTGGCGGTTTTTTCAGCATTGTCTCAGGGTAAAAATAACTTAAATTATGAGTTGAAATTCCCCCCTCCCCTGTTCCGGGGTACCAATCGCTGATATGGGTTACCAATCTGTGATCTTTGAAGTTAACTAAGATCACTTCTCCTTCGATATCCTTGGGTCTAGTACCGACCCATTGGCAACGCCTGGCTGAAACGATATCACCATTCAGGTGAGGCGGGAGTGGTCTATTTCTCCTTAGCCAGTAGATGACCTTGTTTTTCAGGTTGGTATGGTGTTCGCGGTTGCCCTCTGGGGGGGGTGGCACTCCTGTAAGGGCTATAACGTAATTTAAACATTCAGGTGGCAAATCTACGATGTTCTTTGTTTTGCTAATGGGTAGATGTGGGGGAATGGGAGGGAGATTTGAATTAGTACCATTGTTTGGGTGCGTACTATAAGGACGTGTAGAAGTGTGAGATTTTTCTGTAATCGCGGGTTTTTCCAAAGCAATAGTTCTGTTATGACTATTATTGCTTTTTTCAACTTGTGGAATGGAAGTCTGAGACGGTTTTGTTGGCCCAGTTAAAGGTGGTGCAGTTGCCTTAGAAATACCAGTCACTTTATTGGATGATTTGGATTCATTAATGGGCTGTATTAAAACTGCAGGGGAGTTCGGTTTCGGGCAGGATGTCCCCGTTTGGCCTTGCAAAATTTTTTCCACACTCTCCCCTAATCTTTTGATCCTTTCGGTCAGGGGAAGGATCAATGCCTTTATTAAACAATCGATGTCCCCCAATAGTCCAGTATAACTAGGTACTGAAATAGAACTGGGAGTCATCTCTTTTACAGGGTCTACCGGTCCGGCCTTGCTTGGAATAGTAAATATATTATGTGGCGCTTTATTTGGGGGTACGGCTCTCTTTTTAATTATCAGCTTCTTTCTTCGCTTCCTTGGTGGGGAGCCTAAAGGAATTTTGCTGGAAGGGGTTTTACGACTTTTAGTAGTAACCCTAAATGGCGACAATAGAGGCTGGTCCTCAGTGATGCACTTAGTGTGATTATCAGGTAAGCTTGGTGTGAACACGGGAGATGGAATGGCTGGATCATAGAGAAGGGGTGGTTCTACGAGGGGAGTGCATAGATCTATTGTCTGGGTGTCATATACTTGGAGGTGAATGGAATCTGAGATATTAATAAAGTCATTCTGTGAAGGGAGATTAGTCTGAAAAATAAGGGGGATATCTTCTATGAGAGGTAGGGTATTAACATGTTCTACTGGTGAAATTAGGTCCAAAGAAGTTGAAAGGGATGTTGTGGTTGTGGTTGTGTCCAAAGGTTGGAAGGGTCTTAATTTCAGTTTGTCAATAGATAAACGTCGACCCGCCCGTTTCTCAGCCAGTAGGAGTTCCCGGTCTACATCAGACTTGATTTTGGCGAAGAATTTGTCCAAGGGTCCTAACAAAGGAGACCCTTGAATAGCCTGTGCCTGAGTTGACTCCAGGGTAGACATCACTGGGGGCTACAATAGGGCGTTTAAAGCAAAATGCGAGAAAGGAACACTCAATGAATAGGATGGAATAACAGGAAAAGCAAGGAGAGTGGGCCCGGCCCGGCCTCCTCCGGCCCCGGACGGCCACAGACGGTCCCGCCCTTGTCCCGGGCTTCTCCCGGCGCCCTCCCGCGCGCTCCCGCGCAGCGGGAGTTGTAGTTCCTTTTAGAGGTTGTACCGAGGGGGCGTGGCCGGCAGGGAGAGGAGCCCAGCTGGAGACGGGCGCGCGGAGACTCCTGGACAATGGAGTCCTCCGCTCTACCTCGCAGCCCTGCCGGTGTCGGTGTTGATGAGAATAATGCCCCAAGCTGCAAACTGCCTCTAACCACGATGCGGGACCCGCGAAGCGGGTCCGGCGAGGCGTGGGAGGCTGAGGGAAGGCTGAAACAGGAGATGAGCTGGGAAATGCGCGGAGCGCGGCGTCAAGATGAGTAATCCGCTGAAGGAGCCTGGAAGTGCTCGTTAAGTCCTGCTGTGGTGGGGGCGCGGCCGGCAGGGAGAGGAGCCCAGCTGGAGACGGGCGCGCGGAGACTCCTGGACAATGGAGTCCTCCGCTCTACCTCGCAGCCCTGCCGGTGTCGGTGTTGATGAGAATAATGCCCCAAGCTGCAAACTGCCTCTAACCACGATGCGGGACCCGCGAAGCGGGTCCGGCGAGGCGTGGGAGGCTGAGGGAAGGCTGAAACAGGAGATGAGCTGGGAAATGCGCGGAGCGCGGCGTCAAGATGAGTAATCCGCTGAAGGAGCCTGGAAGTGCTCGTTAAGTCCTGCTGTGGTGGGGGCGCGGCCGGCAGGGAGAGGAGCCCAGCTGGAGACGGGCGCGCGGAGACTCCTGGACAATGGAGTCCTCCGCTCTACCTCGCAGCCCTGCCGGTGTCGGTGTTGATGAGAATAATGCCCCAAGCTGCAAACTGCCTCTAACCACGATGCGGGACCCGCGAAGCGGGTCCGGCGAGGCGTGGGAGGCTGAGGGAAGGCTGAAACAGGAGATGAGCTGGGAAATGCGCGGAGCGCGGCGTCAAGATGAGTAATCCGCTGAAGGAGCCTGGAAGTGCTCGTTAAGTCCTGCTGTGGTGGGGGCGCGGCCGGCAGGGAGAGGAGCCCAGCTGGAGACGGGCGCGCGGAGACTCCTGGACAATGGAGTCCTCCGCTCTACCTCGCAGCCCTGCCGGTGTCGGTGTTGATGAGAATAATGCCCCAAGCTGCAAACTGCCTCTAACCACGATGCGGGACCCGCGAAGCGGGTCCGGCGAGGCGTGGGAGGCTGAGGGAAGGCTGAAACAGGAGATGAGCTGGCAAATGCGCGGAGCGCGGCGTCAAGATGAGTAATCCGCTGAAGGAGCCTGGAAGTGCTCGTTAAGTCCTGCTGTGGTGGGGGCGCGGCCGGCAGGGAGAGGAGCCCAGCTGGAGACGGGCACGCGGAGACTCCTGGACAATGGAGTCCTCCGCTCTACCTCGCAGCCCTGCCGGTGTCGGTGTTGATGAGAATAATGCCCCAAGCTGCAAACTGCCTCTAACCACGATGCGGGACCCGCGAAGCGGGTCCGGCGAGGCGTGGGAGGCTGAGGGAAGGCTGAAACAGGAGATGAGCTGGCAAATGCGCGGAGCGCGGCGTCAAGATGAGTAATCCGCTGAAGGAGCCTGGAAGTGCTCGTTAAGTCCTGCTGTGGTGGGGGCGCGGCCGGCAGGGAGAGGAGCCCAGCTGGAGACGGGCGCGCGGAGACTCCTGGACAATGGAGTCCTCCGCTCTACCTCGCAGCCCTGCCGGTGTCGGTGTTGATGAGAATAATGCCCCAAGCTGCAAACTGCCTCTAACCACGATGCGGGACCCGCGAAGGGGGTCCGGCGAGGCGTGGGAGGCTGAGGGAAGGCTGAAACAGGAGATGAGCTGGCAAATGCGCGGAGCGCGGCGTCAAGATGAGTAATCCGCTGAAGGAGCCTGGAAGTGCTCGTTAAGTCCTGCTGTGGTGGGGGCACGGCCGGCAGGGAGAGGAGCCCAGCTGGAGACGGGCGCGCGGAGACTCCTGGACAATGGAGTCCTCCGCTCTACCTCGCAGCCCTGCCGGTGTCGGTGTTGATGAGAATAATGCCCCAAGCTGCAAACTGCCTCTAACCACGATGCGGGACCCGCGAAGCGGGTCCGGCGAGGCGTGGGAGGCTGAGGGAAGGCTGAAACAGGAGATGAGCTGGCAAATGCGCGGAGCGCGGCGTCAAGATGAGTAATCCGCTGAAGGAGCCTGGAAGTGCTCGTTAAGTCCTGCTGTGGTGGGGGCGCGGCCAGCAGGGAGAGGAGCCCAGCTGGAGACGGGCGCGCGGAGACTCCTGGACAATGGAGTCCTCCGCTCTACCTCGCAGCCCTGCCGGTGTCGGTGTTGATGAGAATAATGCCCCAAGCTGCAAACTGCCTCTAACCACGATGCGGGACCCGCGAAGCGGGTCCGGCGAGGCGTGGGAGGCTGAGGGAAGGCTGAAACAGGAGATGAGCTGGCAAATGCGCGGAGCGCGGCGTCAAGATGAGTAATCCGCTGAAGGAGCCTGGAAGTGCTCGTTAAGTCCTGCTGTGGTGGGGGCGCAGCCGGCAGGGAGAGGAGCCCAGCTGGAGACGGGCGCGCGGAGACTCCTGGACAATGGAGTCCTCCGCTCTACCTCGCAGCCCTGCCGGTGTCGGTGTTGATGAGAATAATGCCCCAAGCTGCAAACTGCCTCTAACCACGATGCGGGACCCGCGAAGCGGGTCCGGCGAGGCGTGGGAGGCTGAGGGAAGGCTGAAACAGGAGATGAGCTGGCAAATGCGCGGAGCGCGGCGTCAAGATGAGTAATCAGTAGATCTATGAACTCATAGTAAGACGGAGAGACCAGCGTGCGGTATAGACATATACGTGATTGGTGCTGGTGCTCAAAACGCTTTCGTGTTTGGAAGTGATATAGTTAATTTGGGAACTCGTAACCATGGGTAAATGTGAAAGAGGGATATATATTGATGTGACGTTACATGCACAATATCTGGTGAAGGTGATTCAAATTCCCTGAAAATACCTCTTTCTGTGGTGAAGCGGTCGTATCTGTAAACATGATGAGATTTTTAAAAAGATCATCACTATAAATATACTTATGCTTAATGTATATTCATCGCATTGTTAGTGTAACTAGTTTCATTACTTACTTATTTTGCGGTGATAATTCCAACCCGCAGTGGGTTTCTGTTGGGGACGTTCTCAGCGTCTTAATTGGATTTAGTAAAGAAGTCAAGGTGTGTTGTTTCTTAGCTCTGTTCATTCATATGGAGGGCTGTAGAGGTAACGCAGGATTCCTAATTATTATAAGATATTATATTGCTATGGATAAGCTAGTTTCTGAAAAATCCTGTGCCTCGACATTACTAAGCACCTCCCTAGTAGTGGTTTCTGGTAAGACCTACTACGAGGTGCTGTGCGTGCATATATGGAAATTCTATATCTCATATTTTAAAAATAAAGATAATAATGAAGTCGCAAATATTTGCCATGACCTTTGTTCCTACCCGCATAGCTCTCTGAAGCTAGAAACGGGCTATGGTACACCAGCGGTAGAGTTGTATTATAGTCCTTGCGCTTGGTAATGTCTGCCTCGAGATATGACGTAACAGGATTGGTATTTGCTTACTAATCCAAACGAGCTACATTCTGTTAATACTATCGTATGGCAGGTCAATGTGAAATATTATTTAATTATGTGCGTAAATGCCAAAAAAAACTCATATCCGAGAAAGTGTTATACTACGGATCTGGGTCAGATCTAAAGGGGCTGGTAAACGCGCATCGATGCTATAGTCACGCCTACCTTTCGCCATTCGACTGGTATATTCATACGTCCCCGGTCCTTCAGTAAGACTTCGGTTCAACAGTATATTTGCGGAGTACTATTTTATATTTCCCGGCACTTGTGTCAGGGCCACCAAGGGCTCCATCACCAGAGCAAATAGCAGGGGGGAAAGAGGACACCCCTGCCTCGTTTCCCTGCAGACCGAGAAGGGCTCCGACAGGACACCATTCACTAGGACACGTGCCCTCGGATGGGCATATAGAACACGGACCAGAACCCCGAAAGCGGGGTCCAAAGCCCACTGTGGTAAGGACGTCCTCCAGAAACCCCCATTCCACCGAGTCGAAGGCTACATTTCTCATTTTATCATAGTAATCATTGTTGGTTCTTTGTGCCAATAACACATTCTCAATTACCTCCGCAAGAGACAATTTACTCTGCAAATCTCCAGACATCCAAGCCATATTATCCTTGGTAAATGGTTCACATCCTCTCAACACTTTAAATGGACTGTAATCGATCATCCTTTTCCTAATTCTTTACAGCATTCATAGCCACTTGTACAATACCCATACCACACAGTTGAACCTCTAGATACAGTCATTCTCTTCTGGGTGGTATATCGCTGTGTGAACAGTACACACTCTATTCCTGGAGAGAAAGGTTTCCACTTTGTCTGCCCTAAATTGTGGACCTTGGTCACTCACTAAATTCTTAGGAATGCCTTCCCTCAGAAAAGCCCCTTCCAATAATAAGACAACCACATCCGCATCCACTTTAGAAAACACTCCCACTTCTGACAAATCCATAGGGACAATGACAAATTGGGCTCATCCTTCTTCTCCAGAATGGGGCTTAAACATCCACAGCCAACGTTGGCCAAGGACCTCTGGTAACTCCATCAAACCCAAAGGAGGTCTCAACATATTCAGGGACTTGTCAGCACTGCTACAACTAATACATTGCACACAAACATTTCAATTTCTGAGTCCAATCCTGGCCAACAGTAAAAATTCTTGACCCTTTATTTTTAGACTTAACGATTCCTAAATGCCTCTCATGCATTAATTCCAGAATCCTTCCTCTCAAATCACTTGGAGGAACCACTTTGTTACACCCTCAATAGAAATCTTTTGCCGGAAACTGACAATTCCTCTCTGAGTCCCCAAAATTTCTTAACTTCCTCATCAGGTGTGTTCTTGGCTGGCCATCCCTCCACCACAAACTTCTTAATTTCCTCCATAACCTTATCCACTCTATACTTCACTATCCACTCGTTCTAAAGAATTGCCATGCCTTCCTCACCAAAAATGGCCACACTGTACTTGTGCCACCAATCCTGCAAGGAAACCTCCCCACTAACATGAGACCTACTCTAAAAATCATCTTCCTTTTTTTGGGCCGTGGGATTTACTCCACATTTTAATTAAGATTAAATAACCCGAATCTCATCCTTGTCAACCGAGGGGTAGCACCAGCAGACCCTTCCTCAGTCAAAACCTTCAACAAGGGTTTGTGATCAGTGCGCACCAGGAATTCATAACCCTATTAGTACTGTCTAAACGTACTCCTTGCCCAGACACACGCTAATATTTATTTTTCAATGACGGAGTACTTCACCTCTATAGGGGATAAGCAAAGCTAAGCAAATACAACTGTTTCCTCCACTTTCTTCCTAATCCTGACTCAGCACTGCCCCAACCTTTACCACTAACCTCCGTGGTAAGCATGGTGCTAGAATTAAGATCAAGTTCTTGCAATGGAAGTGCAGTACATATGTTCCTTTTAATGCTGACAAATTCCTCATGCAAATCCTCATTCCATTCAAAGGTCTTGCATTCTTTTAGCAATTGCCTTCACCCAAAGGTCTTTGCTACAAAATTCTTCACAAATCTGGAACACATTTCCAAGAGACCTAAAAAGGACCTTACTTCATCTCTGTTCGTAGAGGCAGGAGATTCATCAATGGCATCTTTAATTTCTTTCTTTGAAACAGTTCCCTCCTTGCTGACTACATGACCCAAATATGTCACTGATTTCATGCAAATTTACATTTATTGCATTCCACCATTAAACGATTCTCTCTTAAAATTGCTAAAACGTCCATCAGCCTGCTAGCATGTTCCTCTTTAGTAAAACTCATCACTAAGATGTCATCCTGAAAATACTTAACGCCACTT
The DNA here is from genome assembly GCF_964263255.1 of Lissotriton vulgaris. Classification (NCBI taxonomy): domain Eukaryota; kingdom Metazoa; phylum Chordata; class Amphibia; order Caudata; family Salamandridae; genus Lissotriton; species Lissotriton vulgaris. The sequence continues at coordinate 153,735,159 of NC_141690.1, read as the reverse complement.
TGTTCCTTAAAATGTGTACATGAGTTTCTGAACACCGCGGCCACTGAGGCAAGCCCAAACAGCATGTGCAATAATCTAGAAGACACAAAGGGTGTGATAAATGCCACCAAATTCCTCCTACCCTGATGAAGCCCCACTTGATGGTAGACTGCGGATAAGTCAACAGTGGAAAAGCATCTCACTCCTTTTGTCACAGCCAACAACTCATTGATTTTTGGAAGGGCAAACTTCTCAACCACAATATTCTTGTTTAAATCACGTAAAGTCAATGTATAAATGAATAGACCCATTAGTTTTCATGGCAATAACTAAAGAAGAAAGCCATTCTGCACAATCAATTTGCTCAATAGCACCCATTTGCTCAATTCGCTCACCATTTAATTCCTTACTCTCAAAGGAACATTTCTAACGTTGTGGCTCCCTGGAGTGGCATGCTCTTTGATTACTATCTTGTGTACGAATCCCTTTTACCAATTTCAACCAAAAAAACACCCCAAAATTCCTACCTCCAAGATTCCTTTTTATCCAATTCCTGTGACCCGAGTATTAGAACTTGATCTTTCTGGTCCTTCCATTCAAGACAGAAGGCCCAACTTCAGACAAAAAAATTCCCCCATTCGGTGCGCCTCCTGAATTCAAATTCAAATACTTTATACTTCAACATCGGAATTTTCTCACCAGTAAATGCCACTGGCTGGATGTCGGACTCCACCAGTTCCCCACCCCATGTTGACATACTCTTCTCTCTCCACACATTTGTATTAATAATAGCAAATGGAGAATATGAGTCTGCCACTGCGGAAATTTCGACCCCCCGCCCCCATCCAATTAACATGTCACTCTTGGGTTTGTTTTCGAACGCATTGTTAAAATTAAGAACAGGACATTGAACCATTAACACACCGTCACTATCACTCACATTACTGTTTTCTGACAAGTCCGACTCTGTTTTATGTGCCACACATTTCACTGTTTGTTTGGTTTTCTTGCGTGTCCTCCTACAAGCGTTTGCAAGTGACCAACTAACCCGCAGAAGGAACATTTGACTTTAATTTGTTGGACAATTTTTATCTCTAGGTAAATTTTCTTTGCTATCACAGCAGAAACAAGCAAGCATTATTTATTTACCCTCAAATTTTGCAGCACCTTGCATTTTAATCACTTCTTTATTCTTTTTCTTCTCCTTCCTCGAACTGACTTTACACTCCACTTTCTTATCCTTGGTTGTGGTAGAAGAAGTCGCCGCCATTGCACACCTTTTTGAAAGCTCTCCCTTCTTAAAAATAACAACCACCTCTTTTAAAAAAGAGTCACCACAACCTTTTTTTAAAATTATTATCATTGGTGTGCATAATTATCTGGTCACGTATAAGTTCCTCATGAAGTGTACCAAACTTGCAAGACACTGCCAGTTTCTTGAGTCCGAAACATAATCCTCTACTGGCGCATGCTTCCCCTGCTTTCTTTGACAAGAATTGAAATGATCAATGGTAGCACAAACTGCAGGCTGATAATAGTTATCACAATCTTCAAATGATGACTGAACACATCTCTATCCATCTCACTTTCTTTTCCATCTGGCCATAAACCCTTAGTGGAGCAACTTCTCACTTACTCATCTTTTAATTTCCTCATTTCCCTTCTTCTCATTCAATTACTTCCTTATCCTTTCCTAGTCAAAAATGAAAGTCAATTTTATTTTTTGAGCCTACTAATTAAGGCCATACAAAACACAGCTAAAACAAATTAAAATGCTGATGTAAAACAACCTATAGGACTACTATATTGTCATCTACAAAACACAAATTGATACAACTTTCAATCAATCGTCTTGTAAAGCGCGACAACTCACCCGTAAGGGTCTCTAGGCACCAGGGGTGTAGGGGAGGGAGGGCTCTGCTGATATGTCGAAGGCAATGTGGTTCAGTCGAAGAGTCAGGTCTTGAGGTCCTTCCTGAATTGAGGCAGTGATAGCGATTGTCTGAGGTGGAGAGGCAGGGTGTACCAGGTCTTTGCTGTGAGGTAGGAGAAGGATCTTCTGGCTACGGTTTTGCCCTCTAGATTGTGACGGCACAAAAACTGGCTGGGCAATCCAGGGCACACTAGGGAAAACGGAGTGGCGGAAAAGGATTGGATTAGCCACGTGGAACGGTTATATTCATCCGGCCAAGCAATAGCAGCAGTTTCTTCTCTACCGTTACAACTTCAAATTTTGGGACCCAGCACAGGACTATAATCACAGCAGACACAGTAACTGCCACAATCAAGAAAATGAGGAAAGATGGGGCCCGAGGGCCAAATGGGATTCCAGCCTCTGTGTATAAAACAGTGCAAAACTTTTGGCAACCCAACTTAATGCCACTATTCAATCACACTTTTGCTACTGCATTAATCATTGACTCATGAAGAGGTTTCATCGTTTTTCCCATTCATAAGAAGGTAATTCACTCTAACCCAGTGATTTACAGGTCTATAACTCTACTTGCCTTGGGAGCAAAGGCCTATGCTCATATTCTTTTCAAAGAACTGGAAACATGGGCAGAGGAAAAGGATATTTTACCACTTTACCAATCCGGGTTTGGGGCCAAGAGCTCAACAACGGACAGCATCTTAGCTCTGGCTCACCTATCAACACAAGCAGCCAGGAGAAAGCATCCACCCTTGTTCTGCTGCTTCATTGATTACGGCATCGTCTTGACAGGGTGGACCGGGGAAAGTTATGGGGGAAGCTAGCTGCCTGGGGAATCTTGCTCCCTCTTCTCAGGGCAATTGCACTACTGTATCAAGGAACATGGGTCTGGGTTAAAACAGGCCCCACCACTGTCACCGCCTGTGTACCTACCAATAACGGGCTTAAGCAGGGCTGCGTGCTGGCTCCCCTCCTTTTCACCCTTTATACTGTAGACATGAGAGCAGCTCTGGAAGGATCCATACTAGTAACACCAAAGCTGGGAAGGCTGCACCTTCCCATCCTCCAGTACAGTATCCTGACGATATTGTCATCCTGGATTACACCAGAGTGGGTCTGCAGAGAGCCCTCAAAGCACTTCATTATTACAACCAAGCTAATAATCTTTAGGTGAACCAGGGTAAAACTAAGGTTGTCATAGTTGGGAAATTCCTGCACAAAAACAACTTCAATGGCAGGTGGGAGACCTCCAAATTATGGCAACTTCCAGCCTACAACTATCTCGGAGTATGGCTTTCATATGGCGCCAAACCGGCCGTCCACTTAAGCCCTTAAGAACAATATGCCATAACTGTTATCCACTTACTGAAGCGCCGGAGTAACCGATTACAAAGCCCAACTGCCGAGCCCATGCTGACTGTTTTAAGATTAAAATTCATCCCGGCCCTTAACTATGGTCATTAGGGTTCCCCGCGCCTTGGACACATTTCTAATAAACTCAGAGATTAAGACATACAAAAGATCTCTACCCGCCCCTCGACAAGCAAGAAGAATAAGGTGAGACTGGATATGGGCCTCGGGTGCCCTGACCTCGTGGGCCAGGGGGATCTAATAAAGTTCTATCTCAGGGTCTTGCAGGCCCCAGAGGCTTCACTCAAATATCCTTTGAAAGCCATCTTTGACGCACCAGGATCTCCTTGGTAGCTACATTTAGCAACAGCAATCAGCAACCTGAAAAGAAGTACAATAGCCTGCATCTCCATGAAATCTATTACTCTGCGTGGAAAAAAGTCCTAAACAGGTAAGTGCAATTAATGTCCTTTGAACTGGACATTGGTAGTCTTCGAACCCAGCCCCGTGACGAGGCGCTCGATGCATCTTATACCTCTGGGAAGGCACAGTCATACTTTAGCTCCTTCCGTGCTCATGACGAGCTCAGCTCGTCATGAGGCACGGTGGCCGTGTGCTCATGACGCGCTGAGCTCGTCATGACATGCGCGGCGCTCACAGGCGGAGCTAATTCCCCCGCTGTGCTGAGCGTTCTAAGAAACGGGTGTGGTCATGAGGAGCTCAGCTCAGCTCATCATGAGCACAGCGCCACCATGCAGCGTGACGAGCCGAGCTTGTCACAAGCACCGTGGCGCTGCGCACGTCCCCCCTCGCCCCAGCACCGCGGGGTAATTAGCCCCGCGGCGAAGGTGTTAAACAAGCACTCTCAATCCAGGCCCATTCGAAAATAATTGTTATGAGGCTAATTGCACTGCCAATTTCAGACTTCAGTCCTGGTTGAGCTCGACAAGATGAGGTAACCTCATGCAGGTTATGTAATTATTGAAAAGAATCCTAGCTTCATCTGTTGTGTTGCTGTCCCAAACTGTCAGAGGAACGACACCGCCTGCTCCTCCCGCTATGTCGTTCAAAAAGGGTTAAGTGCTGTAAGGAGGCGTTGGATATCTGCTTTACTGAAAATATATCAAGCCTGGGTAAATTTACGAGTTTTATTAGCTTTTCACTTATTGAAGCAAGGGCAAAAGCCATTGGCCGCAGAGCCCAGAACAGCACCCAGTAGCTCTTAGGAGAGCCACCAATGGGAACTGACAAACTATACGGACACATGCAGCATCCTCCATATCCTCAGGCGGCCCAGGGATATGGGGATTGCTAACCCAGAAAATATGATCATCTGCTGCACACAAATACTCTGGGGTAGTGAGACCTCAGTATCCCCATCCCTACCAGTAGGAGGTCCTATTACCATGCATACGGCAAATTGCAATATACCTCTTTATGTGTAAAATCTTGGACACTTGTTTTTAAATTTAATTATGTACGGTTGGTTTGAAGAAAGAATTTAGTCGGCAGTGCTTTTAAATTCTTGAAACTTCATTCTGGTTATAGTAGGCATTGTTTTAGTCCAACCGAAAATGTATTGAACAGTTCGTAGTCATGTAATGGTTTTAATTAATGGAACATGAGTGAATAAACTATAATAAATGGTAAAGTCAAGAAGTAACTCTTGAACTGTAGATTCAGAGCGAAAATGGAAAACCACAGCTAAAAACAGTAGAAAAGTGTATACCATAATTCTATGCAAACTTCGATGAAGGTAGCAAAGATTTCCAGTTAGTTTGTGTGGCATTCACAAAACACAAGTACTCTTCTATGGTTTTATTCAGCCTCATTGTCCATTAGTTTGTGGGTGAAATCCAGAAAACAAGTTTTGTTAGGTAAACAATGAAGTTTAACAATCTCAGAGAAGAAAGTTCTAGCCAACTTTGGAGCAGATGCAATTTTAGCTAAGAGAGAAAAATGAGCCATCTTCGTAAATGTGTGATTGTTACCAACACGACTGAACATTCTGCAGATTCTAGAAAATTCACAATGCAATCTGTGGAAATGACTACCCCAGGTGTACAAGGAATTTATATTGGTTAAAGTAGGCCAGACTTGGGTTGTGTTGATTCGGTTCTTTTGCCCGAGCACAAACTCCACAAGATTTAACATAAGTTTTAACATCGAAATTGAGAGTAGGCATCAGAATCTTCTTACGGTTAGATTTTTAGTGATTTGTTGTCCTCAATAACCTGTCAAAATGAAATCCTGTTGATGTTGTAGAATAATTTATTTGTTGGGTGACATAAATAGTATCTCCACTACAAAGGCTGACCTATCTTTAATCATACTGTCATTTACACTTCTCCAGTTATATTGTTTAGGCTCATGCATCAATCTTCTAACTTGATCAAGAAATGAATTGATTGAGAGGATAATTTATTTACGGTGTAAACGATTTTCCCTTAGAGGAGGGATCTTTTTCTCAGGGTATTATCAGGGGAAATAGTTGGCTACTGTATTTTGCGTTCCACGAATATAGGTAATATTGAAATCATAGTGCTAGTAAAAATATTACCAGCATGCGTCATAACTATTCCTTTTGTCAGCGTGTTTGAGAGCATGCACATTTCAACGATCTGTTCTTACTTCTGCTGCATGTAATGCTAAGGTATTCATTATACTTCTCAGGACTTACATTCTGAAGAGCCACCATCTGTTTAACCCTATGTTGGGAAGCAAGTTGCAATAAGCTGGAATTGGGATCATGACTTTGAAGGCAATGTACACGTATTATGAAAAGTCAACCAGTTTATTCCAAGAATTATAGGATAAGCATGAGTAGCAAACAGGTCAAAGGAAACTAACTCACATGTTTGGAGCTCTTGAGTTGCAAGAGAAAAGTCTGTTCCTCAACTGGCCCTGAAAACACCAGAGTTCGGTCCACTGCCTCAACTATAAGTGGTTGAATATTTTTACAGGCTGCAATATTTATTTTGTGGCTCAGTGGATATCCGCATATATTTCACATGTTAATGTTAATGTGGGTGTACTTGTAAAGCGCACTGCGACTCCATGGAGTATCCTGGCGCTGAAGACCGCTGGGGAACCCGTCCTGGTTTTCCCTGTGAGATGGTCCGTTTCGGGGTATCTCCAAGGTGAAACCAGGCATCCCGGCGTCTGTGGGGGGCTGTTGTAGAGATGAGGCAAGCTTATTGCCCAGAGTTGCCGTGTGTGTTCCCTGGTTAGAGTAGGCACCAAGGCGAGAATTATCGAGTCCGTTTTGACCCTGGTCCACGACCCTGGTCCACGACCCTGCCCCACAGCCCATCAATATTGAGTCTGCAATACAATTATCATCACTTATTAACCTGTCCTGAAGAATTAGGTTTCCAGAACCTAAAGTTAGTTGTGTATTTGTGGCCAGGACTGAAGATTAAAACTCACCTCTTCTCCTTGCTTCCAGGACAAGTTAAATTGTTTCCAGCATTCTTCTTTGGCCGAAAGGGAATTTTAACAACATTTACCATTTCGGACCGCAATACAGGCATGGACTTTACCTCCTTCTGTTTTGATTTTGTTCTTTAGAAAGGGGCACTTGGGTCATACCCATTTTCATAAGTTTTCCCCCTTCAATCTTCTATCTTGGCTCACAGAAGTTGATTTCTGAAAAGTGTGAAATTAACTATCTGCCCCTGTGAAGGTCTTTCTTCTTTCAGATCTTTGTTCCTTTACCCAGCTGTCAATTTGTAGATCAAGAGTATTTAACTCAGGGAGAGAAGTAGGTTGAGCCACCCATCCCAGTTCATCTTTCAATTCATATTTTAATTTGTTTTGAAAGATGGAAAACAAAGTAAAGGCAGTCCAATCTGCTTTCTCGGCCAATATTTTATATCAGGTAAAATAGGCTTGCAGAACCACTGGGCTTTGGGAGATCTCAAATAATTCATCTTGTACTGAGTATCTCTGATCATGCCGATAAAATATGATTTGAAGGCCTCAAGAAATTCAGGATAATTATTTAAAAGAACACTTATCCAATTACCAAAGGGGTAGCCCATGACAAGGCAATGCTGATTAAGTTACCGATAACACACCCCAGCTAGGAGCGATCAGTAGCATGGAGATGAGGCTTAAATGTGAAATGTACTGTACACATATCAAAACATCCTTTGCACGTTATTTGGCTTGCAATCACATTTTGCTCAGAAAAGCCAGAAAGGTGTGAATTCACAGTACCCTGCTGTAGTAGAGCCACATAAGCAAGTAAAGACATGTTTTCTTTGGTCAAGGCTTTATCCTGGGTAATGTAGGTGTGCACTACCACTACAACATCTTGCACTTGAACCATCCCAGAACCAGAATTAAAATGTGGTGGGGGTTGCAATCTGTCAGATGTCAGCTTCGTGCTGAGGTTTGGCTGGTCTGTCTTTTCTCCAAGGTAAGATCTATCTCTTTTCAAAAACTTGTCCTGACACTGACTTGGCAGTGGCTGGAGCAGCAGAAAGCCAAATAGAGATCCACTGGAATAGTCAGTGTTTCAGGGGAAACAAAATCTCAACTTCAGGTAAAAACCCCTGGAAACAGAACAAAATTAAAGCAGGCAAACTAGCAGGAAACATAATTTATTAGGAGGAGAAAAAGCCTGCAAGCGATCCAGAATAATCAACCTAATGGATTCAAATTTGTGGTGCATTGCACTCATTCCCAATTGATATAAATACCAAAAGGTCATCAAGTGACCTCAAAGCTATTCTTCCATTTTGAATTGAGTGACAACAATTCCTGAAAATAAAGAAAAAAACCTTTCCCCAAAGAAAAAAATGAGATAGAGCCAAGTCTGTTTTAACAGACAGGATCGGGAGCCAAGAACGGAAAACTGCTGATGTCAGTGCCGGCAGGCTGATGCCTGCACACAGCTTAGAACAATCTTGATGTAGAACTCAGCGGCTACTGCCAACACAGAAACTAAACAGACACCATAAAGGGTCAAGCGGATAACAAGGTGTGGGATTTCTGATGCCTTCTTCTGAAGTGGGCCTGGGAGAATATTATTTCCTTCAGGGAAGAAGGTGAAGATGATGTGTCTGATATAAGAGAAGACACAACATCCTGCTGTACAGGAAGCACAACTTCCTTCTCTATTCCTACCTCAGAAGATCAGGTGTAGCAGATTCTCGTTCCTATTGAGTGTTCTGGGGAGATTTAGTTTGCTGGGGATATTTTGGGCTTACTGGTCCCAGTCATGATACCTGCGTGACATCTGCTTTGGTTTTGGTGGTACTGATGTTGATTCAGGATTGGTCCCAAATTCTTCCTGCGCAGAAGAGGCTGCAGCTTTGGGCAGCTTGACAGAAAAAGTAAGATGGCTGTTGCCAGTAGCTGTACCATAACTTCTAATTAGCTGCTTTTAGGAGCCTGTTTCTAAGGACCAATTTTCTTAACTTTTTTTTAGTGAGCTCTAACAGTAGCACTAACACAGTGGACTCTGGTGGAAGCCAGGGGGAGGCTGGCAAAAACAATTGAAAGAGGGCCCAATTTAAGTGGCAGAAAATTAAGAAAAAAATATTAGTAGCTCCCTGCAGAGCTGTTGTGACACTATTGGAGCATAGGGAAGGCTGTCAAAATCAAGACCATTAACTAAAACTTTAATAACTATTGACCACAAACTACTAAAACCAGTCCACAACCACACTAAAATAACAGGAAATATATACATATATATACATAAAAGGAAATATTACCAAAAATATATGTGGGCATCTAGAGGGCCATGGTAACATACAGTGCTCACAGTAGAAGACTTTTAAAAGTTTCATAAAATGGTTAATAATCAAAGATCAGATGCACAACTGGTATCACAAAATGGTGGCCGAGCTCATTGTTTGAAAAGGCAGAACAGGATGTGCATCTTTGCGCTGAAGGAGTTTACTGTTCAACCACCGAATTACTTTCGCTTTCCACAGACTGTAAAGGTAAATCCAGTGTGCAGTATCGCTTTCTAAATGACCACATGAACCAGGGACGTAAGGACTTACTGTGCTTCTCTTCGAGAGTTCACGATATGTACACCTAGCATCATTGCTAAAATACAAATGCATCTATGAACTGTAAACATGGAAAGTAGTTTCAAACCATTATAACATACCGAGTAAAAGGGCTGTAAATAAACAAAGGAAGTCAAGATCTAAACGCTGATAAAGAGACAATCAATGGTCCATTTTTCTTACATTGATTTTCGCACTTTATGTTGCTATTACATATGTATGCCTTTTTAATTGTTTTGATTAGGTACTGATTTGTACATTTTTACAGGTGTACATTTTTAAAGGAGCGAATGTGTTCAGTGTAGTAGTAGATTTTCTAAACATTTCTCAGGTCGAGAACATTTTTAGAGGTTCAGAAGTATCTTCAAAATGAGTACTGGTTGCTGCCCTTTAGTATGCAACAATGTGGTAAAGGCCTACTTCCTGTCAGACATCCTGATAGTCCCTTGCTTTGCTATGTGCACTGACGTTAATAACACATTTACAAAAAATTGTACCAAATTATGTATCTATAACCTTTTACTCCTTGAAACCGAAAAGCTTAAATGGTGGTCAAGCCGAGAGCAGTGTGGCAACCAGCCCAATACATTGATTTCAACCACACTTTTAATTGACATTCCGAAGCAGGTACTTTTAAACTGATTTTAAATAAGCTTAATTTTACTGAGATACACGTGGAGTGGACATTTTGCAACAGGAATGTAAAGTAGGATTATATGAAATAATAATTGTGATCACTTTTGCAGTATTGCAGTGACATTTTTTGATGCAAATATTAATTTTAATTATAATATTAAATGTACTGACTTCCCACACACAACCTAACATTAATGAAAAAAAATGAGCAGGAAAGTCAGAATTTTGCACGTCATATATGTGTTTCTTCTTAAACTCTATGGGTTTTTAAGGGGAGCGGTAAGGGAAACGTTTCTAATGGGCCTGTATTGCTCTCTCTCTACCTAGTTTAATCCGAACTGACCAGACAATTTCAACATGCTATCTACAAAAGGTACCTCTCTCTGGTGTGGAGCGTTAGTAGGAATGAATCGAGTCTAAAATACTGACGCTGAAGACGAAAAGCAAATAAAAAGCAGCTGTTCCGTTTCTTCCATAAAGGTTAATGTGGACTCGTGTTAAATGTGAAGATGTATCTAACACCTTTAAATTAAGAAAATTATTTGAATTAATGTCTCAAGTACAAAAGCACATATTTTATCAGGTGATTAGATAAACCTAGATTACATCCTTGTGGACTTCAAGCTGGGAATCTTATAACTAAGAAGAGTGCACAAGTTGCTATCTGTTTCCATTCCATACGGCACCTAATGTAATTCGATAGCCACCTGGCTACCACAGTTATGTCTTATGTCCTAAAGGGAAGCGGGGTGCCTTGTTTTGAATGTGCATTTATTTTGCCCCTGAAGAATGCCTGGTTTATGTGCTTGATTTAAAAAAAATATTCGAATTAATCTTTCTGTCGCCCTTTTTCTTGCAGATTCCTCACCCATCCAACTCTACTGAGTGACTTTCCCTTCCCCCACCCTTTCTTTAGATACAAAAAGTGCAACAGGTCTACCGTGACGCTTTAGCACAGCGAACTTGCCATCGCATTTTTAGGTCTCGCCTGAGATACGCGCATGCGTTACTCTGAGAGACTTATTTTAAGGGGGCTTCAGAAAGCTCACCATACACTCGTGAGTGTGTGGCCTATTGCTTGCGGTTACCCGCATGGGCGACATGTGTTTTAAATGATCGTGCCCAGACGCGTGCACAATAATTCAAAACACTTGGCTCACTGTGGCGCGCGACTTATTGTAAGGGGACTTCAAAAAGCTCACCACACGCTTGTGCGTGAGAGGCCTATTGCTTGCGGTTACCCGCACGGGCGCTATGTATTTTGAATTATCATGCCCAGACAGGTGCGCGATAATTCAAAACATATGGCTCGCTGTGGTACGTGCACCACTCGCGTGCTTGTTCAAAGCTGAGGCCGTTGAACCCCCTATCCTCAGGAAGGGCAGCTTGGAGACAATCTGTTTAGAGCTTAAGAAACTCGCCTGCTCCCTGAACCCGCCATTCAGAAGACATCTCCCAGCTGTGGTGCTAGGGTCTCACTGCGGCCTGCAGTTGAGGATGATCATTCAGAGCGCGAGCGAGGCGACTGGAAATATGTGACAATGGAGAAACGTATTACGCTGCCGAGATGAATGAGTTATGTGGCATGAAAAGGCAAATTGTGCAGCATAATTTTTATTTTGCTGTTTTGACATTATAACACATATTAACACGTTCTGGGCAAGTTTCTCGAGTCACTGTGATAGATTACAATCCACTTGACAAAGCAGAAACTGAACGGTAGCCAGTTAACCTCAAATGGTCTGTGCCCTTAAGAAGGGCCACAAAATTGGATGTTTTGAAATGTTACATGCTTCACCTAATTGCTGCTTTATCCAATGGTTTGCTCCTTTTGAGAGCAAAATTAACTCGTGTTTTTGTTTTCTGAGCTGGTGAAACTGATTTCAGTTTTATTTCAGGTATTCACTCATCAGATCATACGCTCCAGGATATCCTCACCCGTGATTAGTGCATCACTCAAATAGACATGACATAACTTGACATGAGGTAACATGACATGTGAGGCATTTAAAAAAAATTATAGATATAACGACAAGTGAGGCACTTTTTTTAAAGTAGCATTTAATTCTTTCGAGCTAAAAAGGATTTTCTTTGTTTCAAACTAAGTATGCAGCAGGTTGCGGATTAGGTGGCAAATGCATGAATCCATGTGGTTAGTCCCAGAATCGCATAATAGCAGAGACCAAGGTCCTGTATATAGGATGCAAAATTGCATTCATGGCCCAGTTCCTCTGGAATGCCTACAGGACTAGAACTGTGTCAATTACGTCGGAGAAACCTGACACACAAATGTTCTTATATTTCCCAAAATATGACTGCCTCAACCCCAGCACTGGTTTACTTTCCGAGGCAGTAGTCTGTCACACAATATCTCCGTTTCCCAACAGGCTAGTGGGTTACTCACCTTTCGTTAGTCAGTGTCTTAGACGAAAACGTCTTATGAAGCTGCGAGGTCCCTAAGCGAGAAAGGGCCTTGCCTCGGTCTCCATGTCCTACGGAGAGCAGGGGCCAGGGACGGTAATGACCCATTATGTACTCAGTCCATTATGAGAAAGAAATCATTAACAAGCTAAAGCCCTACAGGTTTTATTTGGAAGACTCTGCGTTCAAACATGACAGCGCTAAACCCTGTTTGCAATGCTTGGATAAGATTCACTGCAAGCATGGTCACCGGGGCGCGCATCCCTCCAATAAGTGTGACGTTACGCCTTCATCTCAAGACACATACAGCCAGATTCATTAACACAAATTGCGATCGCAATAGCTGCGAAATAGCTATTGCGTTTTTAGGGTTCAGGGTCAGTTTTCAGTTTCTGGGTAAAGGGGCATTTTTAGGGTTCAGGGTCAGTTTTCAGTTTTAGGGTAAAGGGGTATTTTTAGGGTTCAGGGTCAGTTTTGGGTTTTTGGGTAAAGGGGTATTTTTAGGGTTCAGGGTCAGTTTTTAGTTTTTGGGTAAAGGGGTATTTTTAGGGTTCAGGGTCAGTTTTGGGTTTTTGGGTAAAGGGGTATTTTTAGGGTTCAGGGTCAGTTTTCAGTTTTTAAACGATATTTTTGCAAATCGATAATGTGACCGTCGATACTCTTTGGAGTGGGAATAGTATTTTTTAAACTTCTGGTATTGTACGGTAATATAATAGTATCTTATTTAATTATAGTATGTTATTATATATATATGTTTTTACAAATATGATTGTAAAAAATTATTTTTATTAATTTCCTTTATTATTTAATTATTATAATTTAATTTAAGTATTTTTAAGTATATTTTAGTAATTACATTTTAATATTAATTTAATTAAACACTGTTTTTAACAAAGTCAATATTTTTTATAACTATATTATTGTAAACGATATTTTGTACTCAATATTTTTGTACTTACCTGTTTGTAGATACAAACTCGATATTTTGACTGTCGATATTTTGTCCACGATATTTTTGCAAGTCGATATTTTGTCCCTCGATAATATTTCAGTGATCCGTACTGTACACATATCAAAACATCCTTTGCACGTTATTTGGCTTGCAATCACATTTTGCTCAGAAAAGTCAGAAAGGTGTGAATACCCAGTACCCTGCTGTAGTAGAGCCAAATAAGCAAGTAAAGACATGTTTTCTTTGGTCAAGGCTTTATCCTGGGTAATGTAGGTGTGCACTACCACTACAGCATCTTGCACTTGAACCATCCAAGAACCAGAATTAAAATGTGGTGGGGGTTGCAATCTGTCAGATGTCTGCCTCGTGCTGAGGTTCGGCTGGTCTTTCTTTTCTCCAAGGTAAGATCTATCCCTTTTCAAAAACTTGTACTGACACTGACTTGGCAGCGGCTGGAGCAGCAGATAGCCAAATAGAGATCCACTGGAATATTCAGTGTTTCAGGGGGAACAAAATCGCAACTTCAGGTAAAACCCCCTGGAAACAGAACAAAATTAAAGCAGGCAAACTAGCAGGAAACATAATTTATTAGGAGGAGAAAAAGCCTGCAAGCAATCCAGAATAATCAACCTAATGGATTCAAATTTGTGGTGCATTGCACTCATTCCCAATTGATATAAATACTAAAAGGTCATCAAGTGACCTCAAAGCTATTCTTCCATTTTGAATTGAGTGACAACAAGTCCTGCAAATAAAGAAAAAACCTTTCCCCAAAGAAAAAAAATGAGATAGAGCCAAGTCTGTTTTAACAGACAGGATCGGGAGCCAAGAACGGAAAATGCTGATGTCAGTGCCGGCAGGCTGATGCCTGCACACAGCTTAGAACAATCTTGATGTCGAACTCAGCGTCTACTGCCAACACAGAAACTAAACAGACACCATAAAGGGTCAAGCGGATAACAAGGTAAGGGATTTCTGATGCCTTCTTCTGAAGTGGGCCTGGGAGAATATTATTTCCTTCAGGGAAGAAGGTGAAGATGATGTGTCTGATATAAGAGAAGACACAACATCCTGCTGTGTAGGAAGCACAACCTCCTTCTCTATTCCTACCTCAGAAGATCAGGTGTAGCAGACTCTCGTTCCTATTGAGTTTTCTGGGTAGATTTAGTTTGCTGGGTCTATAGTTTGGGCTTACTGGTCTCAGTCATGATACCTGCGTGACATCTGCTTTGGTTTTGGTGGTACTGATGTTGATTCAGGATTGGTCCCAAATTCTTCCTGACCAGAAGAGGCTGCAGCTTTGGGCAGCTTGACAGAAAAAGCAAGATGGCTGTTGCCAGTAGCTGTACCATAACTTCTAATTAGGTGCTTTTAGGAGCCTGTTTCTAAGGACCAATTTTCTTAACTTTTTTTAGTGAGCTCTAACAGTAGCACTAACATAGTGGACTCTCGTGAAAGCCAGGGGGAGGCTGGCAAAAACAATTGAAAGAGGGCCCAATTTAAGTGGCAGAAAATGAAGAAAAAAATATTAGTAGCTCCCTGCACTGTGGCACTATTGGAGCATAGGGAAGGCTGTCAAAATCAAGACCATTAACTAAAACTTTAATAACTATTGACCACAAACTACTATAACCAGCCCACAACCACACTAAAATAACAGGAAATATATACATATATATACATAAAAGGAAATATTACCAAAAATATATGTGGGCATCTAGAAGGCCATGGTAACATACAGTGCTCACAGTAGAAGACTTTTAAAAGTTTCATAAAATGGTTAATAATCAAAGATCAGATGCACAACTGGTATCACAACATGGTGGCCGAGCTCATGGTTTGAAAAGGCAGAACAGGATGTGCATCTTTGCGCTGAAGGAGTTTACTGTCAACTACCGGATTACTTTCGCTTTCCACAGACTGTAAAGGTAAATCCAGTGTGCAGTATCGCTTTCTAAATGACCACATGAACCAGGGACGTAAGCAATTACTGTGCTTCTCTTCGAGAGTTCAGGCCATGTACACCTAGCATCATTGCTAAAATACAAATGCATCTATGAACTGTAAATATGGGAAGTAGTTTCAAACCATTATAACACACCGAGTAAAAAGGCTGTAAATAAACAAAGGAAGTCGAGATCTATACGCTGATAATGAGACAATCAATGGTCCATTTTTCTTACATTGATTTTCGCACTTTATGTTGCTATTACATATGTATGCCTTTTTAATTGTTTTGATTAGGTACTGATTTGTACATTTTTACAGGTGTACATTTTTAAAGGAGCGAATGTGTTCAGTGTAGTAGTAGATTTTCTAAACATTTCTAAGGTCGAGAACATTTTTAGAGGTTCAGAAGTGTGTTTAAAATGAGTACTGGTTGCTGCCCTTTAGTATGCAACAATGTGGTAAAGGCCTACTTCCTGCCAGACATCCTGATAGGCCCTTACTTTGCAATGTGCACTGACGTTAATAACACATTTACAAACAATTGTACCAAAGAATGTATCTATAACCTTTTACCCCTTGAAACCGAAAAGCTTAAATGGTGGTCAAGCCAAGAGCAGTGTGGCAACCAGCCCAATACATTGGTTTCAACCACACTTTTAATTGACATTCCGAAGCAGGTACTTTTAAACTGATTTTAAATAAGCTTAATTTTACTGAGATACACGTGGAGTGGACATTTTGCAACAGGAATGTAAAGTAGGATTATATGAAATAATAATTGTGATCGCTTTTTCAGTATTGTAGTGACATTTTTTGATGCAAATATTAATTTTAATTATAATATTAAATGTACTGACTTCCCACACACAACCTAACATAAATGAGCATGAAAGTCAGAATTTTGCACGTCATATATGTGTTTCTTCTTAAACTCTATGGGTTTTTAAGGGGAGCGGTAAGGGAAACGTTTCTAATGGGCCTGTATTGCTCTCTCTCTACCTAGTTTTATCCGAACTGACCAGACAATTTCATCATGCTATCCACAAAAGGTACCTCTCTCTGGTGTGGAGCATTAGTAGGAATGAATCGAGTCTAAAATACTGACGCTGAAGACGAAAAGCAAATAAAAAGCAGCTGTTCCGTTTCTTCCATAAAGGTTAATGTGGACTCGTGTTAAATTTGAAGATGTATCTAACACCTTTAAATTAAGAAAATTATTTGAATTAATGTCTCAAGTACAAAAGCACATATTTTATCAGGTGATTAGATAAACCTAGATTACATCCTTGTGGACTTCAAGCTGGGAATCTTATAACTAAGAAGAGTGCACAAGTTGCTATCTGTTGCCATTCCATACTGCACTAATGTAATTCGATAGCCACCTGGCTACCACATTTATGTTTTATGTCCTAAAGGGAAGTGGAGTGCCTTGTTTTTAATGTGCATTTATTTTGCCCCTGAAGAATGCCTGGTTTATGTGCTTGATTTAAAAAAAATATTCGAATTAATCTTTCTGTCGCCCTTTTTCTTGCAGATTCCTCGCCCACCCAAATCTACTGAGTGACTTTCCCTTCCCCCACCATTTCTTTGGATACAAAAAGTGCAACAGGTCTACCGTGCCGCTTTAGCACAGCGAACTTGCCATCGCATTTTTAGTTCTCGCCTGAGATACGCGCATGCGTTACTCTGCGAGACTTATTGTAAGGGGGCTTCAAAAAGCTCACCATACACTCGTGAGTGTGTGGCCTATTGCTTGCGGTTACCCGCACGGGCGCCATGTGTTTTAAATGATCGTGCCCAGACCCGTGCACGATAATTCAAAACACTTGGCTCACTGTAGCGCGCAACTTATTGTAAGGGGACTTCAAAAAGCTCACCACACGCTTGTGCGTGAGAGGCCTATTGCTTGCGGTACCCGCACGGGCGCTATGTATTTTGAATTATCGTGCTCAGACAGGTGCGCGATAATTCAAAACACATGGCTCGCTGTGGTGCGCGCACCACTCGCGTGCTTGTTCAAAGCTGAGGCCGTTGAACCCCCTCTCCTCAGGAAGGGCAGCTTGGAGACAAACTGTTTAGAGCTTAAGAAACTCGCCTGCTCCCTGAACCCGCCATTCAGAAGACATCTTCCAGCTGTGGTGCTATGGTCTCACTGCGGCCTGCAGTCGAGGATGATCATTCCGAGCGCGAGTGAGGCGACTGGAATTATGTGACAATGGATAATCGTATTACGCTGCCGAGATGAATGAGTTATATGGCATGAAAAGGCAAATTGTGCAGCATAATTTTTATTTTGCTGTTTTGACATAATAACACATATTAACACTTTCTGGGCAAGTTTCTCGTGTCACTATGATAGATTACAATCAACTTGACAAAGCAGAAACTGAAAGGTAGCCAGTTAACCTCAAAGGGTCTGTGCAATTAAGAAGTGCCACAAAATTGGATGTTTTGAAATGTTACATGCTTCACCTAATTGCGCTTTATCCAATAGTTTGCTCCTTATGAGAGCAACATTAACTCGTGTTTTTGTTTTCTGAGCTGGTGAAACTGATTTCAGTTTTATTTCAGGTATTCACTCATCAGATCATAAGCTCCAGGATATCTTCACCCATGATTAGTGCATCACTCAAATAGACATGACATAACTTGACATGAGGTAACATGACATGTGAGGCATTTAAAAATAATTATAGACATAACGACAAGTGAGGCACTTTTTTAAAGTAACATTTAATTCTTTCGAGCTAAAAAGGCTTTTATTTGTTTCAAACTAAGTATGCAGCAGGTTGCTGATTAGGTGGCAAATGCATGAATCCATAATTGTGTGGAAAATGTGGTTAGTCCCAGAATCGCATAATAGCAGAGACCAAGGTCCTGTATATAGGATGCAAAATTGCATTCATGGCCCAGTTCCTCTGGAATGCCTACATAGAACTGAATCAATTGCGTCGGAGAAACCTGACACACAAATGTTCGTAAATTTCCCAAAATAGGACTGCCTCAACCCCAGCACTGGTGTACTTTCCGAGGCAGTAGTCTGTCACACAATATCTCCGTTTCCCAACAGGCTAGTGGGTTACTGGCCTTTCGTTAGTCAGTGTCTTAGACGAAAACGTCTTATGAAGCTGCGAGGTCCCTGAGCGAGAAAGGGCCTTGCCTCGGGCTCCATGTCCTACGGAGAGCAGGGGCCAGGGACGGTAATGACCCATTATATACACAGTCCATTGTGACAAACAAATCATTAACAAGCTAAAGCCCTACAGGTTTTATTTGGAAGAATCTGCGTTCAAACATGACAGCGCTAAACCCGGTTTGCAATGCTTGGATAAGATTCAATACAAGCATGGTCACCGGGGCGCGCAGCCCTCCGATAAGTGTGACGTGGCGCCTTCATCTCGAGACACATAGTGCTCACATTCTATCTGGCTTCCTCTGCTGGTCGTAAGCGTTGCGTGAAGATATGGGTTACAGGGACCTTAGAACAGGAGGGTGCACGAAGATGCTTTCTATAGGGCACATGGACCTTTATGTTCAAAGGTATAATGTTGTCTAACACATCAGTGCTTCAGACTGCAAAGGATCTTTGTGCAATGTACAAAAGCCTTTTTTTACAAATCACAAAATGGCATTTGCGACATACTTCTTTTCTGCATTTACGGGCATTCACAGGAAGCTACAAAATTCCTCCTGCTCATTAATATTCATGAGGCAGGACATTGTGTGACCTACTGCAAATATCCATGTATCCATTTTTCCATAGTACGATTTAATTAATCGGATGCTTGGCAAAATGCTGGTCAGGTTGCAATTCATCAGTGTGCAATTCGCGCATGCTAGTTCGCAACTTGCCCAATAATAGATTAAGCACTCTAAGCGAAGAAACAGAATAAAGAAGGGTCTTCAAGGAGATAGAAGGAAAACAGAACAAACTGGTGCATGGATATGCAAGTTACAAGGAACTGACAGTGGAAACACAGAAGAGCACATAGAGAGGTAGGCTTATGGTTAAACCATCAATTGTTAGTCCATTTGAAGTCCAATGGCAGCTTCCTCACCACTGTGGACCATATTATGTAAAAGGGGCTGTGAGTTCCCCTTAGCCCACCAATCAGGAACTACTGCCCACTTGCAAAACAATCTTAGGGTAAAGGGCAGTAACTTTCCCACCAGCGGTAGCCTGGACCATCCATGGAAATAGACAGGCCAAGTCTTACTTGGATGGGAGCATCGCTGTAAATATAAGTGAACACCTATCATCGGCAACAAGCCTCTTTCCATGAGAGGACATCCCACAGCCTCCCATGACTCAGAGAGACATTCCCCTGGTGTGGCCCTATGTCTACTGGATGGAAAAAGCCAGGATGGCAGGAAAGAGTCCAACTGCATGGGTAGAGTGAGATGTACAGGTCATCTCTCTCCACCATGACTTCACCACTGGGTTGGGAATTCACTGCCCACCCAAGGAAGCATTGAATGTTAGGAAATATTAGACACTAAATCCCAGTAAATTGCATTATCTTCCTGCACCCCAGATGGCTACAAAATTAAGAATGCTAAGCGACAGGTTAACAGAAAGTTAAGTGCTATACAGAACAAGCATAGGCATAGCCAATAGGTCTCGCCTTTGGGACCTTGTAAGTGTTTAGCCATGCAACAGTTGATGTTGTTGCACCAAGGATATTGTGCTGCATAACTTAATACTTATAAGGTCCCAAAGGTAAGACCTATTGGCTATGCCAATGCTTGTTTACCCTTAAGTACTCTCACAATGGAGCTGGAACCAGGTTTGTCAGAAAAAAGTCAATGGCTTAATTGAAAACTTGGTAGGACTGCCAAACTATGTATGAATCCCTGTAACCTTGGTAAGAGCCGTTGTTATTTGCATTGCTTTATAGAATAACTTTCAGAAATGTTAGTATTTAAGTCCTAAAGTTCTATGAATTGCTGCACTAATGCATCATCGGGTTTTTAAATAATTTGTGATCAAACAACTTAATTTCTAAACTGCAATGCTTTACTGAGCTACCTTCACACCCAAATGTTCACATCTGCTGAATATTCAACGTCTCTCATCCACGTTGCAGCATTTTTGCCTCCATCTTGCACATTAAGTAAGAAGGTAAATCTGTTGACTCCGGCAAATCACTGGACCTTATCTGACCTTCTCAGCATTGCGGTGGGGATGGATAAGGGCCCTAAAACCTAGTCAGCCACGTCCATTAGACTAACATTGACTTTTTGGGTCCCCTGTCTCTTCTACCGATGCGTTTTTACCATTTCTTTCAAAATTAACACCTCTCAACTTCTAAAGTGATTTTGTCAATATATTATTTCTTGGCTTTGATGCTGTTCTGGGCTGTTAAATAGAACACACAATTTCTGGGACAAAAGTCTGACACTTCATCCAGCTGCCAAAGGTAACCCAAGATTCCTCAATGAAAACTGCTTTTTCTTTCTAAGCAATAGATTCTTAGGGCCAGATGTATCAATATTGGAATTTGTGATTCCATAATAGCAAATTTTACCGATTCGCTATTATGGAATCGCAAAATGCAATGTATGGTGGTTTCGCAATAATAATTGCAATTCCTCCATCTTCCTTATTTGCGAATCGCAAATTGCGAGTCGCAAATAAGGAATGGCTTTCCATTCATTCCAATGGGCCTAGGGATCTATTGTATTGAATGGGAATTGCAGGAGCAATTTGCGAGTACGCAATAGGTGCTAACAAATTGTGCATGCAATTTCAAGGGTGCATGTGACAAATGGACACCATGTTGCACCCGCTGAAATATGCATGTGTGCACATGTGGCGCACATACATGCCCTAAGGGCTTGTATGTACGCCACATAGCACCTAGAAAAATGCACAAAAGTATTTTTTTCTTGCAATTCGCAAATTAAACCAACTTGGAGTTAGTGGTGATTTGCGATTCCTTAAAGCCAGGTCGTAATTTTTGTTCCTTCCCGCATTTCACTTAAGGAATCACAAAATGCGATTCCTTAAATGCATTCGTAAAATAGGGAAGCACAATTTTTGCGATTCCCTATTTTACATATAACTTATGGGATTATACATCCCAAAAGGCTTTTTCCCGTTCGCAAACGGGCCGATTCTTTGTGAATGGGAAAACGCTTGATACATCTGGCCCTTACTGAGAACTCCACCACAGCACATATGAAGACTGAGGGCCACATGCATCAAAAGAAAAACTGGTCGCAAACGGGCAGATTCTCAGAATCAGCCCCTTTGCGACTGGTATTTTTGCATTTGGGATGATAAGGAATCACTAAATTTGCGATTACTTAAATTGTGATTGCATTTAAGGAATTGCAAATTGTGATGCCTAAAATGCAATGCATGATGCCATTGAAAATAGCGATTTCGCTGTTAGGGGGCGCAAATTACCGTCAAATGAAACTTGACGGTAATTTGCAAAAACTAAACTAAAGTGCATTTTTCGAAGTTCCTGGTTACACACACACATGCCCTTGGGGCATGTGTGTGCGCAACATGTGTTCACATTACAATTTCAGGGTGCAACAGGGTGTTCTTTTGGCACCCTTGAAATTGCATGCGCAATTTGCGAGTACCTATTTGGTACTTGCAAATTACACATGCAATTCCCAGCCCACAGGAATGAATGGGAAGCAATTT
Source organism: Lissotriton vulgaris (assembly GCF_964263255.1). NCBI lineage: Eukaryota > Metazoa > Chordata > Amphibia > Caudata > Salamandridae > Lissotriton > Lissotriton vulgaris. The sequence continues at coordinate 153,713,251 of NC_141690.1, read as the reverse complement.
CTTACTTGCGATTCGCAATTAAGGAATTTTTAGGAATCGCAGTTTTATGTGCGATTCCTACATGCATAGACAATCGAGATTCTTTAATTGCGATTCCTTAAAAATCACAATTAACTAATCGCTATTGACTTCTTTGATGCATGTGCACATGAGTCCTTTCTCCCACTGTAGGAAAGTAATCCTTTTTCCCTGGTCACCCCCATAGTTTTGCTGAATGATACTAGTTGTAACTGACTCTCACTGTACCCGTCTGCTCTGCTAACAGATGCAAATATAACTACTTAGGCAAAAATATGGACAAACAAATAGAAAAACGAAAACCCAGATCAAGAGTTATATCAAAAATAGTTTAATAGTATCAAAAAGACAAGTTATACAAAAAATATGATCAATGTACATTGGATAATTACATAATCCAAAATAAGTTCATCGTGATTATAAATATTTTAAAAGAGCAATGTATTCCCCCTTTGGAAAATGATAGAAAAAATCTGAGTATTCAGTCACACTTCCACATTCATCCTTCTAAAATGGATACAATGGGTTTGTTAATTTGTATAGAAAACAAACCTACAGAGTGTGTATAAACATCTACATTTTTTAATAAACAGTGATATGTATCAAATCCCTTTCTAATAAATTATATTTAAGTGTCCCAGTTGATATCACATTTATTTTGAGGTCTGCTAACCAGGGCCGGGGCCATTGCTGTCTTCATAAAGGTACATGTAATTGGGTACACTTACAATTGTCCATGACAGACTGTAGTGAAGGAAGTACTCGCCGCACACCGGAAATTGGTATTTAAACTTAATGCTTTAATGAAGAGTCAGACACAGCTTGGAGTCGGAACTCACTAATGTCCCAGCAGCAACTGGCACCAATGAAAATCCCTTCACCTTACAATCTTAAATTGAAAACAGAACACATGCAAATACCAGAATGAAGCCCACTAAATGTTTAACACCAGAATGAAGCCCACTAAATGTTTAACACCAGCATGTACCTCCAACAGAGATGCCAAAGTCCAACTCAATTATCTGACAAAATCATCACGATAAGCGGGTGTTCTACGCATTCTGGAACTACTCTTGACCACAGGACAATCCCTCCGATCAAAGGAGGAATCAACACTGTGAGTCTATCCATCACTCCTAACTTACATGTCTTTCATATACATTGCTGCTGAACACCCATCATCCCTCTTCCATGTTCATGCACCTTCTCATTGGCATAATGCAATGTTCCCAAAAATTCCATCTCTCACCGTTTTCAAACATGACAACGTACTTTCCTACTGCAGCAATGCAAAAGAGACCTTTAAACTTTGATAGACCCCTCCCAATCCTTCCGGATCTTACTTTGACCCAGTCACTAATGTTAAACTTAGCATTCTTGCTTCCCTCACCACAAATTCTTCCTCTCCTGCTTTCTCAATTCTCAACCCATTCCTTTAACCAGGCAGGGACTAACTTAGTCATAACAAAACAGGAGCCTAGAGGGAAACAAGCATTTGCAATACAATATGTCTCGCAGTAGGAAAGTGTGAGCTATTGGCAGGCCCGGACTGGCCGTTGAGGGCACCGGGCAATTCCCCGGTGGGCCGCATGGTTGGGGGCCGGTTTTGGGCCCCTGGGGCCGTTTTTGTTACAGGGCCGTTATGCTGCAAAAACGGCCCTGTAACAAAAACGGCCGAAAACCGGCCCTGTCACAGAGCGCGGTCGCACCTCTCCCCCCTCCCCCCTACCCCCTCCCCCCTCCCCCCTCCCCCCTCCCCTCTACTCTCGAAGGGGGGGGGGGAGGGGGGCCGGCCGAGCACTTTGCCAGGGCCGGTTCTGGTTCCCAATCCGGCCCTGGCTATTGGTATTGTAAATGACAATTATTTTTAATATGTGTTGGCTTTGAAAATATATAAATTAATAGTATTGATGTTTACAAAGCCAATAGCTTACACATTCCTAATGCGAGTCCTATTGGCTATGGCAATGCTTGTTGGTTGCAAGCAAGGACTGTGCTGTGGTGGTGCGGAGTGATGATGTGGTTGGGTTGAGTGATGTGGTGGTGTATTAGAGTGATGTGGTGGTGTCCCAGAGTGATGTGGTGGTGTCCCAGAGTGTTGTGGTGGTGTCCCAGCGTGATGTGGTGGTGTCCCCGAGTGATGTGGTGGTGTCCCAGAGTGATGTGGTGGTGTCCCAGAGTGATGTGGTGGTGTTCCCGAGTGATGTGGTGGTGTTCCTGAGTGTTGTGGTGGTGTTCCTGAGTGATGTAGTGATGCCTCTGAGTGATGTGGTGGTGCCCCTGAGTGATGTGCTGGTGCCCCTGAGGTATGTGGTGGTGTCCCAGAGTGATGCGGTGGTGTCCCAGAGTGATGTGGTGGTGTCCCAGAGTGATGTGGTGGTGTCCCAGAGTGATGTGGTGGTGTCCCAGAGTGATGTGGTGGTGTCCCTGAGTGATGTGGTGGTGTCCCAGAGTGATGTGGCGGTGTCCCTGAGTGATGTGGAGGTGTCCCTGAGTGATGTGGCGGTGTCCCTGAGTGATGTGGCGGTGTCCCTGAGTGATGTGGCGGTGTCCCTCAGTTATGTGGTGCTGTCCCTGAGTTATGTGGTGGTGTCCCTGAGTGATGTGGTGGTGTCCCTGAGTGATGTGGTGGTGTCCCTGAGTGATGTGGTGGTGTCCCCGAGTGATGTGGTGGTGTCCTAGAGTGATGTGGTGGTGTCCCAGAGTGATGTGGTGGTGTCCCAGAGTGATGTGGTGGTGTCCCAGAGTGATGTGGTGGTGTCCCTGAGTGATGTGGTGGTGTCCCAGAGTGATGTGGTGGTGTCCCAGAGTGATGTGGTGGTGTCCCAGAGTGATGTGGCGGTGTCCCTGAGTGATGTGGAGGTGTCCCTGAGTGATGTGGCGGTGTCCCTGAGTGATGTGGCGGTGTCCCTGAGTGATGTGGCGGTGTCCCTGAGTGATGTGGCGGTGTCCCTCAGTTATGTGGTGCTGTCCCTGAGTTATGTGGTGGTGTCCCTGAGTGATGTGGTGGTGTCCCTGAGTGATGTGGTGGTGTCCCCGAGTGATGTGGTGGTGTCCTAGAGTGATATGGTGGTTTCCTAGAGTGTTATGGTGGTGTCCCTGAGTGATGTGGTGGTGTTGTGCGGTGTTCAGCAGTGTGAGGCATGCAGCAGTGTGAGGCGTGCATCAGTGTGAGGCATGCAGCAGTGTGAGGCGTGCAGCAGTGTGAGGCGTGCAGCAGTGTGAGGCGTGCAGCAGTGTGAGGCGTGCAGCAGTGTGAGGCGTGCAGAAGTGTGAGGCGTGCAGTAGTGTGTGGTGTGCAGCAGTGTGAGTCGTGCGGTAGTATGCAGCAGTGTGAGTAATGCAGCAGTGTGCAGCATGCAGCAGTGTGCAGCGTGCAGCATGCAGCAGTGTGCAGCATGCAGCAGTGTGCAGCGTGCAGCAGTGTGCAGCATGCAGCAGTGTGTGGCGTGCAGTAGTTTGAGTAATGCAGCAGTGTGTGGCGTGCAGCAGTGTGTGGCGTGCAGCAGTGTGAGGCGTGCAGCAGTGTGAGGCGTGCAGCAGTGTGAGGCGTGCAGCAGTGTGAGACGTGCAGCAGTGTGAGACGTGCAGTAGTGTGAGGCGTGCAGTAGTGTGTGGCGTGCAGCAGTGTGAGTCGTGCGGTAGTATGCAGCAGTGTGAGTAATGCAGCAGTGTGCAGCATGCAGCAGTGTGCAGCGTGCAGCAGTGTGCAGCGTGCAGTAGTTTGAGTAATGCAGCAGTGTGTGGCGTGCAGCAGTGTGTGGCGTGCAGCAGTGTGTGGCGTGCAGCAGTGTAAGTAATGCAGCAGTGTGCAGTGTGCAGCAGTGTGCAGCGTGCAGCAGGTGGTGTCCCTGAGTGATGTGGTGATGTTGTGTGGTGTTCAGCAGTGTGAGGCATGCAGCAGTGTGAGGCGTGCAGCAGTGTGAGGCGTGCAGCAGTGTGAGGGGTGCAGCAGTGTGAGGCGTGCAGCAGTGTGAGGCGTGCAGCAGTGTGAGACGTGCAGTAGTGTGTGGCGTGCAGTAGTGTGTGGCGTGCAGCAGTGTGAGTCGTGCGGTAGTATGCAGCAGTGTGAGTAATGCAGCAGTGTGCAGCATGCAGCAGTGTGCAGCGTGCAGCATGCAGCAGTGTGCAGCATGCAGCAGTGTGCAGCGTGCAGCAATGTGCAGCATGCAGCAGTGTGTGGCGTGCAGTAGTTTGAGTAATGCAGCAGTGTGTGGCGTGCAGCAGTGTGTGGCGTGCAGCAGTGTAAGTAATGCAGCAGTGTGCAGCGTGCAGCAGTGTGCAGCGTGCAGCAGTGCGAGGCGTGCAGCAGAGTGAGGTGTGCAGCAGTGTGTGGCGTGCAGCAGTGTGAGGCGTGCAGCAGTGCGAGGCGTGCAGCAGAGTGAGGTGTGCAGCAGTGTGTGGCGTGCAGCAGTGTGAGACGTGCAGTAGTGTGTGGCGTGCAGTAGTGTGTGGCGTGCAGCAGTGTGAGTCGTGCGGTAGTATGCAGCAGTGTGAGTAATGCAGCAGTGTGCAGCATGCAGCAGTGTGCAGCGTGCAGCGTGCAGCAGTGTGCAGCGTGCAGCAGTGTGCAGCAGTGTGCAGCATGCAGCAGTGTGTGGCGTGCAGTAGTTTGAGTAATGCAGCAGTGTGTGGCGTGCAGCAGTGTGTGGCGTGCAGCAGTGTAAGTAATGCAGCAGTGTGCAGCGTGCAGCAGTGTGCAGCGTGCAGCAGGTGGTGTCCCTGAGTGATGTGGTGGTGTTGTGTGGTGTTCAGCAGTGTGAGGCATGCAGCAGTGTGAGGCGTGCAGCAGTGTGAGGCATGCAGCAGTGTGAGGCGTGCAGCAGTGTGAGGGGTGCAGCAGTGTGAGGCGTGCAGCAGTGTGAGGCGTGCAGCAGTGTGAGACGTGCAGTAGTGTGTGGCGTGCAGTAGTGTGTGGCGTGCAGCAGTGTGAGTCGTGCGGTAGTATGCAGCAGTGTGAGTAATGCAGCAGTGTGAGTAATGCAGCAGTGTGCAGCATGCAGCAGTGTGCAGCAATGTGCAGCATGCAGCAGTGTGTGGCGTGCAGTAGTTTGAGTAATGCAGCAGTGTGTGGCGTGCAGCAGTGTAAGTAATGCAGCAGTGTGCAGCGTGCAGCAGTGTGCAGCGTGCATCAGTGCGAGGCGTGCAGCAGAGTGAGGTGTGCAGCAGTGTGAGGTGTGCAGCAGTGTGAGGCGTGCAACAGTGTGAGGCATGCGGTAGTGTGCAGTGTGCAGTAGTGTGCGGCGTGCAGCGGCGTGCAGCAGTGTGCAGCGTGCAGCAGTGTGCGGCGTGCAGCAGTGTGTGGCGTGCAGCAGTGTGTGGCGTGCAGCAGTGTGCGGCGTGCAGCAGTACAAGTAATGCAGCAGTGTGCAGCAGTGTGAGGCCTGCAGCAGTGTGAGGCGGACAGCAGTGTGAGGCGGGCAGCAGTGTGCAGCATGCAGTAGTAGGAGTAATGCAGCAGCGGGCAGCAGTGGGCAGCATGCAGCAGTGTGTGTCGTGCAGCAGTGTCAGGGTGTGTGAGGGTGAGAGGGTGTGTGAGGGTGAGAGGGTGTGTGAGGGTGAGAGAATGTGTGAGGGTGAGAGAATGTGTGAGGGTGAGAGGGTGTGTGAGGGTGAGAGGATGTGTGAGTGTGAGTGTGTGGGAGTGTGAGGGTGAGGGTGTGTGAGGGTGAGAGGGTGTGTGAGGGTGAGAGGGTGAGGGTGAAGGGGTGTGAGGGTTCTGAGTGTGTAGGGGCATGATGGGGTGTGAGGGTGAGGGGGTTTGAGGGTGAGGGGGTGTGAGGGTGAGGGGGTGTGAGGGTGAGGGGGTGAGAGGGTGGGTGTGGGTGAGGGGGAGAGGCTGTGTGAGGGTGAAAGGGTGTGTGAGGGTGGGTAAGAGGGTGGGTAAGGGTTTGGTGAGAGGGTGAGTGAGGGTGAGGGGGTATGAGGGGGTGAGGGTGAGTGAGGGGGTGAGGGTGAGTGAGAGGGTGAGGGTGAGAGAGGGTGAGAGGATTGTGAGGGTGAGGGTGTGAGGGTGGGTGAGGGTGAGTGAGGGTGTGTGAGGGTGTGAGGGGGGTGAGGGTGAGAGGGTTGTGAGGGTGAGGGGGTAAAGGTGTGAGGGTGAGTGAGGGTGCGTGAGGGTGGATGAGGATGAGTGAGGGTGAGTGACGGTGGGTGAGGGTGGGTGAGGGTGGGTGAGGGTGTGAGGGTGTGTGACGCTGTGAGGGTGTGTGAGGGTCCCAAGTAAATGGTGGCAGGGCAGACATCATTGCAGCTAGCAAGTCGAGTGTTTTCAAGCTGAGTGTCCCTAGAGAGATGGCAACACAGCAACAGCATCTGAGGAGCAAGGCTACTGAAACATTGTCGGCATTGCTGGGGGGAAGAGGGGAGGAGGGAGCGCTTTTGTTCACTGATAATTCTTCGCCATTTCTGTGCGCTGTGCCACTACCGGAGTGCTTTGTTAATGTGTTGTGTATAGTTAAGTAACACTGGTATTGGATCGACAGTAACATCAAACCACATTTTGTGGTGCCTTCATTGCATGCTGGAGGGGAGAGGAGCGTTGAGTATACAGCACTTACACCTCTAGTGAGATTGACATACAATGAAAACATAGCACGCTTGTTATCTGGTGGGAGGGTGCGAGTAACAGATGTTATGGTCCCGTCAATAGGAAGCAGTCCTTTTAAACCACTAAATACATCAGACATGTGAGACCACCATGAGTGAGTTGGAATCATGTGAGCTATGCCATTGTTGTCAACAAGAGTGATTACATTGGTGCATGCTGTGTCCCGGGTCTGGAAAACTCAAAGCAATCTGTAAATATCCCGCAAGTGACCATTTGGGCAAAGGCCTTTCCGGTGGCATGACCGTATTGGAAATTAATTTAGGGGCACCGACTGTATTATTCTAATTGTTCGCCAGTGCCTGGTCGGTACTGCAGGGTCACCCCAGACTCAGGCAGAATCGAAAACAGGTAATGTTCGCCTTAAAAGCTAACTGCTTCAGCAGGAGGACGTAAGCCACTGGTCGGTTGTACTTAAATGAATGGCGAATTCATTCACCTTCTGCTGAGATCTTTACATAATCTGCAGAATCCGAATTTCAATACAAGTATATTATGAGAGGAGAAGAGATTAGATGGAAAGAGAGGGCAACCACGAACGGGGAGAAAGAGAGAATGAAAGAGGTTGAGAGAGGGAAACAGAGAAAGTGAGATAGAGAGAGAACACAGAGGGGAATGATCTAGAGGTGAAAGAGAGATAAGTCAGTGAGAAGAGAGGACGCAAAACACAAGAAATAAGTACACATATAGTGGGCGAGATAAAGAGAAAAACAATTGGAGTAAGGAGAAGAGAGACGGAGGGCAATATAGGAGCGGAAGACGGAAAAAAAGCACGTGAAAGAAATCTAAAAAGTGATTATAAAAAAACATTAGAGTAAGTGCGGCGTGCCGCACTGCTTAACAAGCTCTCTGCATTGCGTGGCGGGGGGCAGGGGAGCAGGGGAGCGGCGTTCCTTTGAAGTTGGGGAGGGATCGAGCATATGGGGTGTGCTGAGCATGCGCTGGCGAAGCTTCGTGCTTGAATGCATCACATGCACTGGGCATAATGGAACCTGCAAAACCTCTTGGCAGGATTTCCTGGTGGCCCTCTATATCTCTCGCCAGCAATGCGCAAGCGCATTGGCAGGCGAGATCTAAAAAGGGGACACAGGTTACCCTCCACTCACAATACACAATACATGTCCCAACTATCATAGGCTCACTTGAAATCATCACCTGCCTCCTAATTAGTGAGGGTATTGCTAGTACGCAGCATGCTTGCGTTACTTAACAGGGTGTGCCTATCTCGTTATTAAAAAATCGTCTTTGTGTCTGTGTCTACACTAACTCCACCCTCTCAATTTTAAGGTGTGTTGAAAAGTGTGTGCAAGGTTGGGAGAGGCCTCACGGAAGCAACCACCGAGTAATTGCTGACAGGTACTCGTCAGTGTGTTCCACTTGTCATTATCGGCTCCTTCCCACCACGAAGGAAATTGCTGTGAATAAACATATAGGTGTCGTGTAAGAACTCAAATGCGAACCTAACTACTAGTGCCTACTATTACCCGACCCCATGGGTTAGAGCACCTCTAATCACTGTTCTAACCCGCTAAAACTGAGATAGACACCTCTAGCTATATACTCCAATTTATTCGCTGCTGGGTACCTTAGTACCTGGCAAATGGCCCGCATGACCAAGAACGGGATTTCCTGTGTAGTGCTATGCTTGGTGGTGCGATATGCCCATACCATATTAGCCACCTTCTCATCAATGTCACAACGATTGGCCATGGCCAACTGAATGTTACCTTTTACCAAATGGTTGACCTTTTCTGCTAAACCATTACCCATAGGGTTATATAATGAGGTCACCATTCTTCTGCAGAAAACGAATCACTTGGTGAGAAGTTGATTGAGTACTGTTGTCATTTATCAACACCATGGGAAAGCATTCTTCTCTGAAGATTCCTCCCATCACAGCAATGGCGGAAATTGTGGTCCCATCTTTCAAATTTAACAATGATCCACATAGAATACACATCAATCACAATCACCGCAAATCTTAAACTCATTAGCAGCTCTAAGCAAATGGTATGCCAAGATTTACCCGGCTCTTCTATATGTCCTCCATCATCCCTACACCCCACCTTCAATATTTTTTCACTTTCCTTGCAAATGGAGCAACATTCCACCCACCTCTTAATATGATTATCCAAGCCTGGACACCAAAACGCTCCTTTGAGCTTTTACTCATTAGACCTTGGCCTAAATGGCCCTAATGCGCCAGCTCAAACAACCTTCATCTCAAACCTTCTGGATGGACAAAGCAATTATCCCTCATATTAAGATCCACACCACAAATGGGCAAATCATGCGCAACCTTAAAGTAAGGCTGAAAAGTCTGTGACAATGTACTCTCTCTTGCCGCCCCATGCTGGATCATTCTGTATACTTCCTTAAATACAACAGCGCGTTCCATCTCTTCCTCCCACAGTTTAATGGTGAAAGCCAATAGACTATACTGAAATGTAGATCCTTAGCTCCATAGGCTAACAATGCAATATTTTATTTAGGTATAACTATTGCTAGGAAAGGAGTTAAATATCATTCAAAAACGTGATTGACATTGATAAATTCAATAACCTGCCACTATTAGAACTAGTACTGAAGATAAGTTATAGAGCTTTCTCTGCTGTGAGCTAAAATCCAGCTTTCTTGTAGTCTCTGCTAATTTGTCAGCCTTAACAGGTTAAGCCAGGCTGCTTCGATTAGGTAACAAGTGGCCTGGCCGGATAGAGTATCTAATGTAGAGAGCTCTGAAGCTGCGGAGGACAGGTCATAAAGAGGGGGCTGGGTAAATCATACTGAGTTCAAACTGATAGCAGATCAGTAATGAATACCACATACCTACCCTCACATCCTGTGCCCCGAGCCAGATGGAATTGTTACATATAAAGGGGTCCCAGTTGAAACAATGTTAAGAGCACAAAATCACAATTCACATAAAAAGATATATAAAGAACTTTCTGTAAAAATTACTCTGAGAGATGTTATTTAATACACATCCTCAATTGCAGATCAGTTGCATGTACATTTATCAAACAAAGTAATAAACTTATTCTTATTGCCCAAAGAGGGAAGGGCGTGGGAAAGAAGGACAGGTGAGGGAAGGGAGTGTAATCAGGGTAGTGCAAAATATAGAAAAGTTTCAAAAGAAATCACACGTGGTCTCATGTACATTTAGAATTAGGTACTACAATGACATATTTACATTGCCATTCAAGTATTTCATACAGTTGAATATTCCTATCCCATTACAATCTAACACAGCCAAAAATGATCTGTTGTTGGTGGGTAGGAATGATGGCAGGCCTAGGACAGGAATTTGCAGAGGTCGGGGGGGGAGAGCTAATGGAAATGACAACAGATGGTTGAGATCCTGTTCCATCCGTCCGCCTTCTGACTTATCCAGATCTAATCACGAGTGAAGACATTTGGCCATTGCGCCTTACTGGTCCAGGCTCCGACTTGTCCGGCCTACGCTAGGACTGTCCACACTCAATCATCCCCCGCATCTCTATCTGTCTTTAGCAAGACCCGCTGTGACCAGCAATTGGGGAACTACATTGTTGAAACGTCGACGCTTTATCTAGGTCCAGCTACACCGGGTTTCTGTACTAGGGAAGATAGAAACTCCTGGATTGCAATCAACCTCTGGCCTTGTTTTTAAAAACACCTGTATGTAGAAATATGTTTACACTGTATATATTGCTCACCACTTGATCACTATGCACAACTGTCACCCATAGGCACCCTTAAGTTTTGTACATGATTGCACTTGACAGTCTACCATTGTAACAATTGTAATACTTATCATTAAATGAAGTAATTCTGATAAACACTTTAATCAAACCTCATCCATCGCAGGTCTTATTCATTAAGAGCACTTGCAATGAAGAATTGTGTGTTTGAGAGCCTATCTTTTTGATTGCATTAACTGTAACCGTAACTTATGCTTGCTCTACCCGACAGAACCACTTTTTCTTAAACGGCTAATGGAAATGAGCCACACTTTGTGTAGGTTTAGCCAGCTTATGGATTATGGAACTGTATTGCTTTGTGGGACAAGAAGATGCCACTCTTCTGGAGGAAGTTTTCATGCTTTAGAGTGGCACCAGGCATCTCATTGGACAGAGGTGTCCCGCTGCGTCAGGCCCTAGAGCACTGAATAAATATGTGAGAGCTGCATAGTGTTTCAGATTTGCTGCCTGAAACTACAAGGAGAAGGACTGCCCTGCTGGTATCTGAATCTGCACTCTGAATTACTGTGCCTGCTGCACAATCTGGTAATACAGCCCTGGGGACTGTGCCTTGTTTCAAGAAGGACTAAAGAGTGGACTACCTGCAATGGCGGCTGGTAACTTTTCAAAGTGGTGAGGCGCATAAATTAGGGACGCATTTGACCAAGCAGGTGAGCCCGACCGGAATAAGGTAGGATTGGGGGGTTTCTCTCCCTGAGAAATGTTTGATAGAAAAAGAGGCATTTAGTGCATTTTAAGCTAATTTTGTCAAAGAATATGTTGAAAAAGAAATAAGAATCTAGACCACAGATAGGGTGCACATGACAACTGATTTTGTTGGGAACGTACATTTGCTTACACGAGCTGTCACGAGCGTTCAGGTGTGTCTGGCTGCTCGTGGCAAGCTCGTGTTGTGGGGACTGTGTTATGGTTTAAATATGTAGAATGTAGACAGTTAGGGCTGTCATCTGTTATGCTCATTACAAGCTGGGATCTGACGGCGTGAGCATCCAAATAAATTCCGTCTACTAACTGCGACCATCTGGTGTTATTTCCAACTTTCCTACACTGGCGACGAGCGGGAGCTTCACTACCTACGTAAAGAGGACTTTGAAGAAAAAAAAAAAGGATAACTATTCCTTTTCCTTCTTATCCTGGTATTTTACTGAAATCGTTCAGCGCTGTCAGGATTTCACATGGTCAGCTTTGGATTTATGCTGTTCTAAGGGAAGCGGAAGACTCGTTTCAAAAGAAAAAAGGAATTTAAGGTCTTTTCTTACTTATTTAACTGTGGCGTCTTTGTCACTCGCGAGCACTGCCAGCGTACGTGTGCAAGGGTTCGCGCATAGAATTCTAAACAGCGCAGATCAACGCGACGTCCTACGTCATCGCGCAACGTTGCTAAGTGATCGCGCAACGTTGCTAAGTGACTATCGTGCCAGTCTCTATCATCGCGCAACGCAAGAGCAATAGAGACGATTCCTTTTGCAGTTTATACTTTACTTACCGCGTCTTCAATCTGGAAATACTGTGAAGATCGCAACAACGCTCAGCCTTCAATCACCTGTGGAAATTGAAGATATATATATATTTTTTTTTTGTCATTAGAAGGTTTTAGTCACACGCAATTAGTGTTGTGCACTTTAAATATTTACTGTGACTTTAAAGTTGACTTTTAAGTACATATTTGTATAATATATATATATTTTTTTTTACCTTCTCATTCAACTCATACATAGCTTGATTAATAATTAAGTTAACATGTCTGGTATTGTACCTCCCCCTTCCTTTCTGTCCTCTCCTGGTGAACCACCAATGGCTTGGGAGATTTGGGAACCTGTTTTCTTGGCCTATGTTGATGTATTGGAAGAAGGGGAGTGTGAACCAGAAAGGAAGCTATCACTATTAAAACATTGTTTGGGTGGTATAGCTTTAAAAGAATTTAAAACATTACCTGATCTTGTAAATCCGGGGAACATCAATGTGTACGAGTATGCTTTACAACAGTTATGCTTAAGATATGGAAAAAAAAAGAATATTGTCATGGAGAGGTTTATATTCTATTCTCGGAAGCAACGTGCAGATGAACCTGTAGAGGATTTTGTATCAGCGTTAAGATCCTTGGCTGTTACGTGTGATTTTGAACACATATCTTATGAGCAGGTGCTAAGGGACCAAATCTTGATGAGAACTAATAACAAAAAAGTGCAAGAACGTCTTTGGACAACCTCTGATATGTCTCTTAATAATGCTATAGATATTGCGAAATCTATAGAACACTCAGAGAAATTTGTCAAGGAGATCAGGGGTAATGATAAAAGTGATGTTTTTAGCGTATCTAAAGACGTGGACAAGTTTAAGAAAAGTTTTTCGCAGAGAAATGAATTTCATTCTAGAAATGATAACAAATTTAGGAATCAGAAATATGAAAGGAAAACCTCAAAACTATTGTGTTTTAGATGTGGAAGTGACGGACATTTAGCAGATCATAAGAATTGTCCTGCTTTAGGGAAAACTTGTTCAAAGTGCTACAAGAAGGGTCACTTCACAAAATGTTGTAGATCACTACCAGGGAAAATGAATTGTGTACATGAGTGCTGTGAAGAATTTCAATCGGGTGATGAGGAAACGTTTCAAGTTAATACTGTTATCAATGTATGTGAAGATGGAGATTGCACCAAATTTCCATCTTGTATTATAACTATTGATGAAGTGAGTTTGGAGATTTTCGTAGACTCGTGTGCATGGTACACTATAATTTCTTTAAATGTTTTCAGAGATAAATTTCCAGATAAGAAGTTACTCGATTCGGATGTATCCCCTGGTGGTTACACTGGTCACAAAATTGACCTTATTGGTTACTTTATAGCAAATATACAATTTTCTGACCGACACATTTCAGGAAAAGTTTATGTGTCAAGATCTGGGTTGTCGTTGTTGAGTTGGCCACACCAATACCAATTGGGGATGAAAATTGATCCTAGGGCTGATCCTCCTGTCGATGTTGTGCAACCATTGAATGTGTCAAGTGTTGTTGGGGACAGTTCACTACTTGTTGAGGATTTACGTAAATCTTTTCCTACTGTTTTCAGTGGTACCTTAGGTCGGTATAAAGGTTTTGAACATGTCATCAAATTATGTGAGAATGCCATTCCTGTAGGACACAGAGTGAGGAATGTTCGCTTATCTTATAGAGTTAAACTTAAAGATATGCTAAGAGATCTAAGAGAGAAAAACATTATTGAACCTGTTGAGTCGTCACCTTGGGTTTCTCCGATTGTGATTTCGGTTAAGTCCAATGGCGAACTTAGATTATGCATTGACCTCCGCAGTGTAAATGCCGCAATTTGGGTAGATTCGCATCCCCTTCCCAACCTCCATGAGATGGTCTCGACGCTGGCTGGTGCACAGGTTTTCTCCTGTGTTGACCTAGCCAGCGCTTACCATCAGGTTGTACTTGCTGAGGAGTCCAAAAACATTACTGCCTTTATCACACCTGAAGGTTTATACAGGTTTTGTCGTATGCCTTTTGGACTGGCGAGTGCTGCCTCCGTGTTCCAGAGACTAATGAGGGATACTTTGGAGGGTTTGAGTGGTGCCATAGCATTCCAGGATGACATTTTAGTGCATGGGAAAGATGACTTTGAGCATGACAATAACCTAAGGTGTGTGATTGCTGCGTTAGCGGAGAAGGGCCTCACACTTCGCCTTGACAAATGCAAATTTAGGCAAAAGGAGGTGGAATATCTAGGGCATAGTATTAGTGGAATGGGAATCAAACCAAAGAAGAATCATGTTAAGAGCATCACGAATGCTCCTGTGCCTACGTCAAAAGAGCAACTCGTGGCTTTTTTAGGCCTTATCGAGTTTTACGCTAAGTTTATCCCAAATTTTTCGGTAAAAGTTGACCCGTTCAGGTGTCTTTTGAAGAAAAACGCTAAGTTTGTTTGGACTGATGAAATGACACATGCTTTTCAATCTTTAAAAGTGTTTATCGTAAATGCTCCGTGTCTCAAACCTTTTGTGGTTGGCGTGAAATGCATCATCATGGTGGATGCTAGTTCTTCCGGTTTAGGTGGAGTACTTCTGCAGAAAGATTGTGAGAAAGAATGGGTCGTGGCCTATGCATCTAGAGCTTTGCGGGATGCTGAAAAGAATTATTCTGTCATAGAAAGAGAGTTGCTGGCATGTGTTTGGGGAGCTGAACATTTCAGACCTTTTTTGTGGGGTACTAAATTTTTGATAAAGACTGATCATAAGCCCTTGGTGTATCTCATGGCCCCAGGTGGAGGGAGAACTATGTCGGCACGTCTCGCAAGATTAGCTTCTAGGTTGCAATCTTTTCAGTACACTATTGAATATGTTCAAGGGAAGGCGAATGTTCATGCAGATTGTATGTCCAGACTGATTTCTGATACTAATGTTTCTGAAGTAGTCAATGAAGAGGAGTGTGAAGTCGCTTTCACTTTTCAAGATGTCAATTCTGTGTATGGTGAACGGCTTTCTTTGCAAGAGGATGTCTGGATGGAAGAGATGAGTAAAGATTTGGAGTTGTGCAGTGTCAAGAAGTATTTGGTGCATGGTTGGCCGGAACAGAGGAAGCTGTCCGGAAGTTTGATGGGTTTTTTTAAAGTTCAAGAAGAACTTGCTGTGGAAAATGGTTTGATCCTTCGGAGTGATAAGATTGTCCCACCTTTTCAGATCAGAAACTCCCTCCTTGAAATCGCTCATGAGGGACATTTGGGGATATCCTTCACCAGAAGACGTTTAAAGGAGTCTTTCTGGTGGCCAGGTATTGACTCGTGTGTAGACCATTTTGTACGGTGTTGTTCCTATTGTTCTAACAGTGATAAAACTGCTGTCGCTCTTCGTCCTGAGCCATGTCCAATTGATTTACCTTTAGGCCCCTGGCGGAAGCTGGGGTTAGACATCATTGGGTCTTTCAGTTGTCTACCTAAACAGGAGGCTTTTGGCATTGTACTTATAGATTATTTTTCCAAATGGCCGGAGGTCAGGATGGTTAGAGAAGTTACTTCGTGTCAGGTGATAGAATTTTTAGATGAGATTTTTTGCAGAGAGGGGATTCCTCAGGAAATTGTGACTGACAATGGTCCGCAGTTTGTGAGTAAGGAGATTGAACTTTTTTTTGTTAAATGTGGTATTGTTCACAGGAAAATTGCAGTTTTCCATCCTGAAGCAAATGGCCAGGTTGAACGCTTCAACCGTGTGATCAAAGAGGCCATACAACTTTCTATCAAGGGTAATCTGAATTGGAGGAATGCTTTGCAATCTATGCTTTTAGCTTATAGGACTTCACCAAATTCCGTGACCCTGGTCTCTCCTTTTGAGCTCTTAAGAGGCCGGAAGGCCAGCACTAAGTTTGTCCCTTGGTGGCTAAAAAAGAATTTAGCTGGTTTTGAAAATTGCTCAAAAGTTGATTTTGATGCTGTTCAACACAGGGTTCAGTCGTATAAGGATAGAATGAAACGTGACATGGTCAAAAGGAATGGTTCTACGTCTAGTCGTTCTATCAAGGTGGGTGATTCCGTTCGAATAAAAAAAAAAGAGGGTGTGAGTAAAGGTCTTCCGGTTTGGTCAAATCCTAGGAAGGTCATTGAAGTTTTTAGAAATGCGGTCAGGGTTGATGGAGGCTCTGTATGGAATTTTAGCAGGGTTTCTTTGTTTAATGGGCCTTGTCAATTTGTGGATGATTCGGACAGCAATGTTTTTTATGATGTCGGGAGACAAGGTGACAATGGGAAATGCTCTCAAGCTGAATGTAATCCTGACAATACTAGAGCTACACGTTCTCATCGTTTACCTGTTAGGTTTAATGACTTTGTTATGAATTGATTCTTGGTTTTTTTTTTTGTGTTTTTTTTTCCTTTCTGTTTTTTTTTAAGGGGGGAAGGTGTGTTGGGAACGTACATTTGCTTACACGAGCTGTCACGAGCGTTCAGGTGTGTCTGGCTGCTCGTGGCAAGCTCGTGTTGTGGGGACTGTGTTATGGTTTAAATATGTAGAATGTAGACAGTTAGGGCTGTCATCTGTTATGCTCATTACAAGCTGGGATCTGAAGGCGTGAGCATCCAAATAAACTCCGTCTACTAACTGCGACCATCTGGTGTTATTTCCGACTTTCCTACAGATTTGCCTCTTAATTCATGAATGGTTTTGTTGTAAGGGAGAGTCAGAATGTTTCTAGTAAGCGTATGTTTAAAAAAGTTCACTTTTAATAAATGCCACTCAATGCAGTTACATAATTGTACTGATGTACTAAGGCGAATCGCCTCCACATGTCGAGCAGTTTAACTGTGTGAGAACCAGCTACACATCAGCTCCCTGATAATGAGTCCAGTTAGCGATGACTGGGCTAAAATATTAACAAGTCATTTATAGCCCATTGCAGAGCCTTTTCAAACACTTCAGAGGTGTAGAATTACAATGACTGCGTGTGTCTCCTTACTTATAGATAAGACAGTAAATTTCCAGCATATTATATCACTGTTACACGATGGCTAGTGCTTTGTTATTTTACATCCTCATTAGTTTGGACACGTGTTCTCCATGATCACAGGATGTTGAAGTTGTGCGCTCTAAATCCTGTTAACTGAAAGTTTTCGCCCAGCAGACACTATCAGCTTTTAAGAAAATATACTTAGCACACGTTCAAACAGAAATTTTTGCACCTCATGCATGGAGAAGTGTGGCTCAATGATTCGAGCGGCAGACCCTGATGCAGAGGACTAGCCCGGGACCAGGGTTCAATTCCCTGCCTCGGCGGGTCTTGGGCTCAAAAATTCTACGGACCTGATAAATCTCGCCTCAGTGCCTATTCCAATCATGGAGTCCCACTCTGCAACTCTGGGCAATAGCTTGCTTAATCTCCACAACGGCCCCCACAACGTTAAGGATGCCTGGCCTCCACCTTGGGGGTGCCCAGGAGTGGACGCCTCACAGGGAAAGCCAGGATGGGTTACACCACGGTATTCGTACAAGCGCCTTGAGTAGTACGCTATACAAGTATCAATTTACCTTTACATGCACATAGCAAATATATCACGTTGTCTTAATTTAAGTAAAATGGAACTGACAAAAAGGCAGCCGCTAGAGGTACTGTATAACAGTTTTGTTTTTTGTTCTCTCCACAGTGATGCTACATTAATGTGAGTCTGAGGAGAATCTGTATGTGCATAAAAATGCAGGACCCTGAATGTAAGCACATTGCAATTGGCCCTCAAGTACTTTGTGTTGGCTGTTCTTGGACTGATCCGAGCCCCACAGACAAGTGAGCCTCTCGAAGTAGGTGCTGTTTGTTTCTTCATTCACTCATGCTTCACCGATGCGATTACCAGACTGTGTAGTCCCTGGTCATGGTGTGTGCATCACTGCCCCATTTGTTTTCAAGTAGGAAGACGTTTGTTTGAGAGGAAGCAGCAGGGAGCGCAGGAATAAATGGGTCATTACTCGTTAGGTGGAGAATGAATGGCTTATCAACACAGAAACAAAATACTCGACAGAATGCAAAGAACCCCAAACTGCTGTTTTTAAAAACAGTAATGAAATATATTAAATTCAATTATTTATTTCTGATGCCATGCATAAAGAGAGCCATCAGTCTCTACTACAAGGCAATTCTTTTCCCCGGGAGCCAATGGGCTATTTGTCTTCTTACCGGGTATGGCAACTCATTTCCCCAGCATTCTTCAGTTGCTTTGCTGAAGCTTTGTCTGAAATTGCACAAATGCAAAAACGTCCAAAGCTAAGACAAATAGAGCAATGACATGAAGTGTTAACAGAGAATGCAAGAGTGCAAGCAGAGAGAAGACAAAAAAGATATCCAACAAGCACAGAAAACACTACAAATTTGAAAGATGCACACTTTCCAATCTAGTACATTCCGTGAACGAATCAAATAGATCGGAAACTCACTTTACTTTAGCGTGATTTGTAGCGCGCATGAATCATCCCCAAAGGGATCTCTCGGCGCCTGAAAAAGAAAGGCATCGTCTAAATTGCGACTTAGAAGAGCCAGGACTTAAGCATTTTTTAAATTGGGGCATATTCGGGCAGTCCCAGATTTGTTCACTGAAGTAGTTCCAGAATTTGGGAGCCAGATAAGAAAAGGCATGACCCCCCATCTTTTCCTTCCTAATTCTTTGGCTGCAGAGCAGATTGCGGTTACGGGATCTAAGCTGACGTACAAGCTGATACCGTTTAAGTTTATTAGTCAGATAGGCCGTGCCCATTCCATGCAAGGACCTATTGACCAGGCACAACAGCTTGAAAGTAGACCGTTTCCTGACTGGTAGCCAATGTAATTGGCGTAGGAGAGGGAGAGGGAGAGGGAGAGAGGGGGTTCGGGCTGGTTTAGCGAGTGCGAGGCGGGCAGCTGTATTTTGCACGACCTGTAGTTTGGATAACAGGTCCTCCCTAATTCCTACCAGCAAGGAATTACCGTAGTCAAGGCGGCTGATTAACAGCGCCTGAATGAGAGTCTTCCTGGCGTTGAGCGGAATCCATGGGAAGATCTTTCTAAGCATCCACATGGTCCCGAAACAGGCGCCTGCAAGTGTCTTCATCTGTTCCTCCATTGAGAGCTGACTATCGATTTTTATCCCTAAGTTCTTCGCTCAGCTTCTCGGGGAGGGGGCTTCTCCCAGTTCCGCAGCCTTACCAAACAAGAGTATCTCTGTGTTGGACTAGGCCCTTTTTGCAGGGTCATCCCTGACCTTTTTGCCTTCCTCGTCTATCTTTTCTGAACTGTTGTTGGCTGTTTTATGACTCTGGGCACTTAACCACTGCTGATCAGTGCTAACGTGCATATGCTCTCCCGATTGTAAATTGATATATGGATTAGTGATTTCATGATTGGCTTGTTTGGTTTACTTGTCAGACCCTAGTACAGTGCACTGAGTGTTCCCAGGGCTTGTAAATCCTAATGCTGCTGGTGGGTTTGCTCGTTTTTGAGCATGCTAAAATAACAATTTATCTGCTCATAAATTGTTCTTTAGCATGCTCAGAAACGATTGAATATACCAAAGGTTAAAACCAAAGGAAATGATGGACGGAACGTTGACAATACAAGCACTCACCCCAGTCAACTGCTCTGGGTAAAATCCATCACCGTTCTTTAGCCCACTCTGCCACCCCAGTTCAGACATGGCCATATGCAAATCAGTCTGACCCTGTGCCTCATGGGAACAGTCCAGCCCGAACTGCCAAGCCATGCCTTCCCTGGACCGGAAACAAGCTACCGAGGACCGGTTTCTGGCATTTCAGCCTTCTTCAACCCGGCTTGCTTGAATCCAGTGGCAAAGTGAGCAAGGGACTCACGTCTGAGCATACCCTGCCAACTTATGGCGAACAAAGAAAAACCAAAGGAAATAATGGACGGAGCGTGACAATACAAACACTCACCCCCAGTCAACTGATCTGGGTTTAATCCATCACCGTTCTTTAGCCCACTCTGCCACCCCAGTTCAGACATGGCCATATGCAAATCAGTCTGACCCTGTGCCTCATGGGAACAGTCCAGCCCGCACTGCCAAACCATGCCTTCCCTGGACCGGAAACAAGCTACCGAAGACCGGTTTCTGGCATTTCAGCCTTCTTCAGCCCGGCTTGCTTGAATCCAGTGGCAAAGTGAGCAAGGGACTCACGTCTGAGCATACCCTGCCAACTTATGACGAACAAAGAAAAACCAAAGGAAACGATGGACGGAGCGTTGACAATACAAGCACTCACCCCCAGTCAACTGATCTGGGTTTAATCCATCACCGTTCTTTAGCCCACTCTTTCACCCCAGTTCAGACATGGCCATATGCAAATTAGTCTGACCCTGTGCCAAATGGGAACAGTCCAGCCGAACTGTCAAGCCATGCCTTCCCTGGACCGGAATCAAGCAACCGAGGACCGGTTTCTAGCATTTCAGCCTTCTTCAGCCCGGCTTGCTTGAATCCAGTGGCAAAGTGAGCAAGGGACTCACGTCTGAGCATACCCTGCCAACTTATGGCGAACAAAGAAAAAACAAAGGAAATGGACGGAGCGTTGACAATACAAGCACTCACCCCAGTCAACTGATCTGGGTTTAATCCATCACCGTTCTTTAGCCCACTCCGCCAACCCAGTTCAGACATGGCCATTTGCAAATCAGTCTGACCCTGTGCCTCATGGGAACAGTCCAGCCCGAACTGCCAAGCCATGCCTTCCCTGGACCAGAAACAAGCTACCGAGGACCGGTTTCTGGCATTTCAGCCTTCTTCAGCCCGGCTTGCTTGAATCCAGTGGCAAAGTGAGCTAGGGACTCACGTCTGAGCATAGCCTGCCAACTTATGGCGAACAAAGAAAAACCAAAGGAAATGATGGACGGAGCATTGACAATACAAGCACTCACCCCCAGTCAACTGATCTGGGTTTAATCCATCACCGTTCTTTAGCCCACTCTGCCACCCCAGTTTAGACATGGCCATATGCAAATCAGTCTGACCCTGTGCCTCATGGGAACAGTCCAGCCCGAACTGCCAAGCCAAGCCTTCCCTGAACCGGAAACAAGCTACCGAGGACCGGTTTCTGGCATTTCAGCCTCCTTCAGCCCAGCTTGGTTGAATCCAGTGGCAAAGTGAGCAAGGGACTCACGTCTGAGCATACCCTGCCAACTTATGGCCAAAGGTTAAACTGATCTAATCTTGTTCTTTGAATAAGCTCAATGACCATTGTCTTTTGTATCATACAGTACCCAGGTCCAAGACCATTGAGGGTGACCCCATTTTTTGTAATGGCTGGTGGGCTTACAGCACTGTTGT
Organism: Lissotriton vulgaris; assembly: GCF_964263255.1. Classification (NCBI taxonomy): domain Eukaryota; kingdom Metazoa; phylum Chordata; class Amphibia; order Caudata; family Salamandridae; genus Lissotriton; species Lissotriton vulgaris. Next base: position 153,692,102 of record NC_141690.1, on the reverse strand, counting down.
GCCACCCACTGAAGCAGCCCTGTAAAACGTGTCTAAGGCCTGCCATTGCAGAGCCTGTGTGCAGTCTGGTACAGCCATGTTGACTAGGCAAGTGCACCCACTTGCCAGTCCCTAAACCTTCCCTTTTCTTCATATCAGACACCCCTATGGTAGGCCCAAGGGCAGGGTGCATTGTACGTATAAGGTAGGACATGTCCAGTTGTGTATGGCATATCCTAATAGTGAATTACAGCCATTTTCGTTTTTTACTATTGCAAGGCTATCTGTTCTCCATAGGCCAGAATGGGTAGTTAGAATATTACATCTTATAATCCTAACTGACTCAGGGAACATGGTAGAAATTAGAGTTTGGAATGCCTGAACTCAGAATGATAAAATACATATTTTAGTGAAGTTGATTTTAACATTCTGTGTTTGAAAATACCACTTTTAGAAAGTAGGTATTTTCTTGTCTAACTATCCAAACCTGCCTCTGCTAGGCTGTGTATTCCTTATCTGGAGTTTGAGTGACAGGGCTGGGGGATTCCAGGAGACAGGGTGAGTCCACCCAGTGGTGAAAAGTGAGATCTGCATCTAGATGGTAGGGAGGAGTTGCACCTGGGACCTGAATAAGACAGTGCCTGCCCCCCACAGTGCTGGATCCACCCACTGTGGTCCATCTGATATCTCTGCCCTGCACTGTGAAAGGAAAGAAGGAATCATGTCAACAGAGTGCTCCGGGGCTGTGCCTTTCCTCCACAATACTGTCTCCACCTCCTTTGGGGCGTCTGATGTTTCTACCCTGCACTGTGAAAGAAGACAAGGAATCATGTCAAAAAGTGCTCCAGGGCCGTGCCTTTCCTCCACAATGCTGGCTCCACCTCCTGTGGGCCCTCTGATGTTACTGCCCTGCACTGTGAAAGGAAAGAAGGAGTCATGTAAACAGAGTGCTCCAGAACTGGTTTGGACTGGGCAAAGGCCCCTCTGCCCTCAGAGGACAACGGATTTTGGGGTATAAGTATTGGGACCCTGATCCCAAGAAATGAGATCACTTTTGGACTACAAGAAGAAATGTAAACAGAGTGCTCCAGAACTGGTTTGGACTGGGCAAAGGCCCCTCTGCCCTCAGAGGACAAAGGATTTTGGGGTATAAGTATTGGGACCCTGATCCCAAGAAATGAGATCACTTTTGGACTACAAGAAGAAACCTTTTCTGAGGAGAGGAACCTGAAGAAACTGAGGAGAGACTATCCCTAAGCTGAAATGCTGCTCAGGGGATTGGCCTGCAGTGGTTGCCTGACTGCCAAAGAAAGGAGAAAAAACGTTGTGTGCTTCATTTTCAACTTGTGAAGGATCTCCAAGGGCTTGGAACAGAGCTTGCCTCCAGGTGAAGTCTCAGGGACAACATACTTCAAACCCCAGCTACCCAGAGTTCTTTGGAAGTGCCTGCTGCTGTTTTGGGCCTTCTGAGGGACTGCTTGTCGCAAGGAGCTGGAAGCGTGACTCAAGAGGAAGAAGCGTGTCGCCGTCGCAGCCACTGCAACTCAAAAGGAGGGTGTCGCCTGTAGCTGATGCATTGCACCACATCGAGGGAAGCGTCTCACAACGAAGAGGAAGCGGGTCGCTTCTGCTGCCGTCGCAGCTTGGATTTTGCCGTTGTAATTGTCGCACTGCACCGCATCGAGAGAAGCGTCTCACAACAAGAAAGCGCTTTGCATCCACAGAGAAGTGTACCGCCATCGGAGCTGCTGCCATTGCATCTTGGATGCAGCCGCTGTAATTGTCAAATTGCGTGGAAGCGTCTTGCAAACGTTGGAGAAGAGTGCCGCAGCTGAGGCTGTTGTTGTCGCATCGCTGAACAAGGGTGTCGCCGCTGCAGTCAACGCATCGAACCGAGACTTCTCGCAACATCGGAGAAGCGTGCCGCATCTGGAAGATCTTCACGTCTTTATTTCTTTGCACCAGAACTTTGCCGCATTCCCATCGCTTCAACATTTTTGTTGTGGAAGCGTCACGCATCGTAAGGTACATTGACTTAAAGTGTCGCATCTTAAGAACTGAACTTAACTAAACCTACCATCTTAAGTATAGTATTGTGGATTTTTGTTGTTTGTGGTCTTGTGTTAAGTCTTTAAAAGGATACTTATTTTTAATATATAACTGTGTGGTGTCCATCTGTAGTGTTGTCACTGGGTTACAGTATGTGGTCACAAGTACTTTACACACTGCCTCTGAGATAAGCCTGTCTGCTCGTGCCAAGCTACAAAGGGGGTGAGCAGGGGTTATTTTAGGAGTGTACCCCCTTACCCTGACTAGAGGCAAGGGTCCCTATTTGTCCCAAGTACCTACCTATGCCAACTAGAGAACCCCAAATCTAACATCTCTGGTTTCGAGGAATTTAGTTGTAGAAAATGTTTCCTCATCCAGTCTGCTATGCTGATCATACACTTTAGGAACTTAGATTTTGTTTCTGCTGTATCCTTCTCTATATGTACAATGAGCTGCATATCATCAGCGTTGGATATAGTTTGGAACCCACAGTTTCGGATGATTGAGGGCAGTGGGGCAACATATAGGTTGAATAATGTGGGACTCAGTATAGAGTTCTGAGGTACCCCCTTATCCACTGCGCCTATAGATGACACATAGGATTCTAACTGGACACATTGGGTTCTATCAGAGAGATAACTCTGGATTCATTTAAAGGCTAGACCTCGGACACCAATCTCTTGAAGCCTGTTCAACAGGATACGATGAGAGATGGGGTTGAAGGATGCCGACAGGTCAGCAGTACCAACATAGCTGGGGAATCCCTATGCAGCGACATCCTAAGCGTATCCGTGACCTCAAGCACAGCAGCCTCCGTGCTATTTTGACTTCACAAAAGTAGAAGCTGCGTGACGCGCACAGCACTGCTGGAATAATAGTCTGTAGCAGAATGAAGGCTCTAAACCCTTTCCTTCTCACATGTCACAGGCTTGGGTGGGGTCAGTTATGTTTGCTGACCCCACCCACTATGTGACGACTTGGGAAAGGGTGCTGAAAGGCAGCATTGACATTGACAGAAAGCCCTGGGAAGTACAGGGCTGATACTGTATACGCCCAGGGCTGCTTCGAAAATCTGATGCTGCATCGCATCATTATTGGGCGGGTCCCGAGGACACACAAGTATAAAAGGCCCAGGCTGGCAGCACGTCAGCCTGTAGTCTGTAGAAGCTTCATCATTAAAACTGGCACTGCCCGAATGTTTTGGTGAAAGTCATGAGTTTAGGCAGTCAAAGCAGGCACTGCATTGAAATGGAAATATGGATGGCAATAAATTACCATCCTTAAGGAGTGTAAAGTTAGAGGGGCATAGCCCCTCTGCCCAGCACTAGGAACCACCCCTGGCTACAGGTTAACTGAGCCCACCTACATTGTCTCCACCAAGAGTCCCCACTCTGGAGTGGATCTAGTAGACTTTTAAGGGTTAGGCCAGGTGCAGTGTGGGGATTGTAGTCCAGACATCCTAAGGACCATCTAGAAGATTTCAGACCTTAGGATTCTGTTTTGGACACTTTGAACCTACAAGGTGACCTTAAGGAAGCACCTCCTGTAGTTTAAAGAACTTTGGAGAACTTTTGTGAAAAGGCTCCATGAGGTGAACGACCCGATGTCAAGAGTTGAATAGACTACCTTCAACCGCCACCCGGCCAGGATTTCAGGTTCATACCACTGAAAGCTTCAGAGCTCAAGACTTCCAGGATTTGACTGGGGTCTTGCAGATGGTCGTGCGGGCAAACTCTCTCTGAATCTGGCCTGCTGTGGAGAGTCAATTGACGTTGGAAGAAAATCCTACAGAAAGGTTTCTGAGTGCTAAGGTCAAAGTTTGAATGAGGCCTTTTGCTTAGTGTATCCGCCCATGGCTCCATCGCGGTCGGTCTAACATTTAAAGACCTAGAAAAATCTCTCAGACCTAGGAGGAATCCCAGTGGGTAGAGTTCGCCTCAATGGAGAAAGAGGGTATCTGAGGAGAAGGAGACCCCTCCCTTCATGACACTATCCAGAACAGCAAGTGGTTCCCCTTTCCCCCTCTAAGTTGAATGCCAATCATCAGAGTCAACTACAAGGCCTTATTTACAGGAAGCGGTTACCCTTTCCACCTCTTAGTTGGATGCTACGGTGCTTGACACTAAGAATAGTACATTTATGAGGAAGCTAAAATTTATGCTGGGCACTTTGGCTCTAGAGGAGAAAAAGGAGGCCCTAATCTTAGAGAAGGCAAAGGCAGCAATGGCTCATGACCAGAACATAAGAAAGAAGGACCGTGCTGTCAGGCAGATCTCTGCGCTCAGTGCTCATGGTGGCAGCACCAATATGATGATTGGAGGAGCAGTAGCTGGGGAGTCCAGATTCATCTCACCTAAAGATTAGGCACCTTGAAGACTAACCGAGATGTTGGAGAGAAAAACAAAAAAGTTTCCCTTAGTCTCCAAAATAGTTTACACAGAACAGTTCATGAAAGGTTTTACCTGCAGGTTGAAAAAAAGCAGATGAAGTGTAGAATTATCATCCAATGGAAACTAAAAAGAGTTGCTGTTTCCCATGGTTACTTGTCAACCGCATTCTAAGCCATGACCCTGATCTACCACTGATGGAGGAGAAGCCTAAGAGTGCAAACCTCAATGCTATTTCAGAGAGAGTTTCTGAAGAAGATGGCTGTCTTTACTGTGAATACTAATACATCGATCTTTTGACTGGGTGTGAGTGTTTGATTGATTCAGATGCTCCGTCTATCACCACCCGCTTTTGTACCGCTTTTGGCCGCCATAAGTGTGGCAGGGTATGCTCAGACGCGAGTCCCTTGCTCACTTTGCCACTGGATTAAAGCAAGCCGGGCTGAAGACGGCTGGAATGCCAGAAACCGGTCCTCGGAAGCTTGTTTCCGGTCCAGGGAAGACATGGCTTGGCAGTTCGGGCTGGACTGTTCCCATGAGGCACAGGGTCAGACTGATTTGCATATAGCCATGTCTGAACTGGGGTGGCAGAGTGGGCTAAAGAACGGTAATGGATTAAACCCAGATCTTTTTACTGGGTGTGAGTGTTTGATTGATTCAGATGCTCCGTCCATCACCACCCCCTTTTGTACCGCTTTTGGCCGCCATAAGTGTGGCAGGATATGCTCAGACGTGAGTCCCTTGCTCACTTTGCCACTGGATTCAAGCAAGCCGGGCTGAAGACGGCTGGAATGCCAGAAACCGGTCCTCAGAAGCTTGTTTCCGGTCCAGGGAAGACATGGCTTGGAAGTTCGGGCTGGACTGTTCCCATGAGGAACAGGGTCAGACGGATTTGCATATAGCCATGTCTGAACTGGGGTGGCAGAGTGGGCTAAAGAAACGGTGATGGATTAAACCCAGATCTTTTGACTGGGTGTGAGTGTTTGATTGATTCAGATGCTCCGTCCATCACCACCCCCTTTTGTACCGCTTTTGGCCGCCATATTTGTGGCAGAGTATGCTCAGACGTGAGTCCCTTGCTCACTTTGCCACTGGATTCAAGCAAGTGGGGCTGAAGACAGCTGGAATGCCAGAAACCGGTCCTCTGAAGCTTGCTTCAGGTCCAGGGAAGATATGGCTTGGCAGTTCGGGCTGGACTGTTCCCTTGAGGCACAGGGTCAGACTGATTTGCATATAGCCATGTCTGAACTGGGGTGGCAGAGTGGGCTAAAGAACAGTGATGGATTAAACCCAGATCTTTTGACTGGGTGTGAGTGTTTGATCGATTCAGATGCTCCGTCCATCACCACCCCCTTTTGTACCGCTTTTGGCCGCCATAAGTGTGGCAGGGTATGCTCAGACGTGAGTCTCGTGCTCACTATGCCACTGGATTCAAGCAAGCCGGACTGAAGACGGCTGCAATGCCAGAAACCGGTCCTCGGAAGCTTGTTTCCGGTCCAGGAAAGACATGGCTTGGCAGTTCGGGCTGGACTGTTCACATGAGGCACAGGGTCAGACTGATTTGCATATAGCCATGTCTGAACTGGGGTGGCAGAGTGGGCTAAAGAACGGTGATGGATTAAACCCAGATCTTTTGACTGGGTGTGAGTGTTTGATTGATTCAGATGCTCCGTCCATCACCACCCCCTTTTGAACCGCTTTTGACCGCCATAAGTGTGGCAGGGTATGCTCAGATGTGAGTCCGTTGCTCACTTTGCCACTGGATTCAAGCAAGCCGGGCTGAAGACGGCTGGAATGCCAGAAACCGGTCCTCGGAAGCTTGTTTCCGGTCCAGGGAAGACATGGCTTGGCAGTTCGGGCTGGACTGTTCCCATGAGGCACAGGGTCAGACTGATTTGCATATAGCCATGTCTGAACTGGGGTGGCAGAGTGGGCTAAAGAACGGTGATGGATTAAACCCAGATCTTTTGACTGGGAGTGAGTGTTTGATTCAGATGCCAGTAGGACGACAGGACGGGGATGTGAAAATAAGCATTCTGCAAGTCAAACATTACCATCCAGTCTCCAGGGTCGAGGGCAGACAAGACATGAGCGAGCGTCAACATTTTGAACTTCTCCTTCTGGAGGAAGTGGTTGACGTTCCTGAGATCCAAGATAGGACGCAGACCTATGTCCTTCTTGGGCACCAGAAAGTAGTGGGAATAGCAACCACGTCCTACTTCTGGGACAGGAACGTGCTCAATGGCTCCCTTGGCCAAGAGTGCCAAAACCTCCAGTTGAAGAAGGGCCAGATGGTCCTCCCTCCGACATACGATGGTACTGAGGTGGCATGGATGGAGTAGTAGTCTCGAAGGGGAGGGAGTAGCCCTTTCGGACTATTTGCAAAACCCACCTGTCCGACATGATGGTGCGCCAGTGGGGAAGGTGAATCCTGCTGCCCTCTGGCGTTTGGTGGCCCTGAAAGGTCGGAGACTGCTGCAGAGGGGGCTGTGGTGGACTGGCCTGCCAGTTGACCCCCAGAACCACGGCAGTAGTACCCATGTCCCCGGCCGTGCAGGGGCTGAACAGCTTGCCCTGGCCTGTGGCTCTGGGTGGAACGTGGCGGAGCACCCCTTCCATAGCCACGAAAGGGGCGAAAGGCAGACTGCGCTGGTCGTGAGGTGGGGAGGCCCAAGGACTTGGCCGTGGCCTGAGAGTCCTTAATGCGCTCCAGCGCGTTGTTTGCCTTGTCACCGAATAGGCGACGGCCATCATAGGGGATGTGCATAAGAGTGGATTGGACAGCGGATGGTAACCTTCACTGCGTCTCTCCCGTCTCCCTGAAGAGTATGGCTCGGGTCTCCTCCGGGCCCTGGGGCAGCACTTGTGTCACCATATCTCACACGGAGTGGGTGTAACGGCCCAACAGGCATGTAGTGTTTACCGACCGCGGTCCTAAGCTGGAGGAAGAAAACATATTCTTCCCAAGCTGGTCCAGCTTTATGGATTCCCAATCAGGTGGTGCATTAGGGAATGCATCTTTGGAGGTGGAGGCTTGGACCACCAAGCTCTCAGGGGTGGGGTGTTGGGAGAAGAAAGTGGTGTTCACCGGAGCCAGGCAGTGGCGTTGGGCTATCATCCTATCCACAGGAGCCCTTGTGTTGGGCCTGGACCAAGTGCCCAAAAGGATGTCGATGAAGGCTTCATTAAACAGCAGCAGGGGCTTCGAGGAGCTCTCTGCCGGTTGAAGCAACTCTGTCAGGAGGTTAGTCCTCACTGCCACCGTAGGTAGCTTGAGGTTGAGAGCTTCAGCCACCCTACGCAACACCACGGCGTAAGACGCTCCCTCCTCCGTAACCACGGTAGGAGGAGACAACATGCCAAGGTCTGGTGATGTATCCAGACCACTGGCATCCCCCAGTTCCTGTCTCCAGTCCGGTTCATAGCCTGACTGGTCAGTTAGAGGGTCTCCAGACCCCTCCAAGTTCTCCTCACCCTCTTCTGGCTGCCAATCTGGTCTCAAAGAGCCAGGGTAGAAAAGGGGCACAAAAGTACCAATTGGCGCCGGGTCCGGATGCTGGTCTGGCTCTGTGTCTACCTCCAGGTGGAGGCTGGGTCGACGCCGACTGACGACACAACCGGTGTCAGCTGCGAACATGGTGCCGGAGAAGCGGCGCAGGGGGAGGAGTATCTAGGTGGACCGGCTCAGATCCTGATCCAGGCTTGTTCCAAGGGGACCCTACTGTGCCGAGGCCAGAACCTCTGGCGTCGAAGGCCCAGGGCCCCGAGCCGAGTCCGCAGGGCCCGAAGGTGCACCAGCAGAGTTGGACCACCCAAAAACGGATTGTTTCACTTTGTAAAATTGACTAAGCTGGGCAGGGGTCACTCCAGGTCCCAGAAAGGGAGGGAATTCTGGACTCAACCTGTCGGGCTCCGCACTCTGAGCCGCGAGAGGGGCACCACCTGCATCCTTTGTCTTTTCGGCCGACGGGCAGGAAGAAGTCAAAGAGCTACGATACTTCTTATAGTTCTTCTTGTGCTTCGACCTACCTGACCCGAGTGCGAAGACTTGGAAGAAGAATAATGGTGGCTCCGCGACTGGTCCCTCGACCTCCTACACGACCGGGACCTCGAGTGGCACCGAGCGACTGCTGGGCCTCAAGATGCTTTCGGGACCGCTCCCGGAAATACTTCAGATTCATGGTTTGGAAGTGGGCAGTTAGGATGAATGCAGAGACGACCGATGCCACCTTTCTCCACGCAGGGGTACTGCTCATGAAAAACTTTCCGGATCAAGTCTGACGCCTGGGGTAATTCTAAGGTAAGGAATCTATAACTAACTGCTTCTTTCAGATACTGGTAGCAACACCGCAAGGTAAATCTGCACGTCAAACTCACAATTATAAGTTAAAACTGTGCAGAATGGTAGTTGTATTTATGTATGCACTGATTATGTTGAATGAAGGACTACCACTTCAGGAGCATAGGGAGAGAGTTCATGTACACCGTTGCTGCCTGGCAAGGACTATCTTTTTTCCTTCTACTATTAAATCACCAATGTTTACATCATTCATTGAATCCTCCACAGCTACGGAATGGGCTTACCACCCAGTCAGATGCTGTCAGACATCGGGCGGCTAAATCTGAAAGCAGGTAGCAAAACTGTACATTCTCAGGTGCTTGTCATTTTTGTAGAGGAGTTAGTGACGGGTGAGAACTTGGCTTTTTACTTTCCTCGAGTCTCAGGCTAGTCCAAATATGCTGGAATATCACCCCTACGCTAAACACGGTCTCCATCTACCCTTGAGATGGAAGTAATTAAGTGCTAAACAAACTTCAAGCAGTGTGTCCGTGAGGTGGCTGCAAAACACGGGCGTGATCATCTGAAGACAAGTTACCAACACATCTCTCCAAGTGCCCATAAGGGAAGAAAGTGATGAAGATCTTTGACCAGTCGGGGGTCATGGGAGTCTCTTGGAGGAAAGGAGTTAGCTCACAGCAAGGTGATGGTAGGTGCACTCTCACTAAACATATTTTGCTTAAAATGTGCATTTATCATAAGATGAGCACACATGAACCACAAAAATCACAACTCCCCTCCCCCCTTAAAGAGGACACCAAGTAATGTACTTCCAGCGGCACAGAAGCAGGTAAGGTACCCTGCACTACCCCGTCACATGACATGTACTTATAATAACATCACAAAGAGGCCAAACAATGCTAACTTTGCCTTATGCTAATTTTTTCAACGACCATTAAAACACAAGAGAAGTTCTTAACCCAGCTGCAAATTGGGGACACCCTGACAATGATTCCTGAGGCGATGATACATGAAACACGGCTCAAACACCTGGATCACTAGCTCCAAAGCAAGGCGAGCCTGAAATCCAAAACCAAGCCACATCTACTGCAACCTAATCAACTGTCCCAGGCATAGCGCTCTGTCACCGTCAACGACTGTAGTGCTTGAAGCACTCAGTCTGAGGTCAACCCAACCCAACCCGATCTCTTCGTTCCTCTATTCAGAACCTCTTGGCTGTGCCTCGCACTAGAACAGTCACCTGGGGCAACAGGCGTTTCCTGGTTGCCGCCCCAAGACTCTGGAACACCCTTCCTGCACATATCCGAGCAAGTCCCTCCCTGTTCACATTCCGCAAACAGCTAAAGACGTGGTTATTTGACCAATAGCCTTGTATATCTTCTTTACCCCAGTTGCTGTTCCATCCCTTAATTAGCGCCGAGACGCCCACGGGTATTCGCCGCGCTCTGCAAATGTCAATAAATAAATAAATAAATAAATAAATGAGGTGGACCACACTGGAGGTAAAGGATAGGTGGATAATTCAGAGGCCAATGCTAACTCCATCAATATCATTTGAAATATAGACAGACATGAGGAACATATACTAGAGGAAGTAATTTCACCAGAATAAAACCAGGTGGAGCCCCAGTGACAGGGAAGAGCTCCATGATGCGTCATCAATAGGCTGACAAAAAGGTACCTCAACATCAGCGAGCAAATTGCAGAGGAGCATGAGCAAAGTGGTTCTGTCTTTGAGACCCTATTGTCCCTCCTTGAAAGGAAGCAGATGACACTGTCTCAGATGGCTGGATGGTATGCAAATGACAACACTATCCCGGGCACTGTCCCATTCACTTCCGTAACTCAGACCAGCTTGATGTCTTCTGCGAGGGTCAGAAGATGATCTTCTTAAACTTCCCAAGTCTCTACCAGTCCTGGAGACCCATCCACGAAATCAATTCCACATGGTTGACATGATGTCTATGTCAGGGTCAGACTTGGGGTTAACGTGAGGTATATTAATGGTTCTGTGAAATCGGACCTGTTGGGGTTAGGAGGAGGTAGGATAAAGCTGTCAATCAGGCATGGATTGATGAAGCCGTACTGCGATGTTGTGTAATGTGCAACATTTTAGTGCTATTCAATACACCTTTTTTAGTTTGTACATTAGCACTTCCAGGGTGCAGTGTTACCCACTGAAATGCACACATTGCAGTAACTAGTGTTTTCAAAGTGGGCATGACCCGTGGCACCAGTAGACTCTAAGTGCCATTGACAGCAACACTCAGATCAGTGCATGAAACCATTAACATGTAGAATGGCATTTACATGCTCATGTACATGTCATATTACTTGTAATGATGTGTCGCAATCGCAGTTCCATTTCATCAACAATATAGCATATCATTTCAATCAACGCTCAAGTGAACTTTGGAACACAAGAAATCCTTGCATGTGCACCACACACTTCTGAAACAGCGAAAGATGTAGTTGGAAAATTGTTTTACTGCATGAAAGCAAATATTTTCAATTACTGTATTAATTTCTGAGTGTTGTCAGGTGTGAGGGAACAATAGAATCTTGCAACACAGTAGCTGAAGCAAAGGTCAGTGTCATATACCATCAAGACACTGGTGGAGTATTACATTTTGCTGGCCCGGTCCCTGGCTTTTGGAGGAGTCAGTGGGATATGTGCACAATCTATCGCCCCTGTTGCATCCAGAAAAAAGAGTTTAGCTTTATGTTCCTTGACTGTATGCTAATTCACTGACTAAAATTGATGGGCCAATTGCTTGAAATATTCTCAACCACTGGTACTTACTTTGGGCCACAAACCAGCTCTTAGTCATTTATTGCCAATCATGCCACCTGAGAAAGGAGATAGCCATATTCAAATCAACCTGGGTCCAGCTCCAATAGGAACAGCCTAGTCCTAACTAACAGACCTGGTCCCATCTGAATGGGAACACACGCAACCCTAGTGCAATTTGGCTAATTTGCAGGCAAAGCTCTCAAGCATCAAAACTGCTTCGCAAGCAGACCTTTGCCAAGTAGGGGTTGAGTCTGAATCGCTAAACGCCAAGCCAAATTAGCAATAGGTGTCTGGAAGTGGAACCTCTATGAAAGATGTTACATCCGCAAGGAAACACAAGGGCAAACATCCATGTTGTGCGTTAACTCTCTGGAAAAAAAGGTTCAGAAAAATGGGCTATGAAAAATATCTGCAGACAGCATTATTAAGAAGAAAAACATGGAGGGTGTTGCTATGATGAATTGTATTTGTAGCAATTAAATGCAAGGAAGGCATTGTGGGAGAAAACCAAAATAATACAATAAACTCCAAGAGTACTATCATACATTATATCACAACAATCGTGGGTCAGACCAGAACACAATGATGAACTCCTATATAAAGCAGGGATTCCAGGACTGAGAGACAAAGGGGAAGAATTATTCAAGCAACTGATTGATGAAGCAGAAACTACATGGGAAGTGAAAAAACAGCAGGTGGGAATGAGCTACCACTTTAATTTGACGAGAAGATAAAGAATTGGCAATACCTCATTTACTTCAAGCAGTAAAACCTGAACAGGTATGATGGCTAAAGTGATACTAATAATGCATTGAATTTACATATATTGGGGACAGTACCATATCAAGTGGAATATAGACACACAGCAAATGCATGTGATTAACCGAAGACGATTAAAAGAATGAAATGATTTATGCAGTGGATGCAAGTTTGCCATTTAGGAGAAAGATAAGTTCACTATACACATATATCTACCACTCTCCCTTCACAATATTGAAAACAAATGGACAGATGGGAACTGCACAGAGAGACCAAACAAGGGCCTTTCTTTACCAATTGAAGCATAACCATGTGTAATGCAAAAATATGCTTTTAAAGAGTGGAATACAGGTTATTGGAGAGCACAGGTCATATTCTGCTTTATTCTGGGAAACCCAAACGTTTTTTTGTGTGTAAGACCTTTATTAACACAAGTAGTTTACACAGCATGAGCCTACAACCCGGGGGCCGGCTCGCTACGTTTGTATGAACATTTCTCAAAGCATATTTGCGTTGTACATAACCATTTCTGCACTGTGATGTCGAGCCACCCCATGTGCCTCCCATTCGGCTATTTGCTGAGAACAAGACGTGAGTCTTACATTTTCTTCTTTTATAGGCAACAAAAACAGTAAACATACCCCAACTAAGACCGTACAGTGCTACCCCTTACGTGCTAAACTCCAACTGTGACGTCGATTCTAGTTCCCTCCGATAGACCGCTACCACTTGGCTCTACCACGTGCCTCCAGTGTCACAATACCTAACTCATTCAATCAAGGTGCTCATCTTCCTCACCATCCTGTACTGAGGCGAGGTAGTCCTCTAAATAACACCAAACATTCTTTGGCCTGGACTTTGCTGGCAGCTGTTCCTCATAAGTTTGTAGTTTGTCGCGACAGGTGGACATGTCATGCAACCATATTTTTCTTGTCGGCACCTTCCGACTGTGCCAGCATTGTGCCACCTGTCGTTTTGCTAACAATAAGGCTATCGCACAAAACCTGCGTTTCAATGCTCTAAATTGTGGTACTATACCCAATAAACAGACCTTGGGCGTGCATTGTACCTCTTCCTCCAGTATGACAGATAATGTGGCAGTGACCTCTCCCCAATACCCCGCTATATTGGCGCAGTCCCAGGCCAAATGTGTAAAGCCCGCTCCCTCCCTGTTGCATCTTTTACACCTGTCCTCTTCCTGTAACCCGAATCTAAGCAGTTTCGTCGGCGTGTAGTAAATCTGGTGGAGAAATTTAAAGTGAATAATTCTTAAATTACCATTAGGTGTCAATATTTATGTCAGGGCGCAGGTGCTGGTCCACTCCTCTGCTGTCAGTGGTGTGTCTAATACTGTATCCCATCGCTCTTTGGCCTTCAGTGTGTGTCCTGCTAATTCCGTTTGTGCAGCTGAGTACAGTCTAGATACCAAGTGGGATAAGTCGTTAGTTGTGATCAACAATTGCAGTGGTGCTAGGCATTCCGGTTCCGATGGAAACGTCGGATAATGTTCCCTCAATGCTCTGGTCAGCCTATAATATGTAAAGCGAAACATGGGGGTTTGGTTCTGTATATAAGTCAGTTGGTCCAGGCTTATAAATGTGCCCCCTTGAAATACATCCCCCAGTTTGTCAATGCCAGCCTTACTCAGCAAGGACATTCCGATTCTTTCCCATGTAACGGACAGTGCCTGGTGATGGTGCAATGGCATGGCCGGGGCGTACAGCGGGATTTTATGCGCCAGCTGTCCAAGTCTGTGCCACGCTTTGATCGTAGTATCCACCGTGTTTATATCCCTGACATGTAGGGGGGGTCGTGTATGTGAGATTATTGCCGAGAGGGGGACAGGATGTGCATCACTCTCCTCTATAGCCGCATGTGTGATGTATGGGATTGTATGGTACCAGTATGCCAGATATCGCGTCTGTGCGCAGAGATAGTATAGAAGGAAATCGGGAACACTGAAGCCACCTTGTGCAAACGGGAGTGTCAGAGTCTGCAGGTCAACGCGGGCCTGTTTGCCCGCCCATATCAGGGTCCTCACCATGGAGTTAATGCGACGGAATATTGCTTGTGGCGGTGTGATTGGTATGTTATTAAACATGTATAACAATTTGGGCAACACGTTCATTTTAACAATTGCTATCCTATCGGCTAGCGATAGTGGCAAGTGTATCCAGCGTTGGATGCTGTCCTCTAGCTTTGAGAGTACCACACCATAGTTCGCTCGCAATACCTCCTCCGGGTCTCTGTGATACATTACCCCCAGGTATCTAATCGGATCCTGTTGCCACTCTAACGGGAAATCCACAACAAAGGGGGACGTGGAGTCCGTAAGGGGTATAATAGAGGATTTAGCCCAATTGATCGCTAGCCCCGAGTGCCCACCAAATCTGATGTATTCCCTTAGCAATGGGTTGAGATGAGTCTCTGGGTCACGAACATAGAGCAACATATCGTCCGCATATAGCGATATGTGTAGTGGTCTGGCTATAAATTGCAAAGCAGATTCTTTGTAGTTCTGACGTACCAGACAGGCCAGTGGCTCCAGTGCCAGTGCGAACAGGAGAGGCGAGAGCGGGCAGCCCTGCCTCGTACCCCATTCAATTGCAAAGTGGTCCGACACATAGCCATTAATTTTAACCCTGGCACACGGCTGAGTATAGAGCAAGGAGACCCATTGCACGAATCGTTTAGGAAACCCCATCCTATTCAGGACGGTAATCATGTAGCGCCATTCAATGGAATCGAATGCTTTTGCGGCGTCGAGCATGACAGCCACCGCTTTAACAGAGGGTTGAAGGTAATGTGAGAGTGCAAACAGGGACCTGGTGTTATGTGCGGTTGATCTGGTTGGCACAAAGCCAGATTGGTCCGGCAGTACTAGACAAGTCATCAGGGGAGACAGACGCCTCGCTATACGTTTCGCAAGGATTTTTGAGTCTACATTGATAAGAGACAGCGGTCTGTGCGAGTCACACTCCTCCGGATCTTTGGACGGTTTAAGGAGAGCGATGATCATGGCCTCGCGCAGCGTGGGGGGGGGGGGGGGGGGGGAGTAGTGATTTTTCAAATGAAGTGCCATACATGTCCACCAAGTGTGGTGCAAGAATGTCTGCATATTGCTTGTAGAATTCCAAGGTGTACCCGTCAGGGCCTGGCGCCTTACCGTTCGGAAGTGATCCTATCACCTCGGTCACTTCTTCCACCGTGATGGGCCTAGCTAGGTATTCCCTGTGTGCATCCGATAGCCACCCAATCGCCACATTGTGTAGATAATCATATGTGTCTGTCGCTGGTGCTGTGGGTTGTGACTTATATAACGACCCAAAGGAGTCGACAAAGCATTTTAAAATGTCCGTAGCGTGTGTTTGCAGTATGCCCTCCCTAGACCTCACTCTGAGTACTGCTGTTGGACCTCGGCCCTCGCAGATTTTGCGGGCTAGTACTGCCCCTGGCCTTCCCCCTTCTCCAAAGGATCTAGCCACATGCTTGCGATCTCTGTACTTTATTTCGGACTCCAGGAAGTCTGCGTGTTCAGTGTGTACTTCGCGTAACTTAGATAGGAGGGAAACATCCTGAGTTGTCTCATACATTGATTCCAAGTCCCTCATCTGTTGCTCACAGCGGTGAAGTTGGCCCCTAATATCCTTCAGTACCCCTATTGTGGTGCTAATACATACCCCTCTGATCGTGGCTTTAAATGCCTCCCAGAGTAGACACGGGTCGTCAGTTGTCTTTTCGTTAACGTCAAAGTAGTCTCTAATCGCTTTTTTGATGGTGTCTGCATACACTGCGTCAGTGAGGGCCTGTGAATTGAAGCGCCATTGAAAGGGAGGGGGTGTGTACTGTGGAATTTCCAGTTGTAGCAGGACCGGGTTATGGTCCGACAACGTGCGGGGTAAAACCTGTAGCTGACGAGCCCATAGTGCCATGTCCCTAGAGCCTAGCCAGTAATCCAACCTGGACCAGCTGTTATGTGATGCTGTTATGTGTGTGGCTCCTGAGGCTTCAGAGTGTTTCATCCTCCAGAGGTCTTCTAAGCCAGGTCTTTCATCATGTGCCCCACCAGTAGACGTGATTGCTTGTGTTGTTCCAGAGAATTGGATGAGCGGTCTAAGCCGTCCTGTAGAGTCACGTTCCAGTCACCCCCGCATAGTATGTGTGTACTATTATGTTTTTGCAAGTGATCCCAGACTTCCCGGTAGAAGTCCGGAGCGTCTGTGTTCGGGCCATACACATTTAACAACGTCACTTTCTGTCCCCTTAATGCACCCGATACCAACACAAATCTACCAGAGGGATCTCGCGTTACGTGGCGTGTTTCGAAGCCAACCCCTCGCTTAATCAATATGATCACCCCTCTAGAGTACGAAGAGTAGGAGGCCATGTAGGTCGCCTCCGCCCACCTTGACCCCAGTTGTTGATGAGTGTGTGGTGCTAAGTGTGACTCCTGTATGAAAGCAATGTCTACATTCCACCTCTCCAGGCTGGCGAAAACTTGTCTGATTTTACGAGGTTGGGAGAACCCTCTAATGTTCCAGGTAAGAACGTTCAAACTTCTCCTACCCGTACCTCTAGTACCCATCAATATCGCTCAATACAATGCCTGTCAGTTTTACCCAGCGCAACACTGCAAGGAATGTTAGCAGATCCTCAGCACAATGCTCGAGCATTACAATGGCAGTCTGTACCCTCGGGAGAACAAAAAGGATAGCTGTCCTGAAAACTGTCGGTCTCTGCATACATGTAAACAACCCCCCACCCCTCAGCCCACCCACTCCAGCATCCCCAACCTGCCGAAGCCTTGCCCCTTCAGTGCACCATTCCCCCGAACTTTTAACCATAAATACAGTGCCCAGTTAGAACTCTTAGTGGGTTTTACCCTCCCGGAGGTCCGCTAGGAGCACAACACTCCACCCGATAGATGGGTGCAGGCGATGCTAGATAAACAGTCTAGGTACGCAATTCAAGTGATCATTCACCGCCACCCCCAACACTCCCCAAGAACACACCAACAGTGTTACAACGATATCAACATGCTAATGGCAGAACTATTACCCAACAATTTCAGCAGATTGCAGCAATCAGTACAGTCCACATCTCGCCCAGTGACCACTTTACCCCATATGGTATGTGAGCTATCTGTAATATTAGCATTGTTTTAGGCGTGTAGTAGCTGGTGCATAGGTGCCGGCCTACATTTCGCAAGGTCCATCAGTCACCGTGCCTTGAGCACATATGAGCGCCTCACCACAGTGTGTACGATGATAGGATATATCAATGATTGCGGAGGGCGGGCCCAGGTCCACCTGTTCCGAGTCCGTAAAATGGCGCCCTGACACTTCTCCTTCATCAGTCAGTGTAGTGTGAGGGGGGGCACGGCAAACGTGGGGCAGCCATAAGCCACAAGCTACATTTACATTAAACAAACGAACTGCAATCCTGGCTGCCTCAACAGTCGCCCACCATGCAGCACTCCTGACAGCACAGCACCATCTCTAGTACACTTTTCGTAGGAGTCCGGCGCCATCCTGCTCTATCAGAGCACATGCCTGCGGCCATGGTACAATACTTATAGGCGAATAGCACAGTACAACTCACCGCTGGTGGACGTGGAATCCAGCCCCCGGTTTCAATCCGAGTCACAATGCTGGTCATTCTGCGAGCCTTCTCTGATCTCGCGCTGCACCTTTTTAACAAAATCTTGGGCTGTCTTTGGAGTCGCCAGCACTATCACTTTCTCCTTCCATACCACCCTGAGTTTTGCTGGATATAACATTGAGTACACAATGTTTAAGTCACGTAGTTTGGCCTTCACGGCGGTGTACTCCTTCCGGGCCTGTTGGACCGCCACCGTGTGGTCCGGATAGAACTCCAAGGAGTTACCTTGATGTTGAATTTTCCCCTTTTCCCTCGCAAGTCGAAGGATCGCGTCTCTGTCACGATAATTGAGGATCCGCGCCACTATCGGTCTCGGTGGCGCACCAGGCGGCGGTTTCGGGGCCAGTGATCTATGTGCACGCTCCACGATGAAAAGTGGCGATAATGCCTCCGCTCCAAATAGATCTTTGCACAGATTCTCAATGTAGGTCTCCATCCTCCCTGTGTTGGTAGTCTCCGGCAAGCCCGTGATGCGTACGTTATTGCGCCTCGAACGCGCTTCCAAATCTTCCTCCTTCGCTTTTATCACCTCCAGGAGACGTTCCATCCCTGCGCACTTTGAGGTGGAGGCCCGCGCTTCATCCTCGACCGCGGATATTCTTGTTTCGGCCTCATCTAAGCGTTCACCGTGTTTCTCCTGTCGAGCGGCCATGCTGTCCATCCTGCAATTCAGATTATCCAGTTTGCCATTCATATCCTGCAAATTGGACTGGATCGCCAACAGTATCTTCTCTATGTTGTTGTTCGTCGCAGGTCCAGCATGATCACTGTCGTCCAGCACATCTCCCGTGGGTTTCTCAAACAATATTTTTTGCTGTTGTTTATCTGGCTTTCCCACTTTGGCGGTTGGGGATGTCGCCTTCTTGCTTGTGGGCCCAGATGCCCTCGTGACCCTTGCTGCCGCTGCCGTGATGGACCACCCAGAGCGCACCCTGGACGTACACGATGCTGTCTCCCGGAGTAGGAAGGGGTCCTCACAGCTAGTCACCCAGTCGTGTGATCATTCGGGAGATCACCAGCGGTAATCCCACGCTGTAGCGCGACGCTATTAGGCTGGTTACCAGTTATGCGCTAGTTCAGGCTTCAGTGTAGCCGACGTCAGGCTGGCGCGCAGGCCTTCACTCTGGTTACCCCGCACCCGGGGTAGTGGACATGTACTGTGGGACCTCACCCACTCCACACCGACCGGCCCACACAACACAGTCTGCGCCGCATGCACGCTGAGTATGCCCGCACAGCAGCTCTTCAGGCAGCAGAGAACGCTGTAGCCCTGCGGTACCACAGTCAGAGTGGGGTGGGTTCGCGGCTACCGGGGAAAAAGCGGCAGTCCCCTCCGTCCGGTGCAGGTCGCCGCCATATTGTCAGGCATCTTGCGTGGGGACACAGCAGGAGCTTCTGGTCATCCGCCTGTGCCAGAGATGAAGTTATCTGCACCGGAAGGTACAGTGAGCAGCTCCTTACCCCCGTGGTGACAGCGCCGGCGTGGGAGGGTGATTATACGGTGCTGGCTCCTCGCTCGTCTCTCGGCTGTCCGTTAGCGCCGGCCATCTTGTCAGGCAGTCCAGAGCGCCAAAGTTATACACGGTGCGAAAGTTCTGAAAAGTCGTTCTTTGGAGCGTGTGCTGCACCGCAGTCGGCGCAGGACACCTTCCCCCACCTGCCGATGTATCTGGGGAGCGGGCAGCGGGAGCGATACCGGCAAACGATCACATCTTTGTTGATCGCCCGGCGGAGCTGCAGCTCAGGCAGCCATGTCGCTGTGCGCCCCCTAGCGCCTCCGGTAACCCAAAAGGTTGTTACCCGAAATTCAAAATCATGTACAGTATTACTCGCTGTATTTCACTATCCCTGCCACTAGTGGGTCGTACTGCACTAATGAAAATGGTCATACTACCCAAATTCCTATATTCCTCAATATACCTCTTCCACTGGGGTGATCTTTTTCCAAGCACTTAAAACTCAGATACAACTAGTGTGACAGGCAATCAACTCTGTATCTCAACGGGACACCCTCAAGCTGCCATTCTCTAAGGGAGGATTCGAGGTGCCAGATATGGAACTGTATTATCTGTGCGCTCACGCGCACAATGCCATTCACTGGTACAAACCCACGCCATACCTTCCACACTTGGCAATAGAGGAGGGTTATATGATCCCTGTTCCACCAACCTCATACTTGGGATCTTTATCAACTTCAACTACATTAGCAGATTCCAAGGTTGCATGTACTTCCAAGGCTTGCCCAAAGGTTTCGCAAGCCAGTGCTGTACTTTCCGCCAGTTCCATTACCTTATCATTCCCTACTACCTGTCACACATGAGAATGCGTGCAGCAAGCTACTCCAGCGGTGAAGGGTTACACGTTGAGGTGACCTCTACCAAGGAGGCTCCTTTATATCGTGTGATGAGTTTTTGATGAAGAGGCGCCATCCCCATTAGATATATTATTGTACATTTGGCTCAGAAGCAGTCTGAACGAGTCCACTCAGGACTTTCCCCATGAACCTCTTAGATTAGATACTCTTCATATAGTACTTCAGGCTGGCAACCTAAGACACCTAGTTCACCTCTTATATTGTACAGTGCCAATTGGGGTCCCACCTAGAGGGAGGTGGATATAGGGCCTGCCCTTACCGACGAGCAATGGCGTTATTGCTGTGTTCATACAGGGAGGATAGCCTCTAGCAGCAGACTCGCAATATACACTATAAGTTTCTCCATAGAAAGTACTACACCCCTACCTGGTAACATCGCTACTGGGTCTGGCCAGATGACAGGTGCGACCACTGTGGTGTGACCAGCACGGGTTTCCTTCACCTTGCATGACCTCGTGGACCCATACAGGCTTACTGGGAAGATGTTTCCATAGCACTCACAGACATGATAGGCCAGGCTCTAAATATCACACCTCTCTTGGCTATTTCGGGGCATACGGGGGAAGCAAAGAAGGTTTCAGGAGAAATGTGGCATTAGCCCTACTCCTGGCGAAACGTCAAATCGCCTGTCATTGGGGGCAGGGTAAAGCTCCAAAATTCAAGGAATGGCTATCTGACCTCATACATTGTAATAATCAACTGTCGCTATATGCTGAAACGGTACTCCCTCAATCCCGACCCCGGGACATATGGGATCTGCTAAATAGTTATCTGTTAACCCAGCCCAGGATGCTGGCGAAAAAATGGGATCAGCACCTAGAGGACTAAATTGATAATCCGATCCGACTCTCATTCCTGGGGCCTCAACACCTGCATGTTTGCAAATATTCTGTTTGCTAATAGAATGGCAAACTGTGTGGACATACCAATATGGAGTGTGAACAGTAATAATGTGCAGAATAAGGGCCAACTCGAACTTTTATCATGATGTCTATAAACATGGATGATATTTACCCCAGATCTGTGATACAGTGTTTTTTCCCCTTACTTGATGCTTTGTACCTAAACAAGGCAGATGGAAGGGCTGGGACAGGATGAGATGTTTCTTACATTGCTTACAATTAACTATTAGTGCATCTGGTGATGTACTTTGTATTTTTTATGTTCTTGTTGAATAGTGAAAACTCAAAGACATTTTCAAATAAAAATGTTACTACAATTAGTGCATTTACGATAGGATTGATGACTCATCGAATGGCCTCCTAAAAAACGTAGGCTGCTGATGACACTGCAAAACGGATCCAACTGTAAAAAACAAACGCAGGTGTGCGGTGAATGATATGATGTACCCAAATTCTTTGAGTAGTTCCTTGTTGAGATCTGGTTTTGAGAATATTTATGCTCTGATAAGGAGTGCATTCATGACCGACAGGTATCGCCCTGGGTGTCGCTTCAGCTGTGCAGCTGTTCGGGCAGCCTCTTCTCCATTTCTTCGTAGCTGCACCTGTTCTTCGGTATTGCGCTGTGGGTAATATCACTAGCGGTAAAACTCACAGTGTTGGTCTTTGTGGCCTTTTAATGGTCTCGGTCTTAATGAGTTCTTTGAGTTCCTCCTCCACTGCTTTTTGCAGGTGAAATGTTATCCTCCTGTGGTTCAGGGCTACCTACTTGATAAGCTCGTTGTTTTGCAGACACAATACAAGATCTTTCATTTTCTCCAGTTCTGTAAATAATTTTGGATGCTAACTCATGACTGGTGGAACACTCTACCGCGTTCAGAACTGCGATTAGCTTGAATTGTTCAGCGGTGGATAGGCTGAGGATGCAGTCCATCAGGCCTGACCCATTCATGACGTTTATCTTGTTTTCTGAGGTTCAGTCTTTGTTGGGGATTGTCGTTGTGAATATCCCAAGTCATGGAAATGGTTTCTTGGACATTCATGTCTAAATGTTTATTTTGGCTGGATGCAGTTTGGGTTTTAGTTTCATCATTTCATACTCGGCTACACATATATAGTTTAAAGAGGCTCCACTGTCTAGGATAAAACTGGTGCTGTGTCTTCCAATTGTAAGTTGTAGAAGTGGCCATCTCTTCTTTTCCTCATCCTCGTGGGCTACCGCGAGTAAATATTCATCACTTTCCAGAAAAGCTGTGGATACTGAGCTGTCAGGTAATGATCTAGATGTTGATTATTTCTTTTGGGCCATGGTTCTGGTTGTTGTGAGAGATCTTGAAGTGCTGCTGCTGGAGCCCCTCACTGCATGTAAACAGGGTCGTGTCTCATGGTCCTTTGAATTTCTGTATTTTCCTTGACATGATCCTTTTCCCAGTGACCTTCTTTTCTGCATGTATTACACTTTTGATGCATTTCTGGGCAGGTGCCATCAGGAAGGTATGGTTTGCGGTAGTGCTAACATTCTTTTTTCTTTTCCTTGCTGAGTTACCTATCTTACCTTTGAAGATAGCCTGTTGAATTTGTGCACCGAGATAACTTTCAGTGGAACCTCGTCTGTGAGTGGTTCTGTTGCTAGAACACTTGTTCTAACTTCACCACCTTTACGACTTCAATCCTTTTTGCTTGTGCTTCAGCTTTGTCATTCAGTCAAGTCAGTTCTTTTATGTCTCTCAGGGGTCTTCCACACTAGTTGGAGCCGGAGCGATTCAGACTGCCATCCCTCTATGATGCATAGTCAAAGACATCCTCATTTGTGAACTTGTTGAATTCACAGTACTTGAACAGCTGGCGCAGTCTTGTGATGAAACTGCTCATTAGTTATTCCTTTTCCTGGGATTCCAGATTGAATGTGTGCTACCCAGTAAATATTGCAGGTAGGAACTTAGCATCCAGTGCTTCATGTACCTATGTGAATGATGCTGCTTGGGCTGATGTTAGCTCCTGAATGATTTTGCGGACCTTCTCCCGATGAGGTTCTGAATAGGATTTTCTTTTCATCTTTTATAAAGTCGTCAAAATCCTCTCACCACTTCTGGCATTTTGGTCCCATTGTGTTTCCTGAGGAGAAGGGTGGCGTGTCTGGAAGTTTGAGATATGATGCTGATCTTTTGCTTTATTTTGTCTCGCACAACATTATTTCTTCCGTCTCTTGTCTTTGTCATGTTGCACTTAATCTACTCTTGGTTTCATTGTCTTGGCCTAATGTGAAGTTGCCTGTTCCTTAGATGGTAGATTCACTGCCTTATGATGGTCCACTTGACTCTACGATGACTTCTTTAGTTGTTTCTGATGGGGTGCCTGACTTCCAGTTGGCTGCCTCATACACTTCTATGCTTTCTCCGGAGATGCCAGACTTCAAAATTACCGCCTCAGACTTCAGTGTGTTTTTTCTGAGAGACATGATTTCAAGATGGCTCTCTCACTGGTTGCACGAGGGATGCGCCTGGCTTTGCTATGCAACTTCATTTGAATTCTTCCAGTGTAAATCTGTCTAGTGATCTGGTTTACCCAGTGACTGAGCTGGACACCACTAGTAACGCTTAGATGCCAGACTTTTAACAGGAACATTTAAGCCATTTTTAGATTTGCCCTCAAGCTGCAAAACAAACTGTGATATTTAACACTGCAGCTTTAATAGAATCTTAAACCAATTCAAGAAATGGTGAATTTATACTGGAGGGGATGCATCTCAGTGGGGTATTTGGTGCTGGCCCCTAGGGGTATAATAAAATTAGACATTTTACAACATGCGTAGACTACTTTGAGTCCCACGGGGCACAGCTACCTTAATATGAAATGAGGAGCTTGGGATAGTTTACCTGGAAGATCATATTGGATTAGTTCCTTTATTATTGTGGGTCAAAATATGGCCATCCCCAGAGACTGGTTTGATTAGATCTTGCATTTCAGAATGCAGGACAGTAGATGGGGTTGACCAGATACAATGGCTAAGGTATTTGAAGGCCACCTTTGATAGATTAGGCCTCCTTGATATATATAAATTCCCCCAAACAATTGGCCCCAATCACAAACTACATGGTAATGAACTGTTTTTAGAGCATTGTATGAATACAAGTTTGGTCGCTGCTCAGTCAATTGTAAATTATACCACAGTTTCAACAACTTTGGGTTTATACCCTTACTTGTGGTGGTGCGTTTCCCCTACATATTCTTACCGGTGGACTTTGCTTAGACTTTGCACTTTAAATTTGCTTTTCAATTCATGTGGACGTGGCAGCAGGATACATCTCTTTGTGTGTGTGTGACAACTTTTCGATCCAAAGCACCACTCATTTATTTCTGTTTTGCCCATTGTCTCAAGATACTGTAATTTGGACAGTTTGCTATGCAAGGCCAATGTGAGGTGACATAAGGATGCTTTAATTTTAATGCAGTCTTTGAGATCAACTGAAATCTGTTCTGCAGTTTTAAATCATATAAAATCAGTGTTTCACATCAGTAAGAGATATGAATTTTAAGGGCTATTTTTAATTGTTTTCGACAGGATTGAGTCCACCTGACTTGGATATTTTATCTCCGAATTGTTATTGGACAATTGGGTATTGTCCATGATTTTGTACTAGATGACATTTTTAATCCAAGTCTTTCTATTTTACGTCCGCTTTTATGACCTTTGGTAGAATAAAGTTTACTTTTACTTGATTTGAATTCTTCTAGTGTAAGTTCGTCCCTGAATTGCTGGGGCTCACGCAAGGGTCATGCTTCTGCGCGCACTGGCTGCCTGTGTCTGCTCCACTGCTCTTCTGATTCCCGTGGTCACCTGCTGCACCCGTGCCATGTGGTCGCGCTTGCTGCTTTCGGGGATTCACCTCCTGAGTCGAGCTGGATGAAGCAACTGAAGGAAATACAAAGTCTCTGGTTTGGCAGCACAGTCGCACTTGTTGATTGCTTAATTGTGCTGCTGTGCTTGCTTTTATTTGATACTATGAGCCACACTATGATGTGACTGCGTTCAATCTTTGTAGAAGTACTGCGTTTTTCGGCTAATTTCCGTGCACTTTACATTCTTGTGTCACATTGACTTCTCTTGTACAAATCACTCATGTCCCATCTAATGGTTTCTTTGTTGCCAGTGTAATAGTCTATCGTCTGATGGCAGGCCGGAGGATCATCACTGATGTGGACTGCAAGCGCACAGGAACAACCAAGGCAACACGATTATTAGGGCTGTTTTATTGAGATAAGTTCTATCTGCTTATAGATGTTGACGTACTCATAATCAGCTAGCTTCCCATATATCTCAACCTATTCTTCAGTCCCCATTCCTGTCCTATGCCCCCATCCAGGAAGTCCTGTCCTCTGGCAGCCAGACTAATACCTCTCTGTACAGTCAGTCCTGCTATTCGAGACTGAGAACACTTCAGGTGCATGGGCCTTCATCACAGAGGAATCCACCATGCCTGGAATGTCTGAACTTTGGTTACCACATTGTGTGAAACTAGTTTGGGAGAGGAATTGGCAACTTCTGTATTTGGCTTGGATCTTTGTAAGCCTTGAGCATGGCGTGAAGAATCATGAACGTGATTGACTATTTCACTGAGACACAGATCTGTTTGCTGTCATGTCTTTTAGATCAAGGCAACACATGCAACCTTGTATTTTACGGGTAGAGTGCCTATATGCTTTTTTGGAAAACTAGTGTTGGCTATAAAGCAATAATTCAAGCAAGCCATCACTGGACTCTTGTCAATTCTAGAGGACGACGAGTTTATGGGAAGGAAAAGATGGTTTATAGCGTGTGAAGTTGGAATTTGAAACCTCAACCAATTTTCATAGGTGAGGTGATGCATCACATTTTATTTTATTTATGTGCTGTGAGGGATCTTCCGCAAGTTCAAGTCCTCTTGAAAGATTATGAAACCAATCAATGGTCTAGCCACAGTTGGAGATTCACAGCTAGGTTGACTTCTACATGTGTCATACTAGGTCTAGGTAATTTCTCTGCTATATTCACCAACACAGTGTCGTTGCCCAGTTAACAAGAGTTACTGGCCCATAGTGTGTATGCTAATATGTGGATTTCATTTAGAAAGAAAGTGCTGTTCTATAGAGTTCAAAACAATACATCAGGAAAATGCATATTCACTATCTTAGTTATCTATTAAAGTCATCTTATCCGAGTACAATATTGACATTTCCCCATCACCATTGTTCCTCTGGTTTTGGGTGAAGATGCCAACAATCTATTTTTCTTTGAGTAAGATGGAGCAGCCTTAAGTAAAATATGTTAAAGGTGTGAAGTGAGTAGTTAAGGGATGACCTGTTGATAAGACTCCTTTTTAAGACTAAACTGGTGCTGGCTGTTGTAATGGCGGACTTTTTCCGGCCCTTTTTGGAGGGAGAATGATGGAGAATGACTCCAGTCTATCAGCCTTATAGTGTAGGGATTAGGATTATAAGTAGGACCTCTCTAGGAGACACGGTAGGGTATTTTCGTACCCCTTTCCTTAGAGTAGGGCTTATGAATTTAAGCTAGGGAGTAAATATATAAGTATTAGTCATGATCCACCCTTTTGCTAGCGTGTTAGGATATTTTCCATGGAGTTATGCGTATTCTGGGCCCTGTAGGCCTTAAACGGGACAGACTCCATCTTGCCCTCTGCCTGGTAGCTTGAGAGGCCTTCTAGGTCAAGTGTAATGTTTTGGTTTCAAGCTGTTGTTCGCTTGGAGAGAACCGGCTCAGGCTGGCCCTTATCGAAGGAATGTATTTTTCTCCACTCCGAAGACACAACTTCAGGCCGGCCGGCTGGGAACGTGTCCTTGGTACGGGGAGGTACAAGAATTTGGTGGGCGGCAGGTTACTGGCCGTAACTTTCCATGAAGGAACAGGCTTTGATATTAGCGAAGGTGTTAGACAGTTAGGGAGTTAGTTCATAGGCGGCAGCTAGCCGTTAGCATCTCTGCTATTAATTATTTCTTCGGCGGACAGTCGCCATCTTTGAAGTCCGAGAAAGATTTAAGACCGAGACTCTCTGAGAAAGACTGAAGGAGAAATAGCGCGGAGCGCACAGAGACAGAGAGAGAGAGATAGGGTAGCCAATAACCAGCAAGGTTCCGGTGACTTGGAGGGAAGCAGAAGAGATTGAGCCTAGCGGTGCAGACATGTACTTGTGACGGCTGGGGTGTGACTTTGAGACGGGCCAAGACACAGAGACGAGAAGGGAACCTAGATGACTGCCCAGCCCCGACTTCATATTAACCAGGTGACCTCCGCCCTTTCTTTAAATCACTCTAACCTTTACCTTTCCTTTGCAGAAAATATATTGCATAGTATTGTGTTTATGATTATTATTAATAAATGCCCTGGTTTATTGTGAACCGACATGTGCCTTGTATTCTTGTTCAATCGTGGTAACTGACCTTTGCAGTTGAACATTGTTTGCATGAACGGATGTGAAATCCCGATCAGGTAAGGAGTGATCAAGCCAATAGGAAGCGAGGGGACCTTTGATGCCAAGAGCAGAAGGTACATATTTCAATTAGAAGAACCGTACAAAATTTTCATTGTCCTAGTTTTATCCCAAGTAGATAAATGAGAAGTTGCTCCCATAGGTGTCCATAGGAAAGTGGTCGTCGTTGATATGCGGCGTGAATGAGAACGCTGGGGAGGAGACCAGCGTGGAGGTTCGCTGGATTGTGGACCGAGTGTAAGTGAGAGCGTTGGGGAGGAGACCAACGTGGAGGTTCGCCGGATTGTGAACCGTGTGTTAATGAGAGCATTGGGACTGCAGGCCCATGTGTAGACACGCCAGATTGTGTGTCATATCTGCCCTAGGGTAGATTAGTCTGGGTCTGAGTGGCCGCGAGACTAGCTGATATGAATAGGATATGATAGAAAACCTATGCATGTTTATTGCTATTTCCCTATCCTTAGGTACGAAATGTACATATATGTATCCATACCCATTGTAAATACGTTCTAAGGAGGGAGGTGATTACGTTCTGGCTGGGTTGGAGGGGCCCCTAGGGGCGGATTCCATCTAAGCGGAAAATCCGGTCATTACATCTGGCGTCACGAACTGTTTACGAAGCCTGTGTGCGCTGTATTGTTTTAATTTTGTTGGTTTGCGCTCGGCTCGTACGTATAAATTTTTGTTTATAATTGTGTATATATTTTTTGTGTGTCGACATGTTTTCGAAAAAATCAGGCTCTGTTTTCAAACTGCCTATTCAGATTCCCGGCTGGGAGTCTACGCCTTACGAGGCTTTAGCCCGTGAGTGGGCCGATTCTACTGGTTTGAGTGAGAATTGGATTTCTTGTTTGGAGCAGGCGGAGCCTGCTGATGTGGTTTCTTGCTTGCAGAAAGCTCCAGTAGTGAAGGGTGATGAGCTTCCTATTTTGGGACGCAGAGGTTGGATTGTGCTACATGCATACCGGATCCTTCATGAAAGGTTTGTTCAGTTGCGGAAGCAATGCAAGGATATGGAAGGACAGGTTGTTGAATTGCAGAATGCGCATACTTTGTTGCGGTGTCAAAATAAATTGCTTGCCGACAAACTTGAGACTTATCAAACTATAGCCGAAAGGGCTGCAGTTCGCATTGCGAGATATAAATACAAACACCGTCGTGGTCGTGTGTCTACACTGAAAGTGCGTCTGGTCGTGGCGAAAGCCGGACTGGATTGGAACCCTGACGAGTGGGATGGTAATATCTGGGATTCTAATGCTTCTGACTCCGCGGCTGAGGAGGGTGACAAGCGCGAGTCTTCTCGCTCCGGACGTGACTGTAAATCTGCTTCTTGTGACAAAGATGTCATGTCTAGCGACCGTGGTCGTTCTTCCCGTTCCGATGACGTGTCTTATCCTGACTGTTCTTCTAAATCTAAGGACGGGGCTTCTTCGGGAACTCTGCCGGAGGTTTCTGCTCATCCTGTGTTTCGTCGCAAATTACAACAAGCCCCTGGTAATCCGGCTGGTGTTGCTTTGGATTGTATTGAGGATTTTACTCAACAGGAGGTGAGTGACATTTTACAACGATTTCGTCAACGGCCCGGTGAGGCTTTGCTTACGTGGATGGTGCGCCTTTATGAACTGGGCGCTGCCGGTATTATGCTCGATGCTGTTGATTGTTTACGGTTTTGCTCTTTGAGTTCCGACTCTACCATTCAAGATCATTTTCGAAACTATAATGGTGCTGGTCAGATTACTTTGCTCCAGCTTGCGTCTGATGGCTGTAACCATAAATATCCTACTGAATCTGACTGGCCTGTCGATGACAAACCGTGGTACTCTTTGCGTGATGCGTCGCAACGTTTGAAAGAGGAAGTGATGAAAACTGCGATTTTTCTCAGTACTTCTGACAGACTGTTGGATGGTCTTTTAACATCTTCTGTGCGCAATCGCATTATCCGTTCTTCCCCTGTTGCTTATAAGCAGGTTATGATGACTTTGTTGATTAATCAGACTGGCAATCCTTTGTCTGCGGTGCTTGAATCTGTTCGTCAGCTTGGTGAGTTGGGTGAATGGTTTAAACCTGAGAGACAATCTCGACCTGAGGGTCGTACTGCTGGGGATTATAAGTTCTCTAGACGTGATATGTTTCTTGCTCTTTTGGCTGATGGTGTGAAGAGGGAGGACATTGACGGTGAGCCTATTAATCGCTTGTGGGACATATTCCGTAAGCGTGGTTTGGATCGGAAGGAGGGTGCCCGTCGTGTTCGAAAGAATGATTGTGGCCGTGGTTCTGATGATAGTGGTGATGAGAGGCGTCGTGTGGATTCTGATCGCCGTGGTGATCGGCGTTTTGATCGTGATGTGTCCCCTCATCGTGACAGAGAGAGAGAGAGAGAGGGGGAAAAAGAAAGGGGGAGAGATGATCGTGTTTCCAACCGACATAGAGAGGAGAGAGATTATTCCCCTGAGCTGAGGAGAGGGAGGATCGTCACAGGCTTGCTGATCGTAATTCACAGTACGATGTAAATGACAAAAATCCATTTCGTAATGGAGATGGATATGAACAGGAAATCCTGATACCCAAGAAACATGAAAGTATTTATCCTGATTTGTCCTGGCTAGCGGAACGCAGTAAAAATGACTAGGA
Source organism: Lissotriton vulgaris (assembly GCF_964263255.1). Taxonomy (NCBI): domain Eukaryota; kingdom Metazoa; phylum Chordata; class Amphibia; order Caudata; family Salamandridae; genus Lissotriton; species Lissotriton vulgaris. Next base: position 153,661,781 of record NC_141690.1, on the reverse strand, counting down.
AATAGGTCAAGCTCCAGTACGAAGGTGGGCTCACAGAGATAACAGACCCTATGTAGATATTGAGATTATTTGGAAACATCGTAATATCCAAAGGGCCCGAGCATTAGTGGATACAGGAGCGGAGGCCACTTTAATTCATGGTAAAGCAAAGAAATTTAAAGGACAATTCTTCACAATTACTGGTTTAGGTGGGAAAGAGACCCCCGCAGTGCAAACTACACTTGAGATGAAAATTGGTAGGATTCCCCGTAAAGAATATTCTGTGTTAGTCGTACCACTTTTGGAGTATATAATTGGAATTGACATTTTGAAAGGAATGACTTTGCATTCGGATGATGGTTGTTACCAATTTGGAACCAAGCATTACATTTCGTCCAGACCCGTACGGGTTGGCCGTTTACGGATGCCCCCCATTAAAATTCCTCAAGCCACGAAAGTAGTTTCTCAAAAACAATATCGTATCCCAGGTGGTCACGAAGAGATCAGTGCCACAATTCAGGATTTGGTTGATGCAGGAGTTATAACTCCGGTTACTTCTGCTTGGAATAATCCCGTTTGGCCTGCGCGCAAGAGTGATAATTCTTGGCGCATGACTGTTGATTACCGAGAGTTGAACAAACATACACCTGGTTTAGCTGTTGCAGTACCAGACATTGTCACTTTGATTCAGAGAATTCAGAAGCATCCAGGTACATGGTATGCGTCCATTGATATTGCTAATGCTTTCTTTTCAATTCCAATTGCCCCCGAGTGTCAGGAACAATTCAGTTTTACCTGGAATGGACGTCAAATGACGTTCCGGAGTCTTCCTCAAGGTTATGTACATAGTCCCACGATCTGTCACCGGCTGGTGGCTGAGCATTTGTCTGAGGTGCCCGCGAACCCACAAATACAGGTGTGTCATTATATTGATGACATTTTGATTCAAGGTGAGACGCAAGATCAGGTACAGTCTCATTTAGACCAGATCCTTGATTGTTTACGAGCAAAAGGTTGGGAAATCAATCCTGATAAATTACAAGGCCCATCCCAAAATGTCAAATTTCTAGGTATTAATTGGCATGAAGGTCACAGAGAGGTGATCCCACAAGTTAAGCGAAAAATTTTCGATTTTGCAGTTCCAAGGAATAGAAAAGAGGCTCAGAGTTTCATTGGCTTGTTTGGCTTTTGGCGTCAACATATTCCTCATTTGAGTCAGATTTTGGCTCCATTATATCGAGTCACTCGGAAAAAGAATGCGTTTGAATGGGGTGAACCACAACAGAATGCATTTAATTTGGCGAAAGAAGCGATTCAGTACGCCTTGGATTTGTGGCCGGTGGGCGACGGTGATGTAGATTTGAATGTGTCTGTGGAAGGTCCGTATGCCAATTGGAGTTTATGGCAAAAGCAGGGCAGACAAAAAGTACCATTAGGTTTTTGGACCAAAAAGTTAACTGAAGCTGGTGAGCGTTATACACCCTTTGAAAAACAGTTGCTTGCATGTTACTGGGCTCTGGTGGATACCGAGCAATTGACTTTAGGTCATGCTGTGATTTTGAGACCTGAAATTCCTATCATGCAGTGGGTTTTGAGTTTGCCAAAATCCCATCGGATTGGACATGCTCAAGAGGCGAGTGTGATTAAATGGAAATGGTACATTCAGGACAGGGCACGTGTGGGTCCGAAAGGTGTGGCAGTGTTGCATGAGCGAGTGGCGCAGGCGCCATCGAACGAGACTGAAAGTGATTGTTCTGTACCTGTAGTACAGGAATCTCCTGTCAAGTGGGGTAAATCATTTGATGATCTGTCCGCGGAGGACAGAAAACATGTGTGGTTTACGGATGGTTCAGCGAGGTTCATTGGTGAGAAACGACATTGGAAAGCAGTGTCATACAACCCGATTACGCAGAAACTATTGAGTACAACTGGTGATGGAAAGAGTAGTCAATATGCTGAATTGTATGCAGTTTACCAAGTTTTGAAACAGGAGTTACCTGGCACATGTCATATTTTCACTGATTCCTGGTCCACTGCTAATGGACTGGCGGTATGGTTACCAACATGGCATTCTCATAATTGGGAATTGCATTCAAAAGAACTGTGGGGAAAAGAATTATGGCAAGAAATTTGGGAATTGCTCCCACAGAGTACTGTGACAATCTTTCACGTAGATGCTCATACCCCGATAGATTCCCTTGACAAATTCTTTCATAATATTGCAGATGAAAAGTCTAAAATTTCTGAGGCAGTGGTGGACATGCAAGATTCTGATTTGGCGGGATTGGCGAAATGGGCCCACCAGAAAGCGGGACATTTTGGAGAGAAAGCCACTAGCAGGTGGGCTACTGACCGAGGGATTCATATTCCTTTAAATTTGATTAAAGATGTCATTCTGCATTGTCCCATTTGCCAGCATTCTAGAAAGAGAGAAGTGCCTCACATTGTTCAAGGCCATTTACATCGAGGAAAGTTGCCCGCTCAAATTTGGCAAATTGATTATATTGGCCCACTCCCTATGAGCAGAAATTGTCAATACATTCGTACCGCTGTTGATACCTATAGCGGCCTTTTGGTCGCTTTCCCTTGCAAAAATGCTACCCAAATCAATACCATTAAAACATTGGAACTACTCATTTTATATTATGGTGTTCCATTTCAAATTCAATCTGATAACGCATCCCATTTCCGTGGAAGATTGGTGCAGGAATTCTGTGTGGAAAATAACATTGAATGGGTGTTTCACATTCCATCTTATCCACAGGCTGCGGGATTGATTGAGAGAATGAATGGTTTGCTAAAAGATCAGTTGCGAAAGTTAATGGACGAACATTACAAACACTGGAGGGACGTTTTACTCCAGGCATTATTGATTTTGAATAATCGTCCTTTGTTGCATGCTGAATCTCATTTAATGCGTTTGTTTCCTCCAGCTGTTGATGCAAAACCGAATACCCTTGTCCAAACTGTCACGTATTGGGAAATTACCCCCGGAGCTTTGGCTCCATGCAGAGCGACCCCAGGTTCTGCAGGCTTGGACCTGCATGCTATGGATGACATTGTCCTAAAAGGCAGAGACCGAATCATTGTTGAAACTGGCATTGGTGTCTGTATACCTGCCGGTAGCTTTGGACTGATTGCCCCTAGATCGGGCCTTGCCTTAAAAGGTGTTCAAGTTCTTGGAGGAGTGATTGACAGCGATTATCAGGGAGAGATTAAGGTCCTTCTGCTTAATAGCAGTGAGGTTGATTTATCATTCAAAAAGTCTGACCGCGTTGCTCAATTGTTGATTATGCCTGTCTTCAGTGGTGAGATTAAGAAAGGCACTGCCCCGACTTTGCTAACGACACGTGGCCAAAAGGGCTTCGGCTCCTCTGATAACCCCGGAGCTAAGATATGGGTGCAATCGCCTAAACGTCCCCCTGAACAGGCTGAGATTATTGCGACCGGTCATGACAACACCATTTTGGTGATGAAGCCAGGGAAAGATAGCTTGGAAGCTGTCCCAGCTGACAAATGTTACTTACGAGAATGATTAAGGCCTGTGTTTGTATTCTTTCAGATCATTCTCTGGACTGCTGCTGCAGGATGTGCCGGCGTTGGACTCCTTTTGGTCTGCTATGCCGGGAGAGGAGAGAACCCGCCGACTTCGGTTGATTGGAGAACCCGAGTTCCGCGTTCCTTTGCTGCGTGGGATTCATCGGCCAACTTCTGGATAACACTCGCAAAAAGAGTGACTTACTCTCCACATTTCTGCCTCACCCCCATGAGGTCTGTGACTGACATTTTAGCGACCTGTTTGGTTGCTGTCCCAGCATCTACTGAAACTTTGCGACATATTTTTAATATTTCAAGTGCTCGACCCAATATTATTCTGGGCGATTTCACAGCCCATGAATTTTGTCCCTTATGTACTACTATTTCAGATTCTGATCCCCCTATTCATTCCCAGATCACAACCTATAATATCACGCAAGGTGACCTGTGTTTTATTTTAACATGTGATCCCAAGGCTATTACCGAATGTCTTAAATTAAAACTTCAGGCTGCCACTTCTTTTTCAGCTCATCAACGATTGCTGTGTTTAAAGAGACTTCCGAATTCATGTGTTTCCGTCAAAAAAAATATGACATGCAAACGTTTACTAGTTGCCCCTAGTTATTACCGTTCAATGTTACTGCCCTCTGGGTGGTTGTTTTCTTGCGGAAACTCCTCCTGGCCCTATATTCCTGCAAATATTTCTGGAGGTCCCTGTGCTATTACTAGATTAAGTTTGATGATGTTTTCCTCACATCCTAGTTCCCATTCCCGTATGGTGCGAGACTCTATGTCATTACATGAATATTGTGATTCCTCTGTTCACCTCTACTCTAAATCGGAATACCTTGGTTTAGCTTTTTCCATTATTGGTGTTCCAGCATTGGCCGTTTATAATGCAAAAACGATTGGCAAGATGGCCTGCTGGATGGTTAAATCCATTAACCAAACTTCTACTGTATTATCTGACTTGTTATTAGATGCCCAGGGTGAACGTCGAGCTATTTTGCAGAATCGTGCAGCGATCGATTACCTTTTGTTAAAACATGGACATGAGTGTTCTGATTTTGAAGGACTATGCTGTTTTAATTTGTCCGATCACTCTAAATCAATCCAAGCCCATATTGACAAACTCCACGACTTGACTGCAGAAATTAGACAGCATATTGATGAGGGCTGGTTCGACTGGCTCTTTAATTGGTTACCTGACTTGCATTCTTTACGACAGATTTTAGGGGGGATTATTGTTTCCATTTGTATTTTAATAGCTATCTGCTGCTTTATTCAGTGCATTCCTTCCCTACTGCAGTTTTGTAGAATTGGCAAGAGACATAGATCAGTTAATTTTGTTTCTTATTATTCCTCCACTGATGTTAGTTCTATTTAGAATACAACTAATAGACTGGAGTCAAGGGGTGTAATGTAATGGCGGACTTTTTCCGGCCCTTTTTGGAGGGAGAATGATGGAGAATGACTCCAGTCTATCAGCTTTATAGTGTAGGGATTAGGATTATAAGTAGGACCTCTCTAGGAGACACGGTAGGGTATTTTCGTACCCCTTTCCTTAGAGTAGGGCTTATGAATTTAAGCTAGGGAGTAAATATATAAGTATTAGTCATGATCCACCCTTTTGCTAGCGTGTTAGGATATTTTCCATGGAGTTATGCGTATTCTGGGCCCTGTAGGCCTTAAATGGGACAGACTCCATCTTGCCCTCTGCCTGGTAGCTTGAGAGGCCTTCTAGGTCAAGTGTAATGTTTTGGTTTCAAGCTGTTGTTCGCTTGGAGAGAACCGGCTCAGGCTGGCCCTTATCGAAGGAATGTATTTTTCTCCACTCCGAAGACCAGCGACGGCTCGTGGAGGGAGTTACGGTGGGGCAGGAGGGCGGGGAGGGGGAGGGGCAGGGTGGAGGTTGCTAAAAACCGGCATATGGATAATTGCAGGTAAATAAACAATTTAATTAATAAAACGAATTTCGTAGCTCGCACTGCATTGCATTTTGCGATGCAAGGCGCACTACGAAATTCGTTTTATTAATTAAATTGTTTACTTACCTGCAATTATCCATATGCCGGTTTTTAGCAACCTCCACCCTGCCCCTCCCCCTCCCCGCCCTCCTGCCCCACCGTAACTCCCTCCACGAGCCGTCGCTGCCGAAGACACAACTTCAGGCCGGCCGGCTGGGAACGTGTCCTTGGTACGGGGAGGTACAAGAATTTGGTGGGCGGCAGGTTACTGGCCGTAACTTTCCATGAAGGAACAGGCTTTGATATTAGCGAAGGTGTTAGACAGTTAGGGAGTTAGTTCATAGGCGGCAGCTAGCCGTTAGCATCTCTGCTATTAATTATTTCTTCGGCGGACAGTCGCCATCTTTGAAGTCCGAGAAAGATTTAAGACCGAGACTCTCTGAGAAAGACTGAAGGAGAAATAGCGCGGAGCGCACAGAGACAGAGAGAGAGAGATACGGTAGCCAATAACCAGCAAGGTTCCGGTGACTTGGAGGGAAGCAGAAGAGATTGAGCCTAGCGGTGCAGACGTGTACTTGTGACGGCTGGGGTGTGACTTTGAGACGGGCCAAGACACAGAGACGAGAAGGGAACCTAGATGACTGCCGAGCCCCGACTTCATATTAACCAGGTGACCTCCGCCCTTTCTTTAAATCACTCTAACCTTTACCTTTCCTTTGCAGAAAATATATTGCATAGTATTGTGTTTATGATTATTATTAATAAATGCCCTGGTTTATTGTGAACCGACATGTGCCTTGTATTCTTGTTCAATCGTGGTAACTGACCTTTGCAGTTGAACATTGTTTGCATGAACGGATGTGAAATCCCGATCAGGTAAGGAGTGATCAAGCCAATAGGAAGCGAGGGGACCTTTGATGCCAAGAGCAGAAGGTACATATTTCAATTAGAAGAACCGTACTAAATTTTCATTGTCCTAGTTTTATCCCAAGTAGATAAATGAGAAGTTGCTCCCATAGGTGTCCATAGGAAAGTGGTCGTCGTTGATATGCGGCGTTAATGAGAACGCTGGGGAGGAGACCAGCGTGGAGGTTCGCTGGATTGTGGACCGAGTGTATGTGAGAGCGTTGGGGAGGAGACCAACGTGGAGGTTCGCCTGGATTGTGAACCGTGTGTTAATGAGAGCATTGGGACTGCAGGCCCATGTGTAGACACGCCAGATTGTGTGTCATATCTGCCCTAGGGTAGATTAGTCTGGGTCTGAGTGGCCGCGAGACTAGCTGATATGAATAGGATATGATAGAAAACCTATGCATGTTTATTGCTATTTCCCTATCCTTAGGTACGAAATGTACATATATGTATCCATACCCATTGTAAATACGTTCTAAGGAGGGAGGTGATTACGTTCTGGCTGGGTTGGAGGGGCCCCTAGGGGCGGATTCCATCTAAGCGGAAAATCCGGTCATTACAGCTGTTAACTCTGATATTAAGCTCGCTTAGTTTAGGTTTAGACTCACTCTCTGGCGGTCCCTCTTTTGGGTGTGGTATATGCCATTGAGTTCAGGTTCAGAGAGGATTTCTTTTGTCTTCAGTGTGGGTACCATATCTCCTAGACAGATTTCTATAAAGTTGCTGATCTAAGGCGTTAAGGCCATCCTTGTAGATTTATGATTCCTTGTGAGGTGTTAGTTTGTGGCCATTATGCCACAGATTTAAAATATTGCGGTTGCGAAGTTTGATTACCTATTATGGTTAGACAATAATATGGTGCTCCTTGGCTGCAGATTTGTGATCCTAAAAACAAAACAATTGAGAAACCAAAGACAAATACCACAATTTAAACTTTATTGCAAAAGCACAAGGAGCACACTAAACAATGGCTCCATGATAGCAACCTGAACTGTTTCTCATTCTCATTAATCAGTAGTACATTTGTAGGTAAATGCAGGACTGGATTGGATTTTCTTAGGAACATTCATAAAAAATGTGTGTGCAAATAGGATTCATTTTCATATACAATGTTTACATATAATACAAGTCTGTCCTGAGTAACAGATCTTCAACTCATTGATTACTTCAACAGTCATTTCAAATGTACTCCTTAACACATCCTGTAGACCTTTTTGAAAAACACGGTTCTCCATTAAAAACTGGCACGGATGGACAGATGGTTCTCTTGATAGCATTAACAAAGCAGCACACTGCTTTTTAAAGTTGCATCTACACACTATTAATATTAAGGTTTAGGTGAGTTTGATTCTTCCCATTAAATGAATCTGATTTGATAGTGAGAGTGTGGACAGGTGTGGACAACACATGATGGAAAGTATAGGTGAATTAATAGGGTAAGCCAAGTGAAAATGAAACAGATGAGTCCAGGGATGAAAAGAACATGTGAAAGTCTGTGTAGAAATTAATCCAAAAGCAAGAATATAGCAGCGCAAAATGTCAGCAGGTTTTATCACCATCAAGTTGTAAATTGTTGAAAATCCACATTGGATATTTACTTCTGGAAATGTATGAAAAACGTTCTTATTTCCTTTGGGTACAGTGTCACTGAATAGTCTTCGGATATATGCTTGGGGTTCTTCAACCAACCTGTAAAAAGAGACAATGGCTGTAAGAAGAAAGGCGGCGATGACAAATTGGATCTATTCATCCATCTGTAGACTGGACCACTTCCCTGAAATTAGGGGCTATTTGCAAGTGCACCCATCACCAATGTCGAATTACATATAAATGATTTGCAAAACACTACTAATGAATTTCTACTGGGGTTCCAACAAGTTTAGCCTTCAATATTATCTCTCTACACAGCGGATTTATTTATGGATGCTTATCTGCTGAACCCCTTTCAGAGGGCCTTAGGGAAAATAAGAACCACTGGCCTTTTTTTCCTGATGGTCTGGGGAGATAGATAGATAGATAGATATATTCCAAGGCGCCTCAAGGGGCGGTAGGTGCAAGATATGCGAGGGCTCATGACTCAAGATATCCTCCAGTGAACCCAATAAGATGGTTGCAAAATCCAATACTAATCTTTAATGCAAAAAGCAGTATTTATTACACATGCTAAATAAAGCACACACTAAAAAAACACACAGTAGTCTCTCAAGACTAGCACTCTAATGCTTGTCAGGGCTGTGCTTCCCACTTGGCGGCCCTCTTTTACCCCATACCCATGTCATACTCTGTATCCCTAGCGGATTCTGGGAGGTGATCTAAGGTGCTTCTCATACTAGTGATGCACATCAAAGTCTTGATCTGGCTTTGAATGTTTTTCAGCTCTTTGGACAGTAAACTGCCGAGCTACAAGTCTCACATTGGCCTACAGCCCTGCTTTCACCTTAACCCAATCGCAGGCTTCAGAAAAGTCCAGGAGCCGGGGTGCTTGTCTTTCTCTGGGCAACACTCGTGGGCCGTGCACAGTGTTCTTATCAATTTCAGATGCTGCAGTGATGTTATCAATGATGTCGTGGACCATGTAATGAGTGATGTAATATGTGAGGTATTAGCAATGCATGACACGGTCGCAAGTTATAGTTACTTTAGGCACAAATTGCAGTTATTTGGGATAACTATTACTAGTGAATTTCAGTGGTTGTGTTTGTTTTAAATTGGATGTTTAACTGACATTATCACCTAATCTATAATGTCCCTTTAACCTTTGATTTTTGAGTGAGTTTCTAAGTTTCTTTTTTCAAATGTAAAATAAGATATTATTCCAACTATCTAATCACGTCACTTTAACCTTTGTTTTTTCAGTGAATTTCTATGTTTTTTTTAACGTAATGCGAGATGCCCATCACTGTGCATGGCGGGCATATGGCCAAGCTCTGCACTCACCCACCCAACCGCACCACCCCTGCGGGCACTTCCCCATGCTGCGACTGCATACAGCAGACTTTCTTGTAACAATGTAAAGAGTGTTATTTTAAGTAGACTGTCACATAACAATAGAATGGGTGTCTTTTTTAGTGAGTCAGAACAACTGGCTTTGCAAAGGGTCAGAGTAAGGCAGCCCTTTTGCCTATGTCGGAGGGTTGGACCACCATAATATAAAAAGTAGACTTTTTGCCTTTGTCAAAGGGTCAGCAAATCAACACATATAATGCTGCCTTATTGCCTTTGCCAATAAATTAACATTAATTTATCAATAATTATAATTCAATGTACTTTCATCTATATACATAGCAATGATTCTAATTAATCACTGTCCCATAATAAAATATTTTTTTCAAAATGCATTTAATAACCCAGGAGACCTGCAGTTTCTTTTTACATTTCCTGTGGGACTGCTGCACTCGCCACAGCCCCTCCTCCTTCGCCACAACAGTTTTATAACATGTTCGAAGTGCCCCTGGTCAAATTGGGGTGCCAACAAACAGGGAAAAATAAATAAATGAGCCTTTGAAGGGCATAATAGGGGGCTACTGGCCATGAGCAGTAAATAATAAAAGTGCAGCTTTAGCTCACTATGTCAAATTGTGCCCCGATCGGTCCATGGGGTCAGAATTTTATGGAAAATTAAAAAATGCGTTTACTATGGACAAAAGTGTGTCTATACCATGAGAACAGCAAGAGTGCCGACTGCCACCGACAATACTACAATGAAAGTGAAGTTATGGTTAGATTTGGTAACAGATGAACATATGCTTAGAAAAACATTTGAAGTTCACTTAAAAAGCAGTAATAGTTATGTCTACAAATTAATAACAAAAGCTTCATAAAATTTGCCAGGTATAGTTAGCTCTTGTTTCTTTGCAATATAATTAAGGCTTTGCGAAGTCTCGGCCATGGTGATCCATGATGGGAAAAGTGCTGAAATAATATTTTTAGGTATTTAAAATGCTGTTTTGAATTATATTTTCCTTTGCTTTCTTCTTTTCTTATAATTTTTCTTTTTTTTTCCTTTACATTTATATGGGCGATTTTAAAATAAAAGTAATGTAATCTAAAACAAAAAAACATAAAACTAGAAATCAATGTTAATAGAGATTCATCAGCTATGAAGGGTATTATTTATTAAGCACGAATCCTTTCCAATATCTATGCTGAAAAGTATTGATAAGATGTTTGAAATATAAAGTGAGAAAGGAAGACGCGGTGACAACACAGAGTCAAAATAGGTTTGGATGAATACCCAGAAAATATTTGTTCTTGGAAGCTCAACGCTTATTGATAGCTGTGCTATTGTTGTAGTTCAGTAGCTTAAAATACATACAATATTAATAGTATTTTTTAAGTAAAAAATAATAATTTGGAAACAGTAAACAGTGAAAGATGTGTGTTATGCTCTTGCATCTGATGGGTTTATTAAGGTAGAACAGGAGGATGTCTTATAAGCTTCTGTAAAAGCAATGTGCTAAAAACAGAAAGATTGGGCATTTTGGCCAGCAAACATGGGTAGCGAAAGCTCAGCCATCTTCTTGTCTCTTCAGGATATATGGTGTCTTTGGTTCTAGTCCTTCAAATTTAGCATTTTATGTTGATTGTGGAACCTTGTAAGCATATGTGTTTTACCAATATAATGATTTAGCTGTACCAGAAATAATCAATAGGTGCCTGCAGCGAAAAAAAGTACAATTTAAATTATGTAAATATGGTTGAAAAGTGTCTTTGTGAAAAAGAGAAAAACTTATGACTGTTCTGCAGAAATGATTTGTCTAAAATGAGGGAGTAACCAATGACATGTATGACTCTCCAGCAGTTGTTAAATGATAAACTGACCATCTTCTCTGTAGGCTAGCTCCTTCAGATAGAAGGATACCTTTGCCTAGGGTTCTAGTTCATGGTAAAGGCATCCAGCTGCTCAAGCCTTCCTCATCAGAGCTGAAGCCATGTGTACCCCTAGCTTTTGTTGCAACCTGGTAATTTACGTGTTCTGTTGCAGCAGTCAGGGTTTCCTGGCTTTGTTTCAAAGAAAAAACTAATATATAATTCCCAGTCCACCAGTAAAAACCTTGCTCAAAGGTATTCACTGTACAACTGTTGTGCCGCCAAGTCATAAATACCTACACAGAGCACTAAAAAACGAATTTGTTTAGAACTGTCCTTACCTTCTTTAACGTTTTGCGCTGTTTTCCATTTCCATCTTTTTACCTCGTTAATGTTCCATGTTCCTGTGAGAGAGCGTTCCTCCACAGACAGAACCGTTCCCAGGCCTTTAAGTAAAGACTTGTACAGACAGAAAAGTGAAAATTTAGATTAATAAATATTATAGTGCAACTTTAAATGAAATGTTAATATCAGATTTGTTTAGATCATCAGAGATTGTAATATATATATATATATATATATAATTTACCTCGTACATCTGTTTGTGGTGTGAAGTGCTGTAGATTCGCATGCTGTGCATCCTCCAGCCATTTAGTGTTTTTGGGAGTCACAAGGTATTGCGACTCCACATATTAGTGCATCTGCGTATAGGCATCGACTCATTGTTAGATTGTTTTTCCGCACAGAGGGTGAGGAAGGAATGGAGCATGGGAAGAGAGAACCAGATGTCCATATGGGAATAAAGTACAGCCACAGGAAAAAAGACATCTCCAACAACCACAGGCTTTGGGGAGGAGGGTGTGTGCATGTAATTCTACAGCACCCCTTGCCACAAAACACAGGGTAAGTAAAATGTTCCTTTCACGGAATGTGTAGCTGTAGATACACAATGGGTGCATAGACTGTAAAGCAGCTGTCTCCTAAGTGATAGCTAGCTGGGTGATGTAGCAGAGGACTGGAAAATAGCACGAAGTACAACTTGGCCAACGTTGGCTTGCTGGCATGCTAGGATGTCCACACAGTAGTGTTTAGTGAAAGTGTGTGAAGTGGACCATGTAGCTGCTTTGCGGATGTTAGCTATGGGGATATTACCTAAAAAGCCCAGAGAGGTCACGTTCTTGCAGGTAGAATTGGGTCTGGGAGGAACTGGCAAATACTGTTGGCCTTGCTGTAATAGGTTTGGATACATTTAACCAACCACCGTGCTATACTGGCTTTGGAGGGAGCATGGCGTTTATGTGGCTTGGAGAAGGAAACAAAGCTGTTGTTGTTCAAAATGGCTTAGTCCTGTCAACATAGTACATGAGAGCTCAAATAGTGAGGCTGTGTGCCTTCTTGAGGATGGCCAAGCACTCTGGAGTGAAACTGAGGTAACCAAACCCTAGAGGCCTCAGGAGCCAAATTGCAATACTGAGCTGACTGGGGTTCGAGTGCAGGATTGTGCCATGGTTCTGAGTGAGAAGTTTCAGCCAGGTGGGCAGTCTCTTGCACAAGACAACGGATAGGTCAGGGAAGGTGGTAAACCAGGGCTGCGCAAGTGAGAGCACCAGCATGAGGGTCAGGGATGTTTGTCGAAGTCTCTGCATTGAAGGAATGGGAGAGTAGGAAAAGTATCGGCAACTATCCCTGACCAGTTTATCCCTACAGCATTGCTCCTGGACTGCGGGTGTGGGCACCTGAAGGAGGAATTTTGCGTTTTTAGTGGTGGAGAAGAGATCTTTGTCAGGAAACCACAAATGACAGACATATGGGAGCAGGACTAGCGGGTGGAGTTCCCACTTGTGGACGTGATGCTGCGTTCTACAGAGCAGTTGTCCACATCTGGAAGGTATTCCGCATGTAGATGGCCTCTGTGGTGGATGGTCCACCCCCAAATGCTCTGAGCGAGCACTGACAAATGGGGTGAGTCAGTACGGGCTTGTTTCTGGAGATATTACATGACGGTCACGTTGTCGGTGGTAATGAGGTCCATCTGGTTGCAAATGTGACATAGGAAGGCTTTGAGTGCCCGTTGGATGGCTAGCAGCTCAAAGTTATTGATGTGGAGACCCTGTCGACGGGGAGTCCACAGACCCTGAACAATGAGATTGTGCAAGTACTCTCCACACCGAGAGCGGGATGCATCGGTTGTAATGGTCACCTGTATAACTGGGTCGAGGAAGGGACGGCCCTCCAACATGAGTACGGCACCAGATCAACTTTAGATCCTGCCAGTGACCCTCTGCTTGTGGCCACTGTGTAGGAGGGGGCACTCAAACAACAGACGCATGTGTAGCCTGGCATGAGGGATGATGGCAATAGAAGAGGCTATCATGCCAAGGAGGGACATGATTGTCTGAGCAGTTACCGGTCAAACCTGCCGGAAAAAGAGGGAGCAATGCTTGAAAGGCTTGAACCCTTGCTGGACTTGGGAAGGTTTTTCTTACCACAGAGTTGAGGAACGCCCTTATAAAACGTTGGATCTGAAGGAGGTAGAGGTGGGATTTTGTGGCAGTGATGGTGAAACCTAGACTGTACAGAAGATCTATGGTGGTTTGGGTATGAGGCAAGCACCGCTTTGGATTGTGCTTTTGATCAGCTAGGCGTCTAGGTAAGGGAAGACGTGTAAGCGGCCGCACAGGGTTGTGTGGATATCACTAAAAGGCATTTGATGAAAACTCTGAGGGTGGTGGTGACCCCAAAGGGAATCCCTTTGAATTGGTAAAGCTGGAGACCTAGCATGAACCAGGGGTGAGCAGGGTGGATCTGGATGTGAAAGTAAGCATTCTTCAGGTTAAGGGAGGTCATGAAGTCGCCTTGTTGCAAAAATGGAATGATATCCTGGAATGTGACCATGTGGAAGAGTTTGGCACGGATGTACTTGTTAAAGGGGCCGAAGGTCGAGTATAGGCCTGAGAGACCCATCGTTCTTGGGAATAAGAAAGCAGAGAATGTATACTACTGTGCCTTGCTAGTGTAACAGCACTATGGCTCCATTTTACAGAAGGGTGACTACCTCGTCCCGAAGGAGACGTTGATGTTGAAGGGTGAGGGAGAGTCTACGGGGGAAATGGTGTGAGAAGTGGTAGCAAGCTCCAGAAAGTAAAAGTGGAGTATGATGGCGAGGACCCACTGATCCGATATGATATCCTCCCACCGTGGAAGAAACCCCTGGAGTCATCCCACGACAGGTGCACAGTGTTCAGGGGAAGGGTAAGGAAGTCCTTGTTTGGCAGGGCTGCAACCTTTGCAGTGCTACCCTTACCACTACCTTTTGGGTTGTCATCCATGGAGCCCCTCTGAAGTAGCCACGAGGAGAGGCCTGCTGAGATTGCTGCAGCTGAAATGAGGTGGAGGTCTCTGGAGAGCTGGTCTTGGAGCCTTCCTGTATTGGGACCGACTAAAGGAATAACAGGCAGATGGGGTCTGCAAAGCCCCCATGACCTTTGCAATGCCTGTGCACTTCTTAATTTTATCCAGCCTTTAGTCAACCTGTGGACCAAAGAGGTACTCCCCAGTGAAGTGCAGATTAGGCACATGCTGCTGGACTTCTGTCTTGAAACCAGAGACATGCAGCCATGCGTGCATGCAGATCATGACACCAGAGTTGATTCCGCGAGCCACGGTTTTGGCAGAGTCGAGGGCACAGCGTTTGGTGGTATTAGAAATAAGCTTGCCTTCTGCCACTAACTCCTGGCCTCATTTGTTCCCCTAAAGCTCTTCCATGTCACTCCAGTGAGCCCAGCCATAGTGAGAGTAATCCGACCGAGTTGGCGAAGTGATAGTGGGTGGCAGACTGGGCGTTGGAAGGCCGTATCGATCTTCTTACTCTATTGACATTGTTTATTAGGATGGTTCCCCTAACTGGCAAAGACAAAAGTCACAAGTGGATTTCAAGATTTATCGTTTATCATCACCAAGCGTGAGATAGCAAGAAATTGGAAGACACCGGGGGGTCCACGACTGGTAGTGTGGAAGAAAGAAATGATAACTTGGGTAGGCTGTGAGGGGAGGATACTTATGAGAGAAGCCCAGCGTGGTATGAATAAGATTGACAGCGCTCAAGCCTGGGGAAATCTGGCGGATAGCTTGTCTTAACCTGAGCCAGATACACCTGCAGTGACTCCAAGGGGATTAGCCTGACTCTCTCCACTCATCACTATATTGCTCTCCTAACCAGACTGGGTCTCTTACGCTACCTGATATGAGATGGTGTCCGCTTATGGAGTGCCGCTCGCCCCCCTGTCCAACGGTCAACGGGCTGGTACATGCCAAAGAATATTATAAATGTTATATCTGTAGCACTATAATTACTCATGGGGGCAGAAGAGAGAAGAGATTGTTTACTGGCTGGCTATGGGCAGTCTTGACTATTATCGGCTACAAGCACCAGATATAGGACAAATGTAATGCCTACATTGTTTATTGCTGAAAAACCAATAGAATTGGTTTAAAAAAATTGGATGGAGACGGACTGGTGGGGTAGATGTCTAGGTAAGTGTCTCCCGGGGGTTCAATGTCCTTGTCATCCCAAGGGTCATTCTGTGAATGGGGCTCAAAGGGCTGCTCGTAAGGGTTGTAAAGAGCGCTGTGACTGTGTCCCCATAGCCAAAGTGTTGTGACCCCGGTGCTGAGAGAGGTAGAGATCAGGAGGTGACCAAGGGGGAGAGAAGTGGCAAGGCTTGCAAAGGAGGAGAAGGGGGAGGACGACGAGGAAGAGGTGTGCTGGTGGTCTTGGGTCTCTCCGAGCCTTTGGTGCCGGCATAGGCAGGACATTGATGGCTTCCTCAAAGGTGAGATTGCGCTTTGGCGGAGCAGAGTCTATTGGCTTTGGTGGGTCCAAGCAAGGATTCGACCCATCTGTAGATGAATGCGGATTTGCTTATGTTAAGTTTCTAGTTCATACTGCAGCTGCTACAGGATAGGGTGCTCCTGCTCTTCGGAACCGATAGAAGATAGAGCTTTGTTCTCTGAACCTTCATGCTCCAAGGATGATCTTGACACTGTAGGCATCAAGGACTTCAGGTCCAAAACAGTTTTTGACATCTGTGCTGTATCGACAGCTACACATGCCATAAACATATATAAAACATTACAGTGTTGCCAGAAATTATGTGAAATAAGTAAATCTAGATTATTCGAGTACTGCTGTTTTAGGCTCATTTTTGTTAATTTTTCCTCATTTCCTATCCCATTTATCCTATTTTCTCACTTGCCCTGTTCCCAATTGTGGTTCTTGCCTTTAAATACTTAACACCAAGCATAACAACAGGTCATTCACCATAAGTTGTGTATTTTGGACTGACAGCTGCTGCTGAAGGAAGACACAAAAAAGAAAGAAAACCAAGCCTCCGGATCTACCTTTCAAAAAATATCTAGCACTATGCATAGCTTCAATACTAGCAGAAAAATGCAAACCACGCCACTGATCTAACGTCATACGCTCAAAGTACGTGTGTTTCATCATCTGCAGTAATATTTAGCAGCAGGTGCAGTAAAAACATGTTGAAATGACAGATGAGATCGAAAACATAGGTGAATGCCACGTATACAATGTCTATGATTTGTCCACCCAGGATCAAGCGAGAGACAACCCCCAGTGACTTCCCCTACTACTAATAATGTATTGCTTTGTAATGCTGACAAACAACAGCCTACAATTCCCACTCTAAAAGTACACACAAACCTACGTTGAATGTTTCTCTTATCAGTGCAATGTTTTATGAAAGCACTTGTTCGGAGCTAGACGGTGTGTTGAATACGGAGGATGGAATTTTGACAATTCTCTGTCCCACATATACTCCCAGTGGTAGCATGTAATTTGTTTATAAAATACATCCTGTTTTATTTAAGTAATCAATCGTGTAGTTCTTTACATTGTGCAACTACTAAATGTAGGATTAGATTGTATAATAAGAACCCGTACACTAGTTTTTGGGAGTTATTTTGCAGGCAATGTAAATAAATGGTATTTCTGATCTAAGCTATGTCCTTCACCTCAATTTCTTGGATGAGCGGGCTTGGCCAAATTTGACACTATCAGTTCCAAGACTATACTATAGCTAAAATATTATAATACGTCTTAATACTTATAACTAAAATGTATAAGGCAACTTTATATCTTTCCAACCAAATCCCACCAACAACCTGGAAATGAAAGGCTTATTTTCAGTACCTTAACCCCTTCCGTGCGGCCGCGATTTTCCCCGTGTGCTGCAGCCGGCAGAACACGGGCGGGCCATGACGAACCCCAGCCGTCATCAGCACACGAGCACTGTAGTGCATGACGGCTGGGGTTCGTCACCAGCATGGAAGGGGTTAAAGGGGATGGATAACCTTTCTATTTAAGCACCACTGTTTTAAAATGAATACCAAAATATTAATTGCTGTTGTATCTTATTAAATGTATTGGGCAATTATATATGCACGGCCCGTTCAGTACGGATACCTGGATCTGACCATAAACCCAATCCTGTTCACTCTGATATACATTGCTATGGAGGAAGGAAGCATATTCAGCATGGCCGACACAGTACGTAAGGTGATATTCTCTCTTAGCGGTCCAGATGACAAACTGATCATAATTGATGGCTTACTTATACTGAGAAGAACACTCTCTCCTACTGAAAACTCTGAAACAAGTCTTTTCAAGGAATGCACCAAGAGAATGGAACGCTATCCCTCCATCATCAGAACCAATTCATCAGTGTTTCCAAGAGTGTTGCTTAAAGTTCTGCTATTCAACAACACTTTGAAACAGGAGTATCTATCTAACGCTCCTCCTGAACTGCTGTGTGGCTCCTTCAGCTGAGAGCACTGCAAAGGGACCTTAGAAGGGCTGCCACCAAGGGGATGTGTAATCTCTATTCTTTTTCTTACTCCGGGACACTCCCTCTCAGACGTCATTCTCCACAGGAGCAGCGTTTGAAAGGATCTGGGTTTCCTTCTTGAAGGGGACTATACTCCTAACATATCCCTATTTATTTGTTTCTTTTCACTGGTAATGTCTGCTAAGCAGAGCTTAATTCGTAAAAGAATAAGCGTGGGGCCCAAGGTTTTGCTCAGAGCAGCGCCAATGCTATTGTAGGTTGGGGTGCTGAATACCAAGGCTGCCTAGTCTTCATTCCACTTAATGCCTCCTTAATCGTCCACCAGACATTCCCTTCACCTTTATCACACTCTAGCAGATTCCTGCTTTCTCCCTTTGTCATGCTTTTTCTGTATTTCTGTTGCTCCTTCCATCTTCCTTGTGTTTTTATCAATCTCTAGCTCTGGGTGAGAAATCTGATGAGGAACAAGAAGCACTGGTCCCCGAACATGAGTGCAGGTGGGTCCCATGTGCAAGCAGCGGCTCAAAAAAAGCATTGCTTGTAAGGGATACTCAATATCTGCTATAGACCAGTCTCTTTGGACATCCCAAATCGCTTCTCAGATACAGAACATACTACCTGCTTGCAATCATACGTTAATCAGATATGTATGTATATTGTCCTCATTAAAATGCGAGTAAGCCATATTTACCCAAGTAAAGGTCGCTGAACTGAGTAAAGGGTGCTCAAGCTCAAATCACAGGCTTCAATAAAAAAACATGTTTAAAGGCAATCTCCCTCCACTCGTTTCCAAAATGCCACATAAATGCAAGCCCCCAGTCTATTGACTTCAACTGAGCTTAAGTGCAGTGTTCACTTTAGATTATACTTTTCTTCTGCGATAATGCACTAAATGAGTCATTTCATGCAGTTTTCTGCATATTCCTGTTCCTTATGCTAGTTACCAACTATAATTATTATTATAATATTGAGAACCACTCATATGATAAAACACTGACAAAAATGCCTTCAATTCAGATTGTGAGAAGTCAATATGTTTAATTGTTCCTTAAGCTCAGCGAAGAAAGCATTAAAGTGTTCAATTCTATTGCTAGGTTTAGAGATTCGAAGAGTGAGTTAGTACACTGTGAGGTAAGTGAAACCACAGGGCACTTGAGAAAGGGAGGGTCTCAAACCAACATTTTTGTCAAAAGAAAGGTATGCAGCTTGATTCTGCTCTTCGGTTAGGGATCAGTGCATCCTGTAACCTGGGGGCCTTGACTCCCAAAGTCTAGCATGTCTGCTTAAACCATTCAACAGCTTCTTGGGAAGCCAAATGTATATTTGCTGAATGCAAATTGCTTAGACAAGCAGAGGTATATGCAACAGGATGCTAGTTTTACAGGTATATTGGCTTGTTTTCGATACTTCGGAACTGAACTTGATTCATGCCAGCAATAGGACCCAAGCAAGCATGTTCAGATAAAATTATCTACGGTCACTCTTTCACAAGATAATGCTATTTCTAGCTGGCTGTGCTTGAAGCCCTTGTTATCTGTTGACGAGTTACTTAGAGAGCACTGTGATGTTCCAGTGGTGTAGGTATGCCTTTACCAATGCACAGATCAGCTCTTTCCGGTGGTTACTTTGCAGAAGTGAGCGAATTTTACAGAGAAAGACGAGTTCTAGGCTGATGTCCATGATCACTGCATTGACTTGGCGAATGACCGAAACCTTTGAATGCGTACGGCTCTCATGTTTCTAAATCTCTGTAACCGGGCAGTCAGTGAAAACAGCCGGGTTTTGTTCATGTATAGAAATGTCCCTTCCAGTCTACCGAACAAAGGGTCCGGGAATATGGTGATGCTGCTCTTATACAGTGACCTTTTTCTTGACTGAAATTTTAAATTTTAATTAAGGACTGCCTAAATTCAACAGTGTGAGAACTACCAGCTTTATCTGTTAGTTGGGACTTTAAGATTATTTATTATTTGATAGAAGTTCAACTTGGAGCGAGTCAGAGCCTTTTGTGGTCAAACCAGTCTTTATGTCAGTGCTTTCTTATTGATTAATTTTATTCCCGTTGAGGGTTTAACATTGGAAAAAATTAAGAGTTCAAAGATGTTATTGTATTTCGGGTCTTATTACTCATCAGACTGAGGTGCTTTGAGGCAGTAGCAAAGATTTAATTTCTGCTATTTAATTTCTGCTATTTAAGCACTTTCCTGAAAGCATTTACAATATCCATGGCGCCCATTGGTCTACCAGCTGCAGCTACAGACAATTACATTTCAGAGCCCCTGGTCATTCTAAAAATCGGGCATGGACCCTGGATAGCCCTTGGACTTGCACTGGTAACCGAGAGCGATCCATGGAATGAGGTCTTTCCTAGTAAGGTAAAATACCTAATCTCCAAATGGACCTGTAAGCTTCCTGCCTTGAGAACGAGATTGTTCGTTTTTATTCAGGGTAAAAGTAGATGCATTATAACACCATTCATTTCTCCAGATAAGAACTAAGTTAATGGGGGCTTTTACACTCTTTATCTGATGCACAGTGCTCTTATTCACATTAAAGATAAAAAAGTTGCAAACATGTATTCTCATTATCTCCCACACTCATGGTCAAAGCTTGGTCATTGATCGACTGCATTCAAAAGGACGAAACTCATGTTCTGTTGCAGCAAATAAGAATCTATGCTTTGTACTTACTTTTCTTCATCCCTCCCTTCTTCCTGTATCCCCCTCCAAAGGCTCACATTTTCCATTTTTCTTCACCCACCTGGGACTAAGAGTTATTCATTTGCATTGTTAAAGCTAACCACAATGCCACTCCCTGACAACCAGTCCTTCCTCCTTATTTCTGCTATACCTTTGACTATTTCCTTTTCCGATTATTGCAATCCCTTCCTTTCGCCTAGTGTTATCCCTATCCATGGAAACCTACTCTTCTTTCTTTTCCAAAAAGTTTTTTCTTCACTCATCCCCGACTTCAATGATCCATTTTCTCTCCTCTCCATTCTTTAGTTCATGGAGTCTACAAATAAATATCCTATTACCTCTCCCCCAACACACTTGTTAACAAAGAAACTGCTCCTTTTTCTGTCATTAGTTTTCGAACCTCGCAAACTGCATTTCTTATCATCTTTCTTGATCTTTCTGCAGCTTGTGATACTGTTGTGCACTCCATTCTGATCTCCTATTTGAAGAGGGTATATTTGGCACAGTAGTTCAATGAGTCTCTTCTTACCTCAATTATCTTATGATTTGCCTTGACCAGGATATAATTCGGATTCTCTCGTTCTCGGCTGTGATTTTCCACAGCTCTAAATACCTGGCAATTTCATCTCCTCTACACACCCTTTTGCCTCCTGGAAACCATCTTTGAAAATCTTCTGTTATGTGTATGCATCTTTGGGAGTCTCTTGTTATGCCTATGGATACAATTTTCAGATCTGTGTTCGTCTAGTTTGTGTACACCAGTCTCTAATTCCAATCCATCAAGCCATAGATATTCTCAGATTTCTATATCTAAAAATGAGATTCTTTTCTTCTGTGATCTTTCTCCTTCTATATTATTCCAAGTGTAAATAACAGAATGTTACAAATATCAACTGGCTGTATTGTTCATTCCTTTGCAGCTGGTGACCACCCCCACCCACTACGCCGGACACACACTCGACCCTGTGTTCTCATCCAGCAAGGACATCACCTTCAGCCACGCCACCGGACTCCACTGGACGGACCACAGCTGCATCCACTTCAGCTTCAGAAGGACCACGATCCACCAACAACAGGTGGTACGCAGAAGCTGGAACAAGATTACAGCCGACCAGCTCACGAACTCCCTGAGCATGAACCCTCCCACCAGCGCAACTAACCCAAGCCAGGCGGCCACAAACCTCACGAAGTGGATCAGCAACTGCGCAGACGACCTCGCTCCTCTGAAGACCCCGCCTAGCAGACCCGGCAGCAAGAAAGCCCCATGGTTCACCGACGAACTCAAGAGCTCCAAGAAGAACTGCCGAGCACTCGAGAAAGCCTGGCGAAGAGACCCAACACCGAACAACATGACTGCCCTCAAGCTCGCCACCCGAAAACACCACCAACTGATCCACGCCACCAAGAAAACTGCATTCAAGGAACGACTGGACAACAACGCACACAACAGCAAGGAACTCTTCAACATCGTTAAAGAGCTCTCCAACCCCAACGCCGGAAACAACGACATCACCCCTTCGCAAGACCTCTGCAACTCCCTCGCCTCCTACTTCCACAACAAGATCTCGGACATACACAACAGCTTCAGCACTCAACCGACGCACGCCACGACTGAACCACCGCCCCCCACCACCACCCTCCGCGCCTGGACCCCGATCAGCACCGAAGACACCATCCGCACGATGAACTCCATCCACTCCGGATCTCCGACCGACCCCTGCCCTCACCACGTCTTCAACAAGGCCGACGCTGTCATCGCACCCCACCTGCAGGACATCATCAACACCTCCTTCAACACCTCTACCTTCCCGAATAGCTGGAAGCACGCCGAACTCAGCGCTCTACTAAAGAAGCCATCAGCCGACCCCACCGACCTCAAGAACTACCGCCCCATCTCGCTGCTCCCGTTTCCTGCAAAATTCATTGAGAAGACCGTCAACAAGCAGCTGGCCGCCTTCCTCGAGACGAACGGATCCCTCGACCTCTCGCAGTCTGGCTTCCGGGCCAACCACAGCACCGAGACCGCCCTGATCACAGCCACCGATGACATCCGAGCCCTGCTCGACAACGGAGAAACAGCGGCCCTCATCCTCCTACACCTCTCCGCGGCCTTCAACACTGTCTGCCACCGTACCCTAGTGCGGCGCCTCAACAACGTCGGAATCCAGGAGAAGGCACTGGAATGGATCATCTCGTTCCTCGCCGGAAGGACACAGAGAGTCCGCCTCCCCCCGTTCAGATCAGAAGCCACCGAAGTCATCTGCGGCGTTCCCCAAGGCTCCTCGCTCAGCCCAACCCTCTTCAACGTCTACATGAGCCCCCTCGCAGCCATCGCACGCCAACACAACCTCAACATCATCTCCTACGCCGACGACACCCAGCTGATCCTCTCCCTTACCAACGACCCCGCCACCGCCAGAGCCAACCTACACAAAGGGATGACAGACGTAGCCAAGTGGATGATGAACAGCCGCCTGAAACTGAATTAGGACAAGATGGAAGTCCTCATCCTGGGATCTTCACCCTCCGCCTGGGACGACTCCTGGTGGCCCCCTGCCCTGGGCAACGCACCCAAACCAACAGACCACGCACGCAACCTGGGCTTCATCCTGGACTCCTCCCTCTCCATGACCAGAGAAGTCAACGCCGTCTCCTCGTCGTGCTTCAACATCCTGCGCATGCTACGTAAGATCTTCCAGTGGATCCCCACTGAGACCAGGACGACGGTCACCCAGGCCTTCGTCACCAGCCGTCTGGACTACGGCAACTCCCTCTACGCCGGAACCACCGCCAAACTCCAGAAGAGACTCCAGCGGATTCAGAACGCCTCTGCACGACTCATCCTGGACATCCCCCGACGCAACCACATCTCCGGACACCTGAGAGATCTGCACTGGCTCCCGGTCAACAAGAGAATCACCTTCCGTCTCCTCACCCACGAACACAAAGCCCTACACAACCAAGGCCCAGGATACCTCAACAGCCGCCTCAACTTCTACGCCCCCACACGCCAGCTCCGATCGACCGGCCACGCCCTCGCCTCCGTCCCCCGCATCCGAAGAGCCACCACAGGAGGAAGGTCCTTCTCCTACCTGGCCGCCAAGACTTGGAACTCCCTCCCGACCCACCTCCGCCTGACCCAGGACCACCTTGCCTCCAGGAAGCAGCTCAAGACCTGGCTGTTCGAGCAGTAGCGGACCCCCCCCTCCCCTAGCGCCTTGAGACCCTCCGGGGGAGTAGTGCGCTATATAAATGCTTTGATTGATTGATTGATTGATTTGATGAGGACTAATGGAAAGCATTGTATTCAATGAATTTATGTAGTGATTTTTACATAACTATTTTTATCCAACATTTGCATTCTATGGCCAAAGTGGATAACCGTGAAAGGTCTGAACCAGTTCCTAAAAAAATATACATAGACATTGCTATCAAACTCATTTACATTTAAAAAAATAATCTAAAGTACACTAATTGTAGCTCAGGTATAACATACAAAGTGAAGCCCAAATAATAAATATTAAGGTTTTTACTACGCCAACATGCTTCTAAACAGCTTCAGCAATATTTTGGAAAACTATGTGAACATCCAAGTTCCAACTGAAACACACAAGTGCAAGCCAAAACTGTCAGCACCTAGGTATTCTAAAGATTTCACGGCCAATAAATGCTTCATCCACAGAAAGTAAAGCAAATGGAAGACAAACAAAACTGACAACCTCACGGTGCTAAAGTCCCTTTGGGCAATACACAGGCAGCTCATTATATCACAAAAACAAATGGGCAGCTAGGACAGAGATGCCAGAAAGGACAGTCATCCTAAAGATTTTGGAGTAGACGCCTCACCCACTTGATAGTGGCATGCTTCATCGTTAGTGCCTAGCCTAACCACACCCTGGTATGACCATATAACCAAGACAAACTCAACCAAAAAAGGATGGGAGTTCTTATATAAATCGTAGCTGGATATGTGGCAGGAAATCAAAAGGTAAGAGGTAAATTGTATCAGGGTACCCTAGACATAACTACAAACAATGATTGGGTCTTGTAGTTGAATTGCAATATCTTCCAGGTTGGGCTGCGGTCTGATGTGGGATGCTGCAGGTTCACTCATAGGTTACCTACCCTGACAAATGTGGGCCTACAGGTGGGAGCATCCTGAGAGATGCGCATGATATCTAAACCACCTCAATATATGGTTTCTGAGGGAAAGTCTCCTTGATTTAAGGAGAGATCATTAGGCCTCATTTCTGCATGGCACGACTGCTTATATAGGCAGGGACTTCACTAGTCCTGATGAAGGCCCTAGACCAAGGCAGGTTGAAACATGTTGGCTTAACAAGGGTCTTTTTGAGACACTGCAATTCAACTGCAAGACCCAAACTATATTTTTAATCCTTGCTAGGTATTGGCGCATCACTCATTCACCCATCATCTGCAATATACCTTAACAAGCAGTATATGCTCAACTCCACGGTTACACAAGTGTTAACCATCTCCTGAACAACTAGAAATATGCTTCAGCTAACGCTGCGGCACACAGAGACTTACATATTTAGACAACGTCCTTCTGACCACAGATGAAGATGACTTCTGCCTCCTTATACTGCTGGACCTCTCCGTTGTCTTTTACACAGTTAACCATTCAAACCAGTTTCAAATTGGATTCACTGACAATGTCCTTCACTGGTTCTCTTCCCTCCCAACCAACCAAAAACAGTATGTTCACATGGTCCCTAAAGATCACTGTCACCTGTGGAGTCCCCTAGGGTTCTTTACTGTCCAATGTTAGCTTTTAACTCTAAAAGAAGCCCCTTTGGAGCTCTTTTCACAAAATAACAGCATCAAGATTCTCTAATATGCTGATGAAACAAACCTATACTTGAAAGTCTCCTCTGCTGCAACCATCCAATGCCTTAACACACTTCTTGCTCCTCTTCCAGACCCGGATGTCCACCGTCTACATGCAGCTCAATCCAACTATCACAGAAGTCCTATTATTTTGCAAG
Organism: Lissotriton vulgaris; assembly: GCF_964263255.1. Lineage (NCBI taxonomy): Eukaryota > Metazoa > Chordata > Amphibia > Caudata > Salamandridae > Lissotriton > Lissotriton vulgaris. The sequence continues at coordinate 153,636,000 of NC_141690.1, read as the reverse complement.
ATCAACAAACAAGAAAAAGTACAAACTTGGCTCAATGACATGAACCTTGATGGCTTCGAACCCCAACTTTCATCGAAGGTTAAGTAACTTGGATTCACCCAGGACACCAATCTCAGCTACCACAATGCCAAAAAAATCAAAGACAGCTTAGTTACCAGCTCTCTCTTCTAGTCTAAAGGAAATGAAAACGGATTTCCAAATAGTAACTTCAAAACTGCTATGCAAGCCTCTATACTATCACAATTGTATGAAGCCCTGCCCCATAGCGTTCCATATTCCGCACTGCCACCTCTGAGGGGCATCCTGAAAACCATAGCACATCTTCAGGGCTTGAAAAAATATGAGCACATCACTGTCATCCCGACGGAACTCAATTGGCTACTCTTGCCAACCTGCAATATGTTCAAAACCAGCTGTATCAGACCACCCCTGCTCATCTTGCAGACACACTCACCATCTTTAGTGGCTCAAAACACAACCACAGCCAGGCCGCCATCAGACTGGAGATTGCAAAAAAAAAACAAGGCACTAGTTCTTTTCAGCACCACCCCCGCTGCTCTGGGTTAGGAAAGAGTTGATGACGCTACTCCTTAAAGACAACAACGTCACAATACGGTAACAATCCACAAACCAGCTATCTCTCTTATTACTCGTTGGCTCCACTAAAATCTTGGCTAAATTCACGCTAAACAAATACTACATAAATACATAAGGTTACCTTCAAATTTACTGTAACCGACTGAGACAGAACAGGATCTTCCCCCTTTTCATATAAATGTCTGATCCTCAGGAGAACACGATCAAAGTCTGCATCTGCACGATTTAATTTATCTGTGAATGATAAATGAAATAAAATATCTTTGTTGACATATGTTACATTTTTAATTTTTTTTGTAAAAAGCAAGTGTTAAGGTGATTAATGATAGTAAAAGTTTATTTTTATTTTTCTTAAAGCATTTATTTTCATATCAGTACAGTGAACACAGCTAGTCGCCTACAACCACTGGGGCAGGCAGCATTTTAAAGCATCTTCAGACTCTCATAACACAGCTGTTTTGCCGACATCCCAGAGGCCCAGCGGCGGTTCAGTCCTTCTAACATTTGAGGATCAACATAACATGCAATTTAATAGTTGCTCTGAGTCACTGCCACTGTCACTAACTTTTCACCTCAACAACCCCATAGTAACCCCCCTTTACCCAGTCCTCCTGATATTTCAAATGTCCTACTGATGCTACCTGCTCGTCCATCCAATCTCTATACGTGTGCTGTAAACTTCCTGTATTTGTCAGTGTATAGGCCTCTGCGCTCACAGTCAGCGGGATCAGTCCGGCAATTCCCCCGCGATCTCCCCGTCCACCTCCAATATGTGCAGTTTTTAAATAGCATTATGTAGGTCTGCAACCCGGATTCCAGCCACCTCTCAAACGGCTACCATATATCTACCAGTCTAAATCTTACTAGCATTAGTTCCCAATAATTCGTCAGCTGATCTCTGCAATATGTGGCTGCATGCAGCCATCCCGCTATCGTGGGGGGCCTGTGCTTCTTCCAGTGCATAGCCACCTGCCGTTTTGCCAGCAACAGCAGCATCGCTGTTAATTTTATATGCGATACAACAGAAGAACGAGGATTTGGAAGCCAGGTCTAGGCGCAGCAATTTACGTATTACAGGAATAGTGGAATTCACAAACATCAGCCAAGCTGATTCCAATATATTATGCCCAGACACAGTGAACGTATCACCAGTCATAGCTGGTCTTACTACTTTGAGTCCACCCACTCCACTTCTGGACTCTTCTAACATGTCCGCAATAGTCGCGCCCTGTACTAACACGCTGCAAAATTCCACAGACACCATAAACCAGTTGTTGAACCAGTTAAAAGGAAGAAAAATGTTGCAAACGATGTAAATGCTAAGTCCAAACCCAAATCTAAAAATGCTAAAAGTGTGTTACCAACCAGTAGTCTGGAAGTTTACGAGACTGTCAGCACAAACTCTGTCGCGACTCAGATAGATATTACTCCAGAGAACAGACGAAATGAGGTCGATATGGGTACTGCAACTTTGGGCCTCACAACGGAAGCGCTTGAAATAAGGCTGGATTGCATAAAGGAGGCGATTGCCAAGAACTTTGACTTGCTATGGGGGAAATTAACGCGCTTGAACTTTGCCATGGACAAGTTAAGCGGGGGGAAGCTAAATAATGATTTTACCGATGCAGGGGGAGGGGAACCCCATAACACTTATAACATCCGTAGCTGATAGACGTGGTAACGAGATGCAACCAATTGGTATCGCCCCTCCCTTAGACATCCCCTTCGCTACCTCATGTGTAGCTTGTCGAAACCGAGGAGATCATTTTGTGCCTAACCCTACCTCCATTGGGAGAGATAACCAGGTTACATCAAGGTTAGACAATATAAATAATTCAAATTCGGTCGTAGGGAGTGTAAATTGTAATCTGCCCCAGTCGGGTATCACCATGGTTGACCCCACTAAAGGCAACAGAGAACACCGTAGGGATTTACGCATAAACCCAAACACTGAAGTCCTGAATTTACCACCTGCCTCTAGTCCCTATGTGCTAGTTCTGGCCGGTGTTCCAAATCTTGCTTGGGTCAGAGGGTGTCTTGGTCAGATCTTCGAAATAAATCTGTAGACTGGCTACGTAAACATAAAAACTTTAACCCTTCCTCAATGGATGAAATTATTATGGCCAGAAGAGTAGGGTGGGTTGGCCAATCAAGTAAGAACATTAACAGCAACTGTATTGTTCTCAACTTTCGGAGACCGCAAACGGTCCGTCGTTTACTAACCACCAGAGAGCAGTCCTTCGCCGTTAACACAGATATTTGCGCACTTCCCTTAGGCTATTTCTACAAAACATTAGAAACATCAGTAAGGGATCCTGACGTACCTGTTCCGACAGCCAATAGGTTCTATGCACTTTCCAACTTGGATGCTCAGGACTGACAACCACCATCGATGCCCAAAACACAGGTCTATGAGGGGGGCCAGATTGGGCACCAGCCCCATATCTCATGAGAACACAGATACGGCAGCGACAACCAGAGTTAGCAGTGGGGCTGATCTGAGCGTCCCACGCTGGAACGTGGTGGGGCCTCGAACTAGGCTCGATAATCAGGATTGGTTGCGCACAATAAAGGAAAATGATATCGTCATGTTACAGGAGACCTGGGCCACCAAAGATTTATATATTGAAGGGTTTCATTGTTTCAGTGTCGAAGCACCAAGTCCCAAATTGGGCAGACTGTTGGGGGGCCTTTTTATTGGGATTAATGTGGCCGCTGGTGGCAGTTTTAAGGCCCTTCCGACCAACAGCCAAAACTATCAAGCTGTGCTTTTTAAAAGGAGAGTTTGTTTTTACCTGGTAAACTTTTATAACAATGATTTTTACTCCGTTCCCAATAAGAACTTCATTGTCCTTTTTATTTTTATTTCAAACTTGGACACCCAACTCAATATGGGACTCCTACTGGGATTTTGTTGGGGGGTGATTTTAATGCCAAACTTACTAACAAGGGGTACGATGTGGGGATGAGCAACTCTGGACCACCTGCTCGCAGGGGCGCTGAACTTGCTATGTTCTTAAGATCGCATAATTTGGTCAATGTTATGGATCTAGTGGGAGGCCACAAAGCAACCGGCCATACACAACTAACATTCAGGGGAAGGAGATGTTGTTCAACAATAGATTTTGTTTTATTCTGCCCTTCTCTCGAAGATTGACTAAAGGTTGCAGAGGTTATCACTACGGATCATGGGGATCATGATCCTATTAAAATAGTACTGAGCTCTGCTCCCAGACCCATGTTCCGGAGGCCATGAATTTGATCCCCTCAACTGATAACCTAAGATTAATATGGAAGGGGGTCGATAGTGGGAAGGTGTTTAAGAAATTAACTAAGGGTCATATGCGTCTTATTAACTCCTGCCTGTCATAGCAACCTATACATACTGAGGTAATTCAGGACTTTACTAAACTTTGTCAGGCCACAAAAACCCTGCTATCATAACCCGCACTGCCAGTAGGAAGTACCCCTAGATGGTTCGACCGAGAATGTACATTGGCTAACAGGAATTTATGTAGGGTCTTGTCAGCCAACCCGAGGTGTGTTATAGATGTTCAGCTGGCAAGGAGGGAATATAACACGGCGATTGCAAATAGGAAGAAAGTTCTCCTGACTGAGCGCTGGGAAACCCTTTCTGAGGCAGCCAGCATAAAAAAGGGTAATATCTTCTGGTCGCAAGTAAGGGACCTCCGTTCAATGGGCCAGTTATCAACCCCCATCAGCAGTAATATTTCCAGCGAGTCCTGGGAAAACCATTTTTCAAACATTTATGCTACCCCCCCAACCAGAGACAGAACATTATGAGCCCAGTCCACTGGACATCATAGAGCTAACTTTCATAGAAGTAGAAGAGGCCATCCAACAGAGCATAGGGAACAAAGCACCAGGGCCAGATGGGTTGCCAATTGACTTGATTAAATGGAACCCAGATCTTTGGGCCCCGTTAGTTTTGAATGTTTTTAATAGTTTAACTCATGCCACCTTACCCGAAACATGGGCTAAGAGTATTATAGTTCCGAATTTCAAAAAAGGAGACAGGTCCCAGCCGAGTAATTACAGACCAATATCATTGATAGATAACACCCTAAAATATTGTGGAGAGTTCTGTATAACAAAATTTTAACCTGGACAGAAGACAATGATATTTTAGAGCCATGCCAGCTAGGCTTCCGGAGCAAGGTGGGCAGTCGAGCAATGCCTTAACCTTAATATGGTTATTGGGAAATACACCATTGCACGGAAGTCTCCGGTCTATTTAGCATTCATGAATTTGTCCACAGCCTTTGACCTTGTCAATAGGTCAAAGCTGTGGACAATCCTCCTGGCAAGTGAGCTGGATGAGCCGTTGGTACACTTTTTAGCGTACCTTCATAAAGATCTTCAGGCACAGGTGAGGATTGACATGGGTGGAGAGGTTTCAGGAGTTATCAAAGTATGAAGGGGGGTAAGACAGGGTTGTGTCTTGCCCCTCTTCTCTTCATTATCTATATTAATGGGTTGAACAGCTCTTTGAAAACTGTAACTCAAGATGTTCCCATAATTAATGGGAAACCTCTCCCTGTGTTATTATACGCAGATGATGCGGTCCTCATAGGCCGCACTCCAAACTCTCTGTGTATTTTAGTACAAAATTTTGTAAGGTATATGGGCGGCCTGAATCTGTGTGTCAATTTAAACAAATCTTTTTTAATGTGTTGTGGTCCAGGGAAGCGAGAGATAAGCTCCATCACAGTATAGCCAAAAACTGACATGTATCCGTTCATTCTCTTATCTTGGGTTGGTCTTTGCCCCCCTAGCCCACCCACCAGGACCACTGGAGACATTTTAGCTATTCAGAAAATCTATAAACTACAGTGCACTCCTGTGGCCACATACGGGGCTGAGATTTGGGGTATTGTAAATGGTTCATGCATCCAGCAGGAAGTAAATAGGTTTTGTAGGAGACTGCTGGGTATCCCAAACTCTACACCACAATATATATATCGCAGGGAACTCAATCCTAATTTTACATCTGATTTTATAGGTGCCTGACCTGCTCTTTTTAGCTATCAGTGTGGAAGAACCAGGATGCTTCCCTAACCCGAAAGATTATTAGCGACTGTGTCATGTGTGAGAAAGGGATGGATATCCCTTGGTTGAGTGGAGTGCAACAAAGTTTACGCAGCATCAACAAGGAACACATTTTGTTAGATTCAAGTACAGTTGAAACTGCATCCAAAAAGGAACTGAGAGATGCCCTCTATTCTTTATATAATAAAGAAAGGTTTGATTTAGAATCCACGAAATCCTCTGTCCTTAAATATATGTCCATCGAACAGTTTTATCACCCTTTGCATATATATATATATATCTCACTTTACCCATGAGCCGCTGGGAAAGGAGCCTATTCTTCCTCTTTTCATATCTTCTCACAACATCAGTACCCGGACGGGTCCTCTTATGAGTATCTCCTTTCCTTTACTTCTCACATGTGGCACATCATTCTCACGAGGCTGCGCAGCTACAATTTCAGGTGCACCCTCCATCACACATCCTTTTCATTCATTTTTCGCATTTGTAACAGTATATGAGCCTTATGCTCTCTTTACTGATTAGAGGGCCGAAACACGGCCGACAAACAGAAGAAGCGAACCATTGCCCAGCGCGTATCACTGTATATAGCTGATGTTCACATAGAAATTATTTTGATGATAGTCGACTTGTATAAATTTTGGAAAAATATATAAAATTCACATTGTCACAGGTTTAGGTTCCTTTTTTCACTTGGGACACAATGCACAAATGTCTTTTCATTAGAATCGGAACAATATATCTATCTTTCTGTTTCCTTTGAAAATTTATAAAATATGTTATACTGAATCATTTGTGTTGGTGATTCCTTCGCCCTCTGACATTAGTTAACCCTCTACATCGCGATTGTGCATTTGACTACAAGTATAAGTTCTATTAGTCCACAGAAACCATTGTGTTTCCTATATAACAAACTTTTATGGCGCACATATGACCCACCAGCAGTAACGGGTAACCCTTTTAAACTTGATATCAGTCATTTTGTGAGTTTGAAGTCTTTTAATCAAGGTATTGACAAAATGGAGATTAGCATGAATAACCAAATATTTAAAACTGTCTAACAAGACAGATGAAAATTCCAATAGAAACTAAAACATTTATAGTGAGAATTTTTTTTAATTTGGTGTCTTACGTCTTAAATTGCATTAAAAGAGATTCGGGAAGATTTTAAAGAGTGGAACACTTTCAGTGTGGCCGGCCAAGTGACGTCACTGTATTGAGTAATTACTCTTCTATTGGTAAGTAAGAAATTACGATAAGCAATGCACTAAGGACACTACATACCTTTCAATATGAATACTGCAACAGTTACCACTTGAATCATTTAAGGGTCTTTCCACAACCACACATTTTTAGATTGGGACTCCCCTTCAATGATAATTACACACTGTACTTCACAAACATTTAAGAATAAAGCTTACCTTTATGAATAGTCTGTATATGTTTTGTATGATTAGATTTATAGTTCCATCCAGGAATGCTCAGGATCTGGAGGTGAAGGTTGGGTGGCAGAGTTACAAACTCATCAGCAACCTCTTGAGACCTTCTCGTCTGATTTCTTGTGCTCACTGTCAAATACACAATCAAAAATAAATTCATGCAAACACGACAGAGCATATAATTCAATGTCAGATCACAATGAGTATTAATTGCACTGTACAGAGGTTTTCAGCTAATGCTTAAATATAGTTTAATAAATCATCAAAGAGGTTTCTCCAGCATGGACTTTTCAACGTTGCCAGGGGCGCCAGACAATCACAGCTCTGCCTCCATGCACGACGTCACTGGGTATTTATGCAACAATGGTGCGCTCGCGTCTGTTCCTGATATTCATTCCATGCCCCACAGGGCATGCATGGAGGAACCAAAAGTTACAAGTGCAGCACATAACATGTTTCAATACCATGGGATTTCATTAATTAGAGCACAAGATCATCGGGGAGTAAAGAGGGTACTAAGGAATCTCCACGAAGATCATTTATCCATCAGAAATGTTGGCTATATCTTCCAGCAGATTACTCGCCTTATGAATGACGACCAAAGTAGTACTTCTCAGGCAGGAGGGACTGAGTAGTGCTGGTTAGCTATGAAACAGTGCTTGTGCAAAGTACCCGTGACTGTATTCCTGAGACATTCTGTAGTAATGTTTTGTAAAAGTATGCAAGGATGACCACACAAACTGCACAGGCGCCTCTGGAAAGAACCGTGGAGGCGGCCATCGCCCTTGTGGAATAAGAATAAGTTTCACCTTGAGGATCTTTCTTGGTCATGACATAACAAAGTTTCCCTTTCGGTAGCTCTAGAGAAGTCTTGTTATGTGTAGTCCATGTATTATGATACTTTATGCTTGGGATCAAGTCTTGGCATATTTACTTCCTCCTTCATTTCCACGTGCATGAGGAATGAAAAAGTGATAGTCTGGGCCATATAGAATGCAGAAACCACTTTGGTTAGGGAGGATGGGCAGGTAAGAAGAACCAACATATCTTAGTAAAAAAGATTGGTGATAAGTGAACAAAGTGATAGCGTCTGAAGTTCTGCAATCATGCAAGTAGAAGTACCTGCCACCAACAGATTCTGTAGTTTGGATTCAAACCAGTCAACAGAGACTAAGCAAGAAGGTCAATACAAAGTTCAAATCACACTGAGGAACAATAAAAGGAGTAGGAGAGAACAGTTAGCACAAACCTTCCAGAAAACAAGCCGCTAGCGGTGATCTAAACAGGGAAGATTAATCAAAAAGATACATGAAAGCAGAGAGGGCTGCTAACTAGCTTTTAAATGTAGCCACTGCAAGGCCCTGATGAGCAAGAGACAACGCGAATTGCAGTATGTTGAAAAGGTGAGCTTCAAAGGTGTTGATGCCTTACGACTCGCCCTACTGAACAGGCCTAGCCCCATGGCCTCCATAGATAGATGTATATCAGCCCTCTTGTTGTCAAGATAAAGTTAGTGACCTTATCTGAGAGGCAAAAGAACTTTATCTTGCACTGTTTAACTGCAATGTGTACAGCCACAGAGTTTGGGGCTGTGGTGCAGAACCTGACCATCTGGCCACAAAAGGAGATTCACTCTATGTAGGAGAGAAAAGGGTGGCCAAATGCAGAATGCCGACAAATCAGCCAGTCTAGGGCGAGCAGGAGCATTTATGCTTGAATGTCCTGCATCTCAACACACATTAGTGCTGGCAAAAGTGTGAATATTGAGTGTGAACAATAGCTCCATATTTTACGGTTATTTAGTGTAAGGTGTAACTCCACACAGAAGGAAAATGTTGGTCATTAAGCATCTGTGTGTGGCATCCAGTGCTGTAGATTCATTCACATGGTGAGAAAAATCCTGGTCTCTAGTGTTGGGCTCAGATGTGTGCAAGTTGATTTTCTTCAAAGAAAGTCTTTGAGTCACGAGGTACGGTGACTCCTTCTTTCTGTGGTAATGTGCATGACTCATCATCTCCATTGTTAGATTGTTTTCCCACATGGCGGGTGAGGAGGAAATTAGTATATGGAAATGTCCATGTGAAAGGAGTTGGTGTAAACTGAGTGACAGCAACTATAACTCGCATAGGAATCAGGGGAGGTGGGTGGGTGCATGTGAATCTACAATAATACATGCCACAAAGAGATGCTTACCTGGTAAGTAACCTTTTCCGTTTCAGGCATGTGTGGCTGTAGATAAATATGCTGAACATAGATTATAAAGCAGTCCTCCTTTATATGGGGTGGCTAGCCTGTGGTAATTACAGTTGTTTGAAAGTGTACGTAGAACTGCTTGGCCCACATTGCCTTGTTAATTGGCCAGCACATCTTCACAGTTATGTTTTGGAAACTTATCTGGTGTAGATGATGCTTTACTTATGTCAGCTATAGTGATGTTTCCTAGGAAGGCCATTGAAGTCCAATTTTTATGAGTAGAGTGGGCTTTAGGATGAATGGGTAAAGTTCTTTTAGCTTTGGCATAGGATGTTTGGATGCTTTTTAAAATCCATCTTGTAATGTCTGATTTAGAAATGGCTATTCCTCTGTGAGGTTTGAAGAAAGCAACAACAAATTGTTGAGTTTTCATGAAGATTTAGTCCTGTTAATGTAATACCTGAGAGCTGGTTTTACATCTAAAATATGTAGAACCCGTTCCCCAACTGAGTCAGGTTGAGTAAAAAAAAGGTCAGGAGGCTCAATGGATTGATTTAGGTGAAACTGTGGAACCACCTTATTGAGAAATTTTAGGTTTGCCCAGAGTACAACCTTATCTCTGTGTATTTTGAAGGAGGGTTCTTCCACGGTTAGAGCTGGAAGCTCACTGACATGTGTAAGGGAAGTGATAGCAACTAGGAATGAGACTTTCCAGGACAGAAACTGGAGGGGGATGGATTGGAGGGGCTCAAATGGAGGGCCATAAGTCTTGCCAATACAATATTAAGATTCCATGTCAAAGCTGGTGGCACCTGAGGAGGAATGATTCTTTTAAGACCTACAATAAAGGCTTTAATTACTGGGATTCTGAATAGGGTTGTATGTTGCCTATTTTGGAGGTATGCAACTACTGCCGCTAGGTGTAGCCCTATGGATGTAAAGGCTAAACCAGAGATGTACAAGTGAAATAAATAGCAGGCAATGTATTGTACTTTGGCTGCTAAAAGATCAATGTGATAGGAGTGACAGTAGTAAACAAATCTTTTTCATTTAGCAGCATACCAGGCCCTGGTAGTAGGTGTGCGCACCTCTTTGAGAATGTCCAGACATTCCTGTGAGACTTGAGATAACCAAATTCTAAGATTTCAGGAGTCAGATTGCAAGGTTGAAGAACCTGGGGCTCGGTTTTCTGATTTATCCATGGTTCTGTGTGAGAAGCTCCTGCCGGTTGGGGAGTCAACTGAAGTTTGTGATATAAATACGAAAGCTGTGGGAGAGGAGGAAAAGTGTAAGCATATATCCCTGCCCTACTCACCCATAGTGCCTTGCTCTTAAGCTGTGGGTGTGAGAACTTGGAGTTGAGGTTTGGACATTTGTCGTTTTCTGCTGTGGCGAAGAGGTCTATTTGTGGAGCTACCCAACATTGGAATTATTGGTGGAGGACCTGGGAGTAGAGTTCCCACTCAGACGTGTTGGTGCCTCCTGTTGAGGAGACCTGCAAAGCTGTTGTCTTCTCCTGGTAGGTACTCCCCTAACAGGTGACTGTTGTGCTGGAGGGCCCACCTCCTAATGGTCTGGGCTAAATGAGAAAGCAGCAGGGATTTGGTGCCCCCTGCATTTGGAGACAGTACATGGTTGTCATGTTGTCTGTTGTGATGAGGACTACCTAGCCAATCAGGTGAGGAAGGATGGATAGCAGCTCTGGGACCTTTATATGGAAACCCCTGTAGACGTCCCCAGACAGGTGTGGTGTGATCGGGGGGAATGAAAGGTAAGTCAGGGCTAAATACTGGTGACGTATAGTTTGGTCAATCTGCCTTTGCCTCTGCCTTTAGAGTTGTTACTTTTGTAAGAGTTTATAAGAGTTTGTGCCGCTGCTATGAAGAGAAGGTTTCAGGAGATTTTGTTTTGGACCCTCCACTGTAGGATAAGTGGTGAAAGGAGCCACGCTGGGAAGGTGGTTGCAGTGCTCCAAGGCTTTGGTTGTTTTGGTATTTTTTTTAAATCTTTTCCAATAAATGATCTAACTGAGGGCTTAAAAAATGTTTCTCATCAAAGGGAGGAGCCAGCAGAATATGATGGACTTCTGGTTTAAAACTGAAGACCTGAAGCCAAGCATGTCTACGCAATAAAAAACTGGATAATACACCCCTAGCCGCAGTGTCTGCAGCATCTAGGGCACAACATATGGTAGTATTGGAAATCAACTTTCACTGAGAAGCTATTTGTAAGCCTCTTTTTTGTGCTCTTCTGGGAGGTATTGAAGGAGTACTGGGCAAACACAAGACGATGGACGGAGTGTTGACATTTTTCAACCACTCACTCCCAGTCAAGAGATATGTGTTTAATCCGTCGTTCTTTTGCTCACTATGCCACCCTAGTTTGGACCCTGGCATATGCAAATCCGTCTTGACTCTGCCCCTCATGGGAAAGGTCCAGCCCAAACTGCAAGGCCAGGTCCTATCTGGACTGGAAACAAGCATCTTGGGACCGGTTTCGGGGTATCACCCCTCATCAGCCAGGCTGCCTTGAATCCAGTGACTCAGAGAGCAATGGACTCACATCTGGGCATGAACGATGGTTTAAACCCAGATCTCCATCTGGCAGGTGAGTGGTTGAAAAGTTTCAGCACTCCGTCTATCATATTTTTCAGTTTGCTATGTTTGTCCTAAGTGGCCAAGGGTGTGTTGGCCGCAATCCTTCAAAACATTTTGAGACATCAAGCCGGATGGTTGCAAAAAGACGTCTTCAACCTGAAGGCATGGCTAGCCTTGCAACTGATATCGTCATGTTCAGGGGAAATGCACAGATTGTAGACCTGGCGGAGATCGGTGCAAGAGAATTTAGTAGGACACTGAGGACAGAAATAAAAGGTTGTCTGTTCTATCATCATATGGACATGGTGAGGGGATATGTCTAAGAAACACAATAAGGCCCCGAAGAGCGAAGGCCCAAGTAGGGCTGCGGTTAATGGCAAACTGCCCCAATGAACCTGGTGAATGGAAGAGATACAGAGGACCGCAATCAAAAACAATTCCGACGCAGAAAAGGGATGAACCGAATAAATGTGCAGCACAACAGTACTGAACCAGAGCACACGTCCAAAACTGACAGCGGAAGAAAACAATCTAACAAGGCAGTCGATGACTATGTGCATTGCCACCAAAAGGAGGAGTCACAGAAAGGAGTAAACAAAAAAAAACTTGCACACATTTAAGCCCAGCACTAAATGGCAAGATTATGCTCAGCATGTGTATCTACAGCCACACAAGCCTCGAACAAACATATTCCCTTTGGGAAAAACATAACAGCTTTATGTTTTCTATGCACATGCACCTGGACTCTAAAAATGAACCATTGAAAGTTCTGCTGCTGGAAACGTTTAATTTTAAGGTTATGTGCATGAATGAGCTATCCTCGCACTAGCTAGAAATGTCTGTCAATCTAATGAAATGTGGCAGTTACCAAATTTGTACTTAAGGTTGCAATTCATAAAACACATCATTCCTTTCTCGTTTCGTACCTAACTCAGTCTTTCTAATATTATTTGAGATAAAGGAAATACCCTGAAAGATGTGGCAGTCAAACACTAGTTTTTAGAAGGAAATGACAATCACTTCAATAAAATTGGTTGCATATAAAGATAAGTTATACTAATTATATTACCTGCAAATTGACCAAAAGTTACAACTGGTCTATGTTCCAATGCTAATCCACTTCTTTGATACAGTGCATCAGTAAGTGGTTTAGATCCAATGATTAGCCAAATAATGGGCCTAACTACCGATGTGTCATTCAGAGTGAGGTTGTAATTCAGGTCCCATTCCAGGTTGTTCCACAATCTTCTATGAAGCATGACCTGTTATTATAGAAACAAAAGTGTAAACAAAAATTTACATCAGTCTAATAAGGAGACAACTTGTGTGTGTTGCTGAACTTTTCGAAAGTCAAATGTAATTGAGACAGGTGGACTTTGCTCATGTTGATTTCAAATAAAACACTGCTAAATCTAACATAGTGAACAGAATCAAACTCATTAAAATATTCAAAAGACAAAAGGTTTAAGTCCTGAATAAGGAGCAGTATAGATTCTAATGTGGCAACGCAGAAAGAAGTGAAGCGTATCATTGCATCATCTGGCTAGTATATAAAGCTACAACAAGAGATCCAACCATTTCTGTGTTCATCAAGCTGAAATTGCTACGGCAATTTAGTGGGCTTTAAACCATACTAATGAAACTCAGTATTAGTGGTTAGGATTAAAAAACTATTGAAGGTTGCACATGAATAAACCCCTACCAGCAAGAGCAGTGGTAAATATACTCAGAACAGACCATATTATTTCCCAAGGGGGAAACTTCATTGGCTGACAGTTCAAGAACACAGTCAACTTAAGGCCTGCCTCTGGCACACATGTTCATATATAAAAATGCATTTCTGTACATTAAGCAGATCAAGATTGAAAGCTAGTGCCAGAGCCTTGTGCTCCGAAAGCAAAAACCTGTACCCAGAGTTCAGATAACGGGGGCGATGGACTTCTGTCGAGATAAAGGATTGGACCTTATCTGCAGGTTACCCACATGTGGTATTTCTATCTTTATTTCTCTTGCCTCTCATGCACAGCTAATTTTTGGTTCAATTTGATGGCTCCATAAACTAAAAAAAAAACATCAAATTGCAAATTTGGTGTTCCTTAGAAAGACCTTTGGCACGGCCTATGATTGGGGAGTCCTTAAATTGTTCGTCATACACTAAATTCTCAAGATGTATTCTCGCCATCCCTTTTTCAAGGCTCTGGCTAAAACATTTCTTATAGACACATATATAAGTAAAAAATTGTAAATGTTTTTAATATTGTTAAACTTGATATTCTGGCTACACTATTTTTTTAGACAATATTTTTCTACCTGATATTCTGACGTACAACAGAAGGAGGAGGATCGCAAGTGAGATTAATTTTGATACACTCAACAACTTGGATAATATCGGTCACTTCCCAACGACTCAAGATGAATTGTGTGTTGCACCTTCGCTACAGCAGATCCTGCACCAGTGAATCCTCAATGCTGAATTCCTTGTCCGTCACATTTTTGCTTAGTGCTTATGCACATGGATTTCTCTCATTCCAAGCCTTTGCCTTTTGTTTTTTTGTTGATGTCACTTCTCTGTAAAAAAAACCTGTATCAGTGCTCCTGAAGTGTTTTCTTTACTTTTCTTAAGTCATGCAATGTTGCAGAACTGACCGAAAAGTCAACTACTTCCAAATTCCCTCTCGGGTCACCACAACGTGTAGGGCCATACCCAGCTATGGTGCAGATTCCCTCGCTGGGATTCATAGCTAGTAAGGGCCAGCATGTTCCCCAACATGGTACCCTAGCCCCAATACCAGCAGTGAACTCCACTGCTGCCGGCTTCCATTGTCTGGGCCATGCATGCTCTTCCCTGATGGTATGTGTTGCAATAGATTTGCATGTGATATGGTGATTGCGGGACATTAACTTGTGTGAAATGGTCTGCAGGGAACGTGTCACCAGTCGTTTTTACAAAAACAATTAGTATTCTGTACAAAATCGTGCCTGTTCCAGTTCTCACTACTGGTCTGCTGCTACTATCTTTTAGATTATATTCAGGGGTTAGCAGGAACACCCTTTTTATCTTTTCTCCGTGTAGTGGTGATATAACTATCCAGGTGAAACAACTAGAAACGACTATAGCAATCCTGCCAGGGAAAGTCACTTTTAAAACATTTCTCATTATACTGATGACTTCTGGTTATATAAAGTCAATCACCAATGCCATAGCTTTACTCGCCGAATATGAAACCACCTCAAGACTTATGACGACAAAGGCCATCAAAGAAGCTTGTATGATGTTACCCACGGTTCTGTTACCTCAATCACTTGGAGTGACATATCAAGATGGGAATTGTCTCACAATCTCAAAATGAACTTAATGCTCAAAATAGCACTTATCTACCAGATGGTGCTGGTAAATTTTCACCACATGGCTTTTTTTTTTTTTTTTTTAATGGTACGATGTTGGATCGTTTAGTTAATAAGGTGTTTCCTGCTTTATGTGATCAGGTAGGAGATGGTTGCGCATGTTCTCGTCCTGTGGACACTAGGAGATGTTCTTGAGGAGCGCGGCACTTCATGCAGGAGGCAGAATCAATTGAAAGAGACATTCTCTCTATCCCCGAAAATGGTCCTTTTGGGTCTCTAGGCGGATGAGAGGATACATCAAAATGACATGGAGCATCTTTTATATATAGCAATGATGTTTGCCTGTTTCCTAATACTATGCACTGGACATCCTCTACTGCTTCCAGGCTGGTAGAAGGGTTGAACGTTGGTAAGAGGGACGCCCGGTATCTTGCTCAATATTATAGGAAATGGACCTGGGAGCAGTAGAGTTATGGTTTTTATCACAACCTTTAGTGACATTTATAGAGGCCAAGAGAATAAGGCACTTTAGAGTTGGATATAAAATTATTGTGGGCTGCTTGGTGCACTAGCACTTTAAAGAAGCACTGACACTTTCTAGATGCGAAGCACTTTGGGTATAAAGATTGAGGATTGAATGAAGCACTGTAATGTAAGAGCTGGGAGGAGGAGAGTATGGATTTAGATTTTGTTGGACCTGTATTAAATTGTCTGTAGAAAAAGAGTTTTCTTACGTACCTTATGAGTAATGAGTGAGTGTATTTTTTTATTTGAATTAGTCTTCCCTGGAATGCTTACACTGAAATAAAAAATAAAAAAAGGACAAGAGATTGCGACGCATAAACTGCATAACTTGTAACCCACACTTACATATTCGGTCATGAAAACCCTTCTCTCGATGGCTCTTCAATGTCTCATTATATTAGGAAACATTTTATCAATTTTAACTGAAGGAAGATAGATCCATATTCCCTCTGACAAGAGGGTAAATGCATGGTAGGAATTTTGGAATATCAGCCTTTTAAGGATTCTTTCACTTCCTCTGTAATCTCAGGGACAGGGGTGAAACTGCTGAAACACTACTGTTCTTGTACTCAGCATATCATCCTCAGTAGAAACCTGTAGCTCTTTAGTAGGTTATATGAAGAGAGTAACAAGTTCAGAATTGTAACTAAACTTGCCTTTAATACTGCGTTACAAGCTTTTTGCTTTTTTTTTTTTAAACTTTTTATTAACTTCGCTCACAAGACCATACAAATTAAGAACCACATATGCATGTACATCATTAGGTTGCTTCATGACATTAACGTCCCCCAAGAGGGGTATGGAGCTTTCTACCCACCGGTAAATACACAGAGCACCCGCCATCTGGAACCGGATTGAGGCATTTTATAGGAAACCAAACTTACTTTCCCTATTGGGTGGAACTACTGCAAAGGGTCCCGCACCCCCCCGTAGTCAGTCTATATTTGCGCCAAGGTGCCCATATTTTCTCCCACTTCCAGACACACCCGTCTCCTCAGCTCGCTGGCACCAGTATTGGTCCCTCTCCCATTCCTTCAAAGACGGTGGTTGGGGAGCCCGCATCTCCTTGCAATGTTTCTCTTTGCAATCCTCGCCACTAGGGCCAGCCAGAGACCGACGTGCCTGGGAAAGTCTGTCTCACCCCAAATCATTCAGAAGAGCCATCTAGCATCCATTCGGACCTCCACTCCTGACACCATGGATATAACTGTTGTGACCCTCCGCTAGAACCGGATGACCTCCTGGCACTCCCAAATGATGTGGAAGAAGGAACCCTCCCGCTAGCCTCCCCTAGCGCAAAGCACTGTTTGTGCCCTACCCCATTTGTGTAGAAGTGTGCGGGGATAGTAAGAGTGATACAGTATATTGAGCTGAACCAGCCTGAATCTTGTGTGGATTGAAATTTAGCTGGGGCTCTGCAGTGCCTCAAGTCAATCTTCGTCTTAGATGTTCCCTAGGTCGTCGACCCATGCCGCTCGTAGGGCAGTCAGGGGGTTTGGTATGTTAGTTATTAGTTTGCGGTATATCCTGGAGATTGCCTTTTCGGGGATGGGATCAATTAACAGTCTGTCTTCCAAACGAGAGTGGTCGTGGATAAGTGAGCACCGCTGGATGTGTTCCCGCAGGGCGTGCATCAGCCTCAAATCATGATATCTTTGCGTCAGGATCATGCTATATTCCTATTGTAAATTTTCGAAGGGCAGGGGGCCTGCTCCTCCACACATCTCCCAGGAGTTCAATGCCTATTGTCTGCCAGCCTCTGAAGCCTTTTAATGAGGCTACCTCCCTCAGTAGGTCCTGTAGGGTTGTCCGACTGGTTAGCTTCCAGTGTCATCCCAGAAACTTGTTCGCTTGGCGCCATCACGCCACAACTGTTGCGGTATGTGTAGGCCACCATGGGCACAGCCTATGGATGTACAGGAGCGGCTCACAGTCGCCTCTCAGCATGGCGGCCCTGTCCACCCTATAGGCTGGCTCATTGCTGTCAGCGTAGACCCGATCATTTATGACTAGTAGTTGTGAGGCCCAATAATATAACCAAATATCTGGGACAGACAGGACGCCATCGTACACTCCTTTCTGTAGTTTGTGGAGCGCTATTCTGGGTGAACCTCCCTGCTACAACAGCGTCCGAACCTCTTTTGGAGTGGCCACATGCTTAAAGACTGTTGGAGGGACTGGACAGGGAGTGTTCTGCAGGACGTACAATAGGCGTGGCAGGGCCATCATTTTATACAGGGCGGCTCTGCCCATGAGGAACAGTTTTAGGGTGCGCCAGTGGAGAGCATTTGCATCAAGTCAATCCAATTGGGGGACAAGATTCCTCTTCAGAAATATCTGGTGGTCTCGGGTGATGTAAATTCCCAAATACTTCAACTTCGCCATTGCCACTGGAGCAACACACCCCGTCAGCAGTCTGGGGGGGGGCGTACAGCGGAAAGACCATGACTTAGACCAATTAATGGTATATCCAGAGTATCTCCCGAACAGTTTGAAAATATGGAGTACCCTTGCTATGAAGTAGTACGGTCTTGCAAGATATAGAAGAATGTCGTCCGCGTAGAGCGAAATTCGCTTCTCCCAACCCCCGGTGCCTCTATGCCCCAGATCATCGGGTCTGTTCTAATCCAGTGTGCCAGGGGCTCCAGCGCTAGGCCAAACAACAACGGCGACAGGGGGCAGCCTTGTCTCGTGCCCCTTTACAGCCAGAAGGGCCTTGACAGCGCACCATTGACCCTTATTCTGGCCTGTGGGTCATGGTAGAGCAGTTTCACCCAGCTACAAAAGATGGGGCCAAAGCCCAGCACATTGAGCGCCAAAAATAAATAAGGCCACTCAATACTGTTGAAGGCCATTGATTGATGTGTCCAGTGCCATAAACACCATCTGCTGGGCTGAAGCGTCGCTCGCCAAGTGAAGCAGGTTATAGCAAGTACTCCTGTTAGGCATCAAGCCAGACTGGTCTATGTGGACCACAGCAGTGATGACGGACGCCAGTCTACTGGCCAAGACCTTTGACAGCACCTCTACCTCCAAATGGAGCAAGGATATTGGCCGGTAGTAACCACACTGGCCTGGAGGCTTACCTACCTTGTGTGTAACCATGATGGACCAGCGAAAGAAACAGCCACTGCTCTGGCAGCTTAAGGGAAAAGTGAATACGTCTATGATCTCTTCTGTTAGGAAGAGCTGCAACATGAGAGATTTGATTTACAGAAAGCTTCTCATAAGCCATCTTGGACTCAGACAATATTTGGAATGACAGGGGGGTTAGGCCTGTTTTTTGTATATTTGACGATATCTAGTCTGCTGTAAAGATTTGGTGGGTACTACAGGTTAAAGTAAAAACCGCCAATTACTTAGTTAAGTGCTCCATGTTCTCCTTTGGTTACTTCAAAGCACTGAATGTTTGACAAAAAGTCTGGATGGCACAGGATGGAGGACAATATAGTCTGATCTGGTGAAAAGAAATCTCTTCTCATGTTATTCAGTTGCTGCTCCTATTCCGCATTGAGGTAAATTGTAAGTGAAATTGAAAAGTTTAGTTCCCAAGCGTTTCCTGAACTGTATGTAGCTTTGATGGGCTCTCTGATGTAGGGTCAGGTTATTCGTAAATAATCAAAGGGAGGGAGAGAGAAGAACAGTTGGAATTCCCTAACTTCCCAGAAATGAGCATATGTAAACTAAAAGAAGGGGTCCTGTACAGGTCCAGTCCATGAATGATTTTTACCATAAAACTCTCACCCTTCAGGAAATCCTGATGGCATGCTTTTCATATTGTTTTCATAATGCAGCTTAATACTTCCACTGCGGGCTTCGACCTGATCTCTTTTAGGGTGCACTTAGAGATATTTCAAAGGATCCGAACGGTAAAATAGTCCAAGGCTTCCCGAGTCATACCTGGAACAAACGTTACTATCAGAATATTACCTTTGCAGTAATAAATCAGATTCGGACACTGTGGGGTCTAATTACCCAAGTATCCTTCCTCGTGGTCTACATCTTTCAGGCTTCCTAGAAGATACTGAGGCTTAAGTCGGGACCAATATTTCAAGGATCCCTATAGATTGCCTAATCCTTTCTAGGTCAAACAAGTGGAGAGTTGCCCCTACTCGCACATCATACTTCTATTCATACCATGCATAGGCTTTATGCTTACGTCCCGACCAGCTAATTCATCGGTGGGTATTGATACATTTAGCTCTTCACTAAGTCAGTCAGTCAGACATTATTCCTTATTCGATCATCAAGTGACCATAATAGAGGCACTAAGTAAACTTGCATAAAACATTACAGGAAATGCAGTAAAGATAATAATACATAAAAAAAGACGTCATAAAACAAACATTAAAAAGAGAATTCATAATCAATCAATCAATCAATCAAAGACATTTATATAGCGCACTACTCACCCGGAGGGTCTCAAGGCGCATGGGGGGGGTGGGGGGGGGGGTGCCGCTACTGCTCGAACAGCCAGGTCTTGAGCTTCTTCCTGAAGGAGAGGTGGTCTTGGGTCAGGCGCAGGTCGGTCGGGAGGGAGTTCCAGGTCTTGGCGGCCAGGTAGGAGAAGGACCTTCCTCCTGTTGTCGCTCTTCGGATGCGGGGGACGGCGGCGAGGGCGTGGCTGGTTGATCGGAGATGGCGTTTGGGAGCGTAGAAGTTGAGGCGGTTGTTGAGGTAGCTCGGGCCTTGGTCGTGTAGGGCTTTGTGTGCGTGGGTGAGGAGACGGAAGGTGATTCTCTTGTTGACGGGGAGCCAGTGCAGGTCTCTCAGATGTCCGGAGATGTGGCTGCGTCGGGGGATGTCGAAGATGAGTCTGGCTGAGGCGTTCTGGATCCGCTGGAGTCTCTTCTGGAGCTTGGCGGTGGTTCCGGTGTAGAGGGCGTTGCCATAGTCCAGCCGGCTGGTGACGAGGGCCTGGGTGACCGTCTTCCTGGTCTCGGTGGGGATCCACCGGAAGATCTTCCGTAGCATGCGCAGGATGTTGAAGCACGACGAGGAGACGGCGTTGACTTGTCTGGTCATGGAGAGGGAGGAGTCCAGGATGAAGCCTAGGTTGCGTGCGTGGTCTGTCGGTTTGGGTGCGGTGCCCAGGGCGGGGGGCCACCAGGAGTCGTCCCAGGCGGAGGGCGAGGAGCCCAGGATGAGGACTTCCGTCTTGTCAGAGTTCAGTTTCAGGCGGCTGGTCGCCATCCACTCGGCTACGTCTTTCATCCCTTCGTGAAGGTTGGCTCTGGCGGCAGCGGGGTCGTTGGTCAGGGAGAGGATCAGCTGGGTGTCGTCAGCGTAGGAGATGATGTTGAGGTTGTGTTGGCGTGCGATGGCCGCGAGGGGGCTCATGTAGACGTTGAAGAGGGTGGGGCTGAGCGAGGATCCTTGAGGGACGCCGCAGATGACTTCGGTGGCCTCTGACTTGTACGGTGGTAGGCGGACTCTCTGTGTTCTTCCGTCGAGGAAGGAGATGATCCATTCCAGTGCCTTCTCCTGGACTCCGACGTTGCTGAGGCGCTGCACTAGGGTGCGGTGGCAGACAGTGTCGAATGCCGCGGAGAGGTCTAGGAGGATGAGGGCCGCTGTTTCTCCGTTGTCCAGCAGGGCTCGGATGTCATCGGTGGCAGCGATGAGGGCGGTCTCGGTGCTGTGGTTGGCTCGGAAGCCAGATTGTGAGGGGTCGAGGGATCCATTCGTCTCGAGGAAGGCGGCCAGCTGTTTGTTGACGGTCTTCTCGATGACTTTGGCTGGAAACGGGAGGAGCGAGATGGGGCGGTAATTCTTGAGTTCGGTGGGGTCCGATGTTGGTTTCTTTAGTAGAGCGCTGAGTTCGGCGTGCTTCCAGCTCTCAGGGAAGGTGGCGGTGTCGAAGGAGGTGTTGATGTCCCGCAGGTGGGGTGCGATGACCGCGTCGGCCTTGTTGAAGACGTGGTGAGGGCAGGGGGTCGGTCGGAGATCCGGAGTGGATAGAGTTCATAGTGCGGATGGTGTCTTCTGTGTTGATCGGGGTCCAGGTGCTGAGGGTGGTGGTGCGGGGCGTTGGTGCGGTCGTGGGGAGCGTTGTGTGTGTGCTGAAGCTGTTGTGTATGTCAGCGATCTTGTTGTGGAAGTAGGAGGCGAGGGAGTTGCAGAGGTCTTGCGATGGGGTGATGTCGTTGTTTCCGGCGTTGGGGTTGGAGAGCTCTTTCACGATGTTGAAGAGTTCCTTGCAGTTGTGTGCGTTGTTGTCCAGCCGGTCCTTGAATTCTGTTTTCTTGGTGGCGTGGATCAGTTGATGGTGCTTCCGGGTGGCGAGCTTGAGGGTGGTCATGTTGTCCGGTGTTGGCTCCCTTCTCCAGGCTTTCTCGAGGGCTCGGCAGTTCTTCTTGGAGCTCTTGAGTTCGTCGGTGAACCATGGGGCCTTCTTGCTGCCGGGTCTGCTGGGCGGGGTCCTCAGTGGGGCGAGTTTGTCCGCGCAGTTGTTGATCCACTTCGTGAGGTTGTCGGCGGCCTGGCTGGGTTTCGCTGAGCTGGCGTGAGGGTGCTGGCTCAGGGAAGCGGCAAGCTGGTCGGCTGTGATCTTGTTCCAGCTTCTTCAAACGACCTGTTGCTGGTGGTGGTGGGTCGTGTTCTTTTTGAAGCTGAAGTGGACGCAGCTGTGGTCCGTCCAGTGGAGTCGCGTGGCGTGGCTGAAGGCGATGTCTTTGCTGGATGAGAAGACGGCGTCGAGTGTGTGTCCGGCGAGGTGGGTGGGGGTGGACACCAGCTGCTTGAGTCCGAGGTTGGCGAGGTTGTCATGCAGGGTGGTGGTGTTGCGGTCGTTGTTGTTCTCCAGGTGGAAGTTGAGGTCCCCGAGGAGGATGTAGTCAGCGGAGGGGAGGGCGTGCGGGCTGATGAAGTCTGCGATGTCTTCGCTGAATGATGTGCGTGGTCCCGGGGGTCGGTAGATCAGGGTGCCTCTGAGGGTACCCTGACACATTCAGTGCCCTTGACCATATAGCACGCTGTATAAAGGTTGCAGTTAAAAAACATATCCTCTCTGTTGGCAATGACTGTGAAAACTCCATAGCTGCCCTGCATGGTCTAAAACATTTTTAAAAAGTAATCTAAGCAGCTTTCTTAGTGGAAAGTAGAACTTGCAAAAAAGCAGAAAGTACAACGTGCTTTTGCAAAACAGCTGTCGCATGGGCTAGCAGGTAAATTGACAACATACGTGCCCTGTATAGGGCAGGCCACAAGAAAGTGCACAATATTCACCCTTAATCTTGTTAACAGAAACCTCTGATGTGTATTACTAACCTAAATTAAAGGAGTTTTAATGTCGGGACTGGTACAAATTGACACATGGGCCAAAGCAGCGGACTTGCCAGTACTGTTATACATTATTTCCTCAGTACATTTGGCCAGAAACAATTTCCTCAGTGATTTAGAGAATCTAGTCTAATAGGTCTCCGAATCAGTTAATTTCAAGCTGGTACAGATATTAAATATGTATGAGATCCAGGGTATTTTTAGATCTCACTCAAGCTTCAGGCAGTCGGCTAGTACTGTCCGATTAAGTGAGGTTTCACCCTTGGACTATATCTTCAACCAGAGCAGAAGCAATTGTAACTGCACAAGATCATTGATTTACCCCAGCCTGATTTTAGTATGGCAAATGTTGTTACTGGTAGTTTTAGGAACAGCCAATAATCTTTTAATAAAACCATTTTCAGCCCTCTCCAGCCCAGGGTGTTTGCTGAATCCCCATAGACCAGACCTATAAATGCCATTTGGACAGCACTTTACCTTGTACATAGACATGAGTTCTCTAATAAGCTTGCTACTCAACCTAGTCACAAAGCTTAGGACCATCTCTGAACTTCTTGCCAGAGCAGCTGCTCTAGATATTTTCAAGGGACGGCAAATACGTTTGTCATCAAACAAAATTACCAGATATAGATATGAAGAGACTGTGAAATTTTTGCACTGTTCACTCTAAAGGCTGTATCTTTCTTTTCCGGGAGCCAAAACCATGATATGTGCTTTTGCTTGGTTTATCATCAGATCCAAGCCCAGAACTGATTTAACAGGCGCTGCAAACCACTGGCAGTTCTAGCCAGTAAAACTGTGTCATCAGCATTAATCAAGGCTGGAACAATATGGTTGCCTACCTGTGGGCATTCAGCATTACAATCTAATAGAGGTTTCTCAAGCCCGCTGACACCCAGCCGGAAAAGAAAAGGGGCCAGAGACAGCTCTGGCGTAAGCCTACAGCAATCTTAAAGGCTCTCCACCTGGACCAACCCTCACACTGGCGGTCACCTCTAACTGATATTGCCTCAAAAGATTGACAATATTCATCTCTCACCCAAGTTGAATCATAATACTTCAAAGCTCTGATCTGTTCACAGAATCAAATCCCAAACTGAAGTCCATAAAGGCTAAATACACCTTTCCTTCCTTGGGCACTGTGTACTTGTTTATTAAGAGATATAAATTGAGACACTGCTCAATTGTCCCAAGGCCAGTGCGAAAAACCAATTGCAGCTGACACAACATTATTTTAATTTGCCCAGATTTGCAAACCCTCCAACACAATCCTGCCCAATATTTTGGCAGTAGAGTTTATAAGCGATATTGGTCAGCCACATTGTGGATTCCCCTTACAATCTTTTTTGAAAATAGGAACAATGATCACATGTGAACAATTTTTGAGAGGGCCTTCAATTAAAGCGATCTTCTGGATATTTGTCCGGAGGGGAGCCCACAATGGCATATTTGCCTTGAAAAGGTCTACTGGTATCCCATCCAGCCCTGGAGCTTTCCCTGAAGGGCATCTATTAATAGCTTCTGTCACATCACTCAGTTCAATCTCTAGTAACAGGAAAGGGTATAAAAGAAGTTGAGGGTGCTGTAGATGAAATGGCTTGTGTCTCAATAGGAACAGAATCCTCTATAGAGACTGGGTCCGAGTATAATTGCGAGAAATGTCTGACCCAGACTTTTAGTGAAATCACTGTGCCCGGGTAAGGTTTCATGTTTTCTTGAGATAGTTACGATTAATGGTCTGCCAAAAAAGATTGTTCTCTTTGAGCTCACTAGCTATTATTAAAGTATGAAAGGTTTACTCTCAAATGATTTATTTCTAGGTCATTAACACTGCTTGTACACCTTCCTACAGTTACGCACCTGCTCTGGATCTCTAGGAATTGATTTTAGCATTAACAACTGGTTGTGAGGCTTAGTGCAATTAGAGTCAAACCATTTCATTAGATTCCTACCACAAGTACTGTTTGTGACAATAAGCATTTCACGTGCTTTCCCATAGCTGCTAATTGTTGTAACCCCTCTACTCATTCTTCTCATAAAGACACAACAAAAAATCAGAATAAGTTGTGGCTACTAGGGCTGATTGAAATGCGTCTTTGTCAACTTTAGACCAGCTCATGGTCACCCCTTTATTATTTGTCAAGGCCAACTGTAGGGGATTCCTCACCACCTTTTTATAAAAACACTTTCTGATCGATATAGCTATTAGTTTATGGTCACTAAGGGAATACTCTACTAACACATATTCTTCAATCCATTTTCTAAGATTCTGTGACAATAAAATCAAGTCAATTAAACTGGAAAAACCCGCCCAATAAAAGTAGAGGTGCTAACTGGATCAGTAGTGAAGGAATTAAAAAGCTAACACCAGGTTGCATTTCATGAGTAACAGATTGAGCTCTTCTCCATAATGACTAAGCAAAATGTGTGACAGGATCCCCTCCAACACCCACCTCACCACAAGACTCTACAATGACAGTTGACAATGTTTGCTGTTGAAATCCCCCATCCATACAATCACATAGTTGCCCTTTTTAATGCTTCTCAGTTGCCGCTCAATATCTTCTTGCAATGATTTCACCATAACAAAGTTACTTGTGTCAAAGACATTTTCATAGAAATGAATCAATAACAGCTAATTAGTTTGGCAGCGTATCAACAAATGTTGATAAAGGAGAGAGTAGAGGTTTGCCAAATAACCCAAACCGGGAGAGTAAGGGAAATTAGTGTCCTCAAGCCTACTTTAGACATACCCATGGACCCTGATATAGCAGGTGTAAAATAAGTAATACATCCATCAATGAAAACAGTTTCTATCAGCCAAGATTCTTGAACTTCAAGGTGTTTTTATTAAGGTTTAGCCAATCCAGATTTGTCAACTTTGGTGCTAGTCCAGCCATATTCCATGAAGCGAAATTATAATAGTTCCTAAGAGCAGATCTCACAATAGAGTATGCGGAGTCTGATATAGTTACTGAAGGATTGTCCATCTGACGACTTGCAGTTGACCCATTTAATGAGCTACGATAAATAGCCTTATTTGGAAGTCAATCTAGCTGATCTTACTGTGACAGGGCGGGGCACTTCTGGGGGTATTAAAAAAAGCCCATTGTAAGTGCATCAATTGAAGATGGAACATGGAGAAAAGTTAAAGCTATCAAAATGTCCTTCACAACTGCTCTATTTTTAAAATTAACAACAACGCAGTCAGTGTAGGCAGGTTTGGGATGATTACCTACTCAAGACACTCTCCGCAAAAGATTAATCTGATTGTGGAGTTGCACCGAGCCACCCACCCTGCAATTAATCCAATGTACCACCTTCTTTACTAGCTGGTCGTGGTTCTCTGCTAAACCTGGCCTCAAAGGGGTAACACCTTTAAGAACCAGCACAGAAGGATTATCCTCTGAGGGCCACTGTAAAATTGAGGGATCCATGAACCCTTTGAATATGCCCCTCTCTCCCCACATGAGCATGTGCGATGTATCCCCCGGTGCCACGTCAAACTCCCTTGTTGATCCTGGCCGGGTGTGGATTTGATGTCCAATCCACACACAGCCACGTCAAGTTTAAATTGCCTGAACCATTGCAATTAATTAATGAATAACCTTAATTGAGAAAATTGGTGCACTTCCAAATTACTTATTTATACATCCAAACAATTAAGCGAACCACACAAACACAATTACCACATTATCTGATAGTTTTCAAGATATTTATTAGCAAGCAACTCAATTGCTAGTCTAATGAACATAGGTTGCGCACAAAAGAAGAAGTGAAAGGATAGAATAGTGGTGTTTGGGAAGTGAGCTGGTGAGTCAAAGAATAAGATATCAACAATTTAACACATTTTCAAATATTGATACCAAAGATCAGTTTCAACAAGCCTGTCCATAGAGAGTTTACAAGTAATCTTTAAAACGTCAATGTGCATTAAATGCAAATTCCAATCTCATAATGCGGTGAGTAGTAGGTACAGGTCTTGATCAAGGGAAGGCGTCGACTTTTCGACTCGACTAAGCACTCAGGGGTTTGAACCTTTGCTGCGAGTCTTTATCAGGACTGTATAAGGGAGCAACCTAGCCCTGCTGCCAAGCCTGGCTAGACAGGTAAGATTGGTGAAACGTGCCAACAGGCTCAATGTCGCCACGGTACGATTAGTCTGGTGTGCTCTAAGCACATCAACAGATGTGTGTTAATTCCAGGATCTGAGGATGCCCCTATCTTATTTAGGAGCTCTCAGTCGTGTGCCGCTCCCTCCGGATGCTGGCAAGACATCATCACTCATTAATGATCGCTTGGCAGAATGAACGAAAATGTTGGTTGTTCATGTGGCAATTCACACTGTATAAGACTATACCTTGAATTAAGGCCTTACAGTGAATTGGGAACTATTACCTGCAGCTTTTTTCTTTTGAAGAAATATCCGTTTGATGTTCCTTAAGCCCTGAGGAAGTCTATCAAGACGAAACACGTGTTGGCTGTGTTCTCTGATTGAGCATATTTTACAAAGAAATAAATTAAATATTTTTCTGTGTATTATGTATTGTCCGTTCTTTGCACAATCTATATTGGTACTATACTGGGATTGTATCATTTAGATTGCCTTAGTGATACATATACCATATTGTAATTGTTCTTCTTATATCTTTGTACCAAATGTTTTTTTAATACTAATCACATCAATTTTGCAATATATTGAAATAATATTGATGTTAGCAATCTCCATGTGTACACTTCTTTGCAACAGAAGTGTTGTCTGTTGTAACGCTTCCTTTTTCTTCTTTTTATTGACCACTTTGTGTGGGGGGGGGGGCTTATCTGGGTAGTTGGTCCAGGATTGCAAATTGTAATAGCCTCTGCAGCATAATATGTCAACAATCCACTGTTAGAGGCCTACTGGCTTTACCATATACTTCCCAGAATAAATAAGCCAGGCCTATTCTACTTGTAATAACATTTCAAAGTAAACAGGTAAGACATATATTAGCACCAGACATAACATTTCTTGGCCCTCCCATCAAGCTTAAGCTGTTAATGACTGCCCTCCTCCCATCTGTGCTGCTGACAGGGAAACAAATCACAGCAAAATATCTAGTTATCTAAAACACTTTAATAGCATTACATTGTAATGTGTGTGTCCTGAAAGTTCAAGCTCAGGCGGCTGAGTAAATAAACAAAGTGATTACAGCTGCGTGGAGGGCAATCACTATTTTGCGGAAGCACACAACGTTTGCTCAATAAATACATGAATTCTTGGCTCCCAACATGTGGGTGGGGAAACAAAGCCCCTGTCATGACGATTCTCACATAATTGTTGGCAACAGCAGCGCTATCAAGGCAGATCATAAAAAACCATTCAATGATCTTCAAAATATATGTTGCTGGTAATTCATGGCATTCCATCTTACCTCCATTTGACCATTTCCTTGACTTGAGACACCATGAGATCTTTCTGAAAGCAGCACTACCCTTGTGTTCTCATCTTCCATGTAGGCAGTTCTAACCATTGGATAATAGTTCTGAAGAAGCACAGGCAAACACACGATTAAATACATTTACATACATTAAAAAACTTAGCTAATCATTTTCAAACATTTCAGAACAAAACATTGTTGAGCGCTGTCTTTTTATGGCTATTCTGCCACTTATAAATAATTTTCCCGAAAGGAAGCAATAAACATCTCTACAGAATACAGAGCTGCAAAGATCCAGTGACAATCAGCAGGTCCTAAAGTGAGTCTATACCTTTGTTATTGCTTAATGACTGATCTCCAAAGATAGCTGTGCCACATAACACACAATTACACTCAAGGTCCTAACATAGCCACGATGCCCCGAGATACCCCTCGGCAAAACGTCCATCGTTCGAAAAAATCCTCCAGACAGGTACAACCGCCGGATTGCCTGAAAATCATGTCTTGGAACGTCGCAGGACTCAGAAGGCTGCTTCTTAACAAAAATGCAGTGACATTCATGGAAGAGGCAGACATTATCTGCATACAAGAATCCTGGCAGCTCCACCCGCTCTCATTAAGAGGATACGCAGAATATGGAAAACCTGCAAAAAAGCCTAACATATTCGGAAGACCGTCAGGGGGGATATGTGTCTACATAAAGCACTCACTCAGCCTGGAATTCGTGGCAATTCCCAATCTTCCAGACAATCTTCAGGCAGGCATCCTGAAAGGGTGCCGCCTGATAAATGGTCACTGCTCGCTTTTATTAGTCAATCTCTACTACAATTCACACGGGCCCATATTTGGCCACGTTGACAACCCTCCTAGAGTCCTTAATGCTCCAACACCCGGCCCTGGAATGCATCATTCTCGGCGATTTCAACACACATAATATAGGGACATCAACCACACGACGCCTTCAGCCTGGGGCCACCATCGCCCTGAACGACCTATTAAAAACTTACAAGCTGGCGACAGCGCACTCGGTCCTCCTAAATCTCAGTCCTGGGTCCTTTGTCGGTCCTACATATAACAACCAAACAACGATCGATTACATCATCCTCAGTGAAAAATTACAACATCTCATGTCAAATTACACAGTACATCCGCGAAGTGATAGCGACCACGCTGCGCTAATCATCACACTGAATCTCACAGCGGACACTCGTCATAGGCTCGAATACATTGGTGCATCTAACGATGAAGATCTGATAAAACTGCCCAGAAGAATTAAATGGGCACAGACCTCAATTACATCTTTTAACAATTGGGCAAACCAGTGGCCAGGTTGGCCACTGAATGAACAGAAAACGGGCGCAATAGCCACCTGGAACGCCACCACTGGGACCCTGGCAGCAATCCTTCGTGGAACATCAAGCAATACAGCTAACAGGCACTCCCCACTTACCTACGGATACAAGGTGGAACTTAAAATCAGCGCCAAACAACTGAGCAAGAAACGCAAACTCTTCTACAAACATGGCTCAGGCACAACGAAGAAACAACTCCAAGAGGCCAGCAAAAGTCACTCCAAGAAGGTCTGGGAGGCAAAACGAGATTACTGCGAAGCACAATGGCTGAAAATCTATGACTTGCTGAGCCCAGGAAAATCGCAGGAGTTTTGGCACTACCTAAGCACCCTTGGACGGTGCACAAACCATAGA